>NC_091471.1:43964901-44580735 GCF_036971445.1 Narcine bancroftii | reverse complement strand
GAAAACTATTCACACACCATGCTGTTACGACTTTTTAAAAGTGAGGACAGATTCAAAATTAAACAATCATGTCAACTTGGTGCAGGGAATGCTGCCTTTGTCTCACAGATTAGATAATCACACTTCAGAAGAGATTCAGTTAAATTTGTGAACCTTGTTCCATTGCAGTCATTAATGTTCATCCAACATTTTGCACCTGTCAGCTGGTTCGTAGATACTGAAAATTTTAAGGAACTATGTGTACCAATGTAAACAATCCTTGCGCCATCTAAATAAGGCACCTGGAGAAAAGAGGGAAGGTGCATGGTTTTTGACGAAGATGTGCCTCTTCTAATCCCTGCCTGAGATACTTTTCAGCATTTGTTCTACTTGTTGGTTAAATGCCTTTAATGCTAAATTGCACTGTGGTCCCTTCAAGCCTTTGGGTACCATCTCCCTTGAATGCTTCACCAGGTTTCATGATGTTTCCCTGTGCTTTTAATTCCTCACACAGTTTCATCAAAGCCCAACCAAAATTTCTTCCTGCGATGGCCTTCCCCTTTTATCAAGTCCTTGCTGCTTGTTTTGAGATGAGGCTATAAAGGAATTCCTTCCTGAGTAGTGAAGCTTTGAACTTTCAAAGTGCCAACTTGTGAATTTCTTGGGTATTCTTTGGAAAATTTCACCAGCTACTTGTGTGTAGCATCTTTTGCATATCCTCGGGGATGTTTACGTTAAAAAAAGTCTTTGCTAGTTGCTTTGCCTAAGCATGGAGACCCTATCTTTTACACAGCTGATCTATTCTTTTTTGTGGTAAGGTGTATGAGGTGTGGGGTTATTAGGCTTCGTGTTTTTTCAAAATTCACTGCTACTTTAGAAGCCTCTTGGAAAACGAAGATAACTTTAAACTTTTCTGCACCATTCATCAACTTCACAGTACCCTCTTTGCTGCCAGCTATGTCCTTGACTGCAGCAAGAAATCTGAGAAGACCGGAGACCTTGTGAAGGTTGCGCTTCTGCAGCTATCAACAACCCCAAACCAAATTTCCCCCCCTCCAAAAAAAATTATTGCTCACTTTTCCTCCACTTACCCCTACAGTTGAAAACAGAATCTGTATCCTTCTTCCCTCATTCTCCTTTGAAACCCGTATCGGGTATAGACACAATAGTTCTTCCCTAACATCAGACTGTATATGAAGATAATGAGGTGGTAGACAGTTCTTAGTTCTTAATATCTCCATGATTTGCCAATGCAATGAACAAGAAAGTGCACCAGCACCTCCTCAAAATTCTGAGGAAATTTGGTATGTCACCTGCATCTCTTAACTTTTACACATGTACCATTGAAAGTATTCTATCAGAGTGCATCATTGCATGTTATTGGAACTGCTTGACCATGACCACAAGGAACAGTAAAGGACTGTAAATGAGGTTCAGACCATCACACGTGCTCCCCTCTCATTTGATCATTCCTTGTAAACCTGCTGCCTTGGAAAGACTTGTCTCCAGCTATGCTCTCTTCTCCACCCTCTCCCTGAGAAGTACATTGATGAGTTGAGATTGCGTATCATCAGGTTCCAGGAACTTCCATTTCCTGCTGTTATCAGGCTTCTGAATGAACCTCACAAACATGAAAATTTGTTGCTTTTGCTGTGTGCCATCTGGTCTCTCTCTTTGTTATTCTGTACTTCTGTGCTCTGTACAAGATGTCTAACTGGGTTGTTCGCAAAACAAATTTTATTGCTGCACCTTGGTATATGTGAGCACGAACTTGAACTTATCTCATAAGGCAGCCAGACTTTCCAGCTATCATTCCTGTAATCTCTGAACTGCTTCCAAGAGGAGAGCATCCCACCTTAAATAAAGAGACCAAGACTGTGAACAGTGCTCCAAAATTAGCCTCATCTGTGCCCCATCATGCTGAAAGATAGCTACTTTTGTATTTAGTTCCCCCAACAACAATTGACAACATTCAGTTCCCTTTCCTAATTATATGCTTGACTTGCATCTGGTCTTTTCTGAATCCTGGACCAGCCTCCCAAGATCCCTCATCATCTCAGTTCTGCAATTTTTCGCCATTTCGATGATGTACATTTTTGTTTTTCTAAGTTGACAGTTTAGCCAAGAAGACAAGCCATTTATTTATTGAAATTTTGCTTCCTTCCTGCTCGCCTGCCAATTTTCTTTGCATGCTAATATGTTTCCATCTCCACCATGAACTTTTCCGCATTAAACTTTATTGCAGCACCTTATCAGATGGCTTCTGGAAATCCTAATGTAGTTCATCCATTTTATCCAGAACACATGTAACTTTGTGAAAGAATTCCATATCCATTGACATTGTAAATGATTTCTCCTTGTATTAGTCTCTTTTTTCTTTCTTTAAATATAATAAGTCTGACCATACTGGCTCAAGTCATTTCAATACCATATTAATTTCTTGAAGTTGATTTGTTCCTTAATTGACATGCAGCTTTTGGCATCTTCCCACTTGATCCTCTGCGAGGAATGTACTGCAATGGTCCCAAAGTTCACCAGTATTTTCATTTAAAGTGTTTCCTTGGTGTATCATCACTCTTTACTTCATCTATTTGTTGCTTATCAACTCCAGTGCTAATCCTCTTCAGCCCGGCATAATGGGGTTAGTATTGGATTGTGACAAGAATATAACACTGGTTCTACTTTATTTTTATACCTGTCTCCTTGTCTATGGAGGCCCAAAGGATCCATTCTCTTAACCTGCACAGCAGTCCTTGGGAAAAGTTAGCAAATAACATTGGAGTAGTTCCTTTGTGAATATTTAAATGTTCCTTGTATATGACTTTGTCATTCAGCAATCTATTTGACATCCAGACTGTAATGAACTGCAGACAAAACTATCTGCTGGAGAAACTTAGTGGGACATAGAGCACATTTAAGTTCTTGGGAATCACTATCTTGGAGGACCTTCCCTGGATTCAACACATCAATGGCATTGTGTAGAAAGCACGTAAGCACCTTTACTTCCTCAGGAGTTTGCAGAGGTTTGGTATGACATCAGAAACCTTGTCAAATTTCTACAGAGGTGCAGTGGCAAGTGTGCTGATCAGTTGAATCACGGTCTAGTATGGGAATGTCAATACCCTTGAGTGTAAAGCCCTCCAAAAGGTAGTGAACACAGCTCAGGACAACACAGGCAAAACCCTCCCCACTATTGAGTACATCTACAGAGAAAGCTGCCGTTGGAGGACAGAAGCAATCATCAAAGTCCCACACCACCCAGCACACTATTCTTGTTTCTGCCATCAGGAAAGAAGTATAGTTGCCACAAGATGCACACCACTGGGTTCAGGAAAAGCTACTACCCCTCCACATCAGACTCCTCAACACACTCAATCAGGGACTCATTTAAGGACTCGTGCATTTTATTGATTTGCTTTCCCTGTATTGCACAGTTTGTTCACATTTGTTATCTGTTGACAGCTCTTTTGATTGTTTACATGTTCATGTCGTGTGCATTTTTTTTTGCACTACCAATTTGTGGTAATTCTGCCGTGCCTGCAGGAAAAGGGCATCTGAGTTGTATATGGTGTCATGTATGTGCTCTGACAATAAATCTGAAATCTGAATAGAATAGTACAGCACAGGAACAGGTACTTTGGCCTACGTGTCTGCTCCAAACATTTCCAAATTAAACTAATTCTCTGTTGCTTGCATGTGATCCATCTTCCGCTATTCACTGCATATTCGCGTGTCTTTGTAAAAGGCTCTTAAACACTACTATCGAGCATAATTAGAGGGAATAAAAGAATTGTCGATGTTTTCAATAAGAACCCTTCATCAAGACTCAATGCAAAATGGATAAGAACCCTTCGTCAAGACTCAATGCAGAATGGAGATAGCCAGTATAATGAAGACAGAGTGTGAGGGGTCAGTAGGGGATTGGGGAACCAGGTAGGAGCAAGAGGTGGAGTTGGGAGATGGAGTCAGTTGACTATCAGGTGCCAGATGAGGAAGAGAGGCAAGAGGAAAATAAGAAATGCAGTTGGATTAAGATGAGTCATGCAGGGTGAAACTGGAGACTGCTGATAGGGGATGCGAAATGGAAACGAAGGCTACCAGTGTTAGAATCTGATGAGAACAGGTGAAGTAATGGAGAGGGGAAGAACCCTTTTGACCAGATATAGTTAAACTGGAACCTGTTGGAGAAATGTGGGTTGGAGTGAATGGAACAAGAAGAGCAGCAGGGATCAGAAAGGGTGGGTTGTGTGGGAAAAGAAATTTAAAAAAAATGGACAGGAAAGGGGGAAAGAACAGGTGGATCTGAAGAAGAGAGAAGGAACTCGTTACTTTAAATATCCTTAGCATGTCCTTAACTGACCTTCTTTACCAATATCTCTGGCTTGATCAGGTTTAATATTCTGTTCCACCAAGATCAGATTATGTTCTCAAACTCTCCATGCCAATGTACTTCTATAACACTCTACCATGCATCTTAATGCAACCTTGCTTCATACTTTCTTCTGAACCACTTATTCACATAATTAGACTTTGGTATATTATTTTCTTTTTACTGTTTCCCATTCTTTACCATTTAACTTCAACTCCAATAAATTGTTGCCACCCAACAACCAACTGACAATAGTTCTCTCCCTGACCTCTGCATCTGGTCACTGCGTGACTAATCGTTGACATTCATGCTTTCTGTCGTCTTGGTTCTAACTCTCTCACTCTCATCTGCTGCTCAAAGATTACAGGTATTACTAAACTCAGCAGCCTTAAACTCTGAGTTCTGTGCATTCCCCACAGGACCTTTTTGATCTGGGATTGACAGCCTTGGCTTCAGCTACTTAATAGTACCCACATCTTTGCGCAAGTATCAAGTTGTCCCCTCAACTATTCTCCTTCAGATCATAATTTTTTCCCCCCCCAAAGCATCTTTACAAGCTACTTTGTATTTTTGGGAACCTGATGAAAGCAGAAAAATGTGATGAATGCTCAGTAGTTCATGTAACAGCTGTGAAAAGAGAACAAATTTATTTTTTGGATTGAGGAAGAATCTTGATTAAAAAAGATTTTGACCTTGAATGTTAAGTCTAATTCCATTGCACACCCCTACTTATACTGGGAAAAAAATGATCCTGAACCACTGGCTTGAATGGCTACTGCCCTTATCATAAAGAAATTTCCAGTTCCAGTACTTGGTGATGGACTGATGATTCCAAACCAGCATGGTGTGTGAGTTGGAAGAAAACCTGCAGATGATTGCAGCACATAGTATACTCCGATCAATGTGTGTTGTGAAAATTGTTTTTTTTTTTATGAAGCACATCCCAATGTGTCAGAACATTTTTTTCTTTTTGGTGGGAGCATTATGATTTAAAATCTCATTTGTAACAGATGTCAGATTTGTTGTAGAGAACAAAAGGATTGAGAGACTGTAAATGTTTCAGAAAAATCTGCACTGATATTGACTGACCAAATATTTCCAACATTTTCTCTTCAGTTTGGTGTTCAGAATCCTTGATGTTCTACATTTCAATGAATATTTTGAAAATCAATGATTCCAATGCTGGAAGTTTAAAACACAAACTGATAATTCTGGAAATGCTCAGCAGGCCTGACTACTTCTGCAGAGAAAGAACCAGTCAGTGTTTCAGCATTTATATAGAAAAATAATTGACATTTTAGTAGATTTGGGAGGTGAAGACTGGACAAGTATTTTTACTTTTAATTAAGCATGTACCTTGCGAACACTGTTTCTGCTCATTTTCTTTTTCAGTCATTCAAGCTATTGTATTTAGCAAGTGATAATGATAGTTGTATGCAAATTTATCAAAATCAGGACTGTCAAACTGGGCAATAGCTTCTTTGTGCAGGCTGTGAGATTGATGAACAGTATCCTGTCACTGAGTAAATCCTGCTATTATATTTGGAAATATTGGTTTAAAATTTTCTATTTGTGTATCTGTGATTATTATGTACTGCATATTGTGTGTGTATGTGTGCAATGTTGTATAGGCAGAAGAACTTGGGAGTTCTTCAGAAGCCATATCATGGTAATGCTTGAAATCTCAGGTATTCTGCATCTGTCAAGAATCTCTGAAAATATAAAACTATGCGGTGTTTTTAAATCTAGCTCTATAACTTTTAGTGGTCATGCTTTATTTTTTTTTAAACAATCCAGATAATTGGATGATTTTATATACTTGCTTTCATTTTGATTGCATTGAAAGGGAATAGATCATTTGTTCTGCTGGTGTTTTCCTAGAAGAGTACTTGTTTCGGACATTTACTACATGTGTAATTCTCAGCAATGCTTCTGTGTTCCTGTGAGAGATTACATGAGTAATCTTATATTAAGGAGCTGCTTTGCATGGATTACAAATGGAGCACAGGAAGGTTAAGTAATGTTGTTTCTAGACTTTGGCTTCTAATAATATTCTGATCATATTGGAAGAAGGTTTTAAAGATGTGCACTGTTGTAAAAAGCATAGCTTTTTTAAAAAAAAAGATCAATTAACTCCATCTGCTGCATACACTGTAATTCCCAAATTAATCTTTAAAAGACTACTACCATGTTCTCACATTTAAATTAGAATACATGCTGGGTATTCAGAATCAATGACCTACTGCCCACGGGGCTTCTGCCATGTTGCAAACCAAGAATTTAAACAGAAATAAATACATCTTGTGAATCTCTCTTTGGCTTGGCTTCGCGGATGAAGATTAATGGAGGGGGTAAATGTCCACGTCAGCTGCAGGCTCGTTTGTGGCTGACAAGTCCGATGCGGGACAGGCAGACACGGTTGCAGCGGTTGCAGGGGAAAATTGGTGGGTTGGGGTTGGGTGTTGGGTTTTTCCTCCTTTGTCTTTTGACAGTGAGGTGGGCTCTGCGGTCTTCTTCAAAGGAGGTTGCTGCCCGCCGAACTGTGAGGCGCCAAGATGCACGGTTTGAGACGATATCAGCCCACTGGCGGTGGTCAATGTGGCAGGCACCAAGAGATTTCTTTAGGCAGTCCTTGTACCTCTTCTTTGGTGCACCTCTGTCTCGGTGGCAAGTGGAGAGCTCGCCATATAACACGATCTTGGGAAGGTGATGGTCCTCCATTCTGGAGACGTGACCCACCCAGTGCAGCTGGATCTTCAGCAGCGTGGACTATGAAATGCACTGGAATAAATTTGTCTTTCCTTGGGATTCAGCAATAGAACATTGTAGGTTCATGTAGTCTCACCAAGGTTTCTGAGACCGTGAATGACTGTAATTCTTAATAGCATGTTGAGCATATTTAGAATATTATTATTCTTGTAAGTTCTGAACATTATTTTCTTTTAAAGCACATTCTATATTTCAGGATAATTACAGAGAGGATGTTAATGATGATGTGCTAATCTGCAATATGTGTGGAGAAAATGGACATGTTCCCAAGTAAATAATTCTGTTTTTACAGTTAGGAAGGACATGGAAGCTAGCAAGTTCCGGGAAAGGGACAGTGATAATCTGGTGCATATTCGTCATCCATTGGAAATGCTTGGAGCTGATCAGGAGTATCGTGGGATTTTAAGAGATGCAAGGGAAGATATTTCTGAGACCCTCACAGAAATTCTTCGTGAGACAAGGGTGAATTAGCAGATGACAAGAGAATAGCTAGTGTTTGCTGCTATTTAAGAAGGGCAGCTGGGACAGACCAAGGAACTGGAGGATCGAGAGCTTTGCATTAGCCATTTGAAAGTTATTAGAAGGGAACGATTGATTTAAGGGACTGTCAGCAGAGCTTTGCTTGGAAATCATATCTCACTAATTTGATGAAGATTGATGAATGTACAGCAGCAGGACATTGTCTGCGTGGACTTTTGCAAGTTCAAGTTCACTACTTCAGCTGGCAGCTCATTGCATTGTACCACTCTGAGAAGAAAGATCCCCTAATGTTCCTCCTAAACCTTTCCCCTTTTCCTCTTAACCTATATCTTCTAGATTGTATCTCACCTGACCTTGGTGGAAAAAGTCTACTTGGATGTTCTCTACCTATACTCATCATAATTTTATATACCTGTATCAAATCTCCCCTCATTCTTCTATGCTCCAAGGAATAAATTCCTAACCTGTTTAACCTTTCACTTGTAACTTACTTTCTCAAGACCTGGCAACATCCAAGAAAATCTTTTCTGCTCTCTTTCAATTTTATTGACATCTTTCCCGCAGTTAGGTGACCAAAACTGCACATAATACTCCAAATTTGGCCTCACCAGTGTCTTATACAATTCTACCATAACATCCCAGCTCTGATACGCAATACTTTGATTTATGAAAGCCAATGAGTCTTAAGCTCTCTTTTCTACCCTATCTATCTGTGATGCCACTTTCAACGAATTGTGCATCAGCAGGTCCCTCTGTTCTATGGCACTCCTCAATGCCCTACCATTTAGTGTGTATGTCATTTTTTGGCTTGTCTTTCCAAAATGCAACACCCCACAATGCCTGCATTAAATTCCATCCATCTTTTTGAAAACTATTTTTCCAGCTGGTCCACGTCCATCTGTAAGCTTTGAAAGCCTTATTTGCTGTCCACTGCATCTCCAATCTTTGTATCATCTGTAAACTTGCTGACCCAGTTTACCACATTATCATCTTGATCTTTGATAAAGATGACAAGCAGCAATGGACCTAGCACGATGTCTTACCGAGCTTCCACAACTTCATGAGGAAGTAGACACACTGACGTGCTTTGTTCATGACGTGATTAATATGTTGAGTCCAGGAAAGGTCTTCAGAAACCCCTTTCACACCACCGATGCCATGTGGGTTAACCGGCTGATTTAGTGGGTCCTTTCCCGGTAATTATGCGGTGTGAAACTTCCTAACCTGGCAGGGTGATTTAAATTCAACCTGGCTCAGAAACTTGGTGGGTCCAATTGTCAGAGTCCAGGAGAGTTAACTCACTAATCACATTCTGGCAGTCTGAAAACATAACCTACTCTCACATTGTCACTGCTGGAGGTGGGATCTCCCTCTCTTAAAATCCAAGATAACTGATTAACCAGGTAAATCGTGGTGGAGTGCGAAAGGCTCCTGAGCATTTTCCTGCTTCCTTGGAGGGTTGGCAGTGTGAAAGGGTTTAAAGATGGTGAGTTCCAGGAACTTAAATTTGCTTATCCTCTCCACTTCTGGTTTCCCCCATTGATCACTGGATCATGCAAGGCCTTTGACAAGCATCCAACTGGTCCAGAATGTTAGAATACATGCAACCCAGGGTAAGTTGATCAATTGGGCACAAAATTGGCTTGCTGATAGATGGTGATATTGGAGGGTTGATTGTGATTAGAGGCCTGCGCTCAGTAGTGTATCACAGGGATTTGTGCTGGGGCCTCTGCTGTTCAATAATTCTAGAAGTAAATGCAAGGTCCATGACTATTGCTTTGTTTTTGCAGCTGATGTGAAAACTCATGATATAGTGGACAATGTAAAAGGTTGTCTGGGATTAAAATGGGCTCACGATCAATTAGGAAAGTGGGAATAATTGTAGAAGTGGAATTTAAGACCAAATATATTAAATAAGAGCCTGACATGTAGAGAATGCCAGGCCCCTGGAGAGGGTGTATAGCCTTGAAAGTGGCAACATGGACATGGTAGAGGAGAAGGAATATCATGCTTAATCGGCCAAGGCAATGGGCACAAGAATTGAGATGTCATGTTACATTTGTACAAAACCTTGCTTTGGAATGTTATGTACACTTCTGATTAGAACACAACAGGAAAGAGTGAAGTTAGGATGTGGGAAAGATTCACAAGGATGTTACGTGGATTAGAGTTTTGAAGTGATTGGATAGGCTGGGTTTGTGTACCCTTGAGCAAAGGAAGAATAAAAGATAACATGAGAGAGAGATAAAATGTTGAGTGGTGGTCTGTTTACCGAGGTAGGGTATCTAGAACTATAGGACATAGCTGAAGTTGAGCGAGGGGAGGTGAAAGGGATCTGAGAGCTAATATTTTTCACTCAGACATTGATATTGGAATGAGCTGCTCAAGGAGATGGTGGAAGGATGAGCAGTCACACAGTTGACAGCTTGACAGCTACATGAATGTGCAAAGCATTGAGGGCTATAGAATTAATGCAGGCAAGTATGATTGATATATATGGGCATCATGGTTGACCTGGATGCAGTAGATGAAGGGCCTTTTTCTATGCCGTACAACTTTTAACATTTGTTTTGGAAACGTACAGGAGACTGCAGCTGCTGAAATCTTGAAGCTAAACATATATCAGGATGGGTGAGTTTTGTCTTGAAACGTCGACCATTCTTTCTCTCCAACCCAATGGTTCTCAACCTTTTTCCACTCACATACCACTTTATGTATTCCCTATGCCATAAGTGCTCTATGATTAGTAAGGAATTGCTTAAGGTGTGGTATGTGGGTGCAAAGACAAAGTTTGAAAACCACTGTTTTAATCGTACCCAATTGACTTGTTATGTGCATGGTTTCATAACTCCAAAGGAAATGCGCCAATGACAATTTTTCTCAAGCAAAATATTTCAGTAACAATTGGGTCCAGAGCAGTGATTCTCAATTTTCCTTTCCCACTCACACACCACCTTAAGCAATCGTTTACTAATCACAGACCATTTACGGCATAGGGAATACTTAAAGTGGTATGTGAGTGGAAAGAAAAAAGGTTGAGAACCACTACTCCAACTGATGCTACTTGACCCACTGATTTCCATCAGCAGATTGTCTGACTTTGTTTTTCCCCTTGTGGCAGACTGCAGTATATTTGTGTAAACTTCCAAATACACTCCACTTTACTATCTGTCAGTCTTGTTCTCTGTGATGGCGATCATCTAAAGTTAATGCTTCAAAGCAAAAATAGAATCTTGCAATGTCCAAACACGATCATGGATTGTGGAAACTGAAGAGTTGGAAGCATCCATATTAACACTGGAGGCATAAATGTCTATTTTAACATGCTTAGTATTTGAAATATTTTATCACTTGCCAATATTTGTCTACAGTTATTTTTTGGAGTATTTTTTTTCTCAACATAAAGGGTTTGATATAATGACACAGTTTGCTGAGTAGGCCTTATTGTTGCCCCTCTTCTATTGGATTATGCTGCTTGTATGGCTCCTTCCTGGCACCTTGGGTCAGTAGTTTCATAAGTTTTTTTTTAAAGAGGATAATAGCCAATTTAGGATGCACATTCTTATTATTTGAGATATTAATGATCGCTAGCCATGCCACTGACATCCGCACTTCACAATGAATTGAAGAACCTCGGGTGATATGGGGGAAAATGTGTACTGCAAAGACATGTTTTTAGCCATATCAGAAACCCATCAGATGAGCTATATTCTTATGTCATTGTGAATTAAATATATTTATTGAGAAATAATGCTACTGTAAATTCAGTGGAGGATTTGATTTAAAAATATTTTGAAATGTTGAAATTCTTTCTTTGGCTTGGCTTCGCCGACGAAGATTTATGGAGGGGGTAAATGTCCACGTCAGCTGCAGGCTCGTTTGTGGCTGACAAGTCCGATGCGGGACAGGCAGACACGGTTGCAGCGGTTGCAGGGGAAAATGGGTTGGTTGGGGTTGGGTGTTGGGTTTTTCCTCCTTTGTTGTTTGAAATTATTGTATTTAGAAAACACTTCATGTAGTCCAAAATGTTTTTTTTTGCTAGAGTTCATGCGCTTTGTTTATAGTGTCACTGTCTTGACAGATTTGTGACACATTATTGAATTTTATGCACCAATAATAATCTATGGGATTATATAATCAAATATCTTTGCTCTTTTAATATGTGCTTTCTTGGTTAGCCAAATTATTATTTTGTATGTGAAAGTATGAATTTTGTCAGGAGCTGTCAATGTCATCTTTTTGACATCTCTGCTCCACTTGCTCAATTGAGCATTTTATGGTTTCTCTCGAAGGAATTGTAGAAATGAATTCAATTAACTGTTGAATCTTGCACAACCTTGCTCTTCCAATCCTTTATAGCTGAGTTTCTCCTTTGTAACTTGAGCTAGCTCGATGCTTTGCCAGTATTCTTCACTGAATTAGCTTTGCTCTCCCAGTACTTCTGCCCCTTCATTAGAGACCCTTCAGTTGTTAAGTCACTACAGACTTTTACTTCACTTACTTACTTTGGCTTGGCTTCGCGGACGAAGATTTATGGAGGGGGTAAAACTTTATTCTCTTACTAAATGCCCTTGTCCCTTCCAATTGTAAAATTTACTTCTCGCACTCTATGTAGTCATCACTTTAACTTTCCAAACAGTTATGGTCAGTTCTGATGCCAAATTGTGAATGCCTTGGAAAGTTTCACTGTGCTATAATGGTCTGATTAGATAAGTGCATTTGTTGCTATTAGGCACACTTGCAGTTTGATGTTCTTTGCTAATGTGACATAATATTTTAACCTTTTGACAGAAAAATTATTCTATTTACTTTGAGCATCCTGCTTTTTAAATCTGTGCTTCCTACTGGAGAAATGTTTGTCATGAGTTTAATTAACTGATAATTTTGGAAATTTCCAAGGTGTCTTCCTTTCCAAAAAGATAAACTGAATTTATAGCTGACCGTCATAACCTAAATTGTTTATCAATAGTGTTTCTGTTTTTTTCATTTCTGAAATTAGCATCTTTCGCATCTTCCCTGTAATTGTAACCACCGCACAAGTTGAAGAATTAAATCCACTGTTCTGACTTTGTTTTGACTTCTTAACTTGCATCCTTCCAATTATTGAGGTAAATAGGACATCCAATCTTTTTTCCTCAGGAAGAAGACAAAAGTCACGCTTCCCATTCTATTGGTGTGTCCAATGATGTTTATTGCTTATTTGTGTCAGCTGACAATATTTTATTTGAATGCCATCACAGGTTATTTTTGACAGTCATTCTGTTTCATTAAATATTTTCTCAAATAAACTTTTTCTTTTAGTTTTATACACCATTGTGTTAATGCCTCTGCATGTTTATAATGTATTGTCATTTTGGTTTTGCCAAGAGTAATGTTCCAAGCAGTGTATCATGGCATGTACTAAAATGAACTTGCAAAGACCTGATTAATCTGTCACTCATTTTCTCCAAAAGGTTGCAGATCTGTCCCTTCTAGAGATTAATATGAGAGCCTAGCAATCAAAGAATTAAATGTTTCACAAATGCTTTTTATAATTACAAGAAGGTATTTAATAAAGCTACATAATTTTGCTCAGTTTGATTAAAAAGTGAATTTGAAATATTTTGCAATTCAATGATGAGAGTGCAGCTTTTAAATTTAATGGCAGAAGCTATGACTTTATTTTTGTCTTTAAATGTGATTTATTTAAATATACAAATTTAGGTGTCTTGAGAACCGGTCATCTCTCATTCAGAAACAAAATTGTTTGTGCAATTGCATACCCAAGTTTGTGCCATTTGGGAACTTTGTTTTCCAAAACAATTCCACCATCAGCTGATCATTTAGACAGCAGCCTGGGCACCAACAGTTCAAATAACAAGCAACATCAAGTAGACCCAAAAATTGGGAGCATAACTTAAAACCATGATATGGGGCAAAATGAGTACTTGTCAGTAAAAGCAGCATATGGTGGAAACACTATTATCTAGGAAGTCAGGAACTGTGGGAGCGGGACTTGGAATGAGAATAGGACTGTTTAAAAAGCATTGGGAAAGATAGGTACTTAAGTTTCTTCATTAGCTCCATGGTTGTAGACACTAAAGGGAAGGGGAGAGACCACTGTTGGTGTAGCCAGTGTCAGAGTGGGAATTTTGAGGCTTTGGCTCGTGAGGCTTTGGCAAGCAGTAGCTAAGGAGGGAGGTGCAGGAGTTGAAATCAGGTCAGGACACCCCTGTTGTTAAAGGATTCTGCAAGGAGTCATAGGAAAGGGTAGGTGTCTCTAATTTCTTTTCTGTTTCATAGTGGGAATGGCAGCTAGGGCAGGGGATGCCCTTCTTGCAGAATGTGGCTAGTCAGGGAAGTCAGCAATATCCCTGATGACCATCTATGAGAAGGGCATCAGACTGCATTTAGATCTTTACAAATCATGTTAGGGAATTGGACTTGGATCATTTAGGAGGTTGAGGGTGTGATAGACAGGTGTGACCTCAGAGATGGGAGGAAGGTAGCTGGGTGACAGGCAGGCTGTGCAAGGTACTCATGTGACCATTTCCCTTAAAAACCTGTATGCCGTTTTGATAACTATTGAGGGGTACGACCGACTGGGGCTATGGCTATCAAAGGGAGGGAAAAGAAGAGGTGAATGGTAGTGATAGGGGATTCAGTAGTGAGGAGAGCAGATGAGAGGTTCTGTGAAAGATTGAGGATAGGTCATATACATTGAATGGTAGACAATTGAGGAGTGCAGAGCAACAAAGGGATTTAGGAGTTATGGTAAATAGTACCCTCAAGGCTGATACTCAGGTAGATGGTGTGGTGAAGAAGGCATTTGGAATGTTGGCCTTCATAAATCGGAGTATTGAATTCAAGAGTAGGGAGGTTATGATGAAATTGTACAAGGCATTGGTGAGGCCAAATTTGGAGTACTGTGTACAGTTTTGGTCACCAAATTATAGGAAAGATATAAACAAAATAGAGAGAGTGCGGAGAAGGTTCACGAGAATGTTGACAGGGTTTCAGGGTCTGAGTTCCAGGGAAAGGTTGTGCAGACTGGGGCTTTTTTCTCTGGAGCGTAGAAAATTGAGAGGGGACTTGCTAGAGGTGTTTAAGATTTTAAAAGGGACAGACAGAGTAAATGTGGATAGGCTTTTTCAATTAAGAAAGGGGGAGATTCAAACTAGAGGACATGGTTTAAGATTGAAGGGGGAAAATTATAAGGGGAACATGAGGGGAAATTTCTTTACGCAGAGGGTGGTGGGGATGTGGAATGAGCTTCCAGCAGACGTGGTCGAGGCGGGATCATTGGTTACATTTAAGGAAAGACTGGATCTTTACATGGATAGGAGGGGACTAGAGGAGTATAGACCGGGTGCTGGTCAGTGGGACTAGGAGGGTGGGGATTTGCTACGGCATGGACTAGTAGGGCCGAACTGGCCTGTTCTGTGCTGTAAGTGGTTATATGGTTATATGGTTATGCTGGATAGTATATTACTTCCCAGATACTAGGTTCCGATATACCTCCGATTGAGTTCAAGGCATTTCGAAGAGGCAGAGTGAGCAGCCAGATGTCGGATTCCATTTAGGGACTAATGACATGGGTAGGAAGGGTGATGAGGTCCTGCAAAGAGAGTTTGGGAAGTTGGGTGAGAATTTGAAGGACAGAACCTCCAGGGTTGTGATCTCAGACTTGCTACCCGTGCCACGGGCTAGTGAGGTTCTAAATATGATAATGTAGCTTAACACTTGGCTAAAGAGACAGTGCAGGAGCAAAGGCTATAGATCGGTGTTTCTCAACCTTTTTCTAAGTATTCCCTGTGCCATTGGTCCTCTGTGATTAGGAAGGGATTGTTTAAGGTGGTATGTAGATGGAAAGGAAAAGTTTGAAAACCCCTGTTTTAATCATTGATTCGTCATGTGCACGGTTTCAGAATTCCAAAGGAAATGGGCCAGTGACAATTTTTCTAAAGCAAAATATTTCTGTTACAATTGGGTCTAGAGCAGTGATTCTCGACCTTCCCTTCCCACTCACGTAGCACCTGAAGCAATCCCTTACTAATCACAGAGCACCGATGGCGAAGGGATTACTTAAAGTGGTACGTGAGTGGAAAGAGGGTCAAGAACTGCAGCTTTAGATTTCTAGATAATAGGGCTCTCTTCCAGGGTAGTTGGGACTGGACGTGGGATGAGCTGGAGGGGGATTACTATCCTTGAAGGACTGCTGTGGGGGTTTAAACTAGATTTGTAGGGGAATGGGAACCAGAGTGCCAGAGCAGATAGTGAGTGCAAGAGGAACAAGATGATGCTGCATATAGATACAGAAATTAAAGGGTTGTCCATGGTAGAAATAATGTTATCAGATGCATCTGTTTCACTGTAACAAGTATTGTTGGGAGGGCGGAAGTGCTTGGAGCATGCATTGGCATGTGGAATTATGACATTGTAGCCATTAGTGAAGTTTGCATGCAGGACTGCCAGCTCAAACGATTCAGAAGCGATAGGGCTGGAGAGAGGAAAGGGGGAGGAGTTGCATTGCCTGTCAGAGAAAATTTCACAGCTGTGCTCACTGGATTTCACCTTTATTGTCAGAGTACATGCATGACATCACATAGAACCCTGAGATCCCTATTTCTTGTGGGTGTGGCAGAATTACCATTAATTGGCAATGCAAAAAATAAACTGTTCAAAGAACACATGTAAGCAAACTGTGCAATACAGAGGGAACAAAAGAAAATCAATAATGTGCATAAGTATGAGTTCTTAAACGAGTCTGATTGACTTTGAGGATTCTGAAGGTCGAGGGGTTACAGCTGTTCCTGAACCTGGTGGTGCGAGTCTTGTCACAGCTGTATCTCTTTCCTGATGGCAGCAGCGAGAACAGAGCATGTGCCCGGTGATATGGGCCTTCGATGATTGTTGCTGCCCCCCGATGGCAGCATTCCCTGTAGATGTACTCCATAGTGGGGAGGGGTTTTCCTCTGATGTCCTGGGCTGTGTCCACTCCCTTTTGGAGGGGTTTACGCTCAGGGGTATTGGTGTCTCCAAGCCAGACCGTGATGCAGCCGGTCAGCACACTTTCCACCCCACCTCTGTAGAAATTTGCCAGGGTTTCTGGTGTCATACCAAACCCTTGCAAGTGTAAACTTTGGAAGTGCTGTTGGAAGTTGGCCTATCTGACCTTGTGTCCATCACTAAAGTAATGGCTGAAAGAAGACAACTGCTGGAAAGCAAATATTCCTGTATCTGAAGGGCAGGAAGGTAGGCAGAGGGGGTTGGGGTGCTCTGCTAGTTAAAACTGGAATTAAATCTTTGGAGAGTGGAGACATTGGATCAGAAGATGGAAAATCCCTGTGGGTAGAATTGAGGGATGGCAAGGATAAAAAGACCATGATGGGGAGTTGGGTACTACAAACAGTAGACAGGTGTGACGTGCAAACGACAGAGGGACGTGGAGAAGCCATGCAAAAAGGGAAATGTTATAATAGTTGTAAGGCATTTCAATATGCAAGTTGATTAGTAAACCAGGTTGGTACTAGATCCCAAGACAAGGAATTTATCCAATGCTTTCAGGGTGGATTTTTGGAACAGCTTGTGGCTAAGCTGACCAGAGAAATGACAGTTCTGGATTCTGTCTTGTGTTATGAACCATACTTGATAAGGGAAGTGAAGATGGAATGGGTGGAGCATTGGTATTGACTAATAGGCAGGAATCAGTTGAAATACAGGGATCGCATTCCGGTTAGCTACCAGTTGCCTGTGGTTAGTGTTAGGGCTCCATGAGCACTGTATGTTATTGACTTCTATTGTGGAATTAATGGCTTTGTTGTCTTTGCAAATGATACAAATAAGTGGAGGGGCAGTTAGAGATGAGGATACAGAGGCTGCAGAGAGATTTGGATGAGATGAATGCGCAAAGTAGTGCAAATGAAGAACAATGTTGGAAAGTGTAGATCATGTACTTTGGGAGAAGGAATTAAAGAAAAGTATTATTTAGATTGGGAGGACATTCAAAGATTCAAAGGGACTTCAAAGTCTTTGTGCAGGATACCCTAAAGTTTATCCTTCAGGTTGGGTTGATGGTGAAGAAGGCATTCATATTTAGAGGAAAATAATGCACGAGCAGGGATGTGATGTTGAAGCCGCATTTGGGGTACAGGGTACAGGGTACAGTTTTAGCCTCCTTATTTAAGAAAGCATGTGCTGGCATTGGAGAGGGTTCAGAGAAGCTTCTCAAGAATGATTCCTGAAATAAAGGGATTATCATATGTGGAACTTTGACAGCTATTGGACTGTACTTCTTGGAGTTCAGAGGAATGAGGGAGGGGACCTCTTAGAAGTATCTGGAATGTTTAGTGGCCTGGGGAGTAGATGTGACAGAGTTGCTTTCCATGGGCAGTGGAGTCTACAACAAGAGGGCACAACTTCAAAATTGAAGTGTACTCATTTAAAAAAAGATGCAGAGAGTGGTGAATCCCTGGATTCATAAATAATTTTTTTTTGTATTTGCTCAGGAAACTGGCACAGTCTCTAGGGAAGTGAGGTAAACAAGCAGTAAAGTCATGGAACCTATATGGGTTAAAAAGCAGGAAATGCTTGTGGTCTTATCGCGAATAAAAGAGGATAAATCCCCCAGGCCCGACAAGATATTACCTTGGCCGTTGAGGGGGGCAAGTGTAGAAATTGCTGGGGCTCTGGCAGAAATATTTAAAATGTCCTTTGCCACAGGTGAGGTGCTGTGGGTTTGCAAATTAGCCTGTATTGTTCCATTGTTTAAAGAAAGATTCAAAAATAACCCAGAAGTTACAGGCTAGTGAGCATGACATCAGTAGTTGGTAAGTTATTGGAAGGTGTTTGGAAAGATCGGATTTCCAAGTATTTATATAGTTAATAACTGGGTGGGTCACGTCTCCAGAATGGAGGACCATCGCCTTCCCAAGATCGTGTTATATGGCGAGCTCTCCACTGGCCACCGTGACAGAGGTGCATCAAAGAAAAGGTACAAGGACTGCCTAAAGAAATCTCTTGGTGCCTGCCACATTGACCACCGTCAGTGGGCTGATCTCGCCTCAAACCGTGCATCTTGACGCCTCACAGTTCGGCGGGCAGCAACCTCCTTTGAAGAAGACCGCAGAGCCCACCTCACTGACAAAAGGCAAAGGAGGAAAAACCCAACACCCAACCCCAACCCACCAATTTTCCCCTGCAACCATGTCTGCCTGTCCTGCATCGGACTTGTCAGCCACAAACGGGCCTGCAGCTGACGTGGACATTTACCCCCTCCATAAATCTTCGTCCGCGAAGCCAAGCTAAAGAAGGATAGTCAGCATAGCTTTGTGCATAGTAGATCCATGTTTACAAATATTTTAATTTTTGAGGAAGTTACCAAGAAAGTTGATGAAGGAAAGGCTGTGGATGATGCTTACTTGGACTTCTGTAAGGCCGTTGCCAAGTTCTCACATGGGAGGTTAATTCAGTATTAAACTGGATTTGGCATTGGCATTCTGGGCGAAGCCAGAGAGTGGTAGACAATGATCACCTCTGACTGGAGGCTTGCAACTTGTGCTACGATTCAAGGATTGGTGCTGGGTCAATTGTTGTCTGTCATCCAAATCAATGCTCTTGAAGTTAATGTGATAAATTGGATCAGCGTTTGCAGATGACTCAAAGATTGAAGGTGTGGACAGTGAGGAAGGCTTTCAAAGATTGCATAGCAATCTGGACCAGCTATAAAATGGTCTTCAAAATGGTGGATAGCATTTAATGCAGACAAGTGCAAGGTGCTGTATTTTAGAAGGACAGACTATGGTAGGACGTGCATGGTAAATGGTAGTGCATTTAGCATGGGGACAGATCAAAATTCAAAGTACGGATTCTACCGAATGTTTTTCGCTATTGTACCATCGTAACTTTGAAAAATTGTAAGTAGAGGACCAGTAGTTCACAGTAGATAAACTGAGAAAGTTAATGTATCTCTCCAACTTGCGACCATAATTTGGCCATATCTCGGAATGGGCATATGTTGGAATTCCGTACATTTGTTTTTAAAAAAAGAAAAAATATAAAATTTACACAGTTTGTTGTATTTGAAAAGCTATAACATGGATTTATATGTAATTTAAAACTGTTTCTAAGACAGCATGCTCTTTCTTTCATTTGGTTATGTATACTTGAATTGGATTATGTGTAATAAAACATGATCCAGTGCTTCTTAAAGTCCTTGCAAAAAGAGATTGTGATGGTTCCAGCTTTTATAAATGTGGATCTTTGTGCTGCTTGAAATCACAACGGTCCTGAAAAATCTTTGTTTTTAATTGAAGTGTTGGCCAATGGAAAGCTAAGATTCTGCTGTCATATCTGGTATATAGGTATCTCCCTCTTTACGAATACTCGAATCGTGGAAGTTCACTATTACAAAGAAAGCCGTGTTTGCTTTTATTAAAGGATTTAGGAACATAGGAACATAGGAAGTAGGAACAGGAGTACGCCAAAAATGGCCCATCGAGCCAGCTCCGCCATTCAATACGATCATGGTTGATCTAATTTATGATCTAACTCCACCTACCTGCTTTCTCCCCATATCCCCTAATTCCTCTGAATGGATTTTCAAAAATATCCTCCAATAGTAGTGAAAAGGTCTTTGATTTATGCCATTTTGGCATACGAAATGTTTCGTAGAAACACCCTAGTTTCATGAAGCGCGTTATACCCGTACTTAGAATCCTGCACAAAATGCAAGAGAAAACTTATCGGTTTTTGCTTTTTGCACTCCTTTTAAGATGTTAATTCTCCTCCATTGATTTTCTTGAATCTCTCTCGTAGCATTTTAGAATTTCTTGCTTCATCTCTTTTCCTTTACCTTATGTAGACTCCTATACTATGCACTTTGACCCTCAGTGTGGAATTTCCAGTTTAAGGAGCGTAAAGATCTATTCACTTATGTTAGAATTCACTGTTGAAATTAGTCTGAAAATAGGAACAGCGACAAATTTATATAATAAAAAAACACAGAAATGCTGCCCTAAAAATACATTTTGAGATTGTTTTATTTTAATTTGCTAGTTTTTCCTGCAACTGTTTTACTTTTTTGTCTAATGATTCCAGGATTTCAGTTTATTTCTGTAACTTCTGCAGATTTATTTGCTAATACAGTCTTTGGCTTGGCTTCGCGGACGAAGATTTATGGAGGGGGTAAAAAAGTCCACGTCAGCTGCAGGCTCGTTTGTGGCTGACCAGTCCGATGCGGGACAGGCAGACACGATTGCAGCGGTTGCAAGGGAAAATTGGTTGGTTGGGGTTGGGTGTTGGGTTTTTCCTCCTTTGCCTTTTGTCAGTGAGGTGGGCTCTGCGGTCTTCTTCAAAGGAGGCTGCTGCCCGCCAAACTGTGAGGCGCCAAGATGCACGGTTTGAGGCGTTATCAGCCCACTGGCGGTGGTCAATGTGGCAGGCACCAAGAGATTTCTTTAGGCAGTCCTTGTACCTTTTCTTTGGTGCACCTCTGTCACGGTGGCCAGTGGAGAGCTCGCCATATAATACGATCTTGGGAAGGCGATGGTCCTCCATTCTGGAGACGTGACCCATCCATTAACAATGGCGTGAAGCAAGGCTGTGTTCTCGCACCAACCCTCTTTTCAATCTTCTTCAGCATGATGCTGAACCAAGCCATGAAAGACCCCAACAATGAAGACGCTGTTTACATCCGGTACCGCACGGATGGCAGTCTCTTCAATCTGAGGCGCCTGCAAGCTCACACCAAGACACAAGAGAAACTTGTCCGTGAACTACTCTTTGCAGATGATGCCGCTTTAGTTGCCCATTCAGAGCCAGCTCTTCAGCGCTTGACGTCCCGCTTTGCGGAAACTGCCAAAATGTTTGGCCTGGAAGTCAGCCTGAAGAAAACTGAGGTCCTCCATCAGCCAGCTCCCCACCATGACTACCAGCCCCCCCACATCTCCATCGGGCACACAAAACTCAAAACGGTCATCATCCAGCTCCCCACCATGACTACCAGCCCCCCCACATCTCCATCGGGCACACAAAACTAATACAGTACTTCAGTCACAAATAAATGGAGATTGTTTTGGTCCTTTCCATAAGCAGAGGAAGTACTGATTGATGTCAAATTATGTTTGAGCCGAGTTCTGTTCTGTTCATCCTATTCCCATTTTGATTTTGCATTCCCAAATGTTCCAAAGAAAACCCGTAATATTGCTGTCATCTGAGATCAATAATTTTAGCTGAATTGCACCCTAAGCTTTCCAGTACTGTAATGCACAACAGAATGCTGAAATTGTTGGGTGAGCAGATTTTTTTTTCAATATTATGGAGTCTTATTGATTCGATGAAATGGAATGCCTGTAATTAAGCCTGACTCTTTGTTGGGCTTTTTGTCTACGTGCATTAATTACAACAATAAAATAAAATGAACGGCAGCTAAGAATTATTAATTTATGAAGAATACGCTGCAGGTAACGGGAACCATTTGTGAGAACACATAGGGACGTAGGTTGAAGGCTTGACCTGGTCATTTTTTTCCAGATTCTGTGAATGTTGTAATTCGAGGTGAATGGGTAATTGTATTAGTAAATATTTTTTTATTATTAAAAGCAGGCTTTCGGATAACTGGAAATCTTGAAGAGAAATGGGGTGTAACTAGAAATTGCGAAGGTCACATTTAAGAAGTTTTCTGAAGTTATTGTTAGTTGTCATCATGAAGCTTTTCTATTCCAGCCAATGCACAACCCAATTTCAATCTAGTTTATAACTTTTGAATGTGTATTTTTGGTTAAATTGTAATCACAGATTATTGAAATAATGACAACATTATGCAAGCTTTAAGTCTAATATATCAGGCAATGCAAAATTTTCTTTTCAGTTTGTTTTCTGTGGAAAGTTGGATGTTACACCTTCATAAAGATTTTTGTGAAAAGTATTTTCTAACAAATTTCTAAAATTAGGGATTGGGTAGGGCATTGAGTAAGGAAGTACAATAGTAAGGGAGTTGTGTTCCAGCTGTACAGAACCTTGGTTAGGCAGCACTAATTGTGTGCAATTCTTGTCATTCCCATTAGAGGACAGATTTAAAGGGTTTAGAAAGGTTACAGAATGGATTTACCAGGATGTTGTCTGGATTAGAGTATAGGAGCTCTAAGGAGAGGTTGAACAGACTTGGGTTGTTTTCTCAGAAGCTTCTGTAGCTGAGGGGAGACCTAAATTATGTTTATAAAATTGTGACGGGCATGGATAGAGTAGCCAGAATCTTTTTCCCCCTCAGGGCAAAACTGTCATATATTAGAGGATATGTGCTTAAAGTGGGGTGTGGTTGTGGGGGCCGGGGGGGTCGGTGGGTAGGCGGCAGAGTAGTGGAAGCAACACAATTGGCCAAAATTGATTTTTTTTTGGGGGGGGGAGGGAAAAGCACACTATTAGGGAAGATGGCAGATCAGCAATGGCTGGAGTTCCTGCAATAAAAATGAGGAAAGTGCAGGGAAGTACATACCAAAAGGAAAACCAGCAGTTGTGAATGGGGAAAAATGAGACAATTAAGGCTGATGAGGGAAGTTAAAGCCAAAGTAAAAGCAAAAGAGAGACCAGACAAGGAACTTAAATTAATGGGAAGATAGAGGACTGGGAATCTTTTAAAAGCTTAGAGAAGGCAACTAAGAAGGAAAAGAGAAATTATGAAAGGAGGTTAGCAAATAATATTTAAGGAGACGAGTCGATATAGGACTGTTAGAAAATGGTGCTGGAGAGATTGTAATAGGAGACAAGGAGATGGCAGAGAAACTGAATATTTTGGATCAGTTTTCACAGTAGAAGACATTGGTAGCTTAATGAAATTTGAAGGGTCTCTGGGAAGTGAATGAGTGCCGTCAAGATCACGAGAGAGATGGTAGAGGTTTCTAGACAGACACGGGACTGCAGAGAATTGAAGGAAGTGTACTATATGCAAATGGTGGAGATTGTTTAATTTGGACATATTTGATGCAGACATTGTGGGTTGAAGGGCCTCTTCTTGTACTGCACAATTTGATGCAAAGGTAAAGTATGTTATATCCTGGAAATTTGAAATCAAAAGAAAACATTGGGAATACTTGGCTACTGCAGAATTGATGTGTTGGATCTAAGAAATGCCCTGTGGTTTAACATCTCAGTAAGCTTGATTATGTTCTTCTGATTCTCCACCTTGCTCTCTTGACCTTGACCACCTCTGCTGTTCTATTGAAGCTCAGTATGAGTGCAAGGTATGACTCCTTGTCTTTCAAATAGACTTGTAAATTGAAGAGTGCAATTCTTTAAATTTTGCTTTGTTTTTACTGGAACCATCATGCCACACTTTTAATGCCAGCCCTATTGTCATTTAATCTCTACTATCTATCCCAATGTTTACCCCAGTTTCGTATAGATACTACTGACAACACTTTGCCCCCTCTTCCACTTGTACTGCTTAACCTCCTGAGTATTTCTGACATTTTCTGAATTTATTCAGATCAAATAATGGAATTGAGTCTTGTGTATGTTCATATTTGTGAGTAAATGATGTGTATATCTACTGTAGTTTTGAAAAGATCATGAAATTTTTAAAAGGGGTTTGAATCAGATGAGAATTAGTGTATGAGACAGCCAGCTGCAACAGTAAGTATATTGTTTCTGTTTTGTTAATAGAGCACATAAATGTCATATGGTTATTTTTCATTGAGCAGGACCCTTTCTGAATTTAAAAAAAAAGCTTTCCAGGCAGTGAGAAGAATCGATGGGTAGTGAAGATTATTTTATTTGTGTTTGACTTCAAACACAATAGGAATAGGAACTGAGGTGTCATCTTACGACTGTACCACGCTTGAAATATTATGTGACGTTCTGGTCACCAAGCTACAGGAAAAGTCTCATTAAGTGGGAATGGGTGCAGAAAAAAGTCATAAACTGAGTCCCACAGCATGGAAACACTATTCAGCTCACAATTTCTCAGCCATCAAATACTTGTGTGCACTTATCAGGTTTTCCAGCACTCAGCCATGACCTTGGTTTTTTTTAAACCTGAGATAGATGTGACCACAGCCTCTTAAAGCAGTAAGTTCCTGTTTCAATTAATCACAATTAGAATTTATTGTCATGAACATGTCTCGAAATTCGTTGTTTTGTGGCGGCATCACATTGGGAACATTTATATAAACAATTGTACAAAATAAGATTGCAAGAAAAAGTCAAAATAAGACAGTGTCTGTGGTTCATTGTTCATTCAGGAATCTGATGGCGGGAGGAAGAAGCTTCCTTGTGCCGTTGAGGCTTCTGTACCTTTTTCCTGATGGTAGTGGAGTGAAGAGGGCATGGCCAGGGAGGTAGGGGTCCTTAAGGATAGAGCAGTGATTCTCAACCTTTTTCTTTCCACTCACATACCACCTGAAGCAATCCCTTACTAATCACAGAGCACCAATGGCATAGGGATTACTTCAAGTGGGATGTGAGTGGAAAGAAAAAGGTTGAGAACCATTTGGATAGAGGCTGATTTCTCAAGACACTATCTCATGTAGATGTCCTCGATGGAGTGAAGACTGGTGCCCATGATGTCGGAGGCCATGTTAACAACCTCCTGGAGTTTGTTTCTTATCCTGAACGTTTGTGCCTCTGTATCAGACAGTGCTGCTAACCATGGTACACCTGCAGATGTTTTCAAGAGTCTTCTGTGACTTACTGAATTTCCTCAAACACTTCACAAAGTATAGTCACTGGTGAGTCTTCATCGTGATTGCATCGACAAGGAGGCTTGTTTTTCAGGTTTGTGTGGGTCCCACAGGTTAAGAACCAGGCCAACGTTGAGGTACAAAGTACATGTGCATTTCCGGGATGCAAATGGGATGACGGTCAATATGCTCGGCAAACCTATACACACACAATACACAAGGGCTAACTGTACACTTCGGATAACTAGGGAGGAACCGACAGAAGACTGTGGGAAATTGCATGAAACGCATTCAACAGTCAGGATCAAGGTGATACTACATGCCCCCTCCCCTTGACAGGTATGGACACGGCTCTTGCTACCTAACCTCGGGACTCACCCCAACCCAGTGTGAAAGTTGCTACTTACATGTCACGAGGAGTCCAAAGAGGCAGAACAAAGGGGCACGTGGTCCTTTATAGTTCTGCAGGCAGTACTGGGGGGGGGGGAGGGGGGAGGGGCTCAGCAGGGGCCAGCTGAGGTGATTCACCTGGGCCAATTGGGTGAAGGTCAGGGCTGAATCTGCGCAGGGTGCCTGGACTGCAGCACCTGGTGATTTAGGTGGGCCAATCACAAGGGTCACCTTGATGACTTGGGGTGAATATTTGACCTTGATTGGCAGGTAGTGGGTCCTCTGAATGGGAGTGCAGTAGCGCCACCAAGTGGTGGATGCTGCCTGCCTATTACAAGCTTCCAAGACAGATTTTCAGATGTTGATACCAAGGAGAGAGGATTTGGCCAAAATTGATTTTTTTTTGGGCAGGGGGGGGGAGGGAAAAGCACACTATTAGGGAAGATGGCAGATCAGCAATGGCTGGAGTTCCTGCAACAAAAATGAGGAAAGTGCAGGGAAGTACATTCTTCTTTGGCTTGGCTTCGCGGACGAAGATTTATGGAGGGGTAAAATGTCCACGTCAGCTGCAGAAAACCAGCAGTTGTGAATGGGGAAAAATGAGACAATTATGGCTGATGAGGGAAGTTAAAGCCAAAGTAAAAGCAAAAGAGAGACCAGACAAGTAATTTAAATTAATGGGAAGATAGAGGGCTGGGAAACTTTTAAAAGCTTAGAGAAGGCAACTAAGAGGTGATAAGGAAAGAAAAGATAAATTATGAAAGTAGGTTAGCAAATAATATCTGAAGAGCAAAAGTGAGACAAGTAGATATAGGACTGTTAGAAAATGGTGCTGGAGAGATTGTAGTAGGAGACAAGGAGATGGCAGAGAAACTGAATATTTTGGATCAGTTTTCACAGTAGAAGACATTGGTAGCTTAATGGAATTTGAAGGGTCTCTGGGAAGTGAATGAGTGCCGTCAAGATCATGAGAGAGAAGGTACTTGGGAAGCTAAATGGTCTAACGGTAGGTAAGTCTCCCGACTTGGATGGAATGCACCCTCGAATTGTGAAGGAGGTTGCTGCAAGGATTGTGGAGATATTGGCAATGATCTTCCAGGAATCATGGTTCAATAGGAATGGAGTATCCCGAATATCACTCCGCTGTTTAGGGAAGGAGGCAGCAGAAAGGCAACTATAGACCTTAAAAGAAAATCATGCCTGACAAATGTACGACAATGTTTTGAGGAGATAATGCACAGGGTAGATAAGGGAGAAGCAGTGGATGTTGTGCTTTGACTTCCAAAAGGCCTTTGACAAGGTGCCACATATGAGGCTGCTTAACAAGATGAGAGCTCATGGAATTACAGGAAGGATATTAGTATGGGCACAGAATTGGTTAATAGGCAGGAAACAGAATGGGAATAAGTGGATCTGATTCGGGTTGGTTGCCTGTTACTAGTGACGTTTACAGGACTCTGTGTTACTTTTTCTGTTGTATATAAATGATTTGGATAATGGAATAGATAGCTTTGGCAATAAATTTGCAGATAACACCAAAATAGGTGGTAGAGCTGGTGCTGCTGAGGGCATGGAAAGGTTACAGAGAGACTTGAATAGATTAAGAGATTGGACAAAGAGATGGCAGATGAAATACAGTGTTGGGAAGTGGACAGTCATAAACTTTGGTGCAACAAATCGAAGGAAAGACTATTATTTAGATGGGGAGAGTTCAAAATTCGAAGGTGTGTCCTCATGCAGAGTACCCTAAAGGTTATCCTCCAGGTTGAGTTGGCAGTAAAAAAGGGAATGCAGTGTTGGCATTGATTTCTAGAGGAATAGCATTCAAGAGCAGGGATGTAATGTTCAGACTCTATAGGATGCTGGTAAGACCTCACATAAAGTCCTGTGTACAGTTTTGAATGCCTTATTTGAGAAAGGATGTTCTAATGTTGGGGAGGGTTCAGAGAAGATTTACTAGAATAATACCAGGAAATAAAAGGGTGAGCATCTGAGGAACACTTGTTGGGTCTTGGACGGTGGGGGGAAACCTCAGAGACATTTTGAATGCTGAAAGGCCTGGACAGCGTTGACGTGACAAAGTTGTTTCCCATCATAAGGGAGTCTCGGATAAGAGGCCTCAATTTCAGGATGGAAGAGTGTCACCACTCAAAGGGTGTGGCACCAATCAACTAGCTGATCTATCTCCCTTCTGTAAGTTTCCTCATTGCATCTGTGACAACCATGGTGTAATTGGCAAATTTGTAGATAGCATTGGTCTTGTGCCTGGTCATACAGTCATGGGTGTACAGGGAGTAGGGCAGTGTGGGCAAAGCATGCATCCTTGAGGTGTGCTTGTGTTGATCATCAGTTTCCAATTTGTACTGACTGTGGTCTTCTGATGAGGAAGTCAACGATTCAGCAGCTGTGGGGGGGGGGGGGGGTTGCGGGAGGGGAGTGCGGGAGGGGAGTGGTGCAGAAGCCTAGGGTTTGGAGCTTGTTGACCAGCACTGAGGAAATAATGGTGTTGAAGGCTGAGCTGTAGTTGAAGAGCAGCTGCATGTATGAATTGCTGGTTTCTAGGTGATCCAAAGCCGAGTGGCAAGCCAGTGATGTTGTGTCTGCTGTGGAGCGATTGTGATGGTAGTTAAATTGCATTGGGTCCAGTCCTTGGGTATGTGTTAATTCTGGCCATGACCAACCTCTCAAAGCATTTCATCACAGTAGATCTCAGTAATGTTATACTCCAGGTGAAAAATAATTCTTTAAATCTCCTGCCCTTCACTTCAAAGCTTTAAAACCCTCTGGTCATAGATACCTCTGCACATGGAAACATTTCCCATATTCTCTCCCATGTCCCACATAATTTTCTGCACCTAATGATGGCTACCCTCCTCAGCCTTATATGCACCAAGGAAAACAAGCCCATTAGTTCAGCTGTTTTAACTGATCTTTTGCATACCATAAGCTCCACCCACTTGCATTCTGTGCCTTGGATAATGATAACTGACTTAGCCACATGTAATGCTGCTTTCAGGGACTGAATACTGTCCTCTGCTATGAGGCTGTGGACCATTAGCAAAGGGAGGGAGTCGGTAGGGGTGCTGCCTGGTCTTAAATGGGGTTTGTCCATTTACTAATAATGTGTTGCAAGTCTTTGAAACTCTACCTCAGAAGGTAATTTATTCTCATTTATGTATATTCATTTGCTGAGATAGGTAGATTGTTTGGGTATTAAGGGAATTTAGAGGATTTGAATGAATTAAGTTTATTGCTGAAATAGAAGTACAACGTATTGATGCATTGAAAGTCCTTCTGTACCTTCCAAGAACATTAGAAACAATATAAAACTGGAGTATTAGGCAGGAAAATGGATCAGGCAAAGGATTAGTTTTTATCCCACTGAATGGTAAAGCAGGCGCAAGGCCCATTTGGTGTAATCATCCTATTTCTTGTGCTCTGAATATCCAGATGTAATTTGTATTGATTGATTACTTTTTAATTTAATCATTGAGTTGGATTGTTCTGCATGGATCCCTTTCCTGTAGTCAGTTGCATTCCTGCACTTGACCGGTCTGGATGTGAAGAGCCTTTCTTGTTAGAGCGGTGGCTTGGATAGTGATTGGACTTCAGCTAGTCCTGTTTCAAGACTCTGCCCCAAGTTACTGTGGCAGACTTTTCACAGCCAGCCAAACAAGCTGGGGGCAGAGTTACATTGGCAGTAAAGCTTGGTCACTAATTTTCAATAGTTTTGAAGTATATTTCATTGATGTACAGTATTGACAAACTTTAAAAACAATTAAAAAAAAATCCAGCAGGAAATAAAGGTTTGGAGAAAATTAAAGAATGACCTTGGTTACCTCTGTTCTTAATTTTACTTTCTGAAATTTCACTTGTCAAGTTTTTGTATAAGGGTAAACAAACAACGTGGAAATTATTCCTCAACAGCGTTCCATCCTTTGCAGGATTCATGTGAAGATGTAAACAACAGTTCAATATTGTTTTTTTTTGCTACTGGCCAGATGTTAAATTCAGAGTTGCTTTCATTAAATCTTGTGTTCTGCCTGTACATTCATTTTTCGAAGTGCTTCCGAGCTTTGTATCATTTGATAATTGTTGTCAGGAAATAATAGGGATTAATCTCATCTTTGCAAAATACCAACTTTCCTTTGGGACCTTTCTGTTAAATGAATCCAGTATCTGGGTATCAATCAAACATGAATAAATCATTCCCTATAGTCTAACCTGAAGAAAACTCCCTGCACCCTATTTGGGAAGCAAACTGGTGGGGTTTTGAGCAGAACTGGCATGAGCACAAAGGGGAAACCCCTGGAGAAAACCTGATGAATAAAATGGATCATAATTATTGTGACGAATTGTTCTCGCATTTTGTTCTTATGGCTAAATGTTCTGCGGAGCCTGTCCAGCTTGGAGATCTGGCTGCTACAGACTTTTCATGGCGTTGGGGTGTCTGCTGGTGTGACTTGGTTACAAGCAAGATTCTATCCTTGTCTGAAGGCACATTGATAAGCTAGCTCACCACGGTGAAAGGTGTTAAGAGTTGGAATGTTGGCAGGATTGAAAGTGTGCTGCTGGATTATTCATGTGCCAATTGAAGATTGAAGAATGGCTAATGTTACCCCTTTATATAGGAAGGGTTGTAAAGCCAAGATGGATCTACAGATTGGTGAGTGTAACATTAGTGGTAGAAAAGTTACTAGAGGGGATTCTGAAAGACAGGATCTATCTACATTTAAAAAAAGTGAGGGCTGGTTGCAGATAGTCGATACAGTTTTGTGCTTGGGAAATTGTTACAGATTTAATTTTTTTGATGAAGTGTCCAAGAGGGTTAACAATGGCAAATTAGTAGACATCTCTATGGACTTTAGTAAGGCTTTTGGCAAGGTCATGCACGATGGTCAGATGGTCTGGAAGATTAGATCATAGAGAACCAGTTGCCCTCCAGTGCCACCATAAGTAATTGTGCTTTTACTTCAATCACGCGCCTGCAGACTTTGGTGTTTCACTCCGAGTAGAGTCTCAGTGTGGATTCCAGGGACCCAACTTTCTCCAACATATACTTTCAGAAAATTGAATAACCTAGTGGGATATGAAATAAAAACACAAAATGCTGGGGAAGCTCAGCAGGTCAAACTGTTTTGAGTTTTTATTTCAACCACAGTGTCTACAGATTTTTGTGATTTACTCGTGGGATATGAAGGTCAAGAAACACAGCTTTTTGGAATTTGACTTGATTTATATTCCCATAATTTAAATGATTTCTTTTATCCTGCAACCTTGCATAGTTTTGGTATTTTACTGACAATGGCTTTGCAGTCCTTCCATGAACACTGGATGTATGAAAGGAAAAAAAAAATTCTTTTGAGGTGCTGCTCTTCATTTTGCTTACGTTGAATGTACTTGTTAGTACAGGACCAGTCTTTAGTATGTGACCGCACAATGTAACCACTCTAATTATATTTTGGACAAGCATCAAAAATGAATCCAGTAGCCATTTATAATATGAAATCATCTCTTATTAGACCTGGAAGTTCAGTGCACAGCAGCTTACCATTTGCATCTGTTACTCTGCTAATGTGTATTATAGCTTCATGTCAACCTTGTTAAATATGATTACAGTGGAACAAATAACCATGTCTATAAACGTAACCCAATTAAACAACAGTGACATACACCAGACCACACTGTTTATGTGATGCATTTTCACCTTTTCTCACAAATGTTATATTGGAGACTTCCTCCACTAACTTTATTTGATGTATAGATGTAGATATTTTTACCTTGTCCAAAACATTATTTAGCTCTCCTTGTCTTTGCTATGTAAAGTACACCATTTGATCTGCTGAGTTTCTCCAGTATTGTGCTTTTACTTCAATCACGGTGTCTGCAGACTTTCATTTTTTACATTTATTTTTCATAATTTTTACCTTATGTTTTCCTGTGAGCAGGTTTAGTTTTGTTCTTCATTGCACCAATAAATTATGTGGCAGTCCTTTTGGAGGTAAACAATAAAAATCTGAAGATGCTCAAGGCCCTGCTGGAGGTCCCACAGGAAGGAAAATACAGTCGACCTTTTGGGGTTGAGCCCATCTGAAGAAATTAGGAAGACACCTGAATTAAAAAGTTGGAGGGGAAAAGGGGTCGGTAAGGGGAAAGGAGTGCAGGTGAACAAGTCAAAGTTAATGGGTAGCGCTGTCTGCTGCAACAGCAAGGACATCTTGGAGGCTAACTACTTTACTTCCACAAGCCGTTGCCAAGCTGACATGTTTGTTCTTGGCCTCATGAAGCCACCTGCAGATTGGAGGAACAGCACTTTGTGTGGTGCCTGGGCAGTCTCAAAATGGCATTAATATCAACATCTTTAATTTCTGTTAACTCTATTGGTTTCTCTCTTCCCCTCATCCCTGTCTCTTTACCCCCAGCTCCCCACTTCCTGCCCTTCCATTTATCAGAGTTTTTGGATCTCCGCCCTTTGTTGCCCTCATCACCTCAGCTTTTTTCCCCTCTTTTTCTCTCCTACCTCTGTCCACCTATCAGTTCTTGCCTGTTAGCCTGTGTTTCTCTTCCTTCTTTCCTCTCCCCCGGCCTTTTTATTCACGGGTCTACCTGATTTTTTTGACACTCCTGAAGAGGGGCTGGGGCCTGACATTGGCTGTCTTTTAACTTCTGATGGGTGCTGCATGACGTGCTGAGTTTCTCCAGCACTTTTGTGTGTTGCAGTACTGTACTACTGACCAAATGTATAATCCTTTGGGAGTGTGCTAATGTCTGGAATTAGAATTGTTCCGTGTAATGATGTTTGCTTCCCTCTGAAACATGATCCTTTTTTCATGGCAGGTCTTGCAAATGTTCTAGATTTGCAGTGGTAGCACATTGTTCTTTTCCCTTTGTAAAGGTAAATGTACGATCAGAATGTTTTGCCACTCGTGGAGAGAAGTGTTCCTATTTGTGACTTTTTTTAAGTAGCACGTCAGGCTGTTTGAATACTTAATTTAAAAAAAAACACTCTTCAGCTTTATTCTTTATTCTTGCCTCAAGCAATCCCTAAATGAGTTTTTGTTTGAAAGGAGGTGATCATAAGCATGGTTTGGGAATGATGCTGGGTTTTTGCACCCATATTTCTCTCCCTACTATTTTAAAAACATTTCGAGATACAACACAGTAATAGGCCCTTCCGGCCCATGAGCCCATAGTCCCCCAAATACAGCAATTAACCTTCAATCCCCATATACTTTTGGAGGATGGGAGGAAACTGGAGAACCTGGATGAAACTTGTGCAGACTCTGGGAGAATGTACAGGGTCCTTTAAAGACAGTATCAGATTCAAATGAGTGTTGCTGGCACTATAACAGTGTTGCACTAGCCAGGCTACCCAGAATATACCAAGATCATTACGCAGTACAGGGGGTACATACTAATACTCAAAGAAAATATTGACCAAGTGTGTGTTGTCTAAAATCAAAATTAAATGCATTCTAAACATTTTACGATTGTGGTTTCACATTGAATTTAAAATGGGCTGTTGCTTCACTGGAAAATTTGGGTGTCCTTTTCTCTTGGGTCGCAATTGTCCTCCAAAGATTCATTTTTTTCCAGCTTTCGGAAAACATTTTGGTAAATTGTGTGTTTTATTGGAGGTTTGCAAAAGTCACCTGTCTTTGAAAACTCAAGTTCATTTGTAATATTTGAAGTTTGGTGTGCCAGCTTCATTTATTTATTTAAAATAGGTTAAAGAAAATTTCAGAGTTTTATTCAGATACTTCTGAGTGTGATTTCAGTCCTGTAGTTGCAAGAAAAAATTGTCACAACAATCATTAAAAGCTGTAATTTAAAATTACAACAGTGGCCTCAATTTTTTTAAAATTGTGAACATTATGATGTTAATTTAATCAGGAATCTTTTGTGTGGTTAAAAATAGTTTAAATTTCCAATTTTAATGTTGGAGGTAGATTTTATGAGTGCCTGCATATTGATCGCTGAACATTGAAAATATTTCCCAGTTATTTTTCCATCCCAGCTATTTATTATGTTATCACTCAGCTAATTTCATGCCTTTTTATTCCCATGATTAAATCTTATTGACGTGTGTTAGGTTTACTACTTGTACACAAGTCTCTGAAAGTTGAAATGGAATTACAGCAAGCAGTTAGAAAGGTAAATTGTATGGTGGGCTTTGTTATGAAGGATTTGAGTACAAGAATAAACATGCCTTCCTCCGTTAATGTCAGGTTATTTTAAGTCTGCACCTGGAATATTATGTTCTGTTTTACCTGCTGAAGGAAAGATACACTTGTGATAGAGGAAGTGCAGTGAAGATTCAGCAGGTTGATTCTTGCACTTGGTGGAATTTCCCTGTGAGGAATGAAGTCATCTGGGCCTATAATCTGAAGTTTACATGAGTGAGACTATCTCATTACAACATACAAAATCTTCAAGGGGCTTGACAAAAAAAATGAGGGATGTTTCTCCCAGCTGGGGTGTCAACAGCTTTAGTCAGGACTAGACGAGAAGAAACTTAGCTGAGAGAGTTAGGAAAGTGCAGCTAAGACCATCAGAGGCTCAGTGATTTTTAAAAAATATTTAAATGAATCAAGGAAAGTGACTTTAGCATAGGAAAGTGTTGCTGAGCTAAAAAAAATTAGCCAAGATCACAATCAATAGTGGATCAGGAATGAGGGGCTGAATGGCAGCCATCTGTTCTATTTGTTTCTTTTCTTTTTTAAGATATTGCTCTTAACACTCTATTGTGTGAAAGCAAACAAAAGAAGAATTATTCATGATCTTAACTGCAGTGCAGTGGCATCTTATAAAGCCACTTCCTCCCACTACTGAAGACCTGGATTTAATCCTAAACCTCCCTGCTGTCTATGTGGAGTTTGCATGTTCTCCAAGTGACTGTTACACTCACTTTCGAAAGAGGTGGGACTAAATAGATTAACTGGCCACTGTAAATTGCCCTTAGTCTACAGGTGAATGGTGGAATTTGAGACAAGTTGATAAAAATGTTTGAATGAAAATGGGGTAGGTGTAAATGGGTGGTTGAGGGTAGTTTAACGAGTACGTTCTCTGCCTTATTTCTCTTGCTGTGTCATTTTGCGGTGCTGGGATTGATCATTCAAATTGGGATGGGAGTGCTTCTCTGTAACCTAGTTCAAGATCTGTGTTGCTGTGTATTGATATATTCTAGCTGCAAGCTTTGATTAGCTCGCATTTCCTTTCAAAAGCACTCTGAACCAACTCTTTAAAAGCAACACTGCTTCTGATAATCATGCCATCAGCACAACCTCGTAACATAAAATGAACAGGATTTATTAGGAAAATTATGATCTAATTTTCATAATCCAGATCTTATTTGACCTTGTTTGGGTCCATTTGAGGAACAAGGGTTGGAGCTGGAAACAAAAATTCATTGAGCAATAATTTTACATTCATTTAGAATCTAATCGTGCTTGCAAGTTCAAAGATTCAATTTTGAATCTTGAATATATTGAATAGGCTGGATTCAAAGAAGCAGTGTTGATGATCATTAATTCATTTTATAAAGCCAACACATTAATTGGCATTGGATAGAAATTACAATATTAAATACTGATCAGTATTAGAAATCAATTAATCCGCAGGTGCTTCAAAGAAGTGTGCCCTGAGTATTTGTAAATTCTGGTGTAATATAGCAATGGATATGAGAAAGCATGAATCAGTGAGAAGAACAATGTTTTAGAGGGAGTTTGAGGATCATTGGTTTTATCTTAATTCTAATTATGAGGAACAAATGGTTAATTTAAGAGTCTATATTAGATGATAAATGATGCTGGAGTCCCCATATGCGGGAATCTGGATAAAAAAGCAAACAAGAACTCAGTGGGTCAGGCAGCATTGAGGAGGAAGAGGGATAGTTGAGATATTGGGGTGAGACCTTGAATCAGGGACTGGTGGAGGGTCTCAACCCAAATTATAATTTCTTCCAGTGTCTCTTCCAATGCTGCCTGGTGAACTGAGTCCCCTCAATATTTTATTTTGACACAGGACAGGCAGTGCAGCAGGAGTTACATGTTTATTGAGAGAAATATTCGAGAGGTAGAGTAATTATCACCATACATGAAATGTTTTGTGATAATTAGCAATGGTTAGATAATAAAAGGAGACCAAAGCCAGCAGTTGAAAACTGTAATGTCAAAGGGAGGCTTAAGATGCTGGAATCTGAAGCCCAACGTGTCTGCTGGAGGAACTCGATAGGTCAGTTGACATCAGCTGGAGAAAAAGAATGGTCAATGCTTTGTCCTGAAACCCTTCAGGGACTTGATTATTTTGACAAAAGAAGAAACCTAAAAGGTTGATTATTTTGGGATAGAGATGGTCAAGATCTAGTGAAGTTCTCAATAATGGGAGAAATTCTAGGTTCTTCTGGGGAGATGTATGATTTGAGGGATTAAGTTGGATTATAAACCATATAACCATTTACAGCACAGAAACAGGCCAGTTTGATCCTACTAGTCTGTGCCAAACATAATCTCCCACCTAGTCCTGCTGACCCGCATTTGACACAAAACCCTCCACACCTCTCCCGTCCATATACCTATCCAACCTATCCTTGAATATTAACCGATCTCACTTCTACCACCCCTGCTGGAAATTCATTCCATACCCCCACCACCCTCTGTGTGAAGAAATTTCCCCTGTGTTTCCCTTAAACTTCTCCCCTTTTACTCTCAATCCATGCCCTCTTGTTTGAATCTCCCCCACTCTCAGTGGAAAAAGCCTATCCACATTGACTTCATCTATCCTCTTTATAATTTTGAATACCTCTATCAAGTCACCCCTCAACCATCTACACTCCAGAGAATAAAGTCCCAGCCTGCTCAACTGTTCCCTGCAACTCCATCCCTGAAACCCCGGCAACCTTCTCGTAAATTAAATATGTTTGGTTTGTTGGACCAGTGGCTTTGAACTCTCAGTGAAACCTTTTTGATTTTTCACAAGATAAAGGAACTGAAGTAGGTCATTTGGCCCATTGAGTCTGCTTCACAAATCCACCCTGAGCTAAACTGTTCTCATATCTAGATCCAAGTTCTGGCCTTTTCCCCATGTCCCTTGATACCCAGACTAATTAGATACTTTTCAATCTCCCTCTTAAATTTCTCAATGATCCAGCCTCCACAGCTGTATGTGGCAACAAATTCCACAAATCCATGACCCTCTGGCTAAAAGATCTCTGTTTTAAATGGGTACCTTGTAATTCTAAGACTGTGCTCTCTTATTCTACATTCATCCACCAAAGGAAACATCTTATTCATATTAACTCTGTCCAATCCTTTCAGCATTCAAAATGTTTCTATGAGATCCCCTCTCATTCTTCTAAACTCCAGTGAATACAGTCCAAGAGCAACTAAACATTCCTCATACGTTAGCCCTTGCATTCCAGGAATCATCCTGATTAATCTCCTCTGCACCCTCTCCATCAACATCACATCCTTTCTAAGATAGGGGTCCCAAAACTGCACACAGTCCTTCAAATGAAGTCTCACCAGTGCCCCTTAGAGCCTCATCAACACCTCTTTACTTTTATACACTATTCTTCTTGAAACGAATGCCAAAATAGCATTCGGTTTCTTTACTGCAGATCCAACCTGGTGGTTAACCTTTAGGTTATCTTGCATGAGGACCCCTAAGTTCTCTTGCATTTCCAAATTTTCTCTCCATCAAATAATAATATGCCAATTTGTTTCCTCTTCCAAAATGTACAACAGTACATTTCTCAACCTTGTATCTCATTTGTCATTTCTTTATCCACCCTCCTAAGTTGTCCAAATCTCTCTGCAACCTTTTGGTTTCTTCATCACTTCCTACTCCACCACCTATCTTGGTGTCATCTGCAAACTTCACCACAAAACCATTCAATCCATAATCTAAATCATCAATATGCATTGTAAAATGAAGTGGTCCCTATGCCGACCCCTGCAGAACACCACTAGTAACCGGCAACCAACTAGAATAGGATCCTTTTATTCCCACCCTTTGTTTTCTGCCTATCAGTAAACACTCCCCCAATCGAATATCTTTCCTGTAATTCCATGGGCTCACAACTTATTAAGTGGCCTCTTATGCAGCACCTTATCGAAGGTCTTTTGGAAATCCAAATACACAACGTCCACAACTTCTCCTTTGTCCATCCTACTTGAGATTTCCTCAAAAAATTCTATTAGGTTGGTGAGGCAGGATCTTCCCTTCATGAAGCCATGCTGGCTTGGGCCAGTCAACTCTTAATTGAGACTGACTAAAAAGATGAGGAATATTTAAAAAAAAATGACGGCTGAGTATTAAATACAGTGCTGCTTCATTACCATTTACAGCATTCCTTATTGAAACAGATTTTCACCTCCCCCTCACAATGTTTGGATTATTATTCTATATTCTCCTTGGTAATCTGATTTATTTGATTAATTGATGGTAGCTTAGATGTAGATTTGGGTGGAGGATACCAAGCATATTATGTAATCAGCTTGTCCTGAGATTGGAACGGAAACACGTTTCCACAATTAGGAAATAATTTAACACGTGGTTGACATAATTTTATGTTAACTGCAAGGTGCCAGCCAACAACAAAATAAGTCTGTCAGAATTGTCCATATTTAAATGGCACTATTAGTTTGTGTTCTTGTCATTTGACATTTATTGAAATAGGTTATACTGTATAGAATTTTGAGTTTGAGCTAATTGTTTTAAATTTAAATTTAAAAAAATATTTAGACATACGTCAAGGTAACAGGCCATTTTGTGTCACAGGCCCGTGCTACAAAATTACACCCAATTAACCTACAATCACTGACACGCTTTGAACGGCGGGAGGAAACTGGAGCCCCCGGGGAAAACCCACACAGACACCTGGAGATTGTACTAACTCCTTACAACAGCGCGGGATTCAAACCCCAACACTGCGCTAATCACACACTAACTGTTCTGCCTTTTAGCAGTGACATTGACCATGAATTTTATGGTTGGGAAATGTGGTGCTAGCCATTAATTATATAGAGTGTAGAATGGATTTTCAACTACATTTGTGTGTGTTCATTCTTAATCTATCACACGAGTAAGGGAACCTCTTGTTCCGATGTTAAATGGTCAAAGAAGTGCTCTAACTCCCAAAAATTCCACCTGCCCTTCCATAAAGTTGCTTCCTCTCCTATTTGTGGCAGTCTGTAGATGTTAGAACAGGCACATCAGAACCCATAGAAATGGAATGGAAGCAAGCCATTCTGAAACTTGAGGGACTGCCTAAAAGTGAGAACTTTTAAATAGAAGTGTTTCAATTTTTTTGAATAATTTATTTAAATGTTTTCAACCATGTAATTTTATAGTTTATATAACCGTTTTATAAACAAGCTTAAGATGCAGTAATTACAGAGAGTTTAAACCCCTCCCCCTACCCCCGGAACTCCGTCCCACGATATATAATACAGTAAATACATAATATAAACTGAGAAAATACAAAAGGAAAACCAAAAATGGAAAATATAATGTTGTTTTGGATTGCACAGTGTTGGCTTACATGCTGGAATCTTAGTGTGTGTGTGTATAATAACTTTAGGGAAGAAGATTATACAGGACTTAGGAGGCCAGAAATACATTTTTTACATATTTATTTCTAACCTTTGCATATATAAGCTCCAAATCTGCACAAAAAGTGAATCTTTATTTCTTATGTTGCAAGAAATTTTCTCTTGAGGAGTATATCTTTGTATCTCTGAGTAGCATCTTTCCAGACCTAAGTACACATCTGATTTCCAGGTCACTGCGTTACACTTTCTTGCCACCGCTAAGGCAATTTTAACAAATTTAATTTGATGAATCAATAATTTAGTTTAGGTCTATTTCCTTCAATGTTCCCCAACAAAAGTAAATCTGAATTTATACAGCATTACCAGTAATTCGTCCCTAAAAACTTTCCCAGATCCTCACAAAAAAGTGTTGCAATTTGTAATCTGTATAAATGATATTTAAAATCAAGAACTTTTCTATTTTGTGGGAGGGAGCAAATACAATTGAATGCTTGTTTATGGGATTCTTCAATTATGTTCTTACCATAGATTTGCCCTGATCTTTTTTGATAAATAAAAATTGTCAGTTTAGAAGGTTAATCATCAGTCATTTAGTGCAAAACTGATCATTATTTAAAAAAATATTTTATTTTTTAATAAAAAATGCACAGTACGATCTTTAATATTACTATATGAAATTTTCCATACAAAAAAAACCACTCCCCCTTCCTGCATAATATAAACCCACACACCACCAGAACTCACATTTATATTATCCATAAAAATCTATGTGGGGAAGTCACATCTGTTTATATTGTCATAGCATCTGTTATATTGTTATTATTATAATTGGGCCCCTATACAGTCAAAATATGGTTGCTATATCTTGACAAATGTGTTATATTTGTATTTTGTAGATTATATGTAATTTTCTCCATAGGTATACAACTATTTATCTGCAGTTCATCGTGCGATGATTAAGGAAGAGTGGGATTTCCAAGTAATACACTTAGCCACTGCTATAGCTACCTTGACAAACAAAATTTGGAATTTAGTTAACTTATTCTTTATTTTAATAAAATTACCCAAAAGATAAAGCTCTGAGTTGTCTGCGAAGGCCACTCCTGTTATCCTTGTTAACATTTCTGCAAGATCCTGCCCCGATCTTACCTGCACACACAACTACGTGGCATGTAGAAATGTTTGTTTCAATCCCACATCTAAAATCTTTCAGATTTTGACCTATGTAACTTCTGTGGTGTAAGACATAATTGATGTTGGAAGTTATACTGAACCAAACCACATCTTGCATTTATAATTGGTGTCATAATACGCAAACACCAATCAGACCAACAGCTTTCAGATATTAAAGCAGCTAAGTCCGACTCACGCTCTCTCACTTATGCAAACCTGGTTTTGAACTTTCATTGGAGAGCAAAAGACATGTTTGTTATAAATTTAGGTGTATTCCCCAGCCAAATCATTTCACTAATTTCAGGTGGGACTAGTGTTGGCCCCCATCCTTCTCTCAAGAATTATCGTAGCTGGAGAAAAGAGAAGAAAGTTCCATTAGCTACTCCATATCTCGGTGTTAGTTGATCAAAAGAGAAGAGTCCCCTCTGCATAGCAGTTTTCAATGTACTAGGGATTTAATATTCAGTTTTCTATATCCATAAGCAATGGCCCTCTTAATGATATTCCTGCCTTTTTTTCCCAATACACTAACTGATTTCTTGCCGTACCCTAATCATATGTATTAATGTAGGATTACCTGTCTTTGTTTTGTTATTGACTTAACACTCCACTTATAGATAAAAATCCTTCGCTGCCCCCGCTTTCATTGAACATAATTTCATTTGAATCCAAGAGGGGACCCTGCCTTGCTCAAAGAAAGATGAAGGAAATCTGGCTTGTGCTGACAAATAATACTCTCTACATTCTGGCCTAAGTCCTCCTATCTTATAATCCCACATTAAATTTTCCAGTCAAATTTTCGGCACCTTATTATTCCATATGAATTGCCCAATATAATTATTTAACTATTTACAGAATTTTTTTGGCAAAGAAATAGGCAGCAATTGAAATCTTGGCATCACTTTCATTTTGACACAGTTAATCCTTCCAATTAAAGTAATCAGCAAATCTTTCCATTTCTGCAGATCCTTTTCTTCATCAGGGGATTAGAATTTGTACAAATTTTGTAGGTTATTATCAATAATGGTTCCTAATTATTTAATTCCATCTACTTTCCATTTAAATCTACTTACTTTTCTATACTTTTCGTAATCAAAATTCATCACTGGTGTGATTTTGCTTTTATCCATACTAATTTTATACCTTGAAACTCTTCCATATTTTTCTAGTGTTGTTTGCAATTTGTCCAGAGACTCAGCCAGGTCAGATAAAAATAATAGCAAATCATCAGCGAATAGGCTGGTTTTTATGTTCTTTTTGTCCAACTTTGAAGCCTTTAATATCCGGATTTCTCCTTTTAATCTCAACCAGCAGTTCCATTGCAAGAATGAAAAGTGGTGGGGACAAGGGACACCCCTATCTACTCAGAGGGAAAACTCCTGATATTTGACTATTAGTTACAATGTTGGCTTGTGGTTTACGATAAAGAGTTTTTATCCAATTTATAAATATTTCTACCTATTCCAAATTTCTCCTTCGTTTTAAATAAGAAAGCCCATTCAAAGCATTCGATTACCTTTTCTGTGTTGAGGGAGATTGTTATAATGAATTCAGTTTTGATTTAGCTATATGTATTATTCAATAGCTTGCCCAGACAGCTTGAAGGGTGTCTTTCTTTAAAAAATCTCAGCTGATCTATATGTATCAATTTAGGTAAATATTGTCTGTCTATTTGCTAATGCCTTCACCAATGTCTTATAATCTGAAAATGGTTATATGGTTATGGTTAATTAGCATTCAATAGGTCTATATGATGAGGTTTTTAATGGGACCCTGTTTTATTTTGGTAACACTGTAATAATAACTGTTGAGAAAGAGTCAGGGAGAGTTTGAGTCTCCACTGCCTGGTCTAGCTCTCCCATTATAAGAGGTATCAACAAATCCTTAAATTGTCTATAGAACTAGGGCAGAAACCCATCCTCCCCCGAAGACTGACTAGCCTGCAGAGTGTTCAGAGCCTTCTCATATTCTCTTGTGAGAGGGGCATCTAACTCTTTCTCTTCTCTCGCCATTAATTTTGGAAGCGCAATTTTTGCTAGAAGCTCATCCATCTCAATATCATCTAATAATTCTGATTTATATAGTTTTGTTATAGTATTGTCTTAAAAATATCATTAATCTCTTTTTGGTTCTATGTTAAAATATCAACTTCTCTTTTAATTGCATTTATCAGCCTCTGACTTCATTTGCCAGGACAAGACCTTATGTGCTCGTTCTCCTAATTCATAATAATATTTTCACTTAGTTTTTAAAATCATTTTTTTCCATTTTATATGTTTGTAATGTGTTATACCTCAAGTTTTTTTTATTCTCAAATAGTCTATAGTTTTCTTCTAAACCTGTCCTCTAATATTCTTTCTCCAGTTCTGTTATCTTTCTCCAAACCATCAATGTTCTCTTTTAAGTTTTTTTTGTTTAAGAAATAATTTGCCCTCTCAGGTAAGCTTTAAGCGTATCCCATATCAAAAAGCTGTTCTTAGTGAAAGAGAGAGTTGTCTCACAAAATAGTTCTATCTGTCTTCTTTTAACTCACAGAAGTCTGTCCTTTTTCAACAATGTGGCATTAAGACACAATCTGTACATATTTGTTTGTTTTTCCACTATCGCAATAGTTGAAGTTAAAGGTGAATAGTATGACAGTTGCCTCGACAAGTATTTCATTTTTAGCACTCTGCTTTTTAACTGCGCAGACATTCAAAATAAATCACTCCTTGTATGTGAGTCATGGACTGTTGAGTAGAATGAATAGTCTCTCTCTGTGGGGTTGAGCTGCCTCCAGATATCCATCCGATTTAAATCTTTCATAAATGATAGCATCATCTTTGTGGCCTTTGCCCTCATTACTGTTCTTGCCAATTTATCCAATATCGGATCTAGACAGAAATTAAAATCACCCGCCCGCACCATCAACCAATATGTTTTGTCTACTTTCTACTTTTAAAAAGATGTCCTTCATAAAGGCTTCATCGTCATAATTTGGAGCATAAATACAATGTGCCATTACAAACCTTCCACCTTTGTCAATCTTCTACTATTACTGATAAATTTTTATTAATTAAAATTGCTTCTCCTCTTGCCTTTGAACTGAAAGAAGACAATATTTCTTGCCCCACCCATTCTCTTATTAATTTAGCATGTTCCAATTTAGTAAGGTGTGCTAATCTCCTTGTTTAATATTTTTAATCTTTTCATAATCTTCTTAAAAATTCTTCCACTTCTTCCTTTGTCTTGATAAAATGTTGATTACCATCCGTTGCTTCGACCCTCAGAGATTTGGGATACATCATCAAGTACTTTATGTTCTTTGACATTGTCAAACTCCTTCCTTTGCCCAATCAAAGTTGGGCCTAAGTCTTGAAAGAATAACACCTTTCTACCGTCAATCTTGAGTGGGCCATTATGTTGCTTGGAGTAATCAAATCTTGCTCCCAAGACTGCTTCTATTATCCGGTAACTCAAAATCCTTATTGGAACTGGCCATGGTCACTGCTCATCAATCTTCTGGGTCCGATGGTCCAATAAACCCTTTCCAATTGTAGCTTTCCATTGAATTTAATTTCTCCCAACATTCGTGTGATCCAAGTTTCAACGAAGCTCACCAGGTCTCTCCCTTCAGCCCTTTCTTTCAAACCAATAATACGAACATTATTGCATCTGCTGAAATTCTCCATGTTGCAAATCTTATCCAGCATAGCTTGTTTATCCAAGTCCCACTTCTTCTTCCAAAGCCTTCAGCTTTTCTTGCATTTTAAACAAGTCAACTTCCACTTGGTCCATTTGTTCTATTAAATCATCAATTGACTCTTTAAATTCATTAATCTTCTCTGACATATCTCTCATTGCAGTTTCAACACCCGTGAAATGATGGCATGAAGTTTCCATCTTATCCAGGATTATATCCAGGTCTTCCACTGCTGGGCTCAGTCATTCGCAAGACCACTGTTGTGCCACACCCTTTCAGGCTGTCACTCGACATTCCTGGCTGAGTTGGTGTCTCTTCCGATTTTGTTTTTTGCTGTCGTGGCTTCTTAGTGTTCATCCATAGCGGGGTAAAAAAAAATCTTAATTTTAAACTATTAAAACGTCTTTTTAAAAACTCCATGGAGAGCTCATCCAAGACACGTCTGTCTAGCTCCTTCACATGATCAATGTTTGAATCGTTTAATCGAGGGTTCAATAGAAGCATCAATCTATGTTACAGATGTCATTTAACGTAGAAACATAGAAAATAGGTGTAGGAGTAGGCCATTTGGCACTTCAAGCCTACACTGCCATTCATTTTGATCATGGTTGAACATTACTCACTACCCAATACCTGTCTTCTCCCCATACCCCTGATCCCCTTAGCCACAAGGGCCAAATCTAACTCCCTCTTAAATATAGATAAGGAACAGGCTTCAACCACTTCCTGTGGCAAAGAATTCCACAGATTCTCCACTCACTGAGAGAGAGAAAAAAAATCTCATGCCAGTCCTAAAAGACTTGCCCCTTATCCTTAAATTGTGACCCCTGGTTCTGGTCTTTCCCAACACCGGGAGCAACCTTCCTGCATCTAGCCTATATAATCCCTTAAGAATTTTATACGTTTCTATAAGATTACCCCTTCAATCTTCTAAATTCCAGTGAGTATAAGCCTAGTTTCTGCAGCCATATGTAAGTCCTGCCATCCCTGGTATCAATCTAATGAACCTTCTTTGCACTCCGTCTACGGCGAGGATGTCTTTCCTCCGATAAGGAGACCAAAACTGTACACAATACTACTCTAGGTGTGGTCTTACCAAGGCCCTGTACAGCTGCAGTAGAACTTCTCTTCTGTACTCAAATCCCCTTGCTATGAATGCCAACATACCATTCTCTTTCTTCACTGCCTGTTGAACCTACATGGCCACTTTCAATGAGAGGTTCACAGCGACACCCAGGTCTTGTTGCATCTCTCATTTTCCTAATCTATATGTCTAAATTTTTCTCTTTGTATTTCTTTACAGTCTGGTTGGTGGGTGACTTTTTTTTCAACAAATAAGATTCCTGGATTGTTTGAAAGAATTGCATTGTAAAATGATAACCAACAGTCAAACTTAATGAATTGTTTCAGCAAAATGTCTGGTAAAAATACTCTTCTCAACACGTGGTCCTGCAATCTTATTCCTTTTGTGAGATTGGAGTGATAATTTGTCACATTGTTTAGTTGTGCAGTGAATTAAATTTTGGCAAAAGAAGATTTTATTGAGAAGTTAAAAGGATTCAGGTCAATTTATTACCATCTGTATTATTGTACAAGGAACAGTGAATGGCACTGAATACTGTATGTTGGTGGAAGTGATTAGATTCTGGAGTTATCTTGACAGCTGAAGAATTTTAATTCATTTTAATCAATGCATACTTAAAAAAAAATGATTTGCTTTGATGTCCACTAAACAATCAGAATTTTGTAAAATAAAAGTTGGTTCATGAATAACCTTCTAGACTGAAAATGTATCTATTAACCTGGCCTAGCTTGTATGTTACCCCCAAGTTCAAGTTCAAGTTCAAATTCATTGACCACAGTCACCAGGAGTGGGTGTTATCACTGGAACAATCAATCAACTGAATGGCTCACGAGACTGTCTTGTGTCTTGAAGTCAGGCTTGTGTAAATTTTAATAAATAGCTCTCTCCATTTTTTGTAAAAAATAGTATGGGTGTGGTTTGGTGAAACTCTGTGTCTGTCATTAAATCTCTGAGTAAACTCAAAGTGGGTGTTAGATTCCTCAGCTACGCATGCAGCCTTGGCGCAGCTACAATATGTACGAACCTGAGATTCTTTTTTCCTGTGGGCCAGGCAGAATTTATACTTATTGGTAGCTGTAAAATGCATCAATAGAAAGATGTATATGCAAAAGAGAAATGTGAACAAAGAAAAAATGTAAACAAACTGTTCAATGCAGTTAAAAATAAATATTCATTAATAAATAATGTGGAAAGTGGAGGGGTAGCAACTGTTCCTGAACCTAGTGGTACCTATACCTTTTTCCTATTTGCAGCAGCGAGAAAGGACAATGTCCTGGGTGGTGTGGATCCTTGATGATTGCTGCTGCTCTCTGATGACAGCTTTCCATGAAGATTTTCTCAATGGTGGGGAGAATTTTGTCTGTGATGTATTGGGCTGTGTCCACTACCTTTTCAGGGCTCTCCACTCAACGGTAATAGTGCCTCAGTAGCAGGGTGTGATCCAGCCAGTCAGCACACTTTCCACTACACAACCTTTCCAAGGTTTTTGATGTCATACTGAACCTCCTCCAACTCCTAAGGATGTGGAGGTGCTGAAGTGCTTTTCCTCATTATGACATTAGTATGTTGGGTCCAGGAAAGGTCTGAGGAATTTAAATTTTATCTCCCATCACCTCTGCTTTCTCCAACCACTCACCCCCAAACCTCTGCTTTTCCCTTCCTAAAGGCCACAATCAATTCTTTGGTTTTGAAAACTTGGCTGCATTATTTACCAATCTTCCTCCTGAATGCTGACTCATTGCCCATTTTAAAACCACCACTGTAGACATCAGTAAATTTAGAAATGGCCTTCTACTGAGCCATACAGTCATAGGTGTAAAGCAAAGGGCTAAGAATGCAGCCCTGTGGTGTTCTGGTGCTGATGTAGATTGTGGAGATGTTCTTGCCTATCCACACGGATTGGGGTCTGAAGTTGAGGAAATGAGGTATTGAGGCCTAAGCCTTAGAATTTGCTGATTAGTTTTAGTGTTGAATGCTAAACTGTAGCCAATAAAGAGCACCCAGATGTTTGCATCTGTGCTGTCCAGATGTTCCAGGGTTTTGTTTGAACCCAATGAGGTGGCATCTGCCGTAGACCTGCTGCTGCAATAGAATGCTATGCAAACAGTGCCACCCGTGATTTTCGCCTGCCTCCTATAAGATTACCTCTCGTACTCCAGGATAAAAGCCCTAGTTGATCCAGCCTTTCCTTGTAAACACTGCCAGTCGCAATAACATTCTTGTGAATCTAAGCATCACCCAAACCATCAGAACAAACAGAGACCCATTTCCACCACTTCTTGAAAATCTACTGTATGTATACTGTATTGTGGATTGTGAACTTGGATTATAAACTGCAAATTCCTGGCACCGGGTTCAAACCTTAAGTTAAATATCTTGATCTTATTGCAAAAAAAGAACAAACTTTCATTGATGTGAGCACCTTTAGTTTTCAACATTTCTTTGGTGTTTCACAATGGTTTTCTTGTTTTCCTACTTCATTGAACCTCTTCAGCCAAAACTATCACCAATAGAAAAAGCTGGAACTATCATAGGATATCAGAGATGGTGGAAATTCTCAGCAGATGAAGCAGAATTATCCTTGGAGAGAAGTACATTATTTTTAGAAATTGTTATAAGGAGGTGACTTGGGATCAGAAGATAGAAAATCATTCTGAGTTAAGTTAAGAAATCGTAAGGGTAAAAAGTTACAATTGGCTGTTATGTACAGGCCAATATATAGAAGGTCTGATGTAGACAATAACTTACAACAACAAATAGAAACGGCTTGTCAGAAGGGGATTTTAACAAGCAAGTAGATTGGGAAAAGCAAGTTGGGATTGGATCTCGAGAGAATTTGTCGCCTGCGAGGTGGCTTGTTGGAGCAGCTTGTTGACGAGCCCACTGGGGGATCAGCTATACTGGATTGTAATGCACCAGAGGTGATTAGAAAGCTAAGGGTAAATGAACCCTTGGGGGGTGGGGGGGGGGGGGAAATGTACATAATACAAATTCAATTTGAGATTTAGCAAGGAGAAAATAAAATCAGATGTGTTGGAATTTCACTGGAGTAAAGGGGATTTCAGTGGCATGAGAGAGGAACTGTTCAAAGTGGACAGGACAGGGGCATATGAAGGGAGGATGGCAGAGCAGCAACGGATGATGCTTCTGTGAGAAATGAAGAAAGTGCTGGATAAAAGAAGAAATATCTGAATAGAAACTGTGGCTGATAGTCAAAGCCAATATAAAAGCAAAAGAGAGGGCATTGTAAGGAAGCAAAAATTAATGGGAAGATAGAGTATTAAAGTTTTTTTTAGAAACTTGCAGAAGGCAACTAAAAACCTTTGAAGTATGAAAGTAGGCTTGCAAATAATATGAGAGGAATCAAAAAGCTTCTTTGAGTAGAGGAAAAGAGGGGAGAGAGTAGATATCGGACCACCAGAAAATGATGCGAGAGAAATAATAGTGGGTGACAAGGAGATTGCAAAGAAACTAAATTAATATTTTACATCAGTCTTCTCTATGGAGGCCACTAGCAGTCTGCTGGATGTTGAAGGGTATCAGGGAAGGGAAGTAAGTACAGTTAATATTACATGGATGAAGGTTCTCAGAAAGCTGAATGGTCTAAGGCTTGATAAGTCTCCCAGACCAGATGGACATGCATCCTTGGGTTCTGAAAGAAGTAGCGGTAGAGATTATTGAGGAATTGGAAATGATCTTTCAGGAATTCATAGATTCTAGCATGGTCCTGGAGGCCTGGAAAATCACCAGTGTCACCCAACTATTCAAGAAGGGAGGGAGGCACAGAAAGGAAATTATAGACCGGTTGCCCTGTCATCAGAGGTTGGAAAGATGTTAAGAGTCGATTGTCAAGGATGAGGGTACTGTGTACTTGGAGGCACATGATGAGAGAGGCCTATGCCAGCATGGTTTCCTTATGGTAAAATCTTGCTTGACAAACCTTATGAAATTATTTGAAGTGACATGCAGGATAGTTAAAGGAGAGGCAGTGGACGTTGTATATTTGGATTTTGAGAAGGCCTTTGATACGGTGCTGCATATGAGGCTACAGAACAAGATAAGAGCCTTTGCTATAACAGGAAACAAACTAGCATGGGTAGAGCATTGTCTGATTGACAGAATTGGAATATAAAGATCATATTCTGGCTAGTTACTAGTGGTGTTCCATGGGGGTCAGTGTTAGGGCAGCTTCTTTTTATGTTGTATATTAATGATTTAGATTATGGAATGGGTGGCTCTGTGGCCAAGTTTTCAGATGATAGGAAGGTAAGTGGAGGAGCAGATAGTGTTGAGGAAACAAGGAGGCTGTAGAAAGACTTGGATGAAGAAAATTAGATTTATTGTCAGAGTCCATACATGTCATCACATAAAACCCTGAGATTTCTTTTTCTTGCAGACTCAGCTGTTCCTGAACCTGGTGGTGTGAGTCTTGTGGCACCTATACCTCTTTCCTGATGGTAGTAGCGAGAACAGAGCATGTGCTGGGTGGGGGGAGGGGGTGGTGAGGGTCTTTGATGATTGCTGCTGCTCTCCGACGGCAGTGTACCCTGTAGATGTACCCAATAGTGGGGATGCTTTTGCCTGTGATGTCCTGGGCTGTGTACACTTCCTTATGGAGGACTTTACACTCAGAGATATTGGTGTTTCCATATCAGATTGTTATGTAGCTGGTCAACACACATTCTACCACACCTCTGTAGAAATTTGCCAGGGTTTCTGATGTCTCCACAAACTCCTGAAGAAATAGAGGTGCTGTTGTGCTTTCCTCACGGTGCCATTGGTGTGTTGGGTCCAGGAAAGATCCTCTGAGATGGTGACTCCCAAGAACATAATTGTGCTCACCCTCTCCACCTCTGATCCCCCAACGATTACTGGATTGTATACCTCTGGCTTTCCTTTTCTGAAGTCAGCAATCAGCCCTTTAGTTTTGGTGACATTGAGTGCAAGGTTGTTGTTGGTGCATTGCACAGCAAGTTTTCAATCTCCAACCCTTAGGACAACTCATCCCCCTTCCTTTATAAAAACCCACGACCATGGTATTGTCGGCAAATTTGTAGATGGTGTTATTGTTGTACCGAGTCTCACAGTCATAGGTGTAGAGCAGGGAGCTAAGAACACAGTACTGATGGAGATTGTGCAGGAGGTTCTTTATCTTTTTATTGGTGTTTATAATAATTACAGTACTAAGGGAAAAAAAACTGAAAATACAATATCATATATGCATATATTATCATGATAAAAGTTTAAACAATATAAACTTGGTGTCTCCCTCTCCCCACCCCACCCCAATCCCCCCATTGCACCTGGTGAAGACAGAAAAGAGATATATTAAAAAAAAACTTTGGGGGAAAAAAAACACATCTGAGCAGCTTATTCTCAGGGTTACATATACTTTGTAGCTTTTGGTTGATATCGTGAATTAAAAAACAAAGGTAGGACTTTATCTCATCCGGAACATCGAATCACATTAAAAACATTTACATCAAATGAAAATGAGACATTAAAGGTTGCCATGTATTTTCAAATTTCACACAATATCTAATTTTTTTCTAAACTTAAATAGGACATAATGTGGGAAAATTATTGAAACGCTTGGCGGTCTAGAGTCTTTCCATTTGACAAGGATGGCTCTTTTAGCCAACAATGTGGAGAAGACGCAGATACAGAAAAACTCCCTATGTCTTGTTCAATAAACCCAAAATGAGCAGTTATTGGATTGGGTCGTAACTCCACCTGAAATACAGTTGAAAAGGTATTAAAATTTTCTTTCCAATAGATTTCTAAGCATGAACAAAACCAAAACATATGTGTCAATATAGCAATGTCAGATTTGCATCTGTCACAAGTATGGTTAATATTAGAAAAGATACAAACCAGTTTATCTCTGGGCATGTGAACATGATGCACCACTTTGAATTGGATTAATGAATGTTGGGCACATATAGAAGATGTATTCACCAGTTCAAGAGAAGTTCTTACCAATCTTCACTGATTGTGATGTGGATGTGAGGATCACTGGGGTGTTAACTCCCTAATCTTGGAGTTTGCTGATCAGTTTTGAGAGGATGAAGCATGCATCTTTGTTGTCCTGGTGCTCCAGAGCTTTATGTAGAGCCAGTGAGATGACATCTGCCGTAGACCTGCTACTATAATAGGCGAACTGGAATGTATCTGTGCCCCTGCTCAGACAGGAGCTGCTATGTTTCATCATCAGTCTTTCAAAACACTTCATCACTACGAGTAGTACTTACATCATTAAGGCAAGTCTTCTTGGGCACTGGTTTGATTGACACCTGTTTGAAACTGGTGGGTGCCACACCCTGCTGAAGTAAGATATTGAAGATATTCTGAATACCTTGTTAAGTTGCTCAGCACAAATTTTTAATTCTCAGCCAGGTACTCCATCCGGGCTGGATGCTTTCCTTAGATTCATTCTCTTGAAGGCAGCACACTTGCCATCCTCGGATACAGACAGGATGGGATCATCAGGGGACGTGGAGGTGCAGAGGGTTACTGTTGTCAAATTGGGTGCAAAAGGCATTGAGCTCCTCTGGAAGTAAACTTTGCCGTCAGCTACTTTACCAGATTTGGTTTTGTGATCAGAGAAGTGGCAAATGAAATAGACTGTTAGAAAGTGTATGGTCATGCACATAGGTAGAAGAAATAAACAGGTAGGCTATATTCTAAATGGTGAAAGAAAATTGAAAATACCCAGATGCAAAGGGACCTGGGAGTCCTTGTGCAGGATATCTGAAGGTAAACCTGCAATTTGAGTTGGTGATGAATAAGGTAAATGAAATGCTGACATTCATTTCAAGAAGAATGGAGTATAAGACCAGGGAGGTAATGTTGAGGCTTTATAAGGCACTGGTGAGACCACATTTGGAGCATTGTGAAAAGTTCTGGACTCATTTAAGAAAAGATGTGCTGACTTGGAGAGGGTTCAGAGGAGTTCACAAGGACAATTTTCGGAATGAATGGGTTATCATATGAGGAATGTTTGGCTCCTCTTTTTGTGTACTCAGTGGAATTTATGAGATGGGGGGGGGGGGAAATGTCATTGAAACATTTTGAATGTTGAAAGGCATGGACAGAGTAGATGTAGAAAGGTTGTTTTTTTCCATGGTGGGAAAGCCTTGGACAAGAGGACACAACTTCGTCATTGAAGAGTGTCCTCTCACAACAGAGATGGAAAGGAATTTCTTTAGCCAGAGGGTTGTGAATCTGTAGAATTTGTTGCAACAGGCGGTTGTGAATGCCAAGTCATTGGGTGTATATAAGGCAGAGATTAATAGGTTTTTGATGAAACAGGGCTTCAAAGGTTATGGGGAGAAGGCTGGGGAGTGGGGCTTAGTGGGAGAATGGATCAGCTCATGATTGAATAGTGATGTTGAATCATTTACCTCTGGTCCTGTGTCTTATGGTCTTTGGAAATTTCTGTGTGGTCAATTCATCATGTTGGAGGGGAGGATCATTTTTATCTGTTGCATATCAATTTTTTTGTTCAATGATGCTCCAATTTTTTATTAATATTTTTTGTCATTCTTTTTCTCCATTCCTACAGTTCGTTGAAATCTGCCTCACAATGTGTTTCTAGTATGAGTCCAATGGATGGTCCATTATATGAATTTATTACAAACATTCTGTTGTGTACTTTTTGATTATCTGCCTGTTTCTTGTTATATTGGCATGCATTGTCCTCCTTCATCTCTTGGTAGCTTTCAGGATTGACTGGTACTGAACAAAAGGATATATCATGAAATGAGATTGAACCTTTTAAACTTGTAACCATATAAATTTATGGTACAGAAGGCCATTTGGCCAGGTGTGTTTGCCAACAATTTCTGTAGATTTTTTGATTTCAGTTGCTGTACCATAAGAAATGTGAGATTTTCTAATCTATGACCCTTTCTGGCAGCAGGTTTCAAACTTCTACTGTCCTCAAGATGAAAATAAATTCTCAACTTGCCTTTCATCTTCAAAAAAACCCCATATTCTAACTCTGTTGTTATCTAAAACTGATGTACGCTTTTCTAATGTGTCTGCAGTGTTGGGCCACTAAGCCATCTGCAGTGCTCCTAACGTGGTCCTAGATTATCAGACAAGGCAAGCACTGGATAAAGTGTGACATTTGTAGCATGGTTTTGCGAAATTCAATTTTGATGGTTTGTTTTGGAACACATTAAAAAAAAAGTCTTAAAATTCAATTCTTGTTAATTTCTAAACTGCAAAAGATTTGGATTGAGGAGCGTCTACACTGAAGTGTGGAGCAAGTATCACAGAATCGTCGATTTATAAATGCTTTTCCACTAATTGTTGGCCTGAACTATAAAATATATCAGTGGTTGTTGGGAATGTGCTATCTAGATATCATACTGCTCAGCTGAACCCAAGAAGCTAATGTGGACATTTCTTTATCTTGTATTTAGGTCTGGAAGACCGAACAAGCTCGGGATCTTGGGGAACCGGGGGCCAACCCAGCCCTTCCAGGGTAAGAAGCAGCATATTGTTTCAACACCCTATCAATTTGTTTAGTATTTCTTGATATTCCTGAGCTAATTTATTCCGGGGAATTCAGGTGAAAGTCAAACTTCAAAACAATTGGAAGTATTGTACATTTGTTGATAATCTTCTTACAAATTTAGTATTTAGTTGCCCCAGTTGCTTTTCAGTATTCAAAATTATTGCCAATAAACCACAAGTTAGATAAATTGATTTTTTTTCTTTTACACCAAGTAGTACAATTCTACGTGAGATTAGTTGTTGTCTTTGGATGTCAATGTTGGCACTTGCGTTTCATGCTGGAGTGGCAACTCGGAATACTTTCTTGAATCTCTGGTTGGAAAGAAACATTTTGCTAGGTGTTTTGCATTCCACTGGAAGTTCCCCCTGATGTGTGGTTACCATCTCTCTTGCATCTCAGCAAATACATAGGGCTTCACATCTTGAGTACTTCAGCATAATTGGGAAAAATTCACATTTTTTTTCTCTTTTTCCTGTCCCTGTTACTCTGCCTCACCTGGTGATCTAAAGTGGTCTGATCTTGGAAGCTAAGCAGGCTCAGGTCTGGGTCACCTGGGAACACCAAGAGCAGTGGTTTCTTTGAGAGGCACTGGACAAAGTGGCAACTCTGCCTGCCTTACAGTAGACTAAAGTTAATGAATTTCATTGATGTTGCACCCAAAATGTAATACTACGTGACAATAATGGAACCTTTACTCCTTTCCCCCCACTTGCATTTTTGGTTTCATTACAGGATACCCGTGTAATGCAGCTGAGCCAAACGATGAGCTGTAAAGTCAAATAATTTAAGGATATCGTAGAGATGGAATGCTGAGAAGGTTGAAGTGTGGCCATTAATTAAGATTGAAGGTGGTGGGAGATGCATAGGAAACTAGTATTGGATGAACATGGTTCTGGGTGTGCTTGATGGGATACAGGAAATGAATGATATGCAACATTGATACGAAACTTTAAAGATTTTGTGTAATTTAACTTGTTACCAAGCATTAGCATCGGGGGAAAAATTGTATTTTGCAGGCTGATGATATGGGATGAACGATTTGGGTGAGGATTGAAAGATGAACAGTTGACAAGTAGAATTGTCAAATCTAGTGGTGGACAAGATACCATCAAGAATTTTGTCAATAGGTGGGCAGAGGATTGAATATTATGGTGGTACGATTAGTGGGCTTACTTAATAGGGTTAATAGGATTACAGCCAACTATTCACTTCACTCAATAGGATTCAGTTTTCCGCCTTTCAAACAGTGAGTTCCAAAGCACCATTGCTCTCCAGATGGGAAAACAAAGCTCTCAAATGGTCTTTAATGCTTGCATGACTTTGGTCTAATGACCAAATTTTGGCAAGACTTTCTCTAATCTTGGTTTCAAACAATTGATATTCAGTGAACATAAATGACCTCAGAATTGAACCTTCTTCCACTTCATTGCCAAAAAATTTGACATTCTTCTTTCTGACAAATATTAAAGTATTTAAACACCCACCCACTAGACTCTGTTGCTTCCTGTCTATGAGCCAATTTTGTAAGCATTTCATTACTTTTTAAATTCTGGTTTCCAGCCTCCCTTTTTAAAATAAAAAAAAATCCATTGAATGAATAAACCATGTATTCACTTTATAGCATGCCTTCCCCCAGTTTTTATTCAAACTTTTGTTAAACCAAATCTGAGGAAAGCTTCAATGAAAAGGCATGAACCTAAAAGGAACCACTTTTCAGATGCTATTATACTTGTTGAATATTTCCATCACTTTCTGTTTTGTTTCCAGATTTCCAGCATCTGCAATATTTTTATTAAGGTTGTAAGTAGTCTGAGGATTTAGCTGCATTTGCCAGTAATAAAATATTTTGCCTTGGCTGTTGTCTTGGGGAGAATTTGATGTGGCGAGTTCAGACTTCCCAACATTAAAAAAAAATAGTCGGATATGATTCGGACTTTCGCAAAAGACAAAAACAAACAAAAAATTGAAATGACCTGTGTGGCCACCAGTTTAGGGATGTGGATGGGAAAAAGCTGTAAAGGAAAATAATTGAAATGTGGTTAATTCCAATAGGTGTCTATTCTCCTTAGCCTGTCTTCGAGCTTTGACTTAGTCAGCTATGGCATCCTCCTCTCTGTGTTGATAGTTCCATTTAAATTTAAATTTCTATTTATCCAGTTACAATAAAATGGCCGGTCATCCTTTATTCCTGTCCCTGTACAGTAATCCTTGTATCTCCCAAAAAAAATATTTTTGCTCCCTCCAACTTCTCTCCCATATGCTGCATTTTTAAAAACATCCTGAAAGTACAACTTCCCTGAACTATTTTGACATTGGCCCTGCTGATCAGACATTCTGTATCTAATGTCTAGAGGATTTGTGAGAGTGGAAACTGAAATAAGTTTTTTGGTTGATGACCTTTTGTTAGAATTTTTCCCAGTTGTGATGGTAATATTTCATTGCTGAGAAAAACACTACCAAGTGCCACAGTGGAATTTAAATTTAGACATAGAATACGGTAATGGGCCTTTTTAGCCCATGAGTGCGTGCTGCCCAATTACACCCAGTTGACCTAGAACTCCAGTACATTTTGAAGAGTGGGAGGAAACCAGAGCACCTGGAGGAGGCCCACACAGATAACGGGAGAATGTACAAATTCCTGACACAACACAGGATTAGAACCAGGGTTGCTGAAGCTGTAGCAGCGTTGCACTAACAACTACACTAACCGTGCTGCCTATCTTGGTAAAAGGATGGAAACCCATGGAATTAGAGGTGCAATAGTTATGAAATTAGCTTATTGATAGAAAGCAAAAGAAATCTGACAAAGTTCAGCATGTCTCCCAACTTCTGCAGGTGCACCATGCAAAGTATTCATAGCATGGTATTTTCTGCCCAAAATTGGAAGAAACTGCAGAAAATGGCAAATGCAGCTCAGAACATCATGCAAAGCCCCCTCTCCTCCATTGATTCCATCTGCACCTCCTTCTGCTGAAGTAAGACGGACAACATGCTGTCTGTCCTACACTATCCATTCTTTCTCCTGCCATCAGGGAGAAGGACCAAGAGTGTGAAATTACACACCAACAGGCATAAAGACAGGTTCTTCCCTGCAGCCATCAAATTACTGAACAAACTCTCCAACATTACTTTCGTACTACTTTTGCCATGTTGTAATTAATCTTTCTCAATGTAACCCAGTGTTGTGTTACTGGGCTCTCCTTGTCTGGTTGTATGAATGTTGGAGTTGACTTGCTAGACTGCATATGGAAGAGTCATTTTCATTGTAACAGGTGTAATGTGACAATAAATATAAAACTGAAGGATTCATTTTACATTGTGGGTCCATTACTCCTTTTACAAATGATATAGACTTAGAAATAAAGTTTGAAGACAATTTAAAACCTGCCAAAGTAACAAGTGATGAAGGTTATGATATGGATCACCCAGTAAAATGGGCAGAGGCACAGCAGCTAGAATTTAATGGTGAGATCTATGGACTCATGCCATCTGCAAATAGAAAGGTAGTAAATGACACAATTTGGAAAATTTTAGATCAGAATGGGGTATAGAAAGTGGTTAAAGTTACCGTGGCAGGTTGAGAAGATGGTTAATAATGCAGATTTAACACCGAGCAGGCCTCGAAGGCAAAGATCATGCCACAACTTTATAAAAAAATCATGTGTCTCAGTATGTTGAGGACAAATTTAAAGATCTCTTTTTACATCATGTAGTTTACCATGTTGTTCTAAAGGAGGATGAGGAGAGCTTGGAAATGTTCAGAATGTTCTCTTAGGATTAAAGGAGGTTAACTGATGCTCCAATTGATATTTTCCAGATATTGAGATTTTTTTATTTATTCTTGAAGTAAGTGTTGGAAAAACTATTCTTAATGGAAGTTAGGTGACTAACGGGAGGTGATAGGATTATAATCAGTTGGAAAAATAATTGTTTTTATTTGGTTGCCAGTAACTGTGATGCTCTGCTTGGGGGAAAAAAATGGCGTAAACTGATTCCATTAATTATTTAAAAAGTTATTTAAAATGAAGAACAGGCAGGGTGTGAGCCGAAAGCAGAGTGACGTTTGGCACAAAATATTTTCCTACTGGCAAATTATTGAATGGTGCGGAGGATCAAAAAATTTGGTGTGTGTGTGTGTGCATATCCCAATTGCTAATTCATGGGTATAAAGTAAAATGCTGATATTAGCCTATATTTCAAGTTTGTTGGAAAACGAAAGGAAATAAGATCCCATGATGATCATAAAGCTTTAGTTGGATTGTGGCCTGAGCGTTATCTCCAGAGCTATACGTCCTGATTATTGAATTTAGAAGTGCGATTGGCCTGGAGAGAATGGTGGCAAATTCATCAAATGATATAGAGGCTAAACACACTTTAACCCAGTTTTTAATCCACATTCTTTGATGGTTTTATGGGAAAAAAAACATTGCTGAATTTAAAATTGCAATTGACCTAAATATATAATAATAATTTTTTTGGGTGAGTGGAATCATGTGGATGTGGAGGTGAGACACTGGTTATGATCGACGTCTGGTGGGGAGGGAGAATATTTTCCATCTTTTAGCTTTCTTCTAAGAGAGGATTTGAGGACAAGTTGCATCATATTTTAATTGAATTTAGATGTACAGCACAGTAACCGGCCATTTTGGCCCACATGTCTGTGCTGCCCAATTAACTTACACCCTTGGTATGTTTTGAACAGTGGGAGGAAACTGGAGCTCCCGGGGAAAACCCATGCAGACACGGGGAGGAGGTACAAACTCCTTACAGAGAGTACAGGATTCGAACCCCAGTCCCGATCATTGGTGCTGTAAAGGCAAAGCGCTGCGCTGACCATGTGTAGGTTGCATCCCCTTGTGTCTAGAAAGCTAAATGTTGGTCCTCCAGTGAATTTGTTTATAATTATTTGACAGTGTAAATATTGAAGAAAAATTCAGAATGACAAATCATAAAATTAGAACTTGACAGTTCACAGGTGATGACAGTAAGCACCAGCACCCAATGGTCAATTGCAGTCTGGAAACATTTCCTGTTCTCTCCTCCCTCTCCAAGAACAATGCCGTTAAGCCTAGATCCATTGCAGTTTTGAAGCTATTTGAGTATGTGGAGCAAAGGTGGATATTTGTAGATCTAATACAATTTAATTGACTCCAACAAAGCCATACACTTCACTTGCCCTTCTCTGGTGAGGAAGAAATTCATGAGTGTGAGAATATCACCACCAGATTTGAGAGAAGTTTTTCCTGCCATTATCAGAGTTCTGAATGAGCCTTGCACTAGGAAAATAATATTGCCGTTGCTTTATATGAACAGATCTCTCTCTAACTTTGTGTTCTTACTTCTGTACTAAGAACAAACAGGCCAGTACCCCTTATCCAAAATGTTCCAAAATCTAGAACTTATTGAGTGCCGACATGATGCCACAAGTGGAAAATTCCACACCTGACCTCACCTGCCCATGTGAGGCTCTGGCGCTCTGTTGGCGCCAGTTTGTCACCAACCATTGTTACTGCCATACCCACATGCATTACTCACTGTGTGCTTTACTTATTCTCTGCTCTGTGGTACAAAGATATTGTTGAAAATGACCGATGACGAAATAGCCAAAATGGTTCTGAATCCAGGTAAGTACAAAACTGTATTTAAATGCACAATCTGAAATTCTTCCCCACTTAAAATGCCATGTTTGAGTGTTACCCTCAACACATTAATCCAAAATCTGAAAAAAATTTCTGGTCCCATGCATTTTGGATACGGGGTACTCTGACCTGTACAGATTAACTGGACAGCTCGCAATATAAACTTTATTACTGTACCTCAGTACATGTGAAAATAAACTTGAATTGAAGTTTCAAAATGTTTTTTTTTTAGGAGCTGAATGCACCACTCCTGTTCTAATGTTCTTTAATGACTAGAATTCCAAGTATTTGAATCTGTTAAGATGCCCTTCTGTGCCCCCTCCTTCCCATTGTCAGGATCAAGATGCCCTCTGTGCCCCCTCCTTCCCATTGTCAGGATCAAGATGTCCCTCTGTGCCCTCTCCTTCCCATTATCAGGATCAAGATGCCCTTCTGTGCCCCCTCCTTCCCATTGTCAGGATCAATGCAGCTGGAAAGTTTGAATGGTCGCTTCTCTTCATCCAGCATTCTACCCTCCTTGGGTTTTTGGTTGGTGCCATTAATTATAAAACAAAAATCATCAACTTTGCTTCATGTGTTTATTTCACTTTTAGGAAATGAGCTGTAAACAATTGATCTGTGTTGCTTTCCCTCTCCTCTTGGAGATTTCCATTCCATCGTTCGTTTCTTTACTGCTTCCTCTCTCTGAGTTAAACTTTCTGGACTCTGGTCTATGAAATGTTGTAGTTCCCTGAAACTTTGAATAGTCCACTGTCTTACCCTTAAGTTCATTTTTTTTTGAGGTTCAGCATTGTGATTTGGAATGTGTTTGCTTAACTCTGCATCCAGTGTTTTAAAGTACCATGTCATGCAGAAATAATTGACCCTTGAACTCCAGAACTAAGGGAAGGAAATCTGCCATGTATTCCCTTTCCTGATTGTTGGTTGATGACCCCAGCGGTATATGCATTAGCTATGGAAGGATTATATTTATAGCCCCTTTCACACTTGCATCCCACTAAATTGGCTGTTCAGTGTCGCGGGATAGGAATTTGGGTGTGGCTTTTCACACTTGCAAGGAGCCATCCCCTGGTTTACGACTCTTCTACCTTCTACCCGTGACATGATGCATCAAGCAATGATGGACCTGCCCTAAATCCTGATCAATGTATTATGATCTTGTATTTGAACAAAATTAATCAGGCCTAATTATAACATAATTAAGTTTTATATACAGCACAGTATGAGCCCTTCAACCCCTGTTATTGTGCCGACCTATATAAACCTTTATAAAAGACTGCGGGAAAGTGCTAGCAATAAATTCCAATAGTGGACAATTTTTGAACAGGGTGGGAAGGTTGGTAGCGCTATAGTGCACAATTTGTATAGCGTGGACAAGTTGGTAGCATTATCATGTACAATGTATACAGAGTGGGAAAGCTGGTAATACTATCGTGTACAATTTATAAATACCGTGGGGAAAAAGTGATGGCGGACCTGCCCTCCCAGAATTCCATGCGGCAAAGAAAGGGTTGTATGACCGGCTGCAGCAACGGAGCATTTATGGAGGGGTTTCACTACTGCACAGCATTCTGGGAGGTGAGGTCTGCCTTGCTTTTTCCTATGGTCTTTATAAATTGTGCTCTGTAGCGCTACCAACTTTCCCACGCTGTTTAAAATTGTCCGCTATTGCTATTTATTTCCTCTCTCTCTGTCTCCTGCTGCGACTTCCCTTGGCAAAGTTTAGACCTTCATTTCAATCTTTTCTTCCTTCACGCTCCTGCACTTTGTCATTTCAATCCCACAATGCAATTTTCCATTTCACATTTGAATAATTGCAATGCTCGCGTCAGTAGACACTGGGAATTGTACTAGGGATCAAGGCTGTCAAACCCCAGTATGAGATGACATCATCTGACGTTGGCATTGAGCTGATTCTGCTTTTGCACTAGACACTTTAAAGGCAGATTGGTGGTTAATTTCTGGGATCACTTGCAAGTGTGAAAGGGGCTTATGTGATGCTCAATGTGGCTAAATCATGAAGATGTTGTAATTTACTAATGATGAGAAAGTGGTTAAACTTAAGCAGCCCATGTGAAACCACATTTCAGCCAAAGGTCTGTAGGTTTTTATTTTGGGATGTGGGGAAAAATTGGCAGAGAAAGATTGCTGATCGAGTAATCTGTGCATTCACAGTTGTTTAAAATTGCAAATTAAAACTTCTACATCTGGATGCAAACTATTTGCTCTGCTCCAGATGGTCTGTGCAGATCAACAAGTGGAAAGTGTCATTACTTACCTTGCAACTATTTTATTACTTTTGCTCCTATTTTTGTTGGAAAGGCACCAAATGCTCTCCCCATCAAGTATTTTGATACCAAATGAACATGGTATTATTAAGTACTACACAGCATTCTTGTGATGCAAAGTGCAACAAGCTAAATATTATTGTTTCTGCAAATTTGGGTAGGGAGGAGAATTGATCCTTTGTTTATCACTAGCCCCTTTCACACTTGCATCCTACTAAATTGGCCATTCAGTGACCTGGGATAGGAATGGGGTTTGGCTTTTCACAAGCCCCTTTCACATTTGCAAGTGATCCCAGGAATTAACTGCCAATTAAACTTTAAAGTGCTAAATGTGAAAGCAAAATCAGCTCACCGTTGGCGTCAGATGACGTCATCTCACGCCAGGGATTGACGGCCTTGACCCCTAGTGCAATCCAGGCATCTGCAGATGCCAATGTTCAATCAGGCAAGTGTGAAACAGGTAATTGCATTGTCCCACCCTTTTGCATGAGTGCTGGAACGTGAGGGAAGAAAAGATTAAAATGATTGTACGTGCTAGTGCTACAAACTTTCCCACGCTTGATAAATTGTGCACTATAGCGCTACCAACTTTCCAATTCTGGTTCAAAATTGTCTGCTCTTGCTGTTTTTTGGCTAGCATTTTCTCACGGTCCCTTGTAAAGGTATATGTAGGTCGGCACAACCTACCCATAAGAGCTCATACTCCTTGCAAGTGTGAAAGCGTTCAGAGCTCCAGTTAGGAGTGGTCAAGTGTGAAAAGCCAAACTCCCATTCCTATCCCGGGGACACTGACCAGCCAATTTAGTGGGATGCAAATGTGAAAGGGGCTGCACTTGACCACTCCTAACTGGGACACTAACCACTTTCACACTTACAACAATGGGGTTAGGACTGTTCTACCTTCTACTGGGGACATCATGACGCATTGAGCTATGGTGGTTCTGCCCTAAATCCTCATCAATGTATTATATTTTCTTATATTTGAACATAATTCATCATGCCCAATTATAAAATAATTGAGCTTTACGTACAGCACAGTATAAACCCTTCAGGCCCTGTTGTTCTGACCTACATAAACCTTTATAAGGGTCTGTGGGGAGGTGCTAGCAATAAATAGCAATAACAGACAATTTTTAAGGAGGGTGGGAAAGTTGGAAGCGATATAGTGCACAATTTATACAGCGTGGGAAAGTTGGTAGCTTTTCCCCACAGTCTTTATACATTTTGTGCTATAGTGCCACCAACTTTCCCACGCTGTTTAAAAATTGTCCGCTATTGCTATTTATTTCCTCTCCCGCTTCTGTGACTTTCCCTTGGCAAAGTTTATACCTTCATTTTAATCTTCCTTCACGTTCCTGCACTCTAGCAAAAACTTGGGTCATTTCAATCCCACAATGCAATTCCCCATTTCACACTTGAATGATTGGAGAGCCAGCGTCTACAGAAACCGGGGATTGTACTAGGGATCGAGGCTGTCAATCACTGATGTGAGATGATGCCATCTGACGTTGGCATTGAACTTTCACACTGGACACTTTAAAGGCTGATTGGCAGTTAATTCCTGGGATCCCTTGCAAGTGTGAAAGGGATTGTGATAGCACTTAGCTGTGTGCTTCCACACACCTGCATTAATTATTGTAATTTGTGTGGATGTTGGTGCGCACTTTTATATTTAAATCTTTTGGTTACAAAACAGTTGCTATAATGTCAAGTCATGCTGTGTGTTTCAATGTCTTATAGAACTATGCTGATGGAGTGCATTATGAACAAGTGACCAATAGGGAACTTGGATCACATGACAACCTTTCGATGTCCTCGTTCATGAATTCTCGACTCATAGGTATGTCCCAGAGCAGTGTGTTTGTGTGAAAATTATAACATTGCTAATGTGAAGCATTTTCCAGCTATTTTTTTTGTGTTATTTACCTCAAAGGTTATTGATGCAGTGAAAATGAAGATTATAAATGAATTTGCAAATCTTTTGGGGAAATCAAAGCCAAGACTAAAAGATAAAGAGCAGAACCGCTTTAGAAGAAATGATGAATAAAGGGATTAGAAGGGTTTGTCCTGTCCACATCTATACACAGTTGTTTTAATATGTACAATCTACTTCCTTCTCCATCTTTACTTTCCTTCCCATTTCAGAGTGATTCCAGAGCTTCTCCCCCTCAACATAATCTGGATGGTTGTACCTCATGAAAACCACAGGCTGCATTTTTTTTTCTTGATAGAGAATGAAGGTGCGGAACCTTCTTCATAATTTGTAATGTGGATAAAAAAAACCCTCAAAAGTAACCTTGAAGGATTTTGCTCCTATATATAGTTTTAAAAAGTATGACTAAGGTGCTGAGCTGTGATGTTATTGATTTCTTTTTAAAGCAGATGTGCAGATATGTATGATGTGTGCTTCACTAAAACTTCAGACGTTCTACTGCTCCCACGCTTGAGAGCAAATGTAGTATGGCTTGGCTTTGGGTATAATGCACACAGTATTGAAATTTGAAAATATAATGTCAGTCTCTGTTGATAATTATCATGCGTCCATTTTCTAATGTTCATGTGTTATCTAGGAAGTGCATCGAGTATAATGGTGCTTTATTTTAAAAACTAAACATGCACAAAATAACCAAATGAACCATGTACAGTCATCTGTGTGAATCAATTGTACAGTGGAACACTTGAAGGGTAGGGCAGGAAACAAAACATATTGGAGTTAGGATACTAAATTGAAAGCTTTCTTTGCATTTAGCTTCACCTCAGTTAACTTGATTTTGTTAGGATTTGTAAATTTTCTTTGGCACTTAACTCACAATTCATGTGTGCCAGGTCTGTTAATTTCCTCGAGTGGGCATAATTTGTGTGTGAGAGTCTTGGCAATGAGCATGAGTGTGGTTTCTGACAATGAGGAACATGGCCAAACCCTTCTTTTCACCTATATTTTTTGATAACAATAGGAACCAAAAACACTGGCAGTCATTGATTGATACTCCCTAACTCATGAGAGCTGAAGCTAATTGCAATAGCATTGTGGTGAGATCTTCCGACTGGAAACTGGGGCTAGAAGCCAGTCGTATCCTGTTCTGCAAAGTTTTGCTAATCATTGGATAAACGTATTGCACACTGGAGAAGATCTACTGCTCAAAGCATTCATTATTGGAGATAAAAGAAAAACTGTTGGAGGATTTTAGCAGGTTAGACAGCATCCGTGAAGGGAAAGAGATCACTGATGTTTTGGGCTGTAACCCTGCCTGACACACTCAGTCCCTACAACAGTTTTTTTTTCTTCTCTATTCCAGCCGTTTATATTTTTGTTTGTTGCAGGTTCCAGCATCGGCAGCCTTATTGGTCTGAGTTGGATGATTCCATCCTATTAACCAACAACGTGGAAATTATTGTTCACTTTACGACTTGGTTTTGAGTATAATGCAAATCTCTGCGCAATGCCTCTAGTCACCAACCTCCGTCTTCTATTGCCCACTGCCTTCTGTGTACAAACCAGTTTCAAATCAACACAGGCACTGTTCCATGGATCTTATGATGTTCTGGATGATCCTACCATGGGAATCTTGTTAAATGTTTTACTAAAATGCATAAACACCATGTCAACTGCCCTGCCTTCAACAATTTCCTCCTTCAAAAATGTAATTCAGCCCTTCAAAAAGCAATACTATCTCTAAGAAGACTATGCTTTTCCAATTACTCATCAATCCTTCTTCTACTAACCCTCTATGTTAGTTTTCCCCACTATTGACGTAAGATTTGGCTGTAATCTTGGGATTCTCCTTTCAATCTTCGGTGAACAAGGAAATGACATTTTCTATTCTTCAATCCCCTTGTATCACTCCTGTGGCCAGGGAGGATGGAAATATTATTGCAAATGCCCCAGTAACCTTTCCCTCCCTTGCTCTAGTGATTATGGGGTGCATCCTGTCCAGTCCTGGGGACTTAACTTTCCGAATGCTTTTAAGAAGCTCCAACCCTTTCTTAACCTTGATGTGCCCCAGCACATTTCCTTGTTTGATATTGACCTCACATTCATTAGAGTTTCTTTCCCTGATGAACATTGAAACAGAGCATTCATTAAGGACCTCACCTTCCTCCTACATCTCCAGGCATATGATTTCCAACTATTTCTTCCCCCCCCCCCCACACCCCCATCCCCGAGGGGTCCTAACTCTATTATTGTTGTCCTCCTGTTCTTCACATGTGAGTAGAATGCCTGAGAGCTTTCATTAATCCTACTTGGCAATGCATTCTCATGTTCCCTTCCAGCTCCCCTAAGTCCCCATTAAGTCCATTCCTGGCTGCCTTATAATTCTCATTTTGGCGGGCAGCAACCTCCTTTGAAGAAGACCGCAGAGCCCACCTCACTGACAAAAGGCAAAGGAGGAAAAACCCAACACCCAACCCCAACCCACCAATTTTCCCCTGCAGCCGCTGCAACCTTGTCTGCCTGTCAGCCACAAACGAGCCTGCAGCTGACATGGACTTTTACCCCCTCCATAAATCTTCGTCCGCGAAGCCAAGCCAAAGATAATTCTCATGAGGCATTCCTGACTTTTACTTCCTAAACCTTGTCTATGCTTCCTTCTTTCTCTTTGCTAACCATTCCACCCTGCTTGACAACTGTTGTTTCTTTACCCTACACAATTTCTTTGTTTCAGTGGGACAAACCTCTCCTGAACATACAGACCAATGCTGATGACAAATAATCTGTTAACTCAGCATTTCTAAATGTTACTGCACAGGAAATAGTTTTGTTCTTTCAAAGTCAAGAAAACGATCATCAGTTTTGATTATGATCTTCACTCATGAACATTTTTTGTGCTAACTTGTACATGAAGTAAAAACACAATGCTGGAGAAACTCAGCTGGTCAAACAGTGAACTTTGTTGCAAAGATAAAGGTGCATAACCCACATTTAGGGCTTGAAGTCTTCATCAAGGTAATGGATCTTTATCTTTGCTGCGTAAAATGTACTGTTTGACCGGCTGAGTTTCTCCAGCATTTTTTTTAAAATTCAATCATTGTGTCTGCAGACTTTCATGTTTTACTTCCAACTTCTGCGTAATGTCTTTTTCATACAATTGCAGAAACTATGCAGGCCCGAAAGACCATTTGGTCTGCACAATACATGTGTTTCTTCTCCACATTTAGAGGCACAAGTTCATTGATTAATTAAGGGATGTTCTAATGCAAGTGACTTGATTGAATGTTGAGTAGGAGGTTTAATGAGTATAGCATGTACGATATGGTATAATGAATATGAGCAAGATCTCAGCAAAGTAAGCAAGTAGAGAATCAACCAGGTTATGGACTGAATGCCGACAGATCTGTGAAGGTAGTTGATGCCATATGGGATGTTTGGCGTTATCGATTTAAGTACAGAATAAATGACCAGAAATTTAGGGGCCCCAATGCAAATACAATACAACTCCAATTATCCGAAATAGTCGGGACTGGGCCTATTTCGGATAAACATTTTTTTCAGAGAACTGGTCATTTTATAATAAACAGCCCAGTAGCAACAGCATATCACTTGTAACAGTGTTTAAACAACTGAAGGCTTTTAAAGTATTAAAATAATGCTTAATTCTCACCAAATAAATGCTGGCCACTTCTGATCACTAACACTTCCCTACCGAGGCCCCACTCATGCTGGGAGCCCAGGAGTCCTGTTTCCTCCCAGGAGCCTGAGGTCCCCGATCAGTTTGGCTCCAAAAGAAATTTCAGATAAATGAGAATTTCCGATTTGTTTCAGATATAATTCTAAAACGAGAGGACAGGGAAACTAAAACAAGAGGATTCGGGGGAGTAGATTTAGGACAGAGATGAGGAAAAATAGTTTTTCCCAGAGAGTAGTGAATGTTTGGAATTCTCTAACCAGGGAAGTGGTTGAGGCTGCTTTATTAAACATATTTAAAATTTGATTAGATAAATTTTTACATGATAGAGGAATTAGGGGATATGGGGAGAAGGCAGGTAGGTGGAGTTAGGTCATAAATTAGATCAGCCATGATCGTATTGAATGGCGGAGCAGGCTCGATGGGCCATTTATGGCCTACTCCTGTTCCTACTTCCTATATTCCTATGTCCACAATTATCTGAATTTTAAAAAATGGGATAACTGAGGATTTTGGAGTTGAACTGTATTTAAAGGATCCTTATGGGTGTGGTGCCGGAGGATTGGACGGTGGTTCACGTTGTTCTGTTGTTTAGAAAGGCACAAAAGGTAAACCAGGAAATTATAGGTCAGTGAGCCTGACATCTGTAATAGGTAAATTATTGGAAGGTGTTCCAAGAGATTGGTTATTCAAGTATTTGGATAGCCAGGGGCTGATTAGGGACAGTCAGCAAGGCTTTGTGCATGGTAGGTCTTGTTTAACGAATGTTAGAGATTTTCAACGAGGTTACCAAGAAAGTTGATGAAGGAAACCCTGTAGATGTTGGATTTAAGTAAAGCCTTTGACAAGGTCCCAAATGGGAGGTTAGTTCAGAAGGTTCAGACACCAGGTATCCATGGAGAGGTTGTAAACTGGATTTGAAATTGGCTGAGTGGGAGAAGACAGAGAGTGCTAGTGGATGAATTCTTTTAGCCCTGTGGTTAGTGTTTGCCTCAGGTATCTGTGCTAGGACCATAGTTGTTTATATCAATGATCTGGATCAGCAAGTTTGCTGATGTCATTTAAGATTAGAGTTATTGTGGAAAGCGAGGAAGGTTTTCAAATCTTGCAGAGGGATCTGGATAAATTGGAAAAATGGGCCAGAATATGGCAGATGGAATTTAATGCAGACAAGTGTAAGGTGTTGCATTGTGGAAGGACAAATCAAGGTAGGACATACACAGTAAATGGTAGGGCACTGAGGAATGAAGAGATCTGGGAATACAGATACATAATTCCCTGAAAGTGGTGTCACAGGTGGACAGGGTTGTGAAGTTTACTTTTGTCATCTTGGCCTTCATAAATCAAAGTATTGAACACAGGTGTTATGGTGAGATTGCATAGACATTGGTGAGGCCAAATTTGGACTATTGTGTGCAGTTCTGATCGCCAAGCTACAGGAATGATATCAGTAAGAATGAAAGAGAGCAGAGAAGATTTACTAGGATGTTTCCGGACTTCAGGAGTTGAATAACAGGAAAAGATTAAACAGGTTAAGGCTTTCTTCCTTGAAGCCTAGAAGAATGAGGGGAGATTTGATAGTGGTTTACAAAATTGAGAGGGAAAAACAGAGTAAATACGAGTAGGCTCTTTCCACTTAGATTAGGAGAGATAAATACAAGAGGACATGGCTTTAGGGTGAAAGGAGAAAGATTTAGGGGGAGCATTAGGGGGAACTTTTTCACTCAAGAGTGGTGGGAGTGTGGAACAAGCTGCCATTTGATGTGGTAAATGTGGGCTCACTCTTAAGTTTTAAAAATAAACTGGATAGATGTGTGGATGGGAGAGGTCTGTAGGGTTATGAAATGGTAGGCATAAATAGACTCTTTCCCTTGAGGGCAGGGGAGATTGGAACAAGAGGGCATAAGTTAAGGGTAAAGGGGCAAAACTTTAGGTGAAATATTAAAGGATGCTTTTTCACTCAGAGAGTGATAGCAGAATGGAATGATCTTCCAAAAGAGATAGTTGCGGCAAGGTCCCTTCTGTCATTTAAGAGAAGGTTGGTTGTGTACATGGATGTGAGGGGTTGGAGGGTTATGGGCGGAGAGCAGGAGGGGGAAGCTAGTGGAGTTGTTCAAGTGAACCGGCGTGGACTTGAAGGGCCGATATGGCCTGTTTCCACGTCGTAAACAGTTACATGGTAGTTATATGGATGCAGATGTGGGACGAGTGGGGTAATTTTTTTGGTACAATCTAGAAGAACCAAATAGCCTGTTTTCTGTGCTGTAGTATTCTATGTTCTGTGGAAATCAAGTAAAGCTTTAGCCACAACTACTGCTCCTAGTTTTGCATGACACAGCACAGAAGAGTTAATAGCACAAGAGAAGCTGGCAAGAAGATTCAAGAGTGTTGCCAAGGTTTGACTATTGTACTATTAGCAGAGACAAAGAGATATTGACATGTAAAATAATGAAACTTAAAAAAAAGAGGCCTTGACAGGTTGAATAAGAAGGATTGTGTTTTTTCCTGACAGATTGATAAAGAAGGAATAAAATTATTTTAATGAGAGGAACCCTTTCTTTCCATTGAGGAGAGTATTGAAGACTGAGAATTGATGACTGAAATGATGGTGGAGGCAGAAATGTAAATAAACACTCAAAGCTGTAACCTTCAGGGCTGTATGTGAATGGCTGGGCAATGAGAGCAATCTGAATGGGTCCCCTGCCTTGGTCACAATTTTTTGATTCAAGTCCTTCTGTCTTTCCATGTCTATTGACTTTCCTTCCTATTTGTACATTTATCAACCTGTGAGTTTATCCGAATTGTCATTGTTTATTATCTTACAAAAACTTGGAGTGACCACAAGAAATGAAGAAGAACGCCCTGACATCTCATTCCACAGTAAAAATAAATGCTGGAAAATCTCAGCAGGTCTTGAGTGTCCTAGGCGGTAAAGATAGATAACTGATGTTTCGGCCTGAGCTGTCAAGAGTTCCTCCAGCCTTCCTGTCTTTTTACTGCAATCCTAACGTCTGCAGACCTTCATGTTTCACTATCTCATTCCACAAATTGCTCTGAGTTTGTACTTGGGAGTTCCCTCTAATGGCAGCAGTATTTTTATTTAGAACTTAAATGATAAAAAGTCAGTCTATATGTGATAATCATTAATCATTTCTGCATCAATAATGTAACCCTTTGGAGGAAACGAGCTCTGCCAATTTTAATTTTGTGAAACGCATGGGCTCTTAAGACATTGTGAAGACAAGTTTATCAAACATAGAAGTGTAAAATCTGATGTTTCTTTGCTTGTAATTAATGAAAGCAGGCTAAAGAATCTCAAGGTCATGTGCAGTGCACAGAGTGGTTCTGATTTGGCTGGCATACTGCAAGGTGGTGCAGTTCTCCTTTAAGTATACAAATTTGTCCTGATTATGTCATCTTGATTGCAGTTTTTACTTGGGGCTTCAGCAGGGAATCTGTCATTAAAATATCACCTGGCCAACTTGGTACCAAATGCCTCCCAAGGCAGAAGAGTTCCGAGAAAATTAGTTTTGTTTTCAAAAACTGTTTGTTGCTAGGATTAGGCTAATGTGTTTCTCCAGCATTTGCAGGGAGTTCCTTGGCCGGGTGACCACATGTTCTCATTTAACTAGTGATGAACCCTGCTTCATCGGTCAGTTAAAGCTTTAACTGATTTTGAGTGAGAATTGTACAACTTGTCTTCATCACCACTTTAAGGTAAGGTTAGAGAGACTAGATTTTGCAAAGTCTTGTTTTGTCCATTTTGGAAAACTCTAAATCAAGAATATACAAATGTCAACACCTGACCCGCTCTGAGTTAGCTGATTTTTGCTGGAGTTACGTTGAAACTAAATCTTGTCATAATACATTCCATTCAAAGTTGGGGGAAAAAAATTTCACTATTGAACCTTGTGTCTTTCTGAAGATGTCCTCTGTGTGAGCATGTATCAATATCAGAAGGATTGATAGGGTTTTGGATTGAAGTTCTCTTTGTTGAATAGCCTGACTTTATAGGATTTCACATGAAGGATAAATGTGAGAGCTTACTGCATCATAAACAGTTGCCTTCAGGAGGAAATGAGCAAGGAAATGGATGGGTTTGGGGATGTTTGGTATGAAGAGGTAGGCAATATTCAGATTTTTAAATTGTTATCTGAATATTGAGCATCGTAGCATTCCAGGTATATTATTTGCCTATTTTCCAGGTGTTTAACTTTTTTTCTTAGATCATTAATTGACAGGGCCCTGGTGAGACCCCACCTGGAGTATTGCGGTCAGTTCTGGTCTCCAATTTTGAGGAAGGACATACTAGCTATAGAGGGTGTGCAGCGCAGATTTACAAGGTTAGTTCCAGGGATGGCGGGGTTGACATATGCTGAAAGGGTAGAAAAACTGGACTTGTATCCGATGGAGTTTAGAAGGATGAGGGGGGACATGATTGAGGTATACAAAATCATCAGGGGGATAGACAGGGTGAAGTCGGATTACTTGTTCCCAATGATGGGGGAGACGAGGACTAGAGGGCATAGTTTAAGAATACAGGGTAGGCCCTTTAGGACGGAGATGAGAAAACAATTTTTTACACAGAGAAGTGTGAATCTGTGGAATGCTCTGCCACAGAGGGTGGTAGAGGCAGATTCGCTGATTATGTTCAAAAGAGAGTTAGATAAGACTCTAGTGGGCAAAGGAGTTAAGGGTTATGGGGATAAGGCTGGAAAGGGGTACTGATGGTAGTGATCAGCCATGATCTGTAAAATGGCGGTGCTGGCTCGACAGGCCGAAGGGCCTACTCCAGCTCCTATTGTCTATTGTCAAACTTATAGACAATAGGTGCTAGAGTAGGCCAATTGGCCCTTTGAGCCAGCACTGCCATTCATCGGATCATGGCTGATCTTTCCCTTTCAATAACCAATCCCAGCCTTATCCCCATAACCCTTAACTCCCCTGCCCACAAGAGCCTTATCCAACTCTCTCTTAAATCTATCCAGCGAATCCACCCCCACTACCCTCTGTGGCAATGCATTCCACAGACCCACAACTCTGGGTAAAAAAAAAAATCTCCTTATTTCTGTGTTGTGGCCTTCCCTGTATTCTTAAACTATGCCCTCTTCTCCTAGTCTCTCCCATCATTGGGAAAATGTGCTCTGATTTCACCCTGTCAAGCCCTTTGATAATCCTAAATTCCTCAATCATGTCTCCCCTCATCCTTCTAAACTCCATTGCATGTAATCCCAGTATTTCTAACCTAGCCGCATATGACACTCCTGCCATCCTGGGAACTAACCTTGTAAACCTGTGCTGCACTCCCTCTATAGCAAGTATGTCCTTTCTTAAATATGGGGACCAGCACTGGATACAATACTCGAGGTGAGGTCTCACCAGGGCCCTGTATAACTGCAGGAGGGCTTCTCTACTCCTATACTCCTTCTCTACTCCTATACTCCAATCCCCTCTTTATGAAAGCCAACATACCGTTCGCCTTCTTCACCGCTTGCTGAGCCTGCACACTAGTTTTCAATGACTGGTGAACAAGTATGCCCAGATCCCTTTGCATTACCCCACTCTCTAGCTTAACTCCATTTAAATAATATTCTTCTCTCTTGTTTCTGCCTCCAAAATGGACAATCTTGCATTTCCTCACATTAAACTTCATCTGCCATCTTTCTGCTCACTCCCCTAAACTGTCCAAGTCCCCTTGCAATTTCCTGACATCCTCCTCGCTCTTTACACTTCCACCCAGTTTGATGTCATCTGCGAATTTGCATATGTAGTTATTTATCCCCTCATCCAAATCATAAATGATAAACAACTGAGGGCCCAACACCGACCCCTGCAGGACCCCACTCGTCACATCCTGCCATCCAGAAAATGACCCGTTTATCCCAACCTTTTGTTTCTTATTTCTCAACCAATTATCTATCCATGACAGCACCTTACCCCTGATACCATGCTCCTTGATTTTGCAAACTAGCCTCCTTTGTGGGACTTTATCAAAGGCTTTCTGAAAGTCCAAGTATACCATATCTACTGGCTCTCCCGAGTCCACCTTCCTTGTTACGTCCTCGAAAATTTCCAGGACATTAGTCAAGCAAGATTTTCCTTTAAGGAACCCATGCTGACCAGCACCGATACTATTATTCCTTCCTAAGGGTCCTGCTATTTCTCCTTTAATGATGGATTCCAATATCTTCCCCACCACCGACATCAGGCTGACCGGTCTATAATTTCCCGTATTCTCTCTCCCTCCCTTCATAAAAAGTAATACAACATCAGTCATTCTCCAGTCTGCAGGCACTTTCCCCGAATCTAAAAACGTTGGAAAATGTCAACTAGTGCTTCCACAATTTCCAGAGCAACCTCTCTAAGCTCCCTGGGATGCAGCCCATCAGGCCCAGGGGACTTATCAGGCTCACAACCACCTGCTTCTGGATCTGAATATCCATCAAATTTTGTTTCCTTCAGTAATTTTGCCAAGTCCCTAGATGCTACTTGACCACTATTTTGATCATAACCTCTGTCCTTCTTGGTGAAAACAGATGCAAAGTAATTTTTAAATTCCTCAGCCATCTCCATGTCCCCATTGTGAGAGATGAGTAAAACTGATATAAAAATATGAAGATGAGGAAACTAATATAGATATATGGGTAAATGAATAAAGCCAGTAGGAACAGGATAAGAAATGGATATTAGAATGTAGGAAGCAGAGTCAATCTGAGTAAGATAAGAATCTTCTCGCCTACAGTTCACCATATGAATGAGATAAGGATATAGATAATAGAAATGTAGGAAGTAGAGTTAGTCTGAATAAGATAAGGGTCTTCTATCCCTAGATAGAATTAGCAGGTTTTGCATATGTAATTAGTATTCCCAAGATCGTGTTATATGGCGAGCTCTCCACTGGCCACCGTGACAGAGGTGCACCAAAGAAAAGGTACAAGGACTGCCTAAAGAAATCTCTTGGTGCCTGCCACATTGACCACCGCCAGTGGGCTGATAACGCCTCAAACCGTGCATCTTGGCGCCTCACAGTTCGGCGGGCAGCAACCTCCTTTGAAGAAGACCGCAGAGCCCACCTCACTGACAAAAGGCAAAGGAGGAAAAACCCAACACCCAACCCCAACCAACCAATTTTCCCCTGCAGCCGCTGCAACCGTGCCTGCCTGTCCCGCATCGGACTTGTCAGCCACAAACGAGCCTGCAGCTGACGTGGACTTTTACCCCCTCCATAAATCTTCGTCCGCGAAGCCAAGCCAAAGAAGAAGAGACAGTATTAGCAAGTTCTAGCCCTGAGAGTTGGGAAGGTGTAAATTAGAACAAAGACAGGTTTGTGAATAAGGACAATGAGGATAATGACATGATGAGACACCCGACAGGATACCCCCTGGTCCTCCAAGTTCACAGAAACAGCAGGAGGGCAGGCAGGATTGCCTAATGCCAAACCTATCCAGGAGGCAGAAGAATGTAAGGGGGAGGGTATTCCTATACTGAAATAAACTGTATAAAAGTTGGGTGAGCCCCAGTGTATGTGTGTATTCCCAGGGTAAGGGGAAGCACCCAACTTTGCATTGTTGTATAATAAATGTTCTTTGTTCTCAATTTTTGTCTCGAGCAATTTCTGTGAAGGTACTTCTGTTTCTAACACCATTGATAATTTCACCTTTCTCCGTTTACAAGGGCCCAATTTTGGCCCTAACCAATTTCTTCCTTTTAACATGGCTGAAAAAGCTTTTGCTATCCCATTTTATATTACTTGCCAATTTGCCCTCGTACTCCATTTTCCCCTCCCGAATGACTTTGTTAGTTTCTCTCTGTTGGTTTTTAAAGGCCTCCCAATCCTCTAACCTCCCACTCTGCTTTGCCATCTTATACTTATTTCTTTTAGACGTGATACTGCACTTGATCTCCTTTGTCAGCCTGTATTTAAAAAAAATATTTTGAATGTAATTAAATAATTCTAGAACAAAAACTGAAATCATTAATGAAGATCATGAAACTACTTGATTGGTACAAAGACCTAAATATTAAATTTATATTTTTTGATGAAGAAAATCTATTGAGCTTGTTGCCATCAGCTCAGTATGTTTCTTCAGGCACAACAACATGATTGATCGTAAGTGCCCTGCGTGGCAACTCAACTGGCTGTTCATTGAGGGGAGAGGGTGGCAATAAATTCTGGCCTTGCCATTGAAGTCCACATCTTAAGAATGAATAAGAAAAAAATTATTCTGTGTGAAAGATAATTGTGATTGAACAAAGCTGCTGCCTGCTGGAGGTATTAACAGTTGTATTGATATCACTCTGCTGGATCAAGTCTTGGCTGTGGCTTACTGTATTTGGTAAACCTAGAAAAATGGGAAGTAGTGGGTGTAGTGCAAGTCATCACTGATCTCAAAAGATTTCACATCTGTTTTAGAGATCTGTTCCAAATGGCTCGTGGCTCCCAGATTTTTTTTGTTTGTATTGAAATGCTTCCTGCAAAATACGTTTTCAAATCCATTTCAGAGCCCACTTTGGTGTATCCGTGTTGTAAGTTGTATGGCCCCAGCCCTCCTGCCGCTACTTCACAAGACATCCTGAAGAGTGCTTGTTTTACATTTTAATGGGTGATTAGATTAATCATAACATTATGTTTTTGTCGATGTGCAGGACACTTCTGCCCCCCCCCCCCCCCCAATAGCTAGGAATTAAGTTGGATGTTAGAGTATGTGTGGTATGCTAAATGTCTTAAATTATCTTAATGGGCACAAAAATGATGAGCTTGAAGAGTGATAATGGCAATGACCATTATATAATTTAAAATGGCTTTGAAGGTCTGTAAAACTGCATTGATAGTAGCTCCAGCTTAATTTAGTTGCTCTGTTCTTTGACAAGCATTTCTTGGTAGACTTGAATTCTTTTAACTTTATTTAAACTTGTGACCCCCCCTCTTGCTAACTAAGATGAGAGTGCCTGTATTTTTTAAAAAAAATTGAATAGTTTGTGTTACTGATTGGCGATCCAACACATCTCTGGTTTCATCAACTTCATGAATTGTTCACTGGTGTAACAGATTTGTATGAATCTTTAGTTTAATGTTAAACTATATTTCTCATGTAAAAATGTCATAGTAAATTATAGAGTTAAAATATTGTATCTGTATTCTTAGTTGTGGGCTGGTACAGGGTCCCATACAGGTCACAGTACATTTATAGAGAAGCATTGTTTTCAGAGAGAGTTCATTCTTGGAGTTGACGTGTCTGGGAAGGACAGAGCTAATGGATTTGAAGTGGATCTTGTTAACTCAATAAGAACTGCTGAGGAAGCCATCTCTTTTTTTAAATAAACCACAAGGCCTCTTGAACTTGAAACTCACATCCTTGTGAGTGATATACTTAAGCCTTTGAAACAGAAGTGATGTTTTCTTTTGGAGCCTTGTCTTCTACAGGGCAGAAGTATGAAGATCATATGGTTTACAAGAAATGGGTTGGCAACTGTTTAAAATTCCACTAACTGATCACATGATTTTAATGAATTGTAAATGTAAATGTAATGTAAATGGCCACCTGATTTGGAGAACTATATTATCGAATTCAATCAGTTCAGTTTGGAATTAACAGAAGGTAAAACCCTGTGACATACAGGAGTTGAAAGCTTGTGAAAGACAGGTTTGAGATACAGCAACTAGAATTGATGCTGTTGTGTGTGTTACTCCTTGGAAAAGGGAAACAGAATCAGTGGCTTTTGAAATAAGGAAGACCATTTTGTTGTCTTTTTGGAAAAGAGGACAGATTTCCACTGGGTCTGTTTTTGTAGGCCACTTTGTTTAATCCTTGACAGATTTAGAAATTCACCATGGAAGAAAATAACCACATTGTGAGTAAAGAGGCCTGAAGATATGATTTTTAAAAGCGATTTATAATTATTTCTGAACTGAGAATTTAAGACTTTCAAGCAAGACTAAAATGATGCTGAATTGTTAAAGATTGACATTTCAGAGTGGGACTTCAATGGCACGCGTGCACACACTCTTACTCTCTCTCTCTCACATTTGCAACTAGTGGGGTTAAAAAGGTTAGAGATAAGTAAGAAATGCTATATTGTTAATAGTTTAATTAAAAATCTATTTTTATGAATTTATGAATCTATTGTTATGAATTTACCATTGTCTGATGAATTTTCCATTGCTGTTCTTGCATTAGTGCTAACAAAGTTCCTTTAGTCCCAAACAAAATTTTAAAGGGTTGTTAGTTTGTAACACTGGTATTTTATGCCTGTTACAATTCCAAACTATATGGACAAGGAAGATGTATGTTTTGCATGTAACTATTATAAAACTATGATCTTGGTTTGCATTGATGTATTTTTATCATGGACTTCAAAGGGACAAAATTAGACTGAATTTCTGAGTCTCCCCACCATTCATTGAGAGCTGTGGCAATGTTTATGATGGGGATATAATCACACTTTAGCTGAAATTCTTTGTTTCTCTTGATTAGAATTGTAGGATCACAGAACTTTAGCAGTGTAGAGATGGAAGCATTTGGTGTGTTTCATCTCTGCTTTTATTGCAATGAGCTGATCAATTTAATCCTGTATTTTGGTTTTGTGCACCTGCCCCACACCCCAAATAATGCTGCAATATTTTGTGCAAATGTCCATCTTCAACTCCTTAGAAGATGCAATTGAGGACAATTTCTATAACGCTGTGTATCATTCATTTTAAATCGGAAGAACCACATTGAATGAAAATATTCACCTCTTTTCCCCTCGTCTTTTAGTTGCATATTTTATGAAATTGTATTGCAATATAAAGGAGGAATAATTTACAGAAAATTTCAACCCTTCATTTTAGTGAATTCAAAAATGTCAAAAGATCTGACTGCAAATATTTGGCAAGGTGTTCACTTAAATTTCAAAATTATTCTTTACTTACCAATGGAAAATCATAAAAGGGGGAAGGCAGAAATAAAAACAGAAACTGATGCAAGTACTCTGCTTGCTAGGTGTGAATGCTGATGCTTGATCATTGAGCTGAAATGTTAACTCTCTTTTTCTTCACAGATGCTGCCTGACCTGCTGAGTATTTCTAAAATTTTGTGGTTTTCTTAAATATATCAGTTTTTCTGTATCTTTACTTTTAGGTGGAAGATTGTATCATTTTGAACCTGCTTGGATATTTAATTAATCTATGCCTGGTCATTCTAAATTAAAATACTGGCATTTTGCAGTAATTTTGTCCATCAAAAACCTGATGTTTCTCCTCAGTCCGATGCCTTACAGGAAAGGTCTAAATTGCAATTAATCTTGGAAAATATTTTGATACTGTAGTGGGCGCACACCGTCAGTTCGCAGACTTACCTGACACATTGCGTGCTGGGTGCCAAAGTACAGTGAGTAGATCAGATGAAGCCCCTGCTTAAAGGGGTGGTGCGCTAATGACTCGTAGCTTTAACCTGCGGGTCCTGTGGACCAGCAACTGTTCACTAACGAGCTGATTAACAGGCAGGGAGTAAAAGTTCTGTGTATGTCTGCAATAAACCAGTCTTGAGTTGACTACCTTTGTGTGTGTTTGCCTTTATTTAGTAGCATCTACCGTAGTAGCCGCTACAATACCCTCATTAATTATCCATTAAAATAATGAAGTGTGACCCTTTTGAGATTTGTACAATCTTGACGGTTATGGATAAGTTTTTTTTTCCCCAGAGTTTATAACAAGAAGGCTTGAGTTTAATATGAGAAGGACATAGATTCAAAGGGAGTAAGAAACAGGTATTTTCCATTCAAAAGATGAGTACGTGGAATGAGCTGGCAGAGGCAGGTTTTAATTGGTTTACAGAGAGGAAATCTTTCGAGGGATACAAGCCGAATTTCAGGAGAGCGGCTCCTAAATGCCTGCAAGTATAAATTGGACCAAGCTACTAGAACATAGAACAAAACAAGCAGTCCCCGGGTTTAAAACAAGTTCCATTAGCTAGGTCTGTCTTTAATTTGAATTTGTATGCAAGTCAAAACACATACATATGGTCCTTATTTAGCGCCAATACACCAAAACATCTTAAACATATAGAGTACATAATGCAGTATGTAATAATACAGTATGCAAAAATAAATGTAACTACATAGAAGTTGCACTTAAAGGAGAAGATGACGAAGAGATGGCTACAGTACAGGTACCCCACGTTCCTCCTGCATCTTTGTTCCTTCCGATCGTATCTGGCCCGCTCCTCCCTCCATCCTCGGTGGTGCCTCGCCCGCCCACTGCTTTGCCCAGGCTGCGTGTGGTGTAGCCTGACAGCAGCGGCATGATCACACATGCTGCTGCTGCTTTTCCCCCCCACCCCCTTCACCTTCCCTCCTTGAGATCGGGGTGAGGGTGGGCTGTTGGGAGAGAGGGGGGGTGGCAGGCAGACGGGGGCGGGGGTTTGCGTGCGGGGCAGCAGGACCCCAGTGCGGGGATTGTTGCTGACTCGATACCAATAAAATTGAACAATTTTTGGACATTACTATTAGAATGATGACTCAATCACGCTCAAACTGAAAGTTGACACCATTCTACTTCTGGTTGGCTTGCCAGTTCTAACTTCATAACTCTTCCATGCCCCTCCATTTACTCTGAGCTGATCAATAGTGACATAAGATGCCAGGAAACCTTATTGGAAATTGTGTCTGTTTACTCTTGGTGAACTTGTACCCAAATTTTCACTGAGTTTCATTTCCATTAACACAAATCTTCTCGAGTGTCTAAGATCAAAATTGATTGTTAACTGGAACCTGATTGCTGAATTTAGTTGAGTGACTACCACACAGTTGTTGCAGTTGATGAAAGTGGCAGTGATTTATTTATTTTGTTCATTGCTGGTTGAGCATCTTGTAAACCAAAGGCAAATCAATTGACCAATTTCATTTAAATTGAAACAGAGCTAAATGTGGTGTTGCTCTGAGGAAATTATGTTGAATGAGGCTTCAATTAATGGCTCATCAGTAATATTGCAAGACATTAATTATTGATTAATGTGATCACTGACTATGCTCCCTAAAGTCTCAACCATGTGCTGGTCCAGGGGTGAGCAACCTTTTTAAACTCACATCCACCTTAAATATTCCCTATGCTTTAAGTGCTTTGTGATTAGTAAGGGATTGCTTAAGGTGGTATGCAAGTGGAAAAAAAGTTTGAAAACTGCTGTTTTAATCGTACCTAATTGACTCGTTATGTGCGTGGTTTCATAGCTCCAAAGAAATGGGCCAATGACAATTTTTCTCAAGCAAAATATTTCAGTAACAATTTGGTCTAGAGCAGTGATTCTCAACCTTCCTTTCCCTCTCACATGCTACTTCAAGCAATCCCTTATTACAGAGCACTTATAGTATGGGGATTGTGTAAGATGGAATGTGAGTTTTAAAAAAATGCTCACCCCTGTGCTTGTCAGTAGAAATAGAATAGTTGGGATAAATATGTGGTTTCAGCAGTGGTGCAGGAGGAAGGGTATCGGATTCTTGCGTGATGTACAAACTCTGTAATACTGAAGAAACTCAGCATGCCTTCAGAGGGTTTCAGATACTTGGGGCATTGGAAACGGTTCTCTGGGTGGTAGAACCGCCATAAACCAGGCAGTCTACACCTGGGCAGGATCACTGTCATTATGGGGAATTGTTTGCTCGTGATGGGGAGGGTTTAAATGAATATGGCTTGTGGATAAAGATGCATGCAGGAAGACAGAGTGAATCAGTGTAGAGCAAAAGCAGAAAAGAGAAAATTATGAATGGAGTTCAGAAAAGTAAAATTCAAAAGTCAAGTTTACTAGTCCTAATAGTTGTTTGGGCACTTCATCCGAATAGCCCACAGTGTTCAAAACAAGGTCAGTTAATTTATGGCACAAGAGGTATGATTTAGTGGCCACTACAGAATCATAGGTACAGGATGGAAATAATAAAAAATCAGAAGAATGACTGGAGGATAATGAAGGTGATAGTAAACAATGAAATCAGGGTGATAGAGAGAAATAATACAAGATCTAAGAGCAGAATGTTGAATGCATCTGGGTAGAGATTAGGAATAATAAAGTGGATACAAATCATTGGTAGGAGTTGTCTAGAGGCCACCAAAAATATTATGGTGGCACAGGTGAAAAACCAAGAAATATCTGATGCCTATAAGATAGAATGGGAGTTGTCATGGGAGGCTTTAACTTGCACATGTATTGAGTGAATCAGGCTAGCTGAAGCAGGCTTGAGGCGGATTTCATAGAATTTGAATTTTGCATTTAGAGATACAGCATGGTAACAGGCCTATCTAGCCCACGCACCCGCACTGCCCAAATATGCCCATGTGAAAAATTAACCCACTAATTCCGCACATTTTTGGCATGTAGACAAAAGGCTGGTTAACTTTATGATTGTAGTTGTGGAAAATGCTTCAAGTTATCAGTAAGGAAAAAAATAGCCAGACATCTGGATAGAAGTTGTTCTATCAGCCAAACACTGCGTGAATTCAGGAGAGCAGGTCAAGATTAACAAATTTCCTGGAGCTCTGAGAATAAAAATAAGTGCAGTGGAGCAGGTCGTTGTGTACATGGTGTTTATTAAGGTGTCATATAGAAGACTTGCATGAGATCAGGATGCATGATGTTGGACGTGAAGTATTAGCATAGATTGGGCTTGGTTAACCAACAGAAGGTAGAGAATTGAGACAAATGATGCTTCCCTGGTTGTCAATCAGTGGTGAGCCAAGTACCATTGGATGTGTAACTATTCATAATGTACATTAACAGTTTTGAAGAGTACCATAGTTTGCTGATGAGTAGAAAAGAAAATAGTACAGGGATGTGGAGAGTGCAGGGAGATGAACATGTTACTGAGTGGGAAGAAAATGCCATGTTGGTAAATGTGAAGCCATTCACTTTGGAAGGAAAAATAAACTATTAGATTATTTACATGGTTAACAATTGCATCATACCATTGCGAAGTGGAACTTGGGAGTGCTTGTCCATATCGTTTTTTAGCTGCAACAGGTTATCAAGAAGGTAAATAGAATGTTAGCCTTCATTGCCGGAGGGATTGAAATGGTGCAGGAGGCCAGTGAGGCCACAACTGGAGTACTGTGTGCAGTTCTTGTCTCCTTAACTGAGAAAGGCTATTCTGGCTTTGAAGGCAGTGCTCAGTAGGTTCACCGGGTTAATTTCTGAGATGAAGGAGTTGGCCTACGAGGAAAGATCGGAACAATACTTGCTGGAAATTTTTTAAATGGGAGGGGATCTCACAGAAACATAAAATTATGAATTTGTGAGGCTGCAAATTCTGTTAGGTGAGATGAGAACTAGGGGACATACCCCCAAGATTTGGGTTAAGTCAGAAATGCAAGTGAACTGCTTTTCCCAAGGAGCAGTGAATCTGTAGAATTCTCGGCCCAAAAAGCAGTTGAGGCTCATTAAATGTATTGATGACTTTTTTTTTATCGTAGGGAAATTAAGGGCTATGGGAAAAAGGAAATTAGGGGAAACTTGAGTTCATGACCAGATCAGCCATGATCATGTTAACAAGCAGATGACCTGTTTTGCCTCTATTTCATGAGTTCTCATGATGAACACCTTTGAATGGGCATGCTTGCTAGAAATCCTCCATTTTTAATTTGGGGCCATGATGAGTTTTGTGGGCAGGGCAGTATGAAGAAATTTTCTCTTGAAGCAGCTGAAAGATTATCAAGTTTGAATGATGACCTGGAATGCTCCTCTTTGCTCTCATGTGCAGGTTGTCTGCAATTTCTGTCCCTTCTCCTTTCCCTATTCCCCAACTTCTCCACAATCTAATCTATTCTATTTTTCCATGCAGCAGTTCATGGAAATTCATCTCTTAATCTAGGAATATCACCAGGCTGATGTTGCATGTTGCACCTGAACAGAGTGAAGACTTGAAAGTGGGACAATGGGAAGGAAATGGAAAAATGGGTTATCAATTTTACTCCTACCCCCCCCCCCTCCCCCACCTGATCCAATGAAACAAAACATTCCTGCTGCTGCCATAAGCTTGCTGGCATTGTTTCTTGCTTTCTGAGGAACTGTAATGTGCAGAGCAGGTAGGATAGGAGTTGGTTTGAGAAAAAGGAGAATGAAATTTGCTGATGTGGTAAGAGTGATCAAGGCAAAAAAAACGGGCACCATTGGATGGGGATGAAAACTTGCTTTTCCACAGTTGTCCTTGAACTAATAGAAATACTCAGACCCTAAACTCCTATTTATTGTTTGGTCAGTATGATTTGTTTAAAGGTGGTGGGTTTCATGAGTATAGCTGGGTAATTTTGGTTAGTGAAAGTCTAGTTGCACGCACTCATGCTATTCATGGATTGGCATTGGGTGAAAGCCACAGTACGACAACAATAGGTATAGCAGTAAGCCATTCACCCTCTTGAACCCTTTCTGCCATTCAACAAGATTATGGCTGACCTAATTAAAAAAAAAGTTGGAACAGGAAATTAACATGATTTTAAATTAAAAATTCTATGCTTTTATATCTTTTATATCTATATCTACATAAAATATGCTATTTGATCTGCTGAGTTTCTCCAGCATTGTATTTTTACTTCATTCTAGGCCTCTGCAGACTTTCATGTTTTACTTCAGATTTGAATTTAACCTTTGTTTCACCTCGATATTCCATAGAGAGCTGGAAGCTTTAAGTCAGTCTGTCTGTATGTGTAGTGCAAGAAGATGGTCTCCCAACATATGCACATACTTTGTTGCTTTAGAAGTGTTGGCTAAAATAAATGCAGAGTTCTGTTCTGCATTGTGGACTTCCCACTGCTGTACCTGTCCATTCTTACTCAGCTGTGCTGAGTTTTCAAATGGGGATGTATGCACTAGTCTTGCCAGTTCTTTTAAAGTGTGACTACCTGAACTGGCTTACAATTTACATGAGCACTTTGATCCTCAGGCTGACTGACATTCCTGAAAGGAGACATCATTGTCTATTACCTGCAGATGGTCGACTGCTGTGAAGAGAAAAGAGAGAGAGGGCGTTTTATTTGGTTATAAGCCTGTAATCACAATTCATCCTCTGATTTTTAATATTGTTGTATTGTGCCTCAAGAATGATATTTATGTGTCACCAGGGTTGGAGTCCAGCTCATATTTCCAGTGGCCAATTACACAGAAACTCCATTGAAGACCTGTGCCATCTCTCTCCTGCGGCTTAAATTGTTAGATTGTGCATCTCTTTGACAAGACAACTTTGCCTTTCCCATCTGTTTATATGCAAGGAAAGAAAGAGGAGACCTGTCAGTTTGATGTCATAGCCAGGGTGGATAAATCAGAGCAATGAAGAAGTATTGATTTATAAAGGGATGAAGGTTAAAGCCAATATTGGATAGGCAGACAGGGATAGAGTAAAGACTTTGCTAAGCCACGATGCATCCTGTCTCATCTCTCCTCTGCCTTGTTTCCATGGAAACCATAACTGCTATAAATTGCATGTCTACCATGTCCCTTTAAATAAATAGACTGGTATTGCTCGATACACATCTGTAGCCATTAATTTATTGTGAATTTTAGAAATGGTAGGGTGATGCAGTGGCTGTATTTCCGAATGTTCTGACAGGTGCACGATACTGAAATCTGAACTTTTTATGTATCACCTAGCTTCAGCTGCTCCAAGCACAGCAGGAAAATCAGGCAATTTCTGTAACTAGATCGTAAACTTTCCAGCAGATTTGGATTCTTTGTTTTTCTTAAACCTGGACTAAAGAGATTTAATAATTGCTATTCCTTTAAAATCACTTTCTAATTTTTTTCCTGAAATTAAAATTTCCCTGTGAGGTAGAGGGGTGTGGCTGTGTGGAAGGGGTAAACTTAAGTTCCTGCTGTTTGCTCTGTGACACCTGTTAGTGTGCAGTTGTAGGCTGGTGTCACCTGAGTTTTTTTTAAAATCACGCACAAATGTAGGCAACCCCTGCGTTATGTAGTTCCAATAATGGAAATATATGCTCTTGGAACTCTCAAATATCTGGAGTACAGAACAAAAGAAAATCGCTCTGCAAAATTAACATGAAAGTAAGTCATCTTTTCCGACTCATTTTTCCTGAGCCGTGCACAGATGACATGGCTTTGCGTTATGGAATTTCATGATGCGTTCCTTTTTCTGGAAATGCACATCCCTGTTTCTCCCCCCGCCCCCCCCCCTTTCCTCTGTAACATAGAGGTCGCATGGAACTTATCATCACCTTGTGGATAAAAATGGTCCCTTAAATGCAGTAGTCTGGCTGTTGGTCACCGTCGATGGAAGTATACCTGAAGTATTCCACTTTGAAGATGAGAAAGAAAGAAGCAGGCAGCTTTAATAAATGCTGCTGGTGTTTAAAAAAAACAAACGAGACGTGAATTAATATTTGGAAAACACAATTCGTACCTCTTTAACTGTATCCCTCTTCAGTGAGCATTTGCTGCCAGGTTGCTTTGCTGTTGCTTCCGATGTTCTTTTCAAGAAATTTGATAATCTCACTACTGTGCTACGTTTTAAGATGGCAGATACTTCATTATCAGCTCGGCTGTGTTGCAGCTGACTCTAAAGACAAACCTTCATCTACTGAGGTGCAGACTAGTGTGTGTCATATGGTTAAAACATTATTGGAAGCACTGTACAGCTGTGGATACTTGTCTGGACTGAAAATGGGTGACATACCATTTACTTTCCAAAATGTATAACATTTACAATTATTACTTCAACCGTCTTCGCTTTCAAATAAAAGTAACTCTTGAATTTAAAAAGGAAGTAATGATTTATTTCTAAGGTCCATTTTGTTCATTGAATTGTCATATGTTTGTACTGGAGAGCTTTTGTATACATGTTCAGTTGGATTTCTGTTTTGTTCTTATTCTTCAATGGTGTGGAAATTGTTCCAAAACATTTTGACTCATTGCCCTGAACCTTCCTGAATTTCTGACAAGCTTCCAATAAAAACTGGCTGATTTTGATCATCGTTCAAGTGTCACACTGTGCATTCCTAGGGTATTGAAGGGGTAAATAAATGCTTGATATATATTTAATTTGCCTTTTCTTCTGTGTATAGTGTGGTTTTTCAGTTCTGGAAAATATTTGATTATTTTGTAAAAGTTCTCATCCAATCTTCATTGTTAGTTTTGATTTAGATGCCAAATTATGTATTCTACCATAGAAAACCTGTTTGAATTGAAAATTGGGTCGGAGATCAAAACAGCAACAAACCCAAGCAGCAAATCTGCAGAGTGCTGCCAAGACAGAGGATAACTCCAACCAATGACCCAGTTTAATAAAAGCCAGGATCAAATGTAAAAGTGAAACCATTTTACTGTGGACACTAAGCTTAAAGGCTGAGATATTTGACACGCCATCTTTAACAATGTGTTAACAATGATCAAAGGTTTGTTTTAAATTGGCTTCATTCTTGAAATCACATTCTGCATTTTTTAGCAAATGAGATAGATAATGTTGCTGAAGTGTATTATGTAAATTAAACATGAATTCTTTTAAAATAATGCTTGTTTCACCTTGCACTTTAGTTTTACTGATATTAAAGGTGTGTATTTGTATAATTATTGTTGACCCTTAAACAACATTGAGCCATATTTCTGTGTGCAAGAACCCTACTTATTTGCATATTGCTGTAACAATCATGGATTTAAAAAGCACTGAAATAAAACGATTAAACATTGTGATGTAATGTGCTAGAAGTGTGCTCATATGCTCATCGGAACAGTCTTATCTCAGGCAGTGAGAGGGTTGAAATTAGTTTTGAGGAAGGTGAAAGAAAAATGATCCAAAAACATTAGACATTATTGGAAAGACAGGATAGACTAGCCTAAAAAAAACCTGCTACGATTTCCTGTGATGTATCTGCCCCTGGAAGAAGCCATTTCTGAGTAATTTGTAGATAAATCAGTCAGATTTATCTAATTGGGAACTGAAAGGTTGCCTTTTTCAATCGTTTTAATTTGATAGTTGATTTTGCTTCAATAAATGCACAATATATTCCATTTTGTAATAATATTTTGTGTGCAAAATATCTGATCTTCTGTACAGTTTTATTTCTGTACCAATCAGTAGACAATGTTTGTCTGAGTACCCCTTTAAAATGTGGCCAATTCTATTAGCTTCCCCTTTAATTTTAACTGGTATATTTGTTTTAAATCTCCTCGTAATTATATTCTTAAGCTTGTCTCATTTTGGTCTGTTTGCATTTCTTCTGTGTTTGTAATATCTTCTCCTTTGACACCTGACAACATTGGACTCAGAATGGGGAGCAAAATAAAATTGCTCGAAGAATTGAGTGAGACCTCCAACAGTTTGTGCTTCAGGTTCCAGCCTGTGCAGTCTCTTGTGTCTCCACACTCAGAACTGCTTCAATTCATAAAGAGTAGAATGCAGTAAATTGGATGATTGTGAAATAAAACTTTGACATAGGAGCAGAAATAGGCTCTTCAGCCCATCAATTGTGCCCCACCATTTAATCATGCAAAGGAGGAAAAACCCAACACCCAACCCCAACCAACCAATTTTCCCCTGCAACCGCTGCAAACGTGTCTGCCTGTCCCGCATCGGACTTGTCAGCCACCAACGAGCCTGCAGCTGACGTGGACATTTACCCCCTCCATAAATCTTCGTCCGCGAAGCCAAGCCAAAGAGAAAGAGAAGAATCGTTATCCCACCCAGCCCCACTGCCTGGCTTTCTCCCCATAAACTTTGATAGGTTCTTTATTAGCCAGGGTATAAATCTGTGCCGTAACTACACCCAATGACCTGACCTCCACCACCTCATCTGGCAACAAATTCCAAAGATTTAACACCCTGTCGCAAAAGAAATTCCTCTGCATCTCTCTTCTAGGTGGATTCCTTCAATCCTAAATTTGTGCCCTCTTGTCCTAGACTCTACCACTATGGAAAATCACCTTTCTGCATCTACTCCATCCATGCCTTTCAACATTTTAAAATGTTTCAATGAGATCCCCTTCTCGTTCTCCTAAATTCCAATGAATTCAGGGCAAGAGCTGTAAGACCCTCCTAATATGATAACCCTTTCATTCCCAGAAATCTTGCCAACATCAGCACATCCTTTCTTAAATGTGGAGCCCATAACTGCTCACAATACTCCAAGTGCCTTATAAAGCTTCAACATCACATCCCTGCTCTTGAATTCTATTCCTCTCAAAATGAATGCCAGCATTGTATTTGCCGCCTTCACCACATTCTGAACTTGCAAGTTTACATGATAAAGGAATTAAGGGATATGGGGAGAAGGCAGGTAGGTGAAGTTAGGTCATAAATTAGATCAGCCATGATCATATTGAATGGAGGAGCAGGCTCGATGGGCCATTTTTGACCTACTCCTGATCCTACTTCCTATGTTCCTTCAGGCTATCCTAGACGCAGGTAGGTTGTTTTCAATGCTGGGAAAAACCAGAACCAGGGGTCACAGTTTAAGGATAAGGGGAAATTTTTTTTGGACTGAGATGAGGGAAAATTTCTTCTCTCAGAGGGTGGTGGATCTGTGGAATTCTTTGCTGCAGGAAGTAGTTGAGGCTGGCTCCTTGTCAGTATTTAAGAGTAGGTTAGATTTGGCCATTGTTGCTAAAGGGATCAAGGGGTATGGGGAGGAGGCAGGAACTGGGTATTGATCAGCCATGATCATATTGAATGGCAGTGTAGGCTTGATGGGCCAAATGGCCTACTCCTGCACCTATTTTTCTATGTTTCCATGAGGACTCCCAGTTCCCTTCGCATCTGGGTATTTTCAATTTTCTCCCCATTTAAAAAAAGTCTACCCATTTTTTTTACTAAAGTACATAAACGTACATTGTCTGAAATGATATTTCATTTCCCATTTCTCTGCCCATTTTCCTAATCTGTCTAACTCCTTCTGTGGCCTCCATGTTTCCTCTATACTACCTGCTCCTCCACCTACTTTTGTATCATCTGCAAACTAGGTCACAAAGGATTTCATTCTATAATCCAAATCATTAATATACAACATAAAAAGAAGTATCCACAACATGTTATGGTAAGAGTTTAGGTCTGTGTTTAATTGTCATACTGTTCAAACCCCTTGGATTAGATGACCATATTATCGCATGTGACCTGTGCATTAAGAATATTGATAGTTTGAACAACAAAAGTGGGAGCAATTTAGTACATTGAGTTCATTCTAGCTCTCATAGTCAAAACATGGATACAGGGTCTTCAGATCCTTGTCTGCACTGACAGCCCACTATCTCTAATTTCATTTCATTTATTCCACTAATTTCGAGTCTGGTCTCTGTGGATCAGTATCATTAGTTCCTATAGGCCAGCAAAGCCATTTCCCTCAAATGCTGATCCAACTTTTTAAAAATCCTTGTTCACTGATCTGTCAGTAACAACTTGCCATTCATTACTAGTTGCTACTTTAAAGAAATTCATGGTCTTGTTCCTGCCAGAAACTCGTATCTTACTATGTCAGCTAACAGGAAAATAATTTATTTGTCCACCTACAAAATGTGGCACAATCTTGTACATTATCAAATCTTATGAAAACTCTGCTCTCAGAAGAACCCCACTCTTTTCACCTTGCAGATAAAATCTCTTATCCCTGGAACATTCTGTTAAATCTCCTGGAGAACTTTCATTTTCTTCCTAATGTGGGACAACCAGAATTAGACCCTTAACCCAGAGCTTCCATTATTATTAACGTGGAGGTTAAGTTTCAGTGTGCTTTGCTGTCAATTATCTCAATATCTCACCATCCTCCATGATCTTTGCATGTGAAGCCCAGATCTTTGTGTTCCTGCATGATCTATAAAACTGCCCATAATGCCTCATCCACTCCTGTTTAAATCCACACTCTTCTACATTAAATTTCATTTGCCACTTTAAAGCCATTCTGCTGGTCTGTCCATGGCCGGTTGCAGTAATTTACTTTTGTCCTTGTTTGCAACAGCCCTTTGTTTCTCTTTCAAAAAATGCTACTATCCGAGTAAAGCCATTATTTCTTATTCTTGCTAACATGGAGAACTGTCCCACGAGTCTTTCTATGGAACACTATGAAATATTGCATTGTAATCATTCATTATATATAGTATCCACTCTACTCCCTTTGTTCATCTTCCATTGCTTCATCAAATACATCAGGTTAGTCTTGCATGGTCTATTTTTATAAAACATTGTTAGAAATAATCATGGTGACTTGAGGAGATCAAAGAATTGCCCCACCATATTAAAACAGAAATACTGGAGAAACTCAGCCAGTCTCGTAGTGTCTTTAGGAGGTAAAAGCTATATTACCGTAATTTTGGGCTGTCCTCCTTAAAGGTATAAACAAATAACAGGAAGGCATCCGAATAAGGACTGAAGAATGGCAGGGGTGGAGAACATAGACTTCTCTAGTTTCCGTTTAAAGACCCCTCCCCATCAGTTTTCCCCCAGCACATCTTCTCTCTCTCAATCTCTCTCTCTCTCTCCCCCTCCCTCCCCACCCACCCATCTCCTTTCACAGATGAAAAATCAATTTTCATCTTTCCTGTTATCATATCCAATTAACCCCCTTTGGCTGTTTGTCTGGACTCCACCCCCTGCCATTCTTCAGTCTTTATTTAGAGGCCTTCCTATTTTTTTTGGCTTGTACCTTAAAGAAAGGCTTAGGCCCGAAACATCAGTAATTTCTTTTCCTTCTATGAATGGTGTGAGATGGGATGAGTTCCTCTAGCATTTTTGTGTTTTTAATATAATCACAGCAGCTGGAGATTTTTTGTATTTCCCACCATATTAACAAGTGCACCTGTGTATAACATTTGCCACATACCTACCCTTTGATATATTACTGTATCCAGGCAAGTTTAAAAGATTTTTTTTAAATGACAAGTTCTTTGGTCATCCATGTCAACAATCAACCATTTACATGAATCCTTTGCGATTGTTATTTTCTCTCCCCACATTCCCTAACTCGTATACAAGCAGGGACCATTTATAGTGGCCATTCAACCTAACAGTGCTCAAGTTTATGGGGATGATGGAGGAACCCCATACAATAATGAAGAATGCAAACTACATGGGCAGCACCCATAGCCAGGATTGTGTCTAGGTCGCTGGTACTGTGATGGTGGTTCTTTAAGCTGCAACACTGCTAGATTCCACTTTCTTCCTTGGTATCCTTTAAAAAAGTGAATTGCAAACCACTCTCATAGATCCTGCCCTCTCCATCTGTACCTTTTACCATCTCTGTTTTCAGTTAAATTTTCTGTATTCTCTTTTTTAGCAAACTATTCATTTTGTGTTTAACCTTTTACTTCATACATTGTGCTTCATACATTCCGTTCTCTCTTAGTGTCTGCTTTCCACATGCTGGCAGAAGACTTCTTGCTTTTATGCTATCTGCTGTTTTGCACTTGTATTCTGTCTTTGCTTGCTTTTTAAAAAATCTCTTTTCAACTGATTCTATTTAGTTTGGTTCTTGATAGAAGGATTGCCATTTTTATTTATCTCATCACAAAGGAGTCCTGGCTTTAGATACCAGGGATTTCCTTTTTGAAATGTATAGTAAAATCCCTGGTATCCAGCACCTAAGGGCATGAGTGTATTTTCCGGATGCTTGAGATTGCATATTGCGTTATTGGTGAACTAACAATGAGGCGAGCTAATTTTAAATTTGCGTAATTTTTACTTATTTATTTTCCGCAATTTTTTTGCCAGTTGCTTGAGTTCTGGATGGCAGGGTATTTAAAAAAAAACATATTTGGCTTTTTCCTGAATAATTCTCCTCAAAAATAATTCATTGTCCTTGGTATTTTTAGTCTCCTTCTACCTTGCTTAGATCTCTTTTTGAAATTAGTCCTTATAATTCAGAAGTTGTATGGAAAATTGTTGCATACATGTTATTGGATGTTATAAAAATTTGAAATGTTTGTTTTTGTCATTTATAGATTAAGACCTCATTTGATTGTATAGTTAAATTTCAATGAGAAATCTGATCGAACTCAAACTAAAACAAACTTAATTTGGATTTGTTGGGACACATGAAATATAAAATGTGAAGAGAATTTGTTTTAAAGACTTGTCTCATCTGTTTATTCTATCTTGCTACAGTAAGCATTACGTCTTCACATTGTGCTGTGTCATCAGATTTTGTAGAAGGAAATTGCACTTCAAATCGCAGTAGCAGCAAAATGAAATTTCGAATTCAGGCATGATAAAATACTGAGACTAGCACAAATGTTATTCAGTTCCCAAAACAGATTACAATTGGGTTCTCTGACTAATGTTACAGGAAGCTCTGGTCATCAGACATTGCAAAGAAAGAAGTAAAAGGATAATCCCTTCTTTTGAATTGGTGGGATTTCAGAATTAGAACTTGACCTATTTTGTTCTGGCCTAAAAGTTATCTTCAGATGCAGCCTCGTCACATTTTTCATTTGTGTTTGAGGAACAATACTGATTTTTAAAGGAAACTAATTTTTCTAATTTTGAGAAAGTTGATGACTGCATGTGAAGAAGTTGTTATTTTGTTTCCAACTGAGAAGCAAGGAAATAATTTATTCCCATTCAAAAGAATACAGTTGAAGATCATCTAGATGTAGGTTCAGCTAGTATTTGCAGTAGCGATTGACGTGAGTCCATTGTATCAAAAACATGCTTCCACCATCATGAAGTGCTTTGAGGGGCTTGGTCATAGCTCATATTCAGATTTATTGTCAGAGTACATACAGTTAAAAAAAATTACTATTCCATACATCCAGTAACTACAATTATTATAATATTACAGGTACCAACAAGGACAAATTGATAGTTTTCACCCCACACCAAAAACCCATCCCTCCTACCCAACCTCCCCACCAAAAAAATTTACAAACTTAAAAAAATTAAAAAAAAAACAAAAATAATTAAAAAAGTAAAAAAATATCTTTGCAGTTCAATTCATCAGTTCTACCATAAACATCAGGAGGAGAATTCTGCAGGACTAGAGGGATAAAAGGAATATCAGTACAAATTTAATCCCATCTCTTTGATATACGGTGCCAAATTTGTAAATAAAACATGAGTATTTATTTTCTAAATTACAGGTACACAATCCTTTATCTGGAACCCTTGGGGGACAGTGTGTTTGAATTTCGGATTTTTCCACATTTCGGAAAGCCCACCCGAATTGTGCTGCCATATCCACCCCCACCCCCTTCCAGTCGCCCGGCCGTCTCCCCCAATCTCGGTCCTTCGGCTGCCTCCACCAACCGCCGGTCTTGGCCGCCTCCCCCAACCACCAGTCCCCACTTGCTGGATTTTGGAGCTTTCCAGATTTTAGATGTCCAGATAAAGGATTGTGTACCTGGATAAGTTTTTTCTCCAAAGGAATACAGCCTTGACACAGTTAAAGATGTATCCAGTTTCCAAGTAATTGCAATACATTTTCTTGCTTCCGCTAATGCTAATTTAACAAATTTCAATTGATAATTTCAATTTAGGATTTGTACCTTCAATATTTACTAATAAAAATAAATCTGGATTTAACAGAAAGCAATTCCTGTAACTGGTTCCAAAAAGTTGCGTATAAGTCACCCAAAAAGGCCTTACATTGGGACAAGAGGTCAGAGTACATGTATGACATCATGTGCAACCCTAAGATTTTTCCTGTGGGCCAGGCAAAATTACCATTTATTGCTAGTGCAAAAAAAAGCTGTACACAATGTACACATAAGCAAATAAACAAAAATAAACAACTCTGCAACTCAGAGAGAAAAACAAAACAAACTACAAAGTGCACAAATAAGAGTCCTTAAATGAGTCTCCGATTGAGTTTGTTGTTGAGGAGTCCCTACCCTGAGATTTTTTTTCTGCAGGCGAGGTAGAATTACCACTTACTAGTAATGCAAGAAAAAAGGCTACACAATGTACACATGTAAACAAGTAAAGAAATTTAAACTAACATAGAGGAAAAAAGTTAATTAAATGCTAAAGTAAGAGTTCTTAAATGAGTCCCTGCTTGAGTTTGTTGTTGAGCCTGATGGTGGAGGGGTAGCAGCTGTTCCTGAACCTGGTGGTGCGAGTTTTGTGGTACCTAGACCTCTTTTCTGGTGGTAGAAGCGAGAACAGAGCCTGTGCTGGGTGATGTGGATTCTTGATGATTGCTTCTCCTATCCAACAGCAGCGTTCCCTGCAGTTGTTCTCGATGGTAGGAAGAGGTTTGCCTGTGATGTCCTAGGCAGTATCCATGTCCTTTTGCAGGGATTTACATCAACTCCAGCTTACCAGTCAGCTTTGATGCACACAAATTTGCAACTGCTAATTAGACTACAGTTCTGTCTTCAGTACCATAATCCCCAAGAAGGATCGCCTCAGCCCTCTTCTGGGAACTAGATCCTTGATTTCCTGCATAATAGAGCACAATCCGGAAAGATGGGCAACAGCGTCTGTTCCACGATCATGTTCAATGCCAGTGTTCCACCAGGATATACATTCAGTCCACTGCTCCACTCCCTTTGTACACACAATTGTCTAGATGTTAGTCGGCTGTGAATCACTCCTGTGCTGACTTGTCTGTCCATGTCCTTGTCAAACCAAGACCATCTATACATTAGCAACAGCTACATTTCCATCTCTGCACTTTCCAGCCAGATGGCATTAACGCCAATTTCTCTGCTTTCTGCTAGCCTACTCCCTATTCTTCCTCTTTCTTTTTCATCCCTCTGTCTCCTTTACTCCTGCTCTCTTTGATATTTCCTCTCCATTCACAGAGCCATCCCCCTCATTTGCTGGTGTGCCCTGTCTCCCTCCCATATCCATCTATTATCTCCTGTGCCCCCTCTACCATTTTGTTCTGCCGCCTGCCCGTATTTGTCCAAACTTTGATGAAGGGATCAAGCTCGAAATGGTGGTTATGAATCTTTATCTTTGCTGATACAGTATACTGTATGACATGCTGAGTTTCTCCAGCATTGTCTTTCTTACAATAACCATAAGATGGAATACCATAAGTTGAGTGGTGTGGTGTCAAAATGGCCTCTCTCAGTGTAGGCTGAAGGAAGTCATCGACTTCAGGTGGGTGGGGCGTGGGGAGCCATGTCCTGTCTTCATCAATAGCATAAAAGAAAGCATCCAGCTGCGCTGGATGGGTCACGTCTCCAGAATGGAGGACCATCGCCTTCCCAAGATCGTGTTATATGGCGAGCTCTCCACTGGCCACCGTGACAGAGGTGCACCAAAGAAAAGGTACAAGGACTGCCTAAAGAAATCTCTTGGTGCCTGCCACATTGACCACCGCCAGTGGGCTGATAACGCCTCAAACCGTGCATCTTGGCGCCTCACAGTTTGGCGGGCAGCAACCTCCTTTGAAGAAGACCGCAGAGCCCACCTCACTGACAAAAGGCAAAGGAGGAAAAACCCAACACCCAACCCCAACCAACCAATTTTCCCTTGCAACCGCTGCAATCGTGTCTGCCTGTCCCGCATCGGACTTGTCAGCCACAAACGAGCCTGCAGCTGACGTGGACTTTTTACCCCCTCCATAAATCTTCGTCCGCGAAGCCAAGCCAAAGAAGAAAGAAAAGAAAGCTTCAAATTCTTTGAAATAAACATCTTCAATGATTAGACCAGCACATTGATGCAATGTCAAAAAAGCTCATCAATGCCTCTTCTAAGAAGACAGTGAAAGTTGGTATGCCCTGCTTGTCCTCTACAACTAGCTTAAGAATGGCCTCTTCCCCACAGACTTTAATCTCCGGGTTGAGCTCCACATCAATGCTGTTGCAGTGTCTTTGCTTGACACTTGCTGATCTTTTACTGTAACTCTGTGTTCTTTAAATTGTGCTCTTTACATGTCTGCAAATGTAGAGATAACCTATTGACTGTGAGCGATGATCAACCTGCAAAGCATATTTTTTGAAGGTCAGCATTGAGTCACCAGCATTTTAGTATCATTTTGTTTTGCTTTTCTTTGATAATGGTTTACTGGTGGCTACTTGAAGCATGTTGCAAGAGATATTAAAGGTATCTATGCATATTTGACCATTGGTGCACAGCGCTAATGGTCACTGATGTGGATGATCCCTCCCTGTCCAAAATGAGTATGGAACATATTTAGCTTATTGCCTTGCTTAGGATTCTGTGATTCATGCATGATAGCCATATGTCTGTGACCGAGCTTGGTGTGGTACTCTCATTTTCCATCATGGCATTGTGGAATCATACATGGATTTCTTGTAGAGGACCGCATCTGCAGACTTGAATGCCTTTAACCTGACCTTCAGCAGGAAGTCAACCTGCATGGATTACCTTTGTTGTCATCTTGGTCACATGGTCTTCCACAGACTTGCTGATGAAGTTGGTGATGGCAGATTCATCTAGGATGCTCACTGAATCAGACCAATTTACCCACTTGAAGCATTCATGTAAGATGTTGCCTGTATCCTTGGACCATCATTGGATGACTTTCACTACTGGGCCCACTCTTCAGCATTTGCATAGTCTGATGATCTGACTTGCCAAAGTATGGGCTTGGGATCATATAGTAGGCAGTGGCTAAGGGTGTTGGGACCTCTTGTGGGGCAAGAGATGTGCTGCTAAAATTTAAATTGGATGCTCTTGTGGTTGGCTTGATTGATTGTGGCCTTGGGATGCTTCCTTAGCAGTTGTTGCTCTTTGGGAGCTAGCTTCACATTTTCCTGGAGTGGTATGTGGATTGCAGTCGGTATAAGTGATGTGAATTCTTGTGGCAGGTAGTTCCAGGTCTGGGGTGCAAGAGCTTGCCAGGACCACATGGTGCTGATGAGGAAGAAAATACCTCTGCATCTTGTTTCTCCAGAGGATCCTCTGCTCTCTATCAATCAGGTCCTGTTATTGGGATTTTCCATGGATGGTAAAATGGTTGATCCTGGCATCTGAGGATATAAAGATTTGAAAGAAAGATATTAGTAGCATGGGAAATGTTATAGAGCAGGGGGAACTATTTCAATTCATCCTTTCGTTTCCCTTTGTTCTATACATCCCTTTCCCACCTCTTTTACATCGACATTTCCTGCTTTCCCAGTCCTGACAAAGAACCACAGATCCAAAATGCTGATTGTTTCATTTTCAACAGACGCTGCCTGACATGCTGAATTTTTTCAGCATTTCTTTTTATTCCATAACATGGCTGACAGGTTCTATACTTTGTAGACCACAAAGTGAGCCTCTTGGTATTTCTATGCCCAGTCTGTTTAGTATTTTGGACTGTGGCAATATGGCAATAATACATCTATTTAATATTGAAAGCTGGTGATACTCTGGAGATTGTCATTGTTTGGCAAGCATGGTATGAATGTAGTTCTTCACTTTGAGCCCACAACTCCGTTGACAAGAAATTGTGTCAAGTAAACATTATTACAGTAAAACCCTTAGTATCTGGCATCTATGGGTACTGGTAGATGTCGGCTAAATTAATTTTCTTGTTGCTTTGAGACTGCATGTTGCGTGATTGAACTAATGGCGAGATGCACCAATTTTAAACTTCAATTTTTTAAAATCTTATTTATTTTCCATTATATTTTTACTAGTTGTCTGAATTCTGGATTACAGGGAATTTACTGTATTTGATGACTATAAATGGAGTTGAATGTCATTAATTCTTAAAATCAGAAATCCATGTAAACTATTGCTAATGTGTTTCTCTAAACTTTTAAAAAATGTTAAAGGAGACATACTTAATTTGTGTGTATCGCAAGGAGTTTAGATACATGTATCCTGATCTCATTGAGGCTTCTGTTTCTTTCAGTAGTGATTTTATTTTGTACAGTCCTTGCTGTTAAGATATTGTCTAGGTTACACTGTGTTATTTTTATGGATTCATTATAATATTTGATGAATATTTTTGAATCGTTTACTTAATTTATAAAGATTATTGTATGACAGGAATCTGAACTTGCAGAAAAACTGATTTATTTTAAACAGTTTATTGTGTACAATTTGATTGAAAACATTAGCCACTGATATTTGAAACTCAGAGAAAAGTGTTGGCGGCTGCTATAAGATTACTTGTTAAGGTTGATTTGATCATTTAATTTTCTGACTTCCTATGTTAGGAAATGATAGCATTTCTTAAATATTTCATTTGGCTGTAATGCTCTTTTGGAGACCTGAGGTAATGTAAGATTGAATATAATGCGTGTAATTTACATTTCATTAAAATCTGTTGGAATGGTAATGGACATATTGAGATCAAAGTGGTTAGAGTGTTTGTATAGGGTAGTACTTGTTTGCTCAAAATTTTGGAACACAACACTTCTGTTGTACATTGTGAAGATTTGTAAGTTCTACATTCATGTTGTAATTAATTTTGACAGCTCTGGTTTGAAAGCAAACTGATGCATCCATAAAGCATGAAGGATTGATGTTGACTAACATCTGAAGTCATAGGAAATGGAATTAATTTTTCTTTAAATTGGCATCCAACATTGACCCCCCCCCCATTCCAGTTCTTCTACATTGCTTTAGAATTCTGCACCAGACGCTGAACTATTCAGCTAAGACCATGTGTTCTATATTTGAGGGTACACACATGCACATGTATTCATGTTCACACGCAAATACCTTTGTAGTTTTCAAGATCCAGCTGCGCTGGGTGGGTCACGTCTCCAGAATGGCGGACCATCGCCTTCCCAAGATCGTGTTTTATGGCGAGCTCTCCACTGGCCACCGTGACAGAGGTGCACCAAAGAAAAGGTACAAGGACTGCCTAAAGAAATCTCTTGGTTCCTGCCACATTGACCACCGCCAGTGGGCTGATATCGCCTCAAACCGTGCATCTTGGCGCCTCACAGTTCGGCGGGCAGCAACCTCCTTTGAAGAAGACCGCAGAGCCCACCTCACTGACAAAAGGCAAAGGAGGAAAAACCCAACACCCAACCCCAACCAACCAATTTTCCCCTGCAACCGCTGCAACCGTGTCTGCCTGTCCCGCATCGGACTTGTCAGCCACAAACGAGCCTGCAGCTGACGTGGACATTTACCCCCTCCATAAATCTTCGTCCGCGAAGCCGAGCCAAAGAATTGAAAGGTAATAGATGCAGCATTTGTAAAGTGGTTTGTAATTGACAGAAATCTTTGAGTCATGGAGCTGTAGGTTTTTATCACAGGGAGTATTGAGTTGGAGATAGACCATGTGGTGTGCTGTGTAATAGTGCATTGCATAAGGACTATACTAAAAATAGTCAATTAAACAACTATTTTAGAGATTTGATTGGATAGTAGTAATAGTATTCAATTTTAAGTTTGACAATTGACTTGTTGGTGGGCTCAACTTTTGAACTCTTTCCTTGGTTATCCAGCCTGCCTTCCTTTGCACAGGCAGGGCATACTCACATCCATCATTGCTTAATTAAAAGTGAATGGGAAAGCTACTAGACCAGTGAATCACAAAGTTCGTGGGCAGTAATCTCATTTATCATAAAATTAATGTAGCAATGTCAACCTGATTGTATTTTGCTTAACAAGTACTTAATCTTTCATGCATTAAAAAAATTAATAAAATTAATCTTTAATGCATGTATGCTTAAATTCCCAAATGTTTTTAGACAGTTAACATCTTGTCAAACTACCTATGCCTATTTAAAAATGCATTTATTTGCTAGTCTGAAAAGGCGATAGTAGTTTAGGGTGTGTCTTTTATTTCAGAAACTTCGTTGTAATTGTTGGTGACTTCCATGCATTCATAAAATTTGTCATAGGATCTTGATGCGGTTATATTTGATGGAAAATGAGACATATTAGGTTGGCTTACTCCAAAGGAAGTTCTCCTTTGCAGTTGTTGCCATGCTGTGGTGGATATTTGCATTCTTATAACCTACACTTTAAAGACAATGGGTGGACATTTTTGGCCCTCCCTAAACGTCTTTGTAGATGCTGACAAGCAGTAACTCAGATGTTTCCAGTGCATGCAGTGAAGGCATTCCTTAAGGCAAATGGTGGACTCCAAATTTTGCAGAGATGACAATGAAATAATTGGAAAACTGTGTAATTTGAGTAATTTGCAGCTGGATGTCTGTTGTAAGACTTATTGTCCTTGTCTTTCTAGGGATTGGAGGTTGTAGTTTTGAAAGATAGTATTGAAGATCTGGTGTAAAATGTTAGCTAGTACACAGTGACGGAAAGTCCAAATGGTTAAGGGGATAGATCGGTTGCTGATCATACACAATCCCATTGGGAACATGTTGAGCAGGAGAAATGTTGGAGCTGCACGTCGAGAGACCATTTTATCATATTCTTGACTTGTGCCTTACAGGTGAAGAAGCAGCTTTGGAGTGAGATACTCAGAGCAAGAGTGTGGAACCTATTAATTGCTAATATATTCATTTTATTAAGCAGTGGCTTCAGTTATGTTTCTAATATATGGTGACATCTCCAACACATATTGATGGTGAGAGACATGGTGATGTTAAGAATGGAGTCAAAGATGAATAGTTAGACCAGTCATTCCTAAAGTGGGCAGTGCTGCCCCTTTGGGAGCAGTGGAGGAAAGATCCATGGCGGCGGTGAAGAAAAGGGGTGGTCTGATCGTTTCCAGCAAACTCAGCCCATAAAGTTCATCATGCGCTATTTGTCAGGTGATTATGGGTGGGGGTTGACTGGCTGGGGATTGTGACCACTCTGGATGGTGATCGACCGGCCGTGACAGGATTTGTCGCAGAATGAAATATGGCCGCAACACAGCAAACAAAAAAGTGTAGTGTGAAAACTGTGAAGGCTGTAATTAACAGGTGAGAGGCAAATTTACCCTTTCACATTGCTCAATATATTGGTTTACTGTAAGTTTTATTTGTAATACCAAGAAAGAGGTGTGTGTGTGTGTGTGGGGGGGGGGGGGGGGTGGGGGGGTGTGGTCTGGGAGCTAAGGGGACGGCAGCCAGAAAAGGTTTGTGGATCACTGGGTTAGACTCTGTTGGAGACTGTCATTTCCTGCTGTTTTTTTTTGTCTGAATGTTACTTGTAACTTGAACATTAACTCTTGACCAGGTCAGGAATTCTTAATAGGGGTTGTATGCCCCACTGGGGGCCACAGCACATTTAGTGAGGGGGGGGGCATAGACTGAAATCATAATTTTTTTTTTTTACGGAGACAATTGGAGAGAAGTAATTAAGAAAACAACTAAACTTGACTGCTTCACAGGGAAGGGCCTCATAGACTTTGAGCAGAGTCGTAAGGGGACCATAGCCAAAAAAATAAAGTTGAGAATGGCTGGTCTACATTATGCTGTACATGGTTAAGGACGCCTTCATTACCACACTTAATAACCTGTGGATGGCCAGAGGTTTTTACCCCGAGCTGAAATGGCTAACACCACGGAGCATAATTTTAAAGTGCTTGGGAGTAAGTACAGGGGAATCATAGAACATTACAGCACAGAAAACAGGCCCTTTGGCCCTTCTAGTCTGTGCTGAACTATTATTCTGTGTGCAAACTACTATTCTGTAACATGATTCACATAAGATGTCATCTTTATTTCCCATTTTTCAGTGTTGTCATTTTAAAAATTGCACAAAAAACAATGGAGGGTGTGCAACTTTTAAAATTATAATTGTAATAATCTGAAAGAATCAATAGGCAAAAAAAAAAACCACTGAATATTACTCCTGGCACAAATAATGTAGAAAAGACCAAAATTGATTTACAGAAGTGGTTTTCAAACTGCTCCCCTCAACTCACATACAACCTTAAGCAATCCCTTACTAATCACAGAGCACTTATGGCATAGGGATTACTTAGAGTGAAATCTGTGTTGGGGTGTTGGGGTGGGGGGGGGGGGGTGGTTTGAAAACCACTGCCATGCAGTCATGTTTCATAAAAGAGGTAGATTTTTCACACAGGGCATGGTGCTTGGAATACGCTGCCAGCCACAGTTGTTGAGGCAGGTGCGAAAGAATCTTTTAAGAGACTATTAAAAATTTAAATAGAATTAAGAAAATTATGGAGGGTTATGTTGTAGGGAAATTTGAGGCTTTTATTAGAGTAGGTTATTCAGTCAGCACAACATAGAGAATAGAGTCTACCTGTTCTGGTTGGAAGGGAAAGGGGCCATTGAACTTTCTTTAAAAACACCATCCTTTTAATTTTGTTGAAGTGCACATTGTGAAAAATTGGTTTGTGTAAAAGGAGTGGTTGTTCTCTGTCAGATCAGTTAAAATCATCATGTCTGTCTTAGGTGTAGAGAATTTCTTAATAGTTTTTACTTCAGTAAGTGCTGTAGGGATAAGTAATTCAAAGGTTATTTGGAATCACCTGTTCTGGAATATACAAATGAACAGGAGAAAGATGTGAGAAAAGAGAGAGAAAGATAAACAGACAAATTTGATAAAGCTCAGCAACATATAGCTTTAGGAGTAAAACACAATAGCCTACAGACATCTTAATTGAGATAATGACGCAATGCTAAAGATAGCAGGTCACACAGTGAAAGCAAAGATAAAGCTACATAATCAATGTTTTGGGCTTGAGCCCTTCATCAAGGTATGAGCAAAATGTAGGCAGGCACCCGAACAAAATGGTGGAGCGGAGGGGCAGTGGGAGGAGGACAGTCCCACAGGCAGGAGTAATAGGTGGATAAGGGAGGAAGGGGCACACCAGTAAACAGGTGGAGAGGGGGATGTCTCTGTGATTGGACATAGAATGGGATAGGCAGCTGGAGGAACAAATGCTGGGGAAGAGAGGGAGAATGGTGTTACCAGCCCAAAGGACTCAAAAACCAGCAGGAACAGAAATTCACCAAGACAATAGCTATTTAAATAAAACTGGTTTTATTTTCTTAATGCATAATATTAAGATTAGTATTTAACTTATTACTATTAACTTATTAACCCCCTTCTAATTCTAAGCTCACATGTATGTAATGTTTGTGTGTTCAGGAAAGTTCTTTTTTCACTGTCCAATCATGCACTTTTCACTTCTCCAAGTTCACTGGTATCAGGCATACTGTGCACCGAATTGAACAGATATTATATTCACCAGGCTCTGGTGCTTTAACTTAAGTTGTTACACAGGAAGGTCTTTGTTGGTTTTAGAAAGATGTTAGTTGTTTGTTGGACACACAAAAACTGATCTCCTTCAATCAGCAGCTGAAGTGTCTTGCCGAAAAAACTTGGGTTTTTCCAAAAGATAACCTCTTCTTCCAGGTTATCACAAAGAGTTCTTTTAACCCCTCTTTCTGGAGAAATACAATAACCAGCCATAACCTCTGCGATTGACTACAGAAATTTAGATTAGGCTGAACTTGGAACTCAAAACCCATCTTGAAAAGGAATTATGCAGCAGGTCTGCCAACTTGCAGCCTTCACCACAAACTGCTGCAGAATACACTCCCAAACAATGGATGTTTTCTCTCAGTTTTGAAAACCACCAGGCTTCTCTTAGGACAACAAACTTCAACCAGAAATTTAAAACTTCAGCAACAGTCTAGCAGCAAAAGATTTCTCAGTTCTTGAACCTGGACACTTATCAAACATGCTGGTCCATTAAAGCCCACTTGTGAAACTCTCACAAGAACTTCTCATTGTCTCTGCAAAGCCAACTGCAGACACAAAGTCTACTCTTGCATGGCAAATGGGATGTTTGTGAAATGTGACCTAATATCTAAACCTCACACTCTTACCCTTTAAGATAAGTTTTATCATAATTTTATTAATTTATTCCATAACAATGGTGTATGACAAGATCAGCCAAAGTTAGTATGGTTTCCTGAAGTGAAAATCTTGCCTGATAAACCTACTGCACTCTTTTGAGGAAATCACAAGCAGGCGAGACAAAGGGGATGCAGTGGATGTGTATATTTGGATTTTCACAAGGTACTCCAAATGAGGCTGCTTAACAAGATGAGAGCCAATGGAATTATAGGAAAGATACTAGCCTGGGTAGAGCATTGGCTGATCGGCAGGAAACAGAGAGGAGGAATAAAGGAATTCTACTCTGGTTGGCTACTGGTTGCCAGTGGTGGGTCGATATTGGAGCCACTCCTTTTTGCATTGCATGTTAATGAATTGGATTGCAGAATAAATGGCTTTGTGGCCAAGTTTGTAGATGATGCCAAGATATGTGGAGGGGCAGATAGTGAGGAGAAGTGGCAAAGCTGCAGCAAGACATAGATTAGGAGAATGGACAAAGAAGTGGAAATTGTATGTTCATGCACTTTGGTAGAAAGAATAAAAGGAAATTATTATTTGGATGGCTAAAAATTCAAAATTTGGAGGAATAAAGGGTCCTCGTGCAGGATACCTTAAAGCAGGGGTAGCCAAACCTTAAGTTGTCAGCCACATACAAAAAAACAGGAATCATGGGCCAAACAATATTAAGCCTGGCATTTTTCAACCAGAAACATTGCAAGAAAAATTGCGTTTTGAGAGCAGAAAACCCCTGTGCCTTTGAAAATTCATTTTCTATTAAAATAACTGTCAGACACATCTGAACAGTTTAATTGTTGACTTTAAAGTAGTTTATTGATATGCTCATGTATTACAGTCGGCATTTTAGTATCTGCTGCTCTGCTCTTTAATTTAAATAAATACAATAAAATTCTCATTCAAAAAGTAGTGCAAAATAAGAACAGGAGAAAACATCAAGAAAGGGACAAGGCTGTCTCCAACATTCCTCCACAACTCTCAGTGAATACAGTTCATGACCCAAGTGTCCACCTTAATTATTATGATGCATTATGTAAATCTGTAGATAGGCTATTACAGTTAATAAATTCCTTGTAAATCAATTCCTTGCATTTCCCCTGAACTTCTGTGGAAAAAGTATTCATTTTCCACAAGTATCTGAAATTTTTGGCACTCCTTGCTATTTTCTCTCTTTTCAGTCCTGTCCTGAACTGAAGTAAATATATTTTTTTAAACTGAAGTAAACGTTTTCATTGATGAGTATCATGGTGACTAGTAGTTGTTCAAAATGGCAGTGACATCTATTGTTGAAAGTAAGAAGTGGAATATACATGCAGTTCAATTTATTGTTAGAAACTATGTTCGAACATTTTATTTTTAAAATTCACCTTGGGCTACTTCAAAATGGACAACTGACTGCAGGTGACATGGGAGTCGTAGCTTGGCCACTCCTGCCTTAAAGTTTAACCTCCATGTTAAGTCGGTGGTGAACAAGGTGTATGTAATGTTGGAATTCCTATCAAGATGAATAGGATACAAGAGCAGGGATGTGATGTTGAGGCTTTATAGGGCACTGGTGAGGCCTAATGGGTTTACACAAAATTGCTGGAGAACCGCAGCAAGTTAGACAGCGTTCTTTATGTGGCAAAGATAAAGTCACATGACTGACATTTTGGGCTTGAGCCCTTCATCAAGGTCTGCGCAAAATGCAGCAGACACCTGCATAAAATGGTGGGGGAGGAGCACAGGCCTACAGGCAATAGGTGGATATGGTGGGAGGGCACAAGAGAACAAAGCTGAGAAGTGATGGGGGAGGGGATAGTTATCTGAATTATGCAGTGAGGGAGTGGAGAGCTGGAGGAAAGGAGATGGAATGAGAAGAGAGGGAGACAGGGAAGTGGCATAATGGAAACTGGAGAAGTCCTGTTAATGTCATCCGGTTGGAGAATGCCCAGGTGCGATATTAAGTGTTGCTTCTCCAATTTATGGGTGGCCTTGGTTTACAGTACACAAGGCCATGGATAGAGATGTCAGCATGGGAATGTGGCATGGAACTGAAATGGTTGGGCGTTGGGAAATCGACACAGTGAAGGTGCTCAATGAAAGGATCTCCCTGTCTGTGTCCATTCTTTCTGATGTAGATAAGGCCACATCAGGAACAGGATACAGTGCACCGAATTGAATAGCAGATTCACAAGTGAAGTTTCACTTGGAAGAACTGTTTGGGGCCTCAAATGGTGGTGAGGGTGCCAAGTTTAGCACTTGCTATAATCACAGATGTAGGTACCAAGATGGCGATTTGTAGGAAGACAAGAGAAGACGAGGGAGTGACAGAGGGAGAATCCCTGTGGAGGATGAGAGGGGAAGATGTGTTTGATGGTGGGATCATCTTTTAGGTGAAATTGTGGAGGATAATATGTTGGATGTGGAGGCTGGTGGGTGGTAGGGGAATCCTGTTGCATCTGGGGCAGAAGGGCCCAGGGCAGATGTGTGGGAAATGGAGGAGAAACAGGTGAGGGCCAACTTGAAGGTGGTCAAAGGGAGGTCATGTTTTTTGAAGGAGGACATCTTGGATGAACTGGAATGGAAGTCCTAATTCTGGGAGCAGATGCGATGAAGGTGTAGCTTCTGGGCTACTTATTTAAGAAAGGATGTCCTGGCATTGGAGAGGGTTCAGAGAAGATTCACAAGAATGGTTCCTGGAATTAAGGGATTAGTATATGGGGAATGTTTGACAGCTCTTGGACTGTACTCCTCAGAGTTCAGAAAATAAGGGTGACTCATAGATGCATTTTGAATGATGAAAGGGGTGGACAGAGTAGATGTGGTAAAGGTTTCCCACTGGTAGGGGAAACAAGAAGACACAACTTCACGATTGAAAGACACCCATTTAAAATAGAGTTACTGAGAAATTTCTTCAGCCAGAGAGTGGTGAACTCCTGGAATTCACTCCCATGGGCGGCTCTGGAAGCCAAATCATTGGGTGTATTTAAAGTAGAAACTGTCAGGGTATCTGAAGGCAGAGGAGTGGGGTTGGATGGGAGAATGGATCAGTTCATGATGGAAAGGATTTGGTGGGCCGAATAGCGCTTATATCTTACGGTCTTCTGTTGAAAACATTAAAGGCAACAGTAAAGTCAGCATGTTTCTGATTGATTTGGGGAAAAAAATGTCTTGGGCTACTTTTATTTAAAGAAAAATTTAGGAAAGGTATATTTTTAAAATTACACCAAACAAACCAGAGAAAGAAATACATAGAATGCTCAAGACAATTTGCAGTCGGGAAGCATCCATGGAGAGAGCAGCAATAGTTCTGGTTAATGAACTTTAATCAGAATTAGGGAAAAGCAGGAAACCAATATTTTTAATTGTAAAGAATGCAATGTTCCTTAAAATCAGAAGTCAACAGAGTTCTGATACTTTTCAAAATGTAATGTTGAGCCATGTGGCAAACATGGACCATGTTAGAGGATATCATGATTAAATGGTATAGAATGTATGTCCGATCACATCTTTGAATTTCATAACATTATACATGAACTTGCAAATGAGCAGGATCAATCATCAGTCCCTCAAAACTATTCCACTATTTAATGTCGTCATTGCCGATTAGATTGGAATTTCAGTCACTGTTGATTTGCTATCCTTTACCCATTAATCTGCTTCTAATGCTCTTTGAAAATCTTCTTGTCTTCTGATTGAAATAACTCCACCAAATCTTTTAAATGAGCAATTCTTTATTTTTAAACAGTATGGAATGAGAAGCATCCTCTCCACACCTACCTTGTCAGAATTTTGTATGTTTCTCTCAAGTTGCATCTCATTCTTCTAAATTAAAATGGATACAACCTTGGACTCTTCAATCTTTTCTATTAAGGCAGTTTGCTCATTCTTGGTATGAAATCTTTGAATTGCTTCCAGTTTATTAACATCCCTTCGAAATGGAAATGACCAATATTGTGCATGCTGCTCCAGTGACATAACCAGATGCGAAGCCATAAGGACTGCATGGTTAACACAATACTCTTACAGCGCCGGGTTCAAATCCTGCGTTGTCCGTAAGGATTTCTACTTTTTCCCTGTGTCTACCTGGTTTTTCTCCGGGTGCTCGCATTTCCTCTCCCACCTTCCATCCATGCACAGAGTTTGAAGGTCAGTTGGTGTATTTGGGACAGCACAGGCACGTGCTGTATGTCTAATTTTTAAAAAAAATGCGAAGCATGTCCTCCAAACTTTTGTATTCCATTCACGTTCCAATAATCAATAACAATCTGTAACTTTTCTTGAATATGAGATGTATCTACGCATTTGGCTTTTGCTATTCACACAGTAGGCATCCAAATCCTTTTGAGCTCTTTATTTTATGATCATTTAGATGAAATATTTTTTTTAATTTTCCTGCCATTGTTTTAATTTAGGTTCCATTGGCTGATCTTTGACCAATCAGTTAACCTGCCTCTGTTCCTTTTGTTCCTTTTATAACTTTCTTACCATCTTTGTATCATTGCCACATTATAACTATTAATTATTTCACTATTTGTAGTGATTATAAAAATACACAATTATAAATAGCATTCATTGTGTGAAAATAAAGGGCTGCCCATAAATAGTGATGAATTTTATTTATCTGGTTTGTGAATTTTTGAAACGCTTCTTTAGAGTAGGATGGATGCAGGATCTTTCAATATTTTTATAGAAGACATAAAGCGTTGAAAGTTAAAACCAATGAAGGCAGGATTGAGAGTTAAGGTTGCGATCAGATAATGTTTGTATTGGCTTGAAGAAGTGAATGGACTGTTGTTCCCAAATCATGTGTAAATAGTTCAGATCTGAGCACTGACGCATTGTTGCAAACCACTTGTTTTGTTCTGCCAATCAGTAAATATTCCATTGTTTCCTATTATCCAACCAATATTACGTAATTTCAATATGTTCTTTCCTATATTGTGAGATTTATTTTATGCTGTAACTTTTAAAGCCTTCTGGCAGTAACTCCATGGAACACTGAAGCATAGAAACAGGCCCATTGGACCTTCTAATAGGTGCCAAATTATTATTCTACCCAGTCACACTAACACCTGGAGCACATTCCTCCCATCCATGTACCTGTCCAATTTTTTTTCTTAAATATCAAAATTGAGGCTGCATTCACTAATACGACTGGCAGCTTGTTCCACTCTTCCACCACTCGCTTCATGCAGAAAAGTTCCCCTTAATGTTTAAACATTACCCCTTTCTCCTTAAAACCATGCACTCTAGTTTTTCTCTCTTGTAACCTCAGAGGAAAAAGCCTGCTTGCATTTACTTTCTCTATACCCATCATAATTTTGTATACCTCTATCAAATCTCCCCTCATTCTTTTACACTCCAACAAATGAAATCCTAATCTGTTTAACCTTTCTCATTAACTTGGTTCTCCAAGTCCTAGCAATATCCTTGTAAATCTCCTTTGCATTCTTTCAATCTTATTGATATCCTTCCTGTAGTTAAGATGACTAAAAGTGTACACAATACTTCAAATTTGACTTCACCAATATCTTTTACAAGTTCACCATTACAATCCAACTCTGATACTCAATATTTTGATTTATGAGCAATGATTTGCCAAAAATGACCCTCTGACACCAATTTCAGGGAATTATATCTACAGTATATTTCCAGATCCCTCTATCGCACAACTCACTTCCCCACTGTTTACTGTGTATGTCCTATCTCCATTGTCCTTCAAAGAGAAACATCCCACACTTGTCTACATTGAATTACATCTGCCATTTTTCCACCCATTTTTTCCAGCTGGTCTAGATCCCTCTGGAAGCCTTCCTCCATTCTTTATCACCTGAAACTTGCTGATCCAATTGACTACATTATTATCGAAATCGTTGATATAGATGACAAACAACAATGGCCCAGCACCAATCCTGAGGCATACCACTAGTTACAGGCCTCCAATTAGAGGGGCAATCATTCCCTGCTCCTAACGCTCTTTTTCTTGTATCCATCTGCCTGTCTAAGAGTCTGTTAAATGTCCATATTTTTACCAGCCACCCCATGAAATGTATTCCAGGCATCCATTACACTCTATAAAAAGCTTACCCTTAAACTTTCCTCTCCTCACCTTGTACAGATGTCCTTTGGTGTTTGCTTCTCTTGCCCAGGGAAATTGGTGCTGGCTGTCATAAATTTGAGGCCGGCTGGAGCTGCACTTACCTTCCACACTAACCTCATTAAAGTTCATGTAGACAACGTTCATGATGAAAGAAATATCAACTTTCCTGGTAACCTCCTTGAAATACTCTATTTGGTTAAGCATGATGTACCAGCCACAAATCCATGTTGACTGTCCCTAATCTATGATTAATAGAGCCAACAACTTTTCTTTATCCATAGCATATGTCACTTCACCAAAGGACTGCAATAAATTGTCGCAATGCAAATACCCTTGTATAAAACCACATTAATATTGTCAGATTATTTAAAACTGTTCTAAATGGATGAAGTGTTCACAAGCCATGATTCTGATTTTTGGCGATTAAATTCTGATTTAAGAAGAAAATAATAACATTTTAATTTAACTGTCAGACAATGTAAAAGTTGTTTCTTTTAAGGAATCTGGGCCATCATGCCCATCCATAATTCCGATTGAAATAAGTGACTTGTCAAACTATTTAAGAATCAGTCAATGCATTTGGGGTCACATGAGATCATGGGGGTCACATAGATCATAGACTTCCTTCCTGGAGGAAATATGAGATCGCTAGATTTTTGTAGGTCAGTTGGTGGAAAATGGCTCAAGAAAGCAATCAGACTATGTTGTGCACCCTGGAAGGGGGTTTTATGGCAACCCACGGACGAACGGCATCTGGGGGTTTTATGGGAACTCACGAACGAACGGCATCTGGGGGTATTATGGGAACCCACGGACGGACGGCATCTGGGGGTTTTATGGGAACCCATGGATGAACGGCATGTGTTCTGTTTGCTACAAATATTTTCTTCAAAGGCAAAACAATAATGGCAGAATCAGTCCTGGTAAAGACCACCTTCTTTTCTGTTCTTTGTAAAAAAATGTATAACAATTTATTTTTGAAGTAGTCTGCTTTACTTCACTTTTCGTTTTGAGGTTGATTGTCACAAAGACATTGGGTTTTTTATTTATATAGATTCCCAAATTCCAGATACACAACTGAGCTTAAATTCCAACCTGAGCCTCCAGTGATTTAACTACTGCATCATCACCATTCAACTTTATTGCTGCCATTTGACAAATGCAGTGGGGTGTTGCAGAGAGAGCACCCTGCGGGAATAATGAAAGGGGTAGGGAGGAATTGATGAGAACACAGCCCAATTCAGCACTACCTTTCAATGCAGCTGCAGGAGATACAAAACCTTCTCTTTACCTCCTCCCTTTTCATAAGCACTAATCTCTTTTCAGTGCAACCGCTCAGTCCAAGATTCCGCCCTGCTCCAGCTCCCTCAACAGCCCCTAAGGCTAGAGCTGGATGAGGTTCTCACCCTGGATGAGACATATAAGGCAATCGAACAACTGAAAAGTGGCAAAGCAGCAGGTATGGATGGAATCCCCCCCAGAGGTCTGGAAGGCTGGCGGCAAAACTCTGCATGCCAAACTGCATGAGTTTTTCAAGCTTTGTTGGGACCAAGGTAAACTGCCTCAGGATCTTCGTGATGCCACCATCATCACCCTGTACAAAAACAAAGGCGAAAAATCAGACTGCTCAAACTACAGGGGAATCACGTTGCTCTCCATTGCAGGCAAAATCTTCGCTAGGATTCTACTAAATAGAATAAATAGTGATTGGCTTGTCTTTTGTGCTTATCGAGCATAGAACACTACGGCACAATACAGGCCCTTCAGGTCTCAATGTTGTGCCAACCTATATTTTTCTTTTTTTTTTCTTTGGCTTGGCTTCGCGGACGAAGATTTATGGAGGGGGTAAAAAGTCCACGTCAGCTGCAGGCTCGTTTGTGGCTGACAAGTCCGATGCGGTACAGGCAGACACGGTTGCAGCGGCTGCAGGGGAAAATTGGTTGGTTGGGGTTGGGTGTTGGGTTTTTCCTCCTTTGCCTTTTGTCAGTGAGATGGGCTCTGCGGTCTTCTTCAAAGGAGGTTGCTGCCCGCCAAACTGTGAGGCGCCAAGATGCACGGTTTGAGGCGATATCAGCCCACTGGCGGTGGTCAATGTGGCAGGCACCAAGAGATTTCTTTAGGCAGTCCTTGTACCTTTTCTTTGGTGCACCTCTGTCACGGTGGCCAGTGGAGAGCTCGCCATATAACACGATCTTGGGAAGGCGATGGTCCTCCATTCTGGAGACGTGACCCATCCAGCGCAGCTGGATCTTCAGCAGTGTGGACTCGATGCTGTCGACCTCTGCCATCTCGAGTACTTTGACGTTAGGGATGAAAGCGCTCCAATGGATGTTGAGGATGGAGCGGAGACAACGCTGGTGGAAGCGTTCTAGGAGCCGTAGGTGATGCCGGTAGAGGACCCATGATTCGGAGCCGAACAGGAGTGTGGGTATGACAATGGCTCTGTATACGCTTATCTTTGTGAGGTTTTTCAGTTGGTTGTTTTTCCAGACTCTTTTGTGTAGTCTTCCAAAGGCGCTATTTGCCTTGGCGAGTCTGTTGTCTATCTCATTGTCAATCCTTGCATCTGATGAAATGGTGGAGCCGAGATAGGTAAACTGGTTGACCGTTTTGAGTTTTGTGTGCCCGATGGAGATGTGGGGGGGCTGGTAGTCATGGTGGGGAGCTGGCTGATGGAGGACCTCAGTTTTCTTCAGGCTGACTTCCAGGCCAAACATTTTGGCAGTTTCCGCAAAGCAGGACGTCAAGCGCTGAAAAGCTGGCTCTGAATGGGCAACTAAAGCGGCATCGTCTGCAAAGAGTAGTTCACGGACAAGTTTCTCTTGTGTCTTGGTGTGTGCTTGCAGGCGCCTCAGATTGAAGAGACTGCCATCCGTGCGGTACCGGATGTAAACAGCGTCTTCATTGTTGGGGTCTTTCATGGCTTGGTTCAGCATCATGCTGAAGAAGATTGAAAAGAGAGTTGGTGCGAGAACACAGCCTTGCTTCACGTCATTGTTAATGGAGAAGGGTTCAGAGAGCTCATTGCTGTATCTGACCCGACCTTGTTGGTTTTCGTGCAGTTGGATAATCATGTTGAGGAACTTTGGGGGACATCCGATGCGCTCTAGTATTTGCCAAAGCCCTTTCCTGCTCAAGGCTTTGGTGAGGTCAACAAAGGTGATGTAGAGTCCTTTGTTTTGTTCTCTGCACTTTTCTTGGAGCTGTCTGAGGGCAAAGACCATGTCAGTAGTTCCTCTGTTTGCGCGAAAGCCGCACTGTGATTCTGGGAGAATATTCTCGGCGACACTAGGTATTATTCTATTTAGTAGAATCCTAGCGAAGATTTTGCCTGCAATGGAGAGCAACGTGATTCCCCTGTAGTTTGAGCAGTCTGATTTCTCGCCTTTGTTTTTGTACAGGGTGATGATGGTGGCATCACGAAGATCCTGAGGCAGTTTTCCTTGGTCCCAACAAAGCTTGAAAAACTCATGCAGTTTAGCATGCAGAGTTTTGCCGCCAGCCTTCCAGACCTCTGGGGGGATTCCATCCATACCTGCTGCTTTGCCACTTTTCAGTTGTTCGATTGCCTTATATGTCTCATCCAGGGTGAGGACCTCATCCAGCTCTAGCCTTAGGGGCTGTTGAGGGAGCTGGAGCAGGGCGGAATCTTGGACTGAGCGATTGGCACTGAAAAGAGATTGGAAGTGTTCTGACCATCGGTTGAGGATGGAGATCTTGTCGCTGAGGAGGACTTTGCCGTCTGAGCTGCGCAGCGGGCTTTGGACTTGGGGTGAGGGGCCGTACACAGCCTTTAGAGCCTCGTAGAAACCCCTGAAGTTGCCAATGTCCGCGCTGAGCTGGGTTCGTTTGGCGAAGCTAGTCCACCACTCATTTTGGATCTCCCGGAGTTTGCGCTGAAGATGGCTGCATGCGCGACGGAAGGCTTGTTTCTTCTCTGGACAGGACGGCTTTGTAAGGTGAGCCTGGTGGGCAGCTCGCTTCTTTGCCAGCAGCTCCTGGATTTCCTGGCTGTTTTCGTCAAACCAGTCCTTGTTTTTCCTGGAGGAGAAGCCCAGTACCTCTTCAGTGGATTGCAGTATGGTAGTCTTCAACTGATCCCAGAGGGTTTCAGGGGACGGGTCCGTGAGGCGGGTTGCATCGTCGAGCTTTGCTTTGAGGTTTGCCTGGAAGTTTCCTCTCGCTTCGTCTGACTGCAGGTTTCCAACATTGAACCTCTTTCTGGGGGCTTTACTGTTCCTGGGCTTTGGCTTGAAGTGAAGGTTGAGCTTTCAGCGAACCAGCCGGTGGTCACTGTGGCATTCCGCGCTAGGCATGACCCTGGTGTGGAGCACATCTCGTTTGTCACTTTCTCGCACCAGGATGTAGTCCAGGAGGTGCCAGTGTTTGGATCGGGGATGCATCCAGGTGGTCTTAAGGCTGTCCCTCTGCTGAAAAAGGGTGTTTGTAATGACAAGCCGCTGTTCTGCGCAGAGCTCCAACAGGAGGCGCCCATTGTCGTTCCACTTGCCGACGCCATGCTTGCCCAGGATTCCTGGCCAGGTTTCTGAGTCTTTGCCGACACGAGCGTTGAAGTCGCCCAAGATGACAACCTTGTCGGCTGTAGGGGTGCGTTGGATGAGGTTGCGCAGGTCGGTGTAGAACTTGTCCTTTTCTGCTGGTTCCGCCTGGAGGGTTGGGGCATAGACACTGATGAGGGTGATGCGACGCTTGTTTTGAAGGGGGAGTCGCATGGACATGATTCGGTCCGAGAGGCCTGTCGGAAGGTTTTCGAGTTTGGAGGCAATGAAGCTCTTGACCATGAAGCCTACACCAGATAGGCGTCGTTCATCCGAAGGCTTGCCAGACCAGTAGAGTGTGTAGCCCGTGCCGCGTTCTTGGAGGCTGCCTACATCTGCCAGGCGGACTTCACTGAGAGCGGCTATGTCGATGTCAAGTCTGAGGAGTTCATGTGCGATGAGGGCAGACCGACGTTCAGGTCAGTGGCTGTCAGCCTTGTCTAGCATGGTTCTGATGTTCCAGCATGCTAGCTTGAGTTTGTGAGCATCTTTTGAGGGGGAGGACGTGGAGGGGGAGGACATGGACCTGTCCTCGGGCCTGCGCAAAGGAGCTTTTAGGTGGAGTGCAGTGTGCGCAGTACTGGCCCCACCCTTTACACCCATGGTTCGTGTGTCGTGGCCAAGCAAGCTGGGACGTGGCAGCGAGGTTCTTGGGTCGTAGGTTTTATATCGGAGTGGCCTTCTCCTATGCAGGTTTCTTACCTGGGCTGGAGGGGCCTGGCTCCCCTCCTAGGACCTCAGTTTTCTTCAAGCTGACTTCCAGGCCAAACATTTTGGCAGTTTCCGCAAAACAGGACGTCAAGTGCTGAAGAGCTGGCTCTGAATGGGCAACTAAAGCGGCATCGTCTGCAAAGAGTAGTTCACGGACAAGTTGCTCTTGTGTCTTGGTGTGAGCTTGCAGGCGCCTCAGATTGAAGAGACTGCCATCCGTGTGGTACCGGATGTAAACAGCGTCTTCATTGTTGAGGTCTTTCTTGGCTTGGTTCAGCATCATGCTGAAGAAGATTGAAAAGAGGGTTGGTGCGAGAACACAGCCTTGCTTCACGCCATTGTTAATGGAGAAGGGTTCAGAGAGCTCATTGCTGTATCTGACCTGACCTTGTTGGTTTTCATGCAGTTGGATAACCATGTTGAGGAACTATGGGGGGCATCCGAGGCGCTCTAGTATTTGCCAAAGCCCTTTCCTGCTCATGGTGTCGAAGGCTTTGGTGAGGTCTACAAAGGTGATGTTGAGTCCTTTGTTTTGTTCTCTGCACTTTTCTTGGAGCTGCCTGAGGGCAAAGACCATGTCAGTAGTTCCTCTGTTTGCGCGAAAGCCGCACTGTGATTCTGGGAGTATATTCTCGGCGACACTAGGTATTATTCAAAACAAAATAAAATAATTAGGATGGGAAGTAAAGGGGGGAGGGGATGGGGAATAGAATTACTGATCAGGGATAGTAGCACGGCTCTCGAAAGGGAGGATGCTGCAGAGGAAGTGTCCACTGAAACTGTAGGTGGAAGTCAGAAATAGGAAGAGAGCAATAGGAGTAGCCTATAGACCCCGAATAGCCCTCAGGACACCAAGGACCACATAAGCAGGCAGAATTTAGAATGGTGCAGGAGATACTGGGCTGTGGTTATGGGTGATTTCAACTTCCCTAATATTGGCCGGCACTTCCTGAGTGATAGATGGGGCTGAATTTGTCAGGTGTGTTCAAGAAGGTTTCTAGGCATAATATGTAGACCAGCCGACGAGAGGGGAGGCCACTCTGGATCTAATTCTGGTAACGATCCCGGTCAGGCCGCGGACTTCTTGGGAGGGGAGCATTTTGGTGGGTGGCCACAGGTTCGTGAGCTTTAGCATAGCTATGGATAAGGATAAAAGCAGACAAAATGGGAAAGTGCTGAATTGGGGAAGGGCTAATTATGATGGGATGCGGCAAGAACTAGCGAGAGTAAATTAGAAACAGATGCTCAAGGGTGAAAGAATAGAACTAGTGTGGAGAAAGTTTAGGAACCACTTGTGCTGCTTTCAGGATAGATTTGTCCCACTGGAACGGGTAGGAAAATGGAACTATGATTGATGAAGCTGAGGCAACTAGTCAAGAGGAAGGAAGAAGCATGCATTAGATTTAGGAAGCGCTCAGAAGAAGTATATGGTAGCCAGAAAGGACTTAGGAGAGCTCAAAGGGAGCATGAGAAGGCCTTGTCAAGTAGGATTCTTAAGGACAGGATCTATGAGCATTTGTGAAAGAAAGGTCATGCCTCATGGGCCTAATTGAGTTTTTCGAGGAATTGATGAGGGTAGGGCAATAAATGTGGTCTATATGGATTTTAGCAAGGCAATTGACAAGGACCCCATGAGACACTCATTCAGAAAGTCATGAGGCATGGGATCCATGGAACCTTGGCTGTGTGGATAAAAAAAAATGACTTGCAGGTAGAAAGCAGAGAGTAGTAGTGGAAGGAAAATATTCTACTCAGAGGTCAGTGACTAGTGGAGTTCCGCAAGGATCTGTTCTGGGAGGGTTCGGCGGGCAGCAACCTCCTTTGAAGAAGACCGCAGAGCCCACCTCAGTGACAAAAGACAAAGGAGGAAAAACCTAACACCCAACCCCAACCAACCAATTTTCCCCTGCAATCGCTGCAACCGTGTCTGCCTGTCCCGCATCGGACTTGTCAGCCACAAACGAGCCTGCAGCTGACGTGGACATTTACCCCCTCCATAAATCTTCGTCCGCGAAGCCAAGCCAAAGAGAATCATTTTAAAACACCTAAATTCTGGTACCTGCATTAGCCAGTCTTGTCCTTCCTCAAGGCAAGTCTCTGTAATGGTCACAGCATCGTAGTTCCACGTACTGATCCATGCTCATTAAGTTCATCCCTTTTATTCCTAATACTCTTAGTGTTGAAATAAACAGAAGAGATCCCAATGTTCCACAAATTTGAGCCCCTGCCCCCTGCATCAACTCTTCAGTCATGCTTTCATCTGCCACAACTTTCTATTCCTACCCTCTCTTGTGCGTGGCACAGGCAGCAACCCCAAGATTACCATACTTTTTAACCTTTCCTAACTGCCTATACTCCCTCTTCAGGACTCCTATCTATGTCATTGGTCCCTACATGAACCACAACATCTGGCTGCTCCCTCTCCCTTTCCCCCTCCAGAATGCTGTGAACTCGATCAGAAATGTCGATCAGAGATGTTCTCATGATCCACTCATCTCTAGATTGAAAAGAGCAAATGTAGTTCTTTGCAGATTGCTTCCAGTTAGTTAACATTTGACAGCAAGCTTCTAAGTGCCTGTCAATTTACTTCGGTCCCACATCCAACCTGGAGTTTTGTTCTTTCTTGCCGTGTTGTTCGACAAGGCTCATTGTCAACTTGGCATAGCAGGTCCTTTCAATTAGTTAAAATATAGATTTAAAGGTTCAATGCTCAATTCAGAAACTTCATGCAATAATTTTATTGATTCCTTTGAACCAGTGATTTGTTCCATCGCCTTTTCATTTGATCTTACATCTCCATTTTTCCCCCCACTTGATCATTCCAATGTTCTACCCTATTGAAAATATGTTTTTTTTTGCCTTACTTTCCCTTAATCTTAAAGCTTGGAACTCCAACTTTTTAAAATATTATAAAAAGAAAGTGATTTGGAAGTAATTCTTACTTTGTCCTGTTTTTGGTGCGGACATATAGTCTCTTCCCTTGCCAGCTTTCCATTGACCTTTGGTTTTCTCACCCATTACTAAAAGTATCTTTCAAACATTGTCCTCTCATTTGATTATCAAATAAAGCACAGATATATGGTGGCCAGGGTTCTACCTAGAGTAATCCTAATTTTAAAATGTAGTTTGAGTTTTATGTCAATTACAATAATCCAATTAGATTTGCTTGTATTGGATTACATTAATGTAATTGTTGGACGATTAGCGATCTGGAGAACTTGGCTGCTGGATCAGTTCATCAAATACATTCTGATATAGGAAGCTTGGATCAATAATAATGACCAAGAAATGACAATATTTTGGAGAACACATTGGTTTTTATTATTTTCTTTTTGAGAGGAAATTCTGTCCTCATTGTGTCTGGCCTGAGATGATTTGAGATCCAAACCTAGCTCTGAAATGTCAGGTCAGTAACCCAGTTCAGGGTCAGTTGGGCATGGACTCCTGATGTGTTACTGAAGTTAATGCCGCTGAAGACTCCTGTTGTCTATGTGTTGAGTTTACATAATGGTTGAATAAGGATTCAGCTCCTCCTTTGGACATGATGGATTTCAGTGTCCTTTGTAACATCAGTAAGTATTTGAAGCCTTTGTTGTTGATGCAGATTTTGATTTCAGTCGTTCAACTGTTTTTCCTTTTCTTATCTATCACTTCCCCTCTACTCTTTGGTGTTGTCTTTGGTTCCAGGAAGTTGTGTGTTATGTTGGATGGAGGGTTGATTATCACTGGGAATTAATTGCTGTACAGCAAAGTCTTGTTCAGCCCTTGCCTGCTACATTACTCTGATTGCAATTTTTAATGATCCACATTCCTGCAGCAGTTCTGCTTTACCTGCACGCGACTGTAGTTGCAGCTGACGTGTGTGGATATGTGTTATCCATCAACTACTTGAAATGAGAGGGCCAGAGTTTATGGAAGGGGTAAGTGATTCAGAGGGGATCCAAGGAACTTTTTTATAATCTAGCGGATATTTGGTATCTGGTACACACTGCCTGAGGGGTGGTGGAGGTAAGTTCCCTTGCAATATTTAAGAAGTATCTGGACAACACTTGAATTACCAAGGCATAGAAGGCTATGGACCAAGTGTGAGTAAATGGGCTTAATATACAGTGCCCTCCCTATTGTTTTGGACAAAGACACATTTTTCCTTTATTTGCATCTGTACTCCAGTTTCAAATTTGTAATCCAACAATTCACATGAAATTAATGTGTAAATTCAGTTTTTATTCAAGGTTGTTTGTATACATTTTGGTTTGGCCATGAAGAAATTGAAGTCCCCTCATTTCAGAGCACCATAATGTTTGGGACATTTGGCATCACAGGTATGTATTCAGATATGTTTAATTGTTTCACCAGTGCAGGTATAAGAGAGAGCTTCTTAGCTTTTGATCACCTTTGGAGTTTGTAGTTGCTCTTATTCAACATGAGGATCAGAGTTGTGCCAGTGAAAGTCAAAGAAGCCTGTGAAAAACAAGATTAAAACACTAAGAGACAACACCCAAACTTTAGGATGACCAAAATCAACAGTTTGCAACATCATTAAGAAGAAAGAGTGTACTGGTGATCTCAGTAATTGCAAAGGGACTGGTATTCCAAGGAAGACCACTGCTAATAACAGAAGAATTCTTCATGAAGATAAATATAGAGGCTATACTGCAAGATGCAAACCATGGCAAAGGTGGTTTGCTTTGGATTATGGGCAGTTCCTTTATACCTCCACATTTTGCATTTGCCATCACTCTGATACAGGTTAATTTTGATCGCATCTGTCCACAAGGTCTTTTTCCAGAATTCTAGAAAAGGTATGGAGCGTGCTAATCAGATTGGTATATATGAGTAGGACCTGTGTTAAGGTTCAGGATTTATTGCCATGAACAAGTCATGAAATTTGGTGTTTTGTGGCAGCATCAAAGAGCAAGCGTCCATATTATAACCATCTTATGACATCACTATTAAAAATATAATAATGGTGCATGAAAAGAAAGGCGATGTCTTTGGTACATTGATTATTCAGGAATCTGATGGCAGCAGGGAAGACGCTGTCCTTGTGCTGTTAAGTGCTCATCTTTAGGCTCCTGAACCTTTTCCCCAATGGTAGCAGAGTGAAGAGGGTATGGCCTGGGTGGTGGGGGTCTTTGAGGATAGAGGCTGCTTTTTTAAGACACCGTCTTATGTTAATGTCCTCGATGGAGTGGAGTCTGGTGCCTGTGATGTCGCAGGCTGAGTTAATAACCCTCTGGAATTTACTCTTGTCCTGACAATTGGCGCCTCCATACTAGGCAGTGATGCAACCAGCCAGAATGCTCTCCATCGTACACCTGTAGAAGTTTATGAGAGTCTTCGGTGACATACCGAATCTCCTCAGATACCTTACAAAGTATAACCGCTGGCGAGCCTTCTTTGTGATTTCATCAACGTGGAGTCTCCAGGACAGATCCTTGGAGATGTTAACACATGGGGGAATTTTTGACCCTCTCCCCTACTGAGCCCTCGATGAAGACTGGATCATGTTTCCTTGACTTCCTCTTGAAGTCCACAATCCTTGGTTTTTCTGACATTGAGCACAAGGGTGTTGTCGTTACACCATTCAACGAGCTGATCTATTTCTCTCCTGTACGCTTCCTCATTGCTATTTGTGATTCTGCCAACAAATGTGGTGTCATCAGCAACTTGTAGATGGCATTGGAATTGTGCCTTGCCACACAGTCATGGGTGTATAATGAGTAGAGCAGTGGGCTAAACACGCATCCTTGGGATGCGTCTGTGTTGATGATCAGTGAGGAGGAGACGTTGTTTCCAAATCGTACTACTGACTGTGGCCTTCCAATGAGAAAGCCAAGGATCCAGTTGCAGAGAAGGTTACAGAGGCCTAGAGTTTGTAGCCTCTTGACCATCACTGAGGGAATAATGGTGTTGAAGGCCGAGATGTAGTCGATGAAGAGCAGCTGTTTGTATGAATTGCTGTTTTCGAGGTGATCCGATCTGAGTGTAGACCCAGTGATATTGCATCTGCTGTGGAGTGATTATTACGATAGGAGAATTGCATTGGGTCTAGATCTTTGTTTAGGTACATGTTAATTCTGGCCATGACCATCCTCTTGAAGCATTTCATCATAGTGGATGTCAGTGCTACTGTGTGGTAGTTGTTGAGGCAGCCCATCCTACTCTTCTTGGGTACTGGGAGGACTGATGCCATTAACAAGCTGGTGGGAACCTGTGACTGACACAGTGAGAGGCTAAAAATGTCTGTGAGTTGGTTGTCTCAGATTTTCAGTAACCTTCCAGGTACGCCTTCTGGACCTGACACCTTGCAAGGATTCACTCTCTTGAATGATGTTCTGATTGGTTCTTCTTCTCAAAGTGGGCATAGAAGGTGTTCAGCTCATCAGGTAGTGAAGCATCACAGCCATCTATAGTGTTCGCCCTCACTTTGCAGGCTTTAATGGCCTACACTCCCTATCATAGCTGGTGTGTATCTGACTCTGTCTCTAGCTTCCTCTGGAATTGCCACTTTGCTTTGGAGATGGCCTTCCGCAGGTTGTACCTGGACTTCTTGTAAAGATCTCGATCCCTGGCCTTAAATGCTCTTGTTCTCACTCTCAGCCTGTTGCAGATTCTCTGATTCACCCAGGGCTTCTTGTTGGGTACTTGCATGTGGACACACACTCATCCATGCAGGTCTTGATGAAGTCGGTGACATTCAGCATTCAGCTCTCTAATTTTGATGACTTACAAGTGAGTAATGAGCTTGATCAATTATTGCTACTGTGTGGGATATGACAATTATTCATAAGTGGATCTGTGTAGCAGTATTGAACTTGATGGCTAAGATGTTTCAGATACATTTAAAGGTACAAGCAAAAATGAGTGTTTCTGCTAAATTGTCTATGGGTATAACAACTTACATAAATTGACTCTTTTATCTTTATGAAGGGTTTCATGTACTCCACAAAAGCCATAAAAGTATGGATGTTGAGCCAAGAAATGGCAGATTTAGGAGAACAACGAATGTTTGAACGGATGGAGATGTGAATAACTTCAAAGATTGAGTTGTACAGAGTGTGAACAATATTCTTAATGTCTCTCCTGCCAACAGATTAAGAAACAATTGAAAGCCTTGAGCAAAAAAATATGCTTTTTTCACAGTCACTTCATTACAGGACATTATTCCCCTTTTTTCCAGAACACCTGCTGTGTAAAAAGCATGGAACTAGAATGGGGTTGCCATTCCAGTCCTGTCTTTTTATTCACCAAGGTACCCAGTAAAATTCCCGAACCTCCTGCAGTGTAAAATGCACATCTGGCATTTCGGGACCAATTCGAATCATGATGTGTATTGTGTACCGTAATTTTCGTAGTATACTGTACACCATAATATTTTTTGTGCTGCCTGCCCTCTCCCATGGCCTGCTATCCTGCGGTCCACTGCATGCTCTCTTCCACGGCCTGCTGTCCCAATCTGTCCCGACAGTCCGCTGCCTGCTTTCTTGCTGTGGGCCACTAACCCTATCCCAAATACTAACCTGAACACTAACCCAAAAACTTAACTTATCCCTAACCCTAGATTTGACATTAGGTCTGCAGATTGAGAGCAAGCCATTTCAACAGTCTGAAGCCCACTGCTTCGTTCCTCAACCGACATCCCGCCATCAGCCCTCAAGGATAGGTAGCAATGATTTTAAAGTGGCATGTGAATGGAAAGAAAAATAGTTTGAAATCCATTTGTACAGATCAGCACTTGAAGTAGATTGTCCCACGCTCATTTATAAATTGCGTGCGTATCTTTTATTAAATTTTGCGCATATTTATCCACACTCTTTAATACATTGTGTGCGTATGTCTTATTAAATTGTGCACGTATTTTCCCATGCTGTTTTATAAATTGCGCGTGTGTATTTTATTCCTGTTACGATTTTACCACGCTCTTCTATTAATTGTAGTGTGTTAATAAGCGTAACTTTTGGTAGCAAACCCTTGTGTCCACACTCGTCTCTCATGGACATGACACTTTCTCAACACAACAATGACCAGTGCGGGGACTGACAGCGTTACTCACCATTATCACTCTAATTTCAAAAGACTGGGAATATGTTTGAGCCATTTTTTGCAAAAAAACGAGTGGGTCTAACAGGCCTTCAAATATAGTATATGTGACACTAGACACCGACACTGTTGAGTTACATGTCTCACCCCTTTTGTTTGTGGAATTCCGGCTTGCAGTGTAAAAAGACGCACTGTCCTGGAAAAATGCCGGCATTGTTTATTTCCGTGTGATCGACCAATGCTAGCATATTGGAGTGTCCCTATTATGGAAATAACAGGAATTGCTGAGTAAAAAAAAAATTATTAAAAAAAGAATTGCTGGAGATACTGAGGAGATCAGACAGTATCCATGGGTAGAAATGGTTGATCAATGTTTCAAGTTGAAACCCTTTATCAGTACTGAGAAATTGAAATCTGAATTTGCAATATCTTGGGAGTTAAAGGAAAGAGTAAGATGTGATTGTTGATGAGGAATTTAAATTTGTTGCATTTAATGTGTTATGGAGAGTGGCTGAATAAAGGGGACTTAATACAGGGTACTCCATGAGTTAAGGAAAGCAACATTTGGGGCAAGTTAGATTCACTGAGGAGGAGGATAGCAGGTCAGCATGTAAGAATGGAGTAAAAACAATGCTGGAGAAACTTAGTAAGTTAAAATGTGTACTTTATACAGAAAAGATAATGAGATATAACCAATGTTTTTCCTCAATCCCTTAATCAAGGCCTGAGCAAAATGTAGGCAGAGGTCTAAATAAAATAATGGGGATGGAGGGGCAAGGAGAGGAGCACAGGCCCACAGGCAAGCGGTAAAAGGTGGATAAGGAAGGGAGGGTACAATAGAAAACAGGGGAGGAGGTATTTCTCTGTGAATGGAGAGGGAAGGAGATGGAGAGCTGGAAGCAAGAAGGTTGGATGGCCAAGTTGACATTCGATGTCATGAGGGAATAAAATGGAGATATGAACATGTAATTTTGGAGAAGGACGTATGTTTTTGATGGATGGAGTAGATAAATGTATTTTACACACAACGTTCAGAATGTTTTGGTAATACCTAGACAGCATTCATAATTCCTTCTGATTCAGGGAATTAAAGAACTGCTGCTTGTTTGGATAGGCATACTTAAGAAATAATATATAATGTGACAGAATAGTGACTTTGTTAGGCTATGCAAATGAGGTGAGTAGTTCCACAGCCACGGTTATTTGCAGTGGTTGTAAAATGGATTGTGATGCAGTTAAAACCAATTGGCAAAAAGTACAATTTAATAAATATAGTTTACAAATCATTAACAATCTAAACCTTTAATTGTAAATTAACTGTATTGGTTTGAAACCCAAGTACTGTGTTAGCTCCTTAAATTGAAGTTCAATTTATATTTTAATTCATGTTTGATTTAATTTTCCTTGACTACAATTATCATTTAGTGATACAATGATCCGACATATTTATGTTGGAAGCATTTGAATACCCCAAAGGAAATACTTTATTCTTTTTTGTATCACACAATGCACCATTATCACTACCTCACATAAAAAGAAGACTAAAGGTGCTTTGCTGTAATCATTAAATAATTAAAAATAAGACTTTGAGGACTCGTGTCATCTCTCTTCCATTTTAATGTAAATAATTGTTTTCCTAATTTTAAGTAATGGGAATGCAGATTTTAATTTCTCAGAAAAGTAGTATTTTCCCCAAGATATTTTGGTTATTTCTATCATGTTTTGTAGAGCTGGGCAAACTGTTTCCATCTCGTTTCATAAAATGATGTCCCTTCTCATGTTCGTCTCCTGACATCAAACAGTATTAACTTTGACTCAACATCAGATTGCCACCCAGCTTCTCATCACTGGTTATTGAGAGGGAAGGGAGAAAAGGATTGTTTATTTGAGGAAAAAGAGAGACTGAGACTGCAGGGGTAGTACTTTTAGTATTTTTAACTTACATACATGTAGTGATGAAATTCATTTGATCACTGTTACGAAATCGTCCAATCGCCATCACTGATAAAAGAGTCCCAGCCATCTCTTTCACTTACTGATATTCAGTTTAACAGAATTCAATTATATGAGCTGAATAGAACCAGAATTCAATGCATTCCTACATGTTTAGCCCCAGATACTAAAAGGTGAATATTGCCACCATATATTTCTCAATTGGAACTGTTGTTTCACATGAAGAAAAAATGTGATTTTTTTTTCCCCCCTGAAAATTTGAATTCCTTGCATTAGGTGGCTAGATTGGTGACTTAACTCGGCCACGAATATCTGTTCAGCTGATGTCAGGGAAATTAATCCATTATTAGTCAAATATGATTTGATATGGGAAATGATTTATAAATGAATGCCACTGCTCTGCTCTCTGACCAAATAAGTTTGGTGAATGGAACTTTTGATAACACTAAACAGAGTGTTATGTTTTAGCTCGTTTACACTAGATATGAAATTCTATGGATTTGTTCAAAGTGGAGTAGGGAATTTCAAATGGAAAGAACATGTGCGTATGTCTTAATAAATTGTGCGCGTATTTTCCCATGCTCTTTTATAAATTGCGCGCGTGTCCTCTGCATTTTGTTTTCATGGTAGTTGTACATTTTGCTTTCTCCCCTCATTTTGTGTCACCTGCCTGCAAAAAAGAGCACATATTCAGGATCAAAACTGAAAGATTCCACTAATTGCTTTGATTAGGTAAACTTCAAATTTGCACGTTGCTTTGACACACAGGCTTTATAATCATATTTTGAAAGGGGTTTTCCATTTGAAATGATTTAGTTTACCAGGAAGCTTTCCAGTGTACCTGTGTAGATTTTGAGAGTCACTTTGTGATCCTAGTGCATTTGGTGATGTGAAGGAATAGGTTTATTGGAAAAAAAATCTGGTGTTCTTTAAGACTGACTGATTCCTTCAGTTCATGGAAGACTTCAGATGTCAATTAAAGTCAAATTGTAGTGGCAAATTTCAAGTGAGTTTTTCAGATTGCATCTGAAGTTAACATTTGTGCAGTCAATGCCAGATTCAAGCATTTAAGAATTGAAAAAGGACGGGAGTCCTTCTCATTGCTGCAGACATTAATTCTCTAAGGCAGCAACACTTAGATTGGAATACATTAAAGACTGGTGATGCTGGAATCTGGAGCAAAAGATAAACTGCTAGAAGATCTCAGCAGATTGAGCAGCAAAGGGACGGTTTAAGTTTTGTTGAGACCCTGCATTTTTCCAGATGCAGGCTCTCAACATGAACCATCAAGCTTCCCTCTTCATCTTCCAATGCTGAAAGAATTGACTCAAGCTGCTAATAAAGCAACCAAAATAGTGAGTACAGCTCAGAACATAACACACTTCCCTTCCATTGACTCCATGTGCACCACCCGCTGCTGGAGAATGCAACCCACATATTGAAGCACCCATCAAACCCTGGGCACAATTTTTTCCCCCCTACTTCCACTTGAGAGAAAGCTAGGAGTGTGAAAGTACACACTCAGGCTGAAAACTAAATCCATAGCACTGTTATCATGTTGCCCTTGTTGGTGAGTAATCTTTTCTTTTCATTGCATTTCCTTTATTTTTAAAATATTTTTATTGATATTTATTCAATAGAAAAAAAAAGAAAACAATACAATTATGATACCTACAGAACTAGTAAAGAAGTTACAATAAAGATCATAAGTAGAAATTCGGAATAGCATAAAGGTTGAAGGTTGACATTTAAAAAAAAATTCAGGTGGCATCATCTTGGTGAGATAGAGCACCACACCAAAATTCCACATCAACACTAACTCTCAAGGTTATGATAGTATCCATAAATGACCCCCATCTTATTTGGAATTTGACATTTGAATCAAAAACAGCACATCTAATTTTTTTTCCAAGTTTAAACTCGACATAATGTCCCTTAGCCGTTGTGCAGATTGCATAAAACAGTGTAATTGTGCCTTTTGCACATCAGTATGAGTGTTGGAGATAACCTGTCAGCCTGTTCACAGAAGAGCTCTTCTCATTGTACGAGGTATTTTGTGACAAACTCAAGGTACGTGAAGAATGTACATAAAATAATTGATCTAAAGTTGAAAGAAATGATCCATGTTAAGTTATAGTTTTGTAACTTTACCCTTTATTCCTCTTTCAGAAGATGTTGAATAGTCAGTGAGTTTTTTTTTCAGTGTTTCCTGCCTTAAGCCCATTTTGATCTATTAGGGGTGACATGAGAATCTGGGGATAGTTTGGAAAGTGGACTATCAACAGTAAGTCTCTCTTCTTGCCGATATAAAGTTGATTTGTACTGAAAATGATTTTGGTGCTTCTGCAATAGAATAAACAATGCAAATAATAAAAACTTGGGATAGACAACTGTGAGATCCATTCACTGCTATTCAGGAGACATATTAAACTTAATCAACTAATTGCTGTTCTTTTAGTGGGATTCATTTTTGATGGACTTCATAATCTGATCCTGAGCTACATTCCAGAGCTTGGACAATGGAACTGTTCTCAGGGCAGTTTGATAATTAACGAACTATGCTGAGAATATTGTCACCATGAAATATTAGCCTGTAATTGATGACAGGAACTTTTACAACAGTAAAATTCTCATTATCCGGAGGAATTCAAGCACTGGCAAAAAAAAGTTGTGGAAAATAAATAAGTTAATGAATAACAAAAGTTTAAAATTGGCACCCCCGGCTGTCAGTTCGCCAATTCGCCAATCCATGCAATATGCAATCTCATACAATATGCAATCTCATGCAACCGGCAAATTCAGTTATACAGCATTTACTAATTCCCAAATACCCGGGGGGGGGGGGGTGGGTTTACTGTATTTGTATCTTGGATATCTGAACTGTAACAGTGAACTTTTCTTAGCTTCCCGGTACTGTTGTATGATTTTTGATTTTAAACCCCCATTAATTTTAAATTACACTTTGGGAAAGAGGGTTGGGGAGGTTGGTGTGGTGTTTTTTAAAAATTTGTTAGTTTGGGAAGTGGATGTCACTGGCTAGGGCAGAGTTCATTGACAGTTTGGTATGTTACTGTCATTCTGATGAAGGTGATACCCCCATTTTTTTTCTTTGGATAGTAGGTTCCATGGTTCAAATATGAAAGAAATGATAGATGTTTCCATGTCAGGATTGTATGCGAGTTCAAGGGGTATCTGGCAGTAATCCAACTCATCTTCTGCTTCGACTTCTTGGGAGAAGTTTGCGAGATTCTGTCCGAGTAGACCAAGCGAGTAAAGTGCCTGAGGCATGGATCTTGTAAAAATAGAAATTAGTAGCTTGGCTTAGAAGCTCTGAAGTTTCACATTTTGAGTTTTTTGTCAGAAATCACTGGAAGTTGGTGATGACCTGCTCACCCCCACAAACCAAATTCCTTAAAGTGTTTACTCCATGGGGGTGGGGGTGGATTCATAAGTGTTATTAACCTTTTGCTACTTGGTCTATTATTCGTGTGTGAGAAACTGTTCAAATATAGAAGCTTTGGGAGTGAAATTTGGGATAGTGCAAAGCACAAATGTCTTGGAAAATTAATGTGTTGAACCTCTGCAAACATCAGACAATTTTTTTTGCACAAGATAATCGAACATAAAATAATGTAGTACAGGAACAGGACCTTTGACCAAGGATGTCTGCGCTGACAATGGTACCAATTTTAATTGAACATCTGCTTGTACATGTTATATATCCCTCCAGTCCCTGCCTATTCATGTCAGTCTAAATACCTCTTAAACATAGCTATCATATCTTCTTTCACTAATGTTCTCTGTATGAAAACAAAATTTACCTCTTTTCTGCCCTTTAAAATTTTCCCATCTCACCTTAAGTCTGTGCCTTCCAACATTTTTACACCATGGGAATAAGACTACCCTATTTATATGCCTCATATCTCCATATACATGCCAGGCCATTCCTCAGCCTCCAACTCTCCAGAGAGTTAAAATTTGTCCCATTTCTCTTTACTGCAAATACTCTCTGCAGACAGCATCATGGTGAAGCCTTTCTGCTCCGTCTCCAAAGCATCCACATCCAATCCATAATGTGGTGACCAGAACGCTGCATAATATCCAAATGTGACTGAATCAAAGTTTCATGCGGCTGCATTGTGACTTTGACTCTCAATGCCTTGAACAATGAATGAAAATTTGCCTCGTGTACTCTTGACCGCCCTGTGTACCCATGTTGCCCCTTTCAAAGATGTCTGGGCTTGCATCTAAGGATTTTGCAATTTAATTATAATTTCCTCTTGCATTTGACCTCCCAAAGCACAACACCTCACACATATATGGATTAATCTCCATCTGCCATTTCTCTGAACATTATTTCACTGGTCAAGATTCCTTTGACAGTCTTCCTCACAATCCACAACTCCGCCATTATTTGTGTCATCTGCATATTAATCTACATTTTCATCCTAGTCATTTTCATAATTGATATTTGATTAAATCTTTGCCCTTTGTGTTATTTTGTTCTATATTTAGAAAGACTGTAGAACCATACAACAAGGAAAGTGGCCATTTGGCTGTCCATGCCCACACTAAACAGTGGATGCTCGTCCATATCAGTCCCATCTTCTAGCGTTTATCCTGTAGCCTTCTGTACTTGATTCAATTACTTGCCTAGAAAGCTAATTGTCTACGAATTTTGCTTCCACCATTCTCCCGGGCAGTACATTCCAGGTTCTAGCAGCTCTGTGGGGGAAATGGTCTCCTTCAGCGCCCCCTCTAAACTTTTTTACCCTTTTCTGGCCTATATTTTCTAGTTAAGCACAATTGTGCCCCCTCGTAACCACCTCTGCCCAGTATATTACAAACGGAACCTCTTCAGTCTTTCCTTTTAGGTTAATTAGTCTATCACAAGCAAAATTATGGTCAAACACTTCTGTATGCAGTGCTACCAAATTTTCCCTTCAGGTCCTGAAAGCAGTACAGCAGAAGTCTGAAAATCCGGACTGTTTGGGATTGGGTTGGTTTGGACTTTCCAGATTCTTGGGCAGTACTTTTAAAACTGAAGCTTAAGGAGGAGTAAAGAAGCGATGAACAGCTAAATTTTGATAGTTTATTCATTTGCAAATTCAGCATGCTTCATTCATCAAAGCGAGCAGTTTTAAAGAAGAATAAAGTGGTCGCTTGTTGCCACTGTACATCTGTGGTGCTTACACATGCACACACAAAGTCTGCTAAATTTAAAAAGTTTGAGAGTTTCTGAAAAGTCCAGATTTGCAGGAGGTCTGGATTTCTGGCATCTGGATTTTTGGACCTCTACCGTACTTTAGCTGAGATCTGATATACAACACTTGTATTCAATGCCCAGACTGCTTAAGATAACAATGTTATCTACCTGTGCTGCTAATAGAATACACTGGGCAAAAACATTTAAAAACATTGTTATTTTCTAATTTGGATCTCCGAATAAAGGACTACAATTGCAGGATGCAACCTTTTAGCTCAGGAAGAAATCTAAAATGAAACAAGTAAAGTTTAGTCCTTTTCACAAGGTCATTTGCAAGTAATAATATGGCGATTCTGAATTGTAGTAAAAGAACAGGTGGTGGTCCATAAACCTTTATCTTGATTTAAGTGACATTTATAGGCCTGAGATTTTAGCAGAGTGAAAGGTTGGTGAGATGTATGCCATTGCAGTAGTTAACGTTAAAATTGAAATATTGTTCAAGAAGTTTGGGTCGATGATGTCTATTGAGGTAGTAATAGGCAACAGAGTCCAGAATCAGAGAATAGTTGTGATCTAATGCCAGATAGCTCAAGGAAGTAGATGTGATGGTTTGGGAAATGGAAAAGCAAGTAGTATAAAAAGCAGGGGCAGAGAGGAAGGAAAGAATAGAACTGGTAGATGTGGTTGGAGGCTTTCGAACTGGACAACACATTGAAGAAAGAGTGAATAATGAAATTGGTACAAGTGGATCTGAAATCAAAGGAAAATATTTTATATTTATAGTTATTAAAAACTTATGTATGTTAACATTTGGAAAGTTCCAAATTATTTTATTGAACTCTTAATTCATAAGGTGGCATGGTTGTACAGCTAGTGGAGCTACTGCTTTGTTTCTCCATTCAGTTTTGATGTCGGGTGCTGTCTGCATGGACTGTTCATGTGCACCCTGTGATGATATTAGTTCCCTCATGGTGCTTTGTTTTTTTTCCCAATCCCAAAAGCATACAAGTGGCCACTGTAAATGGTTCCAACTGTATTAGGTGAATTGTAGAATCTGAAGTGAATTGAGAGTAAACACTAGGATTAATTTCTTTTTCTTTGGCTTGGCTTCGTGGACGAAGATTTATGGAGGGGTATGTCCACGTCAGCTGCAGGCTCGTTTGTGGCTGACAAGTCCGATGTGGGACAGGCAGACACGGTTGCAGCGGTTGCAGGGTAAAATTGGTTGGTTAAGGTTGGGTGTTGGGTTTTTCCTCCTTTGTCTTTTGTCAGTGAGGTGGTCTCTGCGGTCTTCTTCCCACTGAACTGTGAGGCGTCAAGATGCGCGGTTTGAGGCGATATCAGCCCACTGGCTGTGGTCAATGGGGCAGGCACCAAGAGCTTTCTTTAGGCAGTCCTTGTACCTCTTCTTTGGTGCACCTCTGTCTCGGTGGCCAGTTGAGAGCTCGCCATAAAACACGATCTTGGGAAGGCGATGGTCCTCCATTCTGGAGATGTGACCCACCCAGCGTAGTTGGGTCTTCAGCAGCGTGGATTCGATGCTGTCGTCCTCTGCTAGCTCGAGTACTTCGATGTTGGTGATGAAGTCGCACCAATGAATGTTGAGGATGGAGCGGAGACAGCGCTGGTGGAAGCGTTCTAGGAGCCGTAGGTGATCAGTGTAAATGGGTGGCTGCTATTTGGTGCAGACTCAGCTGGTTGAAGTGCTGTATTTCTCTGCAACACTTGACTTAATTCATGATTAAGGAATGTTAGCAATTTAGTAAATCTAAAGCCTTGGTGCTGAAAGCACCTTCTAACATAGTTGAAATAGTTTTGGTGAACATCTTAACCATATTACTGCTGCAGCCTTAGCATGTAGAAGGGTACAGTATAGGATCTGGACCTTTGGCCCACCATTTTTCAACCTGAAAAATAATTTGTTGGTGGCATGGTTAGCAGAGTGGTTAGCACAATGCTGTCACAGTGTCAGTGGTCGGGACCAGGTTTCGAACCCCATGGTGTCTGTAAGGAGTTTGTATACTCTCCTGCTGTCTGTGTGGGTTTTCCCCAGGGGCTACATTTTCTTCCCACCCTTCAAAACGTACCGGGAGTTGTAGGTCTAATTGGGTGGCACAGGCTTGTGGGCTGACTGGGCCTGTATGTCTTAATTTAAATTTAAAAATTAAAAATTTAAATCTTCTGTTTGAGTACATGCTTTTAAATGACATTTAAACCTATTTTTAGCTTGATTATATTTGCTCTGCTTTGGCAATGCTAGGACAATTCTCTTTTCCATGGTTATTAATGCCTTGGTGAATTTGTGGATGACTTATTGGTGGCAGCTCAAACTGGCACATCGTATCGAGTCCATTGAATAAATTGACTCTACTTTATGTGCTCAAAGTCTCCCAATCATCTTAAAGTTGTACAAGTATGAAAAAAGTAGATACTTTGAATAAAATAATTCAAATTTGAGGAAGGTAGACAATGTGAAGAAGGACTGCCTCATTTCTCACTGCCCCCTCTCCACCAATCCTACTCCAGATTTTGTTTTATATTTCATCAAATTGTGGAGAAATTGTTATTTGGTATTATAAACATATATGTCACATGAAAATGCTTTATGGAACTCGAGCAGTTAACTGTTAAACCGGCTGTAAAGAAGCTGGTGGTTTTTGGGGGGAGGGTGTTGAAGGCGGTTAGTGAGTGGGGCATGCCTGAAAAACCTGATTTGTAATTACTGTACATGGTTGTTGGAGGATAAAGCCTGTAGATTTGTTTTCAGTATATTCATTGCATGTAAACAGTTACGATGCTTCCTGTTTGAGGACATGGATTTTTTTTATATAGGCAAAGCAAATCCTTGCTCCTCTTGTTTTTGACAAACTCGGTTGCATCCCTGGACACAGTATTTTTTGAGTACCTTTACTGTCCAATGCTTTATTCAAAGTAATCAAAAAAATACATCAGAATTTGTTTTGTTTGTTTTAAGGGACCTGCAAATTTTAAACGTGTGTGGCTTTCTATGAAGTTTGGAGCAGTTGTATTCAAAAGAAGTGGTTTAAGAGTGCCCTTTTTTTTGGAGGGTTGGAAAAGATGTGTGCCATACAGTTTGTTTCATTTCTCATTATATCCAACAGATTAAAATGAAAGGTTTGCTGGGTTTTATTTTGGTGGTAGATATGTATCAATGTTAGATGGATTAATGACTGTTAAACCTGCTGTAGCTGGCCAAATATTGAAAGCTTAGGAACAAAATTGTGATTTGCTCCAATATATTACACACTCCTTCAGTTTACAACTTGCTGGGTGTAATGTTTCAGATAAATATCGCCAAATTACAGCGTTAACTTGCTAGAGATGTTATATCTTAGGAAGTAACCTGTTTCACAGCCATGCGGAGGATTATATTTTCAGTGGATTAGTTTGTTAATCTTAACTAAATCATTTTTGGATATCCTGAATTTTAAGCATTGAAACAGTGAGATACAAAAAGAGGGTCTGGGTATGGCTTGTTGTTGAAGCATTTTGCTTCCTTGCCAGTTACCAGAATTTTTATTTCTCTGCTCCTATATTTTCAACATTTTGTTTTCTTTTAAAATGAATGTGTATTGGAGCAGTACATAAAATAAATGTTGATATTTCTTTGAAATTGGAAAGATTATTTGCTTAATTGTCTATTCAAAACTTTAATTGAGCCTTAATTCAAACAACATTTCTTTGAGGAAAGTACTTTTGAAAAGATGTAACTTTTTTGTTTTACCCTATCATATTAATTTTTCAATTGTCCCGTTCAACTTTAAATCATTCCCTTCACAGGAGAAGTAAGACCTGCTATTCATAATGGGGGACACATGCTGAGAACATAAATTTAAAGCTGCATTGGTCTTTAACTGAAGACATTGGGATATGCAGAGGTGTTTTCTGATCTTGAAAACAAGGCAAAAATGGTAATGGCATAGTCCATGACGATGCCAGATTTTATGTTCAGTTTTCTGTTAAAGATTTAAATGCCTTAGAAAATATTACCATATCAAGATGGGAAATTGGATTCTTGTCTTTTAAAAATGAGCAAATTCCAAGCACAGGAGAGAATTAGGATCACAAATTATGAGTAAAGAAATCAATGGCTGAAATGCCTATGAAAAGGTCTTTTGTTATAAACAGTAAAATAATTACTTTATTTTAAGAACAATTTATCCTTTAATAAAACTAATTATGCTTAAAAATACTGAAAATACTGTAAAATATGTTTCAACATCCAGCTGCAAAAGGAATGCTCGGTCTTCAGTTTATAGTTATTATAAATAAACTTGTAGTTCTTCATGATGAAATTTTCAAAATCAACAAATAATGTTTTCTAAGAACATATTATTAAGAAATTGAAATGTAGAAATAGATAACTGAGTCTTTCAGGATTTCAGAAATTAGAATCCTAAATGCATTAAAACCCCAGCATTTTTAAAATTAGAAATCAAATCAAAATCTTGTGTGTGATGTAAATTAAATGTGTTTACCAAGTTTTAATCAGGCACACAGGTTACATAACATGGAAATTCAGCGTTGAATACTTGACATTTCTAACCTAACAGAAGTTGAGTGAATTGTAAAATATTTTTAAATTATAAGTAAGCTTAATAACTTTTATAAATGTGCGGTGGATTTGTTCCCATTCTTTGTAAATTCTTATACTTTCGGAATTAAGCAAAAAGTTAAAATCACATTTGTAACTGCTAAAGATTAAATTTTCATTTAGTTGAATAGTTGGAAGTTTTGCAGTTTGCAGAAAGCACTTTGTAGTCTCTCCATAAACAAAATCTGAAAGCTTATACGATTCAATTTTTTTTGTGGAGAAATTTAAGGTTGAATATTTTCTTCAACTTGTGCAAGTTTTCTGCTTCTGAATGGAAGCTCTAAAACTTGATCTTGTCTGCTTTTCAAAAAGAAGCTATTAATATGCAAGATAAATTTGGTGAAAGCTAATAGCAAGAAATGGAAGCACGAATGTTCAGCAAATTTTGATCTGAATCAGAAGATTCATTGCTTTTCTACTCTGGAAGAAAATAGCTAAAGTTAAAACTCGAGCAATGTTTGTATCTTGTCGGCAGGGAGCTATTGAACACCCTGTTCATGATGGGACTCTTGATATTTGAAGGTTATTTGATTGCTAGTTTGTATCCTCTCACAAGTTAAAGCGACATATGATTATAAAGACGTCAGATAAGAGACCAGGCAGGCGAAAAGGGAGAAGCACTCCAGATGAGGTCCTTTGGGATCGAGGGAGGGTCATTCATGTACGACCATGTGTATGTGCCTGACAGACTGTGAAATGGTGCGTTGTTGCACGGCTGTGGTGCACCTGGGCCCTTCAGTTGTGATTGATTGGTTTGGTCATGTGTAATGGTCCCATCTGCTCCATGTTGTTTTCTTTTACTTATAAACAGCATTCCCAGCGGCTGAAAGTATATGAGCTGCGTTTTGTCATCTTCACTTATAGTCAAACCTAGCAGTGTGGGTAAGATATATGAAGTCCATTTTAAGCATTGCTATTTTCATTTTGTTCCTTTATTTGCACTTTTTTGGAGAATTGATCTGTGAAGATTTGTTAGTTTGTGTGTGTGTGTGTTTTTTGAATATTAGGGGAAAAAATTAGCGAATTTTTTTTGTAGAATCTGCATAATGACTCTTACGGCAGTGAGGAGTTTTTTGTAACTGAGCCAATACTTAATTAAAGCGCTGACATCATGGTGTTATAATTAAGCGTGGCATTAATTAAGCTAGAAAAACGAATAGTTTTTTGGGGAGAGCAGTGGTATTGTGCAGACATTTATTTATGAAATGAAATAAGGAAATTTTAATCCTTTCTTTCCTTCACTTTTCCTTCCCCATCACTGAAACAATTTCCAGAGCAACTGGAACTACATGAAATTCCACATCCCAATTGTTGAATTGAGATTGGTACCTAGAATTAGTACTAAAATGCTGATCGGATTTATGCATTCTCATAGCTAATTACGCATCGGAGAGCATCGACAGCTGCATTCATCATCATAAAATGTAATAATTAATGACATTCCAACAAAGAAAAATATGTAAATGAGAGCTCATTAGCATTTTCATATTCAGCTTCGATAATGCTTTTGCTGACAAGGTTGTAATTAATGAAAATTCATGTTGTAGTCAGGAGATTGGAGAAGCTTCTTTCCACTCACAGTTCGCAATTGCTAGAATTAGGCAGAGAGAAAAAAAGGGTATCCTTGCCAATTCAGAGAGAGTAGCTACAGTACCAACTGTAAATTGGCAGTGAAGATTTTTCTTGATAGGAAGGCTTATCCATTCATTCCTTTAATAAAGTTTGGCAGACCTTAAAGAAAGATTTGGTGCACATTTCTTTTACATATCTGACAAACTCTAACTCTGTGCATTTGGGGTATTTTTAATGAGGGGAATCTGAAGAAAGGCTGTAATAATGGCTTTTTCTTTAAAAGCTTGTCGACTAAACCTCCCTGAACTGTAATAAACAATTAGTTCTGTACTACGCCATCTATCAGGTGTAGCATTTGGTCAAATGCATTCTCACTGACATCTATTTTTAAATTTGAAAATTATCCAAGTTTAAAGATGCTGCTGCATGATAATAAACTTCAAAGAGGAAAAAAACATTAACAGCTTCTGGATATTGATTTTTGATGAGTTGTGTACACTAATAATTGTGGAAACATATACCAGTTTGCTACAGGCAGAAGGTTTCTTTGTTCCATTTTAGTACAAAAGTTCCAAAAATGATCCTTTCTATAACTAACAATGTAGAACTTAGTGCATTGTTATTTCACTGCCTCAAGTTCCTTACAATTATATCAAACACAGCAACATCCATTGCACTTGTTGCTTGTTTGGATTTGAAAGTACAGACGACCATATTCAAGTCGGAAGATGATACATGAAATAAAATTTATAGGGTCATTTCTAATCAAGATGTGCAACTATTTTGGATTTCAAGTAACATTCAACCAGCAGTGAAGCTTGAGTGATTTTTATCAACCTTGGAGCACATTCTGTTACTAAATGCAGTTGAGCATGCTGTAATATATAACAGTTCCAATTTTGATCAAGTATTTCATAACACATGACTCCATTGAGCTCTGTGACAAGTTTTCAGATTCACTAGTTCACAGTAAGACCCAAGGTAAACTGTATCCTGTTCAGACAGTAATACAACAAAGTTTTTGTTCGTCCATGAATGTATAATGACAGTTGATGTGCAATTTGGCACTCCTTTGTGTGGTCGATTCATAATTATATTTTCTCATAGTAATCCTCCAGATTTCTTTTTTAAACTTTGCATTACATTTTACTTGTCAGCATGTCAATTGTAGTGCAGATCAGTATCACTTATTTAGCCATGAATTTAGCTTATGCAACGTCAGTCAATGAAATCATTGCTTTCAGTGACAATATGAATGAGCAACTATGATTGAACTAGTAATTTGTCTTCCCCTCTCCATAATACCAGGTATAAATTCATCTGTGTTTTAATGCCTTGTTCACATGCCTCTGGATGACACCTGAATGTTATTTGATGATATGCCCATTCATTTCTGAAAGAAATGTTGATCTAAAATTATTTTTGTTGCGTTTTTAGTGGACAACACTGCAAATAGGTGATTGACTTGCCATATCATAGTACATTTAAAAATTAAATGGCTGTACCTTTTGAAACAAAATCAGAAAATACTGAAAGATATATGTGGAAAAAGTCAAAAGACTATCAGAACTGGGAATTCACCAGTTGAAGCATCTTTTAGTCTTCCAATATACAACTGATTTGTGATGTTCTTGTAAGAAGTTTCAAACTATAGAAATAAACATTTAACAAATCATTCACTACTGCTAATTTAACTAACATTGAGAACCAATTTTGTTTCATGTTATGAAGGTGTTTCTAAATTTGTGCTTTGGGTTCAAAGCTGTTAAAGGTTTTGGCCCTAATGAAACAGCAATAAATTTACTTTTATTTCGAACAACTTATTTTTCATATGCATGGATGAATTTTGTCATTCCCCTGAATTATTATGTACAGTGATTAGATGCTATCTTTATTGAACTTCAGCCTATAGAGGTACTCTTCTCCGTATGATGAGTTGATAGCAATTTTTCAAAGTTACGACGATGTTGTTGGTGTGACTTGTTATTGGTCATCACACAATAGTTGATGGATGCTTTGGCTGGTGCTATATTTTATAATTAAAAATTGTTTTTTCAGTAGTGTAGAATAAAAAAAATATTCAACATTTACCATATATTTGGCATATGTCGACCCCCATTTTTCAGCCTAATTTTAAGGGTTTTATGATATATCTTGTGTATATGGGCTGTCGGGACCTCCCAGGAATAACCCAAAATTTTTTAAAATACCCCAAATCGCAAGTAACAGAGCTGTAAATTAAGTAAAAAATACCTCAGCCTACCAGACAGCAACCGATGGCCCGTGGAGCTGGAGCAGCTATATCATGCTCCAGACAGGAGCAGAAATCTCGGTCTACCAGGCAGGAGCAGTGACGGCAATCTCAGGGTCCCAGGTAGGAGTGGTTATGGTGGTGCCCAGTACCAGGGAGGTGTCGGGAAGTGGTGGCCCCAGCGGTGGGGAGGGGCCTCCAACATCAACTTATATGCCAAATCGACATAAATCTATTGGTTTTTGGTGAAATTTAGGTCTCAATAGTATATCTGGCATACAAGTCAACACCCCTCCCCTTTTTTTGAGAAATTTTTTAGGGTTTTAAAACTCGACATCTGCTAAAATATACGGTAATTATAAAATAGGTTTTAGATAAATTTGCCCAGCTGTAGGCTATGGTAAGTGGTCTAAGCACATTTAAGGTAGGCTAAGCTATGATGTTCAGTACGGGCAATATTCTCTTTTGACTTACAGTTATACCACTTACGATATTGTTTATTGAAACATAACCTCATTGTAAGTTGAGGAGTTGCTATATTAACATTGATAGAAGTTAAAGGGAGAGAGGCTCCAAGTATTTAAGTCTGAACATGTGGAATAGTTAATCCAAGTTATTGATTACACAATATGGAAGGAAACGTTTTGGCTCATTGTGTCTTTGCCAATATCTTTGAAAAGTAATTGCCACTGTTTTATGCATTTTTTTTCTTTTAAAGAATCTATCCAATTTCCTTTAGAAAGATCCCATTGGATCTGTTACCACCAATGTAGTGCATACCTGGATGATGATATCCTCAACTTTCCCATGGTTGTGACAAAACTGACTCAAAATCTGACCTTTGATGTACATCCTGTGAATTTTAAATTGTATTTCCATTCCTCAATGTGTTAAAACCATTCATAAATTTCAACACATGTGTGTGTTAAATCTCCACTCTGCTTTATTCAAGATGAATAATTTCAGTTTCTTCATTCTCTTTATAAATGAAATCCCATGCCCCCATCACCAAGCCAGTCGTGCAACTTCTCTAAGATATTAATTTTTTTGGGAAGGAGGTGCCCAAAAATTAAAACAGGCTAGTTGAGGTTGAATAGTGATTTGCCTGTAACTTCTTGCATACTGTTTTTTAAATGACCTCCTTATTTGACACCTTTAGGTTGTTGTATTTGTGAATTAGGTCACCTAACTTCTTAAAATTCTTCCTGCTTTGTTCAAATTATCTCCACCTTTACATAATACCTTATTTCACAATTCTGATAAGGATTGTATGCATCAGATTCTTTTGTAAAGTTAGGGATTGTTTTTTCGGTTCATAAATTATCTACGGCGAAACTATATTTAACAGTAATCAGCAAACTGTATGATGCCACTTTTGGTACTTTTGCATATTGCATATTGTAGCTATTAATTACCAACCATGACCTCAGATTATTTTCAGCTATTCCGATTGGGAAAAGTAGTGGAAGAATGGTATTTTTCATCGTTCATTTAGACGTTCACAATGCAGTCATGCGCTGCATAAAGTCCATTTGGGCAATGTCTGACTGCATATACGTCCGTGGTCCCATCAGGTAATAGAGTTCGCTTTTCCCAGATTTTAGAATGTATAAGATATTTTAATTGCCTTCCATATTTTCAATCTCATTGTATAATAGCGAACTTTAACCTGAACTTAAAAAATGTTAGAATCTTGTTATCGAACTGAGGTAATCATAAATCAGACACATTCACAAATTTTAATATTTACATCAACTTCTATTAGGCAGTCTATTTCTGTGAAGGTTATTATCAGTATTTTTCATTAAAAATGTCCAAACATCTTTTTGGATCATTCAGCACCAACTCTGGCGATTTTCAAAGTAGAATTATTTTTGTGTAGCAGATACATTAATATATTTTGCATGGACTGCATCTTATTTAGGATTTAATAACACATTACTTAATGAGATATGCATTGCATTACTATTTAAATTTGCTGGAATTAATCTTGCATTATTTGGATATTATTTCAGTTACTTTACTTAAACAAGTGTACAATAACCATGAAATAATGCATTGTGCATTACATTTACATTTGATAAAATGTAATGAGTTGCGTTATTAGACATTGCTACATAAAGTATTTTGACTTGCAACTGTAAAAATTAAGTCATTTTCCAAGATAGAATGGCAACGTGCCATTCGTCCTAACGTCCTCACCAACCAATGGTTCTTGTTTACGTTCTAATTCTGCAATAGCACAATCAATTTTTGATAGTAATTTCGTTGAACTTGCTTTGTACTTGGTAATATTTTTGGAATATGTTTCACATTGGCTATACAGTATCCCTTATAGCTTTGCATAATATGGAGTTCACACAACATCCAAATCGCATAACTTTTTATTTCACAGAACGCAGCATGGACGTTAAGCTCTTGGATGTTTGCATTTTCCAGTTATTTGACCTACATTTTACAGGCTGTCATTCTTTGGATTCCTGAACTTTGGCTCATCATTCTTTTCCATAACTTTTCATCCTGACAGCAAAAATAGGCTATCATCCAATTGAAACAAGATGCTTCTTTTTTAAAGGAACTTTTGAGACAATTACCAGTCTTAACTGTACAGACTAATTTGTTATAAGACTGCATTTTCTTTCTGCACATTGGCAACTATTTTTGTGGTTGCCTCATAATCGGGAATAGTTACATTATGCCATCATCATAGCCCACCTCCCCCCCCCCCCCCCACTCCCCTCATCCTTCCCCCACCACTTTCCACCTCTGTGCTGTTCTTGACTGGAAGCTAAATGTCTCTTGAGAATTCTTTGAATCAAAGTTTGTGATTTGTTTTTAGTTTCCATTGCTTACCTCTGCTTCCTGACTTTTGTTAGTTATTTTTCAAAGCCTAAGTCCTCAATCTAAACTGCATTGATTCAGTACTGTTGCTCCAATCAGAATATCATTCTGTATGATGGTTTGTTACACTTTCTGGTTTAAAAAGAAATATCTTACCACTAGACTACTTGCAGCAACAGACAGTGTTCTGTTTAGTTCACTTTCACATCTCAGATAATGTACATCCAACATACTTGAAGTCTTCAGAAAACATAAAGGAAGAGAGCCATTATGATTTTCTACAAGTATAGCAAGAGAGAGTTGTTTGTTTGTTGAAACATGTCACGGGGCTGATGTGTAACCAAATGAAGATCTAGTCCATACGACCGAGTTGAAATTCTGGGCTTGTCTCATTTTCCAACAGCTGGTCCATAACCTTCAAAGACAATCCTATCCATATATTTGTCCACATGCCTTTTGAACGTTGATTGTCCATAGCTTCTTCTACGACTTGCTCCAGATTTGGATTACCCTGTGAATGAAAGTACACCTACAAATTAATTTGCATCAATATAGCCACATGTCTTAAATGTTTAGTGGAATACAGCTTTCAAGAAGTTGTGATGAGAACATTTAGTGCAAATTATGCTGGAGTTCTTTCTATGACAACAGGTGCTGAAGCAAAGTCTAAAGGGGAATGGTGAATATTTGTATAGGATGTACCCTTTACCTTCCACCAGCTCACCTGCAGAAGAACATAGAACTTAACAACGCAGTACAGGCACTACGGCCTATGATGTTGTACCAACCTAAATAAACCTACTCAACAATCTAAACCTTCCCTACTTCATACTCATAGCCCTCTATTTTTCTTACATCCATGTAATTGTCTGAGTCTTTTAAATGTTCCTGTCTTCACCACCACCCCAGCAATGCATTTTAGTCACCCACTACTCTTGTTTTTTTTAAAAAAAAGGTCTCCCCTCAACTTTCTTCCCCTCACCTTGTACAGATATCCTCTGGTGTTTGCTATCTCACCTTAGGAAAAAAAGGAGCTGGCTGTTCACCCTATTTATGTCTCCTAATTTTGTAGATCTCTATTAAGTCACCTCTTATCCTTCACCGCTCCAACACAAAAAAAGCCCTAGCTCTGTCAACCTTGCCTCATAAGACATGTTCTCTAATCCAGGCAACATCATGGTAAATCGCCTCTTCACCCTCTCCTTGACTTCCATATATTTCCTATAATGAGGCAACCAGAACGGAACACAATATTCCAAGTGTGGTCTAATTGGAGTTTTGTAGAGCTGCAACATCACTTCATGAATCTTGAACCCAAATTCCCTGACTAATGAAGGCCAGCATACCATAAGTCCTCTTAACTACCCTATAAACCTGCATGGCAAACCTTGAAAGATCCATGGATTTGGACCCCCAGGACCCTCTGTTCTTCTACATTGTTAAGAATCCGACTATTAACCATGTATTCTACCTTCACTTGACCTTCCAAAATGCATCATTTCACATTTTCATGGATCGAACACCATCTCCCAACTCTAAATCTTGTTGTAATCTACAACAACCTTCAATACTATCCACAACACCACTAACCTTCATGTCATCTGCGATCTTAATGACCCATCCCTCCACTTCTTTATTCAGGTCATGTGGAAAAATCCCAAAAAGCAAAGGTCCTAGAACAGATCCCTGTGGAACTGATCTCCAGGCAGAATACATTCCATTTACTACTACTCTCTGTTTTCAGCAGACAAGCCGATGCAGAATCCACACAGCCAATGTTCCATGGGTCTCATGCCTCATGACTTTCTGAATTAGTCCACCATGATGGACTTGACAAATGCCTTACTAAAATCCATAAACACCACATCTGCCATCCTACCTTCATCAATTTCTTTTATCAGTCCCTCAAACATTAAATGATGCTTTTGAAGTATGTCCTCTCCCTCACAAAGCCATGCTGACTCTCCCCCAAGAGAAGACGATGCTTCTCCGAATGTTTGTAAATCCTGTCCCCCAAGTATCCTCTTCAATGGTTTCCCCACCACTGATGTAAGACTCACAGGTCTATAATTCCCTGGACTAACACCTATTGACTTTTTAAAACAAGGGGACCACATTTGCCATTCTCCTATCCTCTTGTACCTCCCTGTGGCCAGGGAGGATGCAAAGATCATTGGCAATGCCCCAGCAATCTCTTCCCTCTCTTTCTATTATAACCTGAGGTGCAGCGCATATAAATCTTTTTAAAAATATCCAGCACTACGCTACCTTTTTCTTAACCTCAGCTTGTTCCTGCACATAGGCTTGTTTTGTACAGTCCTCATATTGACCAAGATGCCTCTGTCTGGTGAACACTGAAGGAAAGTTGCATTTAGAACTTCCTATAACTCCTCTGCCTCCTGGCATATGTTGCCTCCTTTATTCCTAAGTGGCCCTAGTTTCACTCTCACCATCCTTCTTTTTCTCAGATAGGCATTGAACGCCTTAGCATTCTCCTTAATCCTGCATTAGCCGAGAAGTAACAGCAACTTTTGAAGCCAACAGATGTGCAGAACTAGAAGAAAAGAGAAGTAAGTGGAAAGAGAGGCAGCAACAACCAAAGTCCAATCTGCTATCTGGAACTACCTGTCCATGTGGAAGATCTTTCAAAGCCGAGAATGGACTCGTAAACCACTTGAGAGCCCATAAATAGACCAATGGAATAAAGTCCATCATCCTTGACCTTGAGGGATAGCCACAATGACTTGCCAAGGCCTTCTTGTGCCCTCTTTTCAGCCCCCTCAGTCCTTTTTTTAAAAACGCTATTTCCTGGCTGCTATAGAATTCTCATGAACCCTTTCAGTCTTTTGCTTTTTAAACCTTCCATTCATCCTTTCCCTGACTCAGTGGGGCAACCTAAGAGAACCCCTAAACATCCTCCATATTCTTCTTCTTTCTTTGGCTTGGCTTCGCAGACGAAGATTTATGGAGGGGTAAAGTGCACGTCAGCTGCAGGCTCGTTTGTGGCTGACAAGTCCGATGCGGGACAGGCAGACACGGTTGCAGCGGTTGCAAGGGAAAATTGGTTGGTTGGGGTTGGGTGTTGGGTTTTTCCTCCTTTGTCTTTTGACAGTGAGGTGGGCTCTGCGGTCTTCTTCAAAGGAGGTTGCTGCCTGCTGAACTGTGAGGCGCCAAGATGCATGGTTTGAGGCGATATCAGCCCACTGGCGGTGGTCAATGGGGCAGGCACCAAGAGCTTTCTTTAGACAGTCCTTATACCTCTTCTTTGGTGCACCTCTGTCTCGGTGGCCAGTGAAGAGCTCGCCATATAACACGATCTTGGGAAGGCGATGGTCCTCCATTCTGGAGACGTGACCTACCCAGCGCAGTTTGATCTTCAGCAGCGTGGAACATTTGTTCCTAATTTACTCTTCCCAGTTTGTTCCTCATCCCATTTTAATTAGTCCTTCTGTAGATAGCTATGCTAAAGGTCAGAATGTTGTGGTCTTTATCATCCAAATGCTTCCCTACTGAGAGGCCTGTCCCCTGACCAGTTTCATTACCCAGTGCTAGATCCAGTATTGCCTCTCCTCTAGTTGGCTTTCCCAAAAGTTGTGTTGGGAATCCTTCTTTGACATGCCAGGCAAATTCTGCTCCATCTAACCCACTTGCAGTGAGGAGGTGGCAGTTGATATTTGGGAAGTTTAAGTCTCCCTTAACAGCAACCCTGTTACTTCTGCACCGTTCCAAATTCTGCCTACTTATTCGATCCTCAGTATCCTGAGAGCTATTTGGGGCATATAGACTATTCCCAATCCAGTGATTGTTCCCTACCTGTTTCTGACATCTACCCACATTGACTCAATAGACAATTCCTCCACAACACTTCCATTTCTGCAGCTGTGATTACTATTGCTGATTAGCAGTGCAACTTCCCTCAACCCCTCCCCGCCCCCATGCCCTTACCTCCCATCCTATCACTTTTAGAACATCTAAACCCTGGTACCTGCATCTGCCAATCCTGTTCTCATGTCAGCCCAGTCTCTGTAATGGCCACAACATCATAATTTAAAAAGTACCTGGATTTGAGAGCAGGTTGAAATTAAAAATGAGTAGGCATTAGATATGAGATATAAAAGAAGATAAGTCCCAAGGGCCAGGTGAGACGCATTCCGGACCACTGTGGGAGAAAGTTGATGCAGACCTGTCACAGTAATTTAAACCCATACACTTCTCAGGTGAGGTCCATGATGATTGGAAGACATGGTACAGGTAGGATGGTAAGGAGAAACTAGATAAATCATATATTAGTGGCATATAAATTACTGAAAAAAATAACTGATGAAGAGAATTAATCTCCACCTGAAGAGGCAGGAATTGATTTGGGAAAGCTAACCTGGTTTTGTTGTTGGGAGATCTTGTGTGGGTTTTTCTTTTAAAAGAGTGGTGATAACAGTGCAGTTGATATTCTGTACGTGGACTTCAGTCAGGCCTTAGACAAGGGATCATGTGGAATGCTGGCCCAAAAGGGGAAAGCGTATTATGGGAGCCAAGTCAAATGGCAATTTAGATCTAAATTTGGCTTGTTAATAGGAACTAAACTTTTTAATTGAAAGTGTGTAATGATGGTGTATTGCAGGAATTGATGCTGTGATCCTTGCATTTTGTTATGTGTATTAATGATTTAGATGTGAATGAAGGAAGTAAGTTGCAGTTGACATGAAAATTGGTTGTGGTGTTGATGATGAGAAAGATAGTTTTGGGCTTCAGTATGATATTCATTAACTGGTAAATTTGTAGGAGCAAATGCAGATGGAATTTAAACCTTGTCTTTGGGAGTGAATCCATTGAACATACATGTGGTACGAATGATGAGCTCTTGGCAGCATTGAGGAACAAGGTCACCTTAGTGTACAAGTCCAAAAATTTCTTAATGGTGGCACAAGTCCATAGGACAGAGGAGCTGAAGTCGGGGGGGGGGGGGGGCGGTGGTGGACACTGATAGAGGAATGAACAATTATGAGAGGCATAGATAAGGAAGATGCCAAGAAGGTTTTCTCCTTGAAAGAAATTATAGGGCCAGGAAATGGGACATTTGGTTGGCCATGTTCACACATGTGGGCACCTGACCATATTAATCCCATTTTCCAACATGGCAGTTCAATGCTGTTAATGTCTTTGCTTCCACTACTCTCTCTAAGACCAGAGAGTATAGGGGGGCATCTGGGGACATTTTTCTCACCCAGAATATGGTTGCAATATTGGAGTGACTGCCCAAGGTGAGAATGGAGTCAGGAAATAAACCATTTGGGTATCAGGGTGAAGACTCAGCTTGCCGCGGCATTTTAGGCCATGGGCCAAGTGCTAGAAAATAGCATCAGCATCAAATGGTATTTGCTGGTCAGTATGGACATTATGGGTCGAAGGGCCTAATTCTATCCTCTATGAAAACAGAATAACACGTTGCCAATCCCCTGCGTCGAAATCCATAAACTTGTTAACATTGAAGGCTGTGTTGCAATAAAATACATGCATATCTACACAGTACAGTAGAAAGTTTGAGTTTAGCCATTAAAAAAAAAAGATTGTAATGGGTGCTGACTATATTGATCATTTTTCAATTAATATCAAAAGCTATTTAGAATATTTTGATGTTCAGACAGACTTTCTAAGAATATTATTTAAACGTAGATTTTTTTTTTGTTTGAAAGCAAAGGAAACAAAAGTTCCAGCAGTTGTGATATATATGAAATCTTTTGTAATGAAGGGTTGCAAGCTTTGATGTGTAAACCGTTGATTCACCGACACGAAGTATTACTTTACCGCAATGAGTTGTGGTGTACCGGCTTACTACGTGTACCTTATCTACAGGTGCTGCAGAAAACTATGGTTGTGTGCTCGCTCGCAAGGTCAGTTTTGCTTAACCATATGAAAATCCAGACTGATGCTGCTGTCTAGTATTGAGAGAGTTAACATAATAGAAAGATGAGGGCCCTTTGACTAGCCAAGTGATTAACCATAAATCACCCATTTTACACTAATCATTTATTCTATTTTTTATTCTCTCCATGTTATCAGCAACTATTCTGATATTTATCATCTGCACACTACAGGTCAATTAAATGACGAATTTTAAAAAAATCTTCACCTCTTGTTTGTGGGAGGAAACCAAAGCACCTGGAGGAAACCCTTGCGGTCAGAGGGAGAACATGCATTCTCTGCACATGGATTGAACCAGGACAGCGGCACTGCAAAGTAGCAGCTCTCTCGGCTGTGCCACTCTGTTCTGCACTGTTGCATGAGATGATGAACGGAGATCACATCTGCTTTCAAAGATAATGGTCTTGAGGTATAATTTTTGTTGATGACTCAATACTCAGTGTTGAAAACCACTGGAATAGGGGTCGATTGGGAAACTTTTTTGCCCATCATCAAGTGACTCGGCAATACCATCTGTTGATGATGCAAGAACTAACACGACTAATTAAGGTATTTGATATTGTCCACATTCACCTGTTGCTGCTTTGATGGGAATGACCATCACACAGTCCTTGCAGAGACATCTTTAGCGCTAGGGAAACTCCTTTGTGAATTTAAACACAACCCATCTGCTAAATAGGAAATCATCTTTGGACTAAATTTGGGTGACCAGAGCAGCATTATATCCTATTAATATCTATATCTGGATGACTTATCACTACCATTTTTCTGTCACTTCCATTGAACATGGTTCATTCAGTAGAACATGAAAAATTCTATTCTAGGTGCATCTAAAAATGAAGTGACTAGTGAGGTTGCATCAGGGGCCAAAATGCTTTGCAGAGAGCTGTGATCTCTTAACCAATGTATCAGATTACATCTTTGCAATAGGAATGACAATCATAGTTGCAAATACACTTTGATGACCAATGAGATGAGAAGACTCAACATTCCTTTCTTGAGCAATGCTGGTGACTGGCACTTAAGTGTTAAAGAGAAAACTGAAACCTTTGCAGCACACGAGTCTCAGCCTCCATAGAGCTTAGTTTTTGGCTAATTTGATTTGCCTCATGAGACATCAAGAAAAGTGCATAGTCCATAGTCTCAGTCTGCTCAACTAAGAACATACTCTCGAACTGGCCGTGGCTCCAATCTAATTGTTATAGCACAGCTTTAGCACTGGCATCTCCATGAACATAGGAAATAGTCCAGGAACATCTAGTCCATAGAAAGCAGGAACAACCCAATCTGGTCAATAACTGTCTCACTGTGCCTCATTTACTCATAATGAGCTCAATGACTTCATTCATTTGCTGCCAACGTCCACCCTGACCTCAAATTCACTTAATCCATCTCTAGCAACACTCTCACCTCGATCTCTCTGTCCCCTTCTCTGGAGAGAATGTGCAACTATATAAAGTACTGGTGAGACCGCACCTGGAGTACTGTGTCTAGTTCTGGTCTCCATATTTGAGGAAGGATATACTGGCTTTGGAGACGGTCCAGAGGAGGTTTACTAGGTTGATCCCTGGGATGAAGGGGTTGACTTATGATGGAAGATTAAATCATCTAGGATTGTATTTGCTCGAGTTCAGAAGAATGAGAGGAGATCTTATAGAAACATATAGGATTATGAAAGGTATGGATAGGATAGATGTAGGAAGGTTTTTTGAGCTGGCCGGGGAAACTAAAACGAGAGGACACAGTCTCAAGATTTGGGGGAGTAGATTTAGGACAGAGATGAGGAAAAATAGTTTTTCCCAGAGAGTAGTGAATGTTTGAGGCTGCCTCATTAAACATATTTAAAATTCGGTTAGATAAATTTTTACATGATAGAGGAATTAGGGGATATGAGGAGAATGCAGGTAGGTGGAGTTAAGTCATAAATTAGATCAGCCATGATCATATTGAATGGCGGAGCAGGCTCGATGGGCCATTTTTGGCCTACTCCTGTTCCTACTTCCTATGTTCCTATGAGACAAACTCTCGACAGACATCTTCTACAAACCCACCAACTCCCACAGCTACCTCAACTACACCTATTTCCATTCTGTCCCCTGTAAGGATTCCATTCCATTCTCCCAATTCTTCCATCTCCAGCACATCTGCATCCAGGATGAATTTCCCTGCCAGATCATCAAAGTGTGGTGGAACATGGCATTGCATGTATATTGTACAGGCTGGCCCGCCGTCGACTCTGTTACCCCTCCCTGTAAGATTCCCCTATAAAGCTGTTCTAGTCTTCTCCCTTCATACCAACCTTGGAACTAGGTCAGCAGCATATGAAGACGTGCCTGTGTTTTAGGTTATTAAAGCCTTTAATCACTTACTTCAAATCTGCTTGTGGTTATTCATCGTGCAACACACCGATGTCCTCCTTCTTCAAACAATGTGGCTTTCCCTCCACCATCATCACTAGGTGCTCACCTGCATATTCTTCATTACCCACACATCCCCATGCACAACAAGGATAGGATTCATCTTGTCCTCACCTACCACTCCACCATCAGCCTCTGCATCAAACACATCCTCCTCTGCCATTTCTGCCATCTTCTATGTGATCCCACCAGTAAACAATATTCTCTCCTTTTCCTCTCTCTGCCTTCTACAGGGACCCGTCCCCCAGTAGCTCCCTTGTCCAATTCTCCTGATCTGTCGTCCTCTTGGGATCTACCCCTGTGACTGTAGGAGGTGCTCCACTTGTGCCCATACCTGCTCCCTCACCACCATTTTGGGTCCCAAACAGTTCTTCCAAGTGAAGAAGCATTTCACTTGTGAATCTGCAGGGGTCACCTGCTGCATCTGGTGCTCCTCTACGTTGGAAAGACTGGACGCAGACTGGGAGATCGCTCCGTCTGCTGCAATATCGTGGATCTCCCAGTGGCCACCCATTTCAATTCTCCATCCCATTCCCTTTTTGACATGTCTGCCCATGGTCTCATGCAATGTCAAACCGAGACCAACCATAAATTGGAGGAACAACACCTCACCTTCCGACTGAGTACCCTCCAAATGGATTAATATCGACTTCTTTGACTTTCGTTAAAACCCCTCCACTTCTTCCCCCATTGCCTTCCCCCAGCTCTGACTCTACCTTCCATCTCCTTTCGCACAAACATGATACATTTTTACATCGTCCCTTATCATATCCAATTAACACCCTTTGTTGGTCTGGATTCCTCCCCTGCCAGCATTGTCAGAATTCTGAGACTTTCCTAGATTTCCTGCTTCTGGATCATTCTGCTTATTCCTTGAAGGGCTCAGTCCCGAAATGTCAGCAATATATCTGTCTCCTATGGACGCAGAAAAGATCGGCTGAGTTCCTTGAGCAATTCGGTGTTTTTATTATTATCAAACATGATCAGTCTGTAAATGGAATTACAAGGATGTTTTACAGACAGGATGCTCAATGTTATCCATCCAAAAATGACGTTTATTTTTATGGTTGCTGTCTACTAACCAGTCTTGAGGCAATGAAGATTTGGGCAGGAATTGTGGCTTCAAATAAGTGAAATAAATGTAGAATTATACTGCTATAGGAATAGACAATCATATCTGTCTGTGATTCGGTGGGTGGAAATTGATCCTGAAGGTATCATGGAAGTCAAATGCCCTGATACAGCCTTGGATAGTACCAAAGGAAAGGATGGAATTGTTGATGGGAATTGAGTTTGTGGTAGGTATTGAAATGGGCTCTTTTAGTATCTTGTCTCCTTCTTGTACTGTGATAACATTTGGAATTCCCTGCACAGGAAATTTGCAGATGACTTTGGCATTGCTTCAAGAGCCGACTCAGAAGCCGTCATTAGCAATGATTAAATATTAACTACTTTTTAAGATTTTATTCTAAGTATTTCCTAAGCTGTGTTCTTCATTGAAAACCTGTTGTAATAAATTGTGGTTGACCGAAGGATAAACTTATTAGGCAGTGTTTCTTAACAGCAAGAATGATAGAATATAAATGGATTCTCCCACACTCCATTAAGTTTCCTGATCAGCATTTAGATTCTGTATCTCACCTCGAGCAAGAAGGAATGGGGGAGTGGAATTATCTTCTGCCTAATTTTACAACCTCACAGCAGACACAGAGAGGCCCTAATCCAGGAACAACATTTTTGACCTTCTAATAGGCTCTATGGGAAAGGTTAGCAAGGAATATTTCCTCGAAAAAAAATTGTCAGAAAGAAAAAAAATTCTGAAGAGTCGTAAAATGAAATGAGGGGTTAAAAAATAACTGGTATGGTGAATACTGAGTTGATTATTCAGGGAAAGTTATCTCAAAAGTTTATTACTTGGATTGGATTTTGCATAAATTTCATTTCTAGGGCCCTTCTGGCACTGGATGAATTATCAAAATATAAACAGTTGAAGAAACAATTGTTTATTAAAAAAATGTACAAATAGAACTATTTGGGTTTTGCAGTGGAGAGCAAAGTCACAAATTTCCACACAGCGATGAATAAGAATAGAGTCCAATTGAGGTAATCTTTTAAAAAAAGATTCTGTGCAAGGTTTTAGTTTGTTTTTTTTAAAAAATAAATTGTACTTTTGTTTAGCTGTGTGACATTTCAAATTCAAGTTAAATGTGTGGGATATCACGTTTTGTGCAGTGTGAAAACCCAGTGAGCTGTGCTTAAAACATATTTGGCACAGTGGCGTCTACACTTCGCTTTATTGAATCTGATTCACTTAAAATCCCTACTGACAATGCAACTTGCCACACCAAGTAAGTAAAATATTGAATACATGGTGTTATAACAACATTGTTAAATTACTATGGTGCTATCATAACATCTTAAATGGAAACTCTGTATCAATTATATTATAATTATAGTGTGCAACTTAATTTTTAATGGAAATTTCTGGCTAATGCATTCAGATTTGCTTTCAGAAACCAGTAATACATTATTGGATTTTCCTTTAATAGTAAAATTACTTACTTTGCTATTTGCAACTGTGTCTTGATCCTAAGGCATCTTTCTCTCTTGATGTAGCAGTCATCCTCTCTACTAAATATAATTATCAGTATTGGATATTCTTTGAACAGGTGAGAGGTGGTAATTGCAAATATTTAAACAGTGTAGCTTTATCCTTCAAATACATAAATTAGGAACTTAGTTTCACTTGAAAGGAATAATGGTTTAATTGATATTTTCAGAACCAACGGTCAAGTAGTCTTTATATATATATATATATATATAAAATTAATTGCAATGTTTAATAAATAGCTGCGTTGTGTTCTTGAGTTTTATGAATTTTGAATCCATAAGAATGTGATAGTTATTTGTTGCTTATCATACAGATAATAAACATGGTAACTGTAGTTGTGTTGGTCTCTTTTTCTGCTGGTATGCATGTGCTGTTAAAATTTACATACTGTTTAAAAAAAACATTTTAAGAAGCCACGGGGTCGGTATATTTAACTTCAGTTTTGTACATTTTTGGAGTGCTACTGATGGGGCATAAGACCAAGAGGAAAGCCACAGATCCTGCAGTTCAGACTGTTTATCTGTCCATTGGTTAGATGTTAGGAGATTCAAATTTATAAAGTCCTTACATTGGTGGTAATTGGAGCTCACAGGTAACAGACAAGATATATTTAAAGACAAGATATATTCAAAAACATAATAGAAAATAAATGTTAGTTTGACTTACTTTAACAAAGCCACAATTTTTAATGCAGGTGAACAAGGGGAAAGTTGCCCTTTCTGAATCTAGTACTACAATCCCTGACAGTATAATGTTCCAGAGTTTATGAAATGCCAGGAATCATATCAATGGTCATGTAACCAATTCGAGACACTTATATTTGAGTTGAAAGTCTGCCATCAAATTGATTTAAATATTTATAATTGTTTTATTATAATTAATTTTAGGACAAAAGAAAAATAACATAATTTCTATGTTGCTTCAAATAAAGAGAAAAACAATGTTACTCTCAGGTTTAATTTTTTTTTGTTTGAATGGTGTGCATACTTTACTAACACAGTTTTTTCAGTCGATTGATAATATTTTAATCAAGTAAATTAATTGCAACCAATCTATAATTGAACTACTTTCTTTAAATGTTATTAGTTTATAAAACAGGGCAAGGCTATATTTAGTCATTAATTACAGTAGGTTTGGATGGTATTTGGTATTCCACATTTTATAAGAAACCAAAAGTGAAGCGATGTGTTGATATTTAAAACACTTACAAATATGTGATATTTTGATAACATAATAGTGGTTACTGGGTTAAACCCAGAGCACCTTAAGTCTAGTTCAGCCTGGTCTACCTGATACAATAATAGTTTTAGTATTATATATAATCTTTCCTGAATTGCGGTTGTCCTTGCTCTTCTCTTGTATGATTTAATTGACATTAGTACTGAATAGAACTTGTATTAATAACCTACCGGTAGTTTTAATTATTGAGATTACATTGCAGCTTTCTTTATCACAATTTTGAAGCTGTGTTTTACACAGAATCTAATTACACATAGCCTATTATAATCAATATTTTCCTTTTCTCTGCAAGAATGTTATGCTGCCAATCCAGTCATCTACTTTTTGCTCAGCAAATTACTGTTGGTCAGAATTGGTCTGCATTAATATATTTATAATACAAGCCCACAGCGTTCTGCTGTTGTGTAGTTTCAGGTTGTATATTGGGCCTTAGATCCAATTAGATTTTCGTTGCTTCGGGCAGTTCCCAGGCTACTTGGAATTAGGAATTTGACAAAACCATGACCCTCTTCAATAACGTTCAATGTGAAGTGCTCAATACTTATTAATTTCAGTACTTTTTAATATATCCAGTATATGAATAAAAGAGTGATAATCTTGTAAGGAGGACTTTTAAGTTAATTGTGATGCATTTGCTGAGCTTCTTGATTCCATTGTCAGATACTCAGTGATGCCATATGGTATACCATGGAACATTTAACTTGTCAGAAATAATGGATTGTTCTGGAAGAAGATTTTTGCTTTGAGCAGTGGTCTCCTTTTCCTGTGCTTTTTTGGTTTCATGCTGCAAGATGAAGGATCATTTTGCAGAATATGGGAGCATTGTACAGTCTATTCCCCTCAAGTGTGTGACCTATTTGCCGTGAAATGTTACAGACATCTCTTCTTGCCCCCTCCCCTTAGCTGCTGCCCCACCTTCCAAGTGTTTGCGTAAGCAAGAGACATGATTAAAAAAAAAAGTCAAATCAACCTAAAATTACCCAATGCGATATCTGATTGCAGTACCAAATTCTGTTTTGGGGTATTAAAGCAATCAAAAGATTAAAGTTGATTCACATTGCATGTCCATACAGGAATCTTTGCTCATTTTAAATAAAAATAAAAATCACAATGTTGGAGGAACTTAGCAGGTCAAAGAGTGTAGATTGTTCCCTACTTTATTAGTAAGCTGTAGATAATAGTAAAAATATTTTGAATTAAAACTTTTTTTTCCCCCCAAAGACAGCAATCAAAACCAACGAAGTGCTTTTGTTAATCCATCTTTGGATTCTTCTGTTGCCCACTGGAAAATTTACCAAAGGTTACTGATGATAGAAGACAGTAAATCAAAGTTTTTGTGTACTGAGTTGTCAGCTTTATTAACCAAAAGCCTTTCAGATGCATAGAGACGCTGTTTGGTTCATGACAAATTGCTGAAGAATTGAAGTAAACGACAGGCAACTGGCACTCATTTCACACTGAATTTTTTCAAAATACCTTTCAACTTTTTTCAGGTCAAATGATCAAAAATAAGATAATGGCAGTGTGCATTTATTTGCAATTGAAGCATGATGTTTTCAACATTTTCTGCTGTCTGGTTTGTGTCTTGCAAAAATGGTTTAGTCATGTGGTTTGCGTTGTCCCAATTGATGCTGCTTTTCATTGAGCGGTTACTATTAACAGTAGGTGGCCAGCTATATTGCCAGACTGGTATGCCTGCACCTGTTGGACTAGAATTTGCAGCAAATGTACCTTTGTCATTCTAAAACAAACTGCCACTTTTCAGGAACACCAAAAGGTGGTAATAAAAATAGTGAGTTAAAATCTTGATTGAAGGGTATATTTTGGACTATAGAATGAGCCAATAGCATTTATGCATTGAGAATTTCACTTCTCAGTTCCTTGCAAGTTACCAGGCATTGATTATTTTCTGCTTGGTACAGAATGCTGAATTCATTAAGGGTGCAGTGTATTGAAAACAAGAGCGAGCATCAACAAATTACTTTTTGCAATTCTCCATGCAAGTTGCAGGGTACATCTTTATATTTAAATTTTAAAAAGCTGTCCATGTAATATAGGGCATAAGATGGAGTGTTAGTTATGACAAGGGTGTGCCACAAATATTTTGTCAAAAGAGGAACTTTGTTGGAATTAACCTTCTCCTTCTCTTTGCTGATGACATTTTGAGAGAGGTTTGTAAAGACTTCTCACTCTGCTATAAAAGTAACCCAAGAAGATAATTTTGTCTCCCTTTGGAAAAACAAAACCAGGTCAAAAATAGGGATCAGGACTGCCAGACTGGGGAATAGCTTCTTCCCGAAGGCTGTGAGATTGATGTTGTAACTGTGCAAATCCTTCTCAATGTTCTGATAATCTCCGTGATCATTGTGTACTGTGTGTTTTTGTGCATCGTCTGGTGAGATGCTGTTTCATTGGGTTCTATACAATCAGATGATAGTAAATTTTACCTTCAATCCTCTTTGACCTCATGTTGAGGTTGCAGGGTTTATGCACATGGGCTTATGACGGCTCACGGGAAATTGTGAAGATGCTCTCACTTATCTTCGATGGATAAAATCATTCTGTTCCAGTTTGCTTCTCAAGAAGAACATCATCCATCTTGTTATCCTTGAAACTGGGCTTTTCATGCCCATCTGGTCCTTCTGCTTGATGGTACATATATCAAACTCCTTGGGAGAACAGTGCTCAGTTCTGTGGCTATTGGGATTGTCCATAATGTCCCTGATGTTCCAGATTTTGCACTTGCATTGGGGAGAGCAAGTTGTGCCTGGTTTATTTTGTTGTATAGTAGTCACCTTGTGGGTTTCAGAGAGCCTTAAAGCATCTGAAGAGCAGGCTGTACTGCTTGCTTATAAACTTTTGGATACTTATAAGTGTAATTTTGCACACGTGGATTTGTTTGTATATATGCACATGTGAGCACTGGTACAGCTCAAGCACAACAGTCCTTACATTCTATCCCTGGATGCATCTCCCTCTTCTCATGCACACACCAACAAAATGAGTCATGTCAAGACTGTGTAAAATTCCCCATTTCTCAGAAACCTGCTCTCGGCACAGACATGCACCTCAGATTTTCCTTTTGCAGAGGTTGTAAGAGTCCATTTGAACCATTGAATCTTTGCCAGATCTATCTCACAAATCCCATTTCCATACATTCAGAAATGTGGAGCAATTTCTTCAATCAGAGGGTTTGAAGTGAGGGCATCAAAGGTTATGGGGAGAAGGCCGGGCAGTGGGTGGAGTGGGAAAATGGATCAGCTTGTGATTAAATGTCAGGGCTGAATTTCTGCTGCTATTTCTTATGGTCTCTTTCCCTGTAATACATTCTTTCTATCACGCCCATCAATGACATCCTGACTCTTCTGACACTCACCCAAATGAAGGGTAATTTATAATAGTCAGTTAACTTAACCAGCCAGTGTGCTTTTGTGATGTGGGAAGAAATCAAAAATTCTATCCAGCATGAATGATCCCTGCCCTTCTATATGCTTTTGAGATCTGGAATACCAACAGCTAGATATCAGAAAGGCAACACAAATGAAATAACTTTTCTCTCAGGCCAACATCTGCAGCTGTTGCCCTAGGTATTTAATCAGCTCCATATTGGGCAAGCAACACTGTTCATATGTTTGATACCACGCTTCTGAAACAGACATTCTCTGACCAGAAGGTCAGAGGAAACGATTCAATGATGGGCTCAAATTCTCCTTGAATTAAATGTAGCAGTTCTTTAGACTCCTCAGAGTCCTTGTCTCTTGAGCACTCGAGGTGAAGAAGGAAGCTTTGGCATGATATTGAGAACCTCAGATTCATGCATCCAGAGCATACAGAAGCCCTGCATAGGCAAAGGAAGGAGCACACCATCTCACAAACTATTCACCAATGACAACGCCTAGCTCCATCTGTGCACATTCCCATTTTGGTATTATTAGTCACCTGAAACTCTACAATGAAAAGAATGAAACTAAGTGATCAGTTCTGAGACATTGCCTGAAGAAAGGGAGTCACTAATATTTAAGCACAATTTAAAATTTATTTTGGCTATTGATATTTTCCTGACCTTGTGGAAACCAGATGATTAAAGAGGGTTGAGCAGAGGTGGATCCTGATTAATGCTTTTATATTATCCTGTTGAATCCATTTTCATTGTTTCACAAAAATCTCCTCCTTCCCCCCCCCCCCCACCCCAAAACCTCGTTGAAGGTTAGAATGGTCAGATTTGGGAAGGTGCTGAGAATTTCTGAAAGGAACAGAAACCACCTTGATTCTAATCTCCACCTTGAGCTTCTAGATTTAGCAATGAGGTACAGAGTGTGCAATCTCCCACGAGTATGGCAAGCCCTTTTTTTCCTGACTGTTATGATTTCATCAAGCCTCTCACCGCTGACAGAAGGTTCTTCTCAGCAAGGACTTTGATCTTGCTCTCTACCCTCTGATCTTGCTGCACCTTTTCAAGCATCTCCTTTGTCTTTCTTCCAGCCATATCGCTCCAATTTTGGGCCACCCATTCTGGTCTTTTTGATCTCCGCTTCCCTCATCTGTGATGCATGACTGTGGCAAGGAAGTTGAAGTTTAATATTAACCAGGCCCATCCATTAAATATGACAGAGCCTGCAGGAACATTCTAGGTTTTCTTCCCTACTGTGCATCTACACCTCGTATTCCATTCTCTCCCCATTTCTGAATTGGAAAGCTGTATTCTGTTTTTTTAAACTGCATGTTATTTCAGTCTCTTTATTGATTCTTTGGGATAATTTTCCATCCATTATTCTCTGAAGGTCATAAATACAGACATCTCTCAAATGTATTGCTGTTGCCTTATAAACTCTTGGTGATTGTGATGGAGTTGTGAAAACATGTTGCATGTTAAATCAGCGAACTGAATTTTGGAGGTAGAGTGCTGATACATTTACAAAGTTTTCAGTCTCACCAACCAGAAATAATTTCTGAACACTTAGATGTGGAAGCAGTACTTATTTCTTCTTTAGACCCGAGTGATTTTTATAGCTGAAAATACAAAGTGTGATGGCAGGATTAATATATTTCATGAGATTGTTTTCAGTTTGGTTTTTCAACATGTACTTTTGACTTTGTCTTGCTGTCCCTATCCTCTTCATATTGTTAGAATTTTAGAGCGGAGACGTAGGACTTTCAACCCAACTTATTCAAGCAATCAAGTTGTCGACACAAGCTCATCCAATTTGTGTCTGCTCAATCCAAAACTCTGCAAACCTTACCTATCATGTACCTGTTGAAATATATTGTAAGTGTTATAATTGTGCCGACTTCCATCATTTTCTCTGGCAGCTTGTCTCACATGCCCCACACCCACTATGTGAAAATAAATGCCCCTCGGGTTCCTTTAAAATCTTTCCCCTCTGACCTCAAATCTGTACCTTTCAGTTTTAGGCCTCCATATACAGAGAAAAAGACTAAAGCTATTTTGATTGTCATGCCCTATTTACCTTGTATTCTCGTTTTGAATTTAATAATTGGAGTTTTTGTATGATCTAACCATCCATGTTATTTGAATGATCATTAGATGCTTAGATAATCAAAATTCAATCAACGGGTAAGATTCTGAATTTCCTCTCTTACAGTATTAAGGTTCATTAGTTTTGCACTGCATTGCTCAATACAACGATTGTACCATACGTGCAAGAGGGGTCTGATTTTTGTCTCGTGTACATGTACAGATATAATCTCTCACAAATGGCTTTGTAACTTGAACAAAGGCTTGGAAAATTAAGTTCCGGCTTCAAGGGTGGCACTGTAGCATAGCGGTTCGTGCAATGCTCTTACTGCACTAGTGACCCTGGCTCAAATCTGTTGCTGTCCATAAGGAGGTTGTACGCGTTCCACAATCTGCATGGGTCTCCTTCAGAAATGTGGAGCAATTGTGGAGGGTGGGGACCCTCCAAAAAAGTATGGGATTTCTCATTTAATTGGTGTATTTGGGTGGTACGGGCTTGTGGGCCAGAAGAGCCTGTTACTGTGTTGTATATCTAAATTAAAATTATTTAATACAAATAAAATTAATTGTAAAACACCAAAAAAAAAGATGTTAAAGACTGACCAAAATATGAACACATGATATCTTAAAATCAACAATTTATATTGGAAAATGCTGTGCGATCTCTCTTCTGTTAACAAAGATTGGTCTGTCAAGTTAAAACTATTTTAGAGTAGCTTCTAAATATAAAGAAAAGAAAGTAATTTAATGGCATAAGCTACCAGATCAGATGGCCAGAACAAGGTAACAATTTACTGCTTGCTAATCAGCTCAGTATTAATTTAAATCAACTTGTTGGGCATACCCATCCTCAAGGCAAAGGTCCTATACGGTGAGGTAACCTTGTGGAAATGTCAAGTTTTGAGGCCCAAGCAAGCTGACACATCCTTAGCAAACTAACTCTTGGCTTTGTCAGCTGTCAAGCAGTCAATCATTTTGAATACTTCTGAATATCTGACACTTTGAGCTAATCCTCTCCATTTAAATGAATAGGCTGACTGTCCCAGCATCAGGACCAACCTGGCATAGATTCAGTAGACAGATTTCCCAGCAAAAAGGAATTACAGTTTGTTCATATTATCCCTCCAAACTCCATTAGAAATGATCAAACCCAGTGACAAGCAACCAGCAAGTTTGGCACTTTGACATTTTCATGGGAATTCTGAACTTGATGAAGATGAAAAATGCATAAACAGTTCAGCACAACTTGAAAGAAAAATAAAATAGAGCAGAATGTAAAAGGAGTTCATTTGGCCAGTGAATTTGGATAAAACACCTGTTTTAGGTGAAATTATGCAGCGTAGACTAAAGGTTGCAACTAAATGTAAAATGGAGCCCACAAACTAGTAAAGTTAGTTTGTTGTTACCTTTAGAATTATTAATCTGATCACTTGTTTACCAAGTTGTTTCAGTGGTGATAATTATTTTTAAAAATCTGAAAGTGTCAGACTTCAAAGTACAGCATAGGCCTCTGCAAAAGCAGCTACAAAATAGGAGGTATTTTCCACTAATAACTTTTCAGTTCTTGATGCCTTGTCAGATTACTCCACTACTGGTGATTTTCCATTCATTTTTTTTTAAACCACCTCGACACGTTAGTTTCAAACCACATTCTGGATGAGTGGAAACTGATATGTTTGCCCCTTCTGTGAACAGCCAGTTATTATGAATTTTGCAAGTTAAGTTCATTCCACAGAGTATAAAGCAATGCCCTCACCGTTCAGAATTAAAATCTGAAAATTCAAGAAATAATCAGGGCAACGATTGTACCATACGTGCAAGAGGGGTCTGACTTTTGTCTCGTGAACATGTACAGATATAATCTCTCACAAACAGCTTTGTAACTTGAACAAAGGCTTGGAAAATGAAATTCCGGCTTCAAAGGTGGCACTGTGGCATAGCGGTTCATGCAGTGTTTGTGGAAAAAGAGAAACAGTTAATGTTTCAGGTAGGAACGTCAGGAAAATTAAAATAACAGGCATGATTTAATCGGACTTTGATTAAGACACATTTTTTTGATTACCCTTACCAATCAGTGAAATACTCATGAAGTCCCTCATCAACAACATCCTGGGGTGCCAAGGACAAGAAGTCAACTGAACCAAACATAATGCTGGTCAGATATGGTAAATGACTCTCTTTGTAACACCTCAAAGCCTTTACATCATGTACAAAGCCTGTCAAGAGTGTGATGAAATATAATCCATTTGCCCAAATGAATGTAGCTAAAATAAATTACAAGAATGTTGACAGGGTAAAGCAAGCAAAAAGGGCTATTTGATACCTCATCTGTCAACGTAAACGTCCATTCCTTCCACAACTGGCACATCACTTCTTCTCTGCTGACCATCAACACACGGATGCCCCAGGGCTGTGTGCTTAGTCTTGTGCTCTACTGCCTGTACACCCATGACTCCAGGTTTGACTCCAACTTGATCCATATACAGATATTCCTCGACTTCCGACCTATGCGAGTTACGTCCACCTGCACATATGATTGAATTTTTTTCTAAAGAAATTCTTTATTAAAACTACTGCACATGTACATATTTTGAATTAAAAATACTGTATACAGTGGTCCCTGCTCCCTGTGGCAGCCCGACGCCTGAGTCCAATAACTATTATACAGAAACTAGAAGTTCATATGGGGATTGGGAATATCCTTATTGAAGGTGGTGTACATATGTTTATAATCTTCATTAAAGATTCATTGGTTAAAAATCTTTTTCAAAATCTCATTATGGTTTTGTTTAATTGTGGGTGGTGGGCGAACAAGACTTAGGACCGATCCGAGTTACGACCAACTTGGCAGTCCTAATTATGGTCATAAGTTGGGGGCCACCTGTATTTTCTGATGATACCACAGTTGTTGGCTGAATTACTGGAAATGATGAGCTAGAAGACAGAATGGAACTAAGTATCTAGATGTGTGGTGCCGGAGCAGCAATCTTGCTCTCAATGTCACCAAGACCAAGGAGCTTATTGTTTTAGGAAGGAGAGGCTGAGAGACCATGCAGCTATCTGCATTGCTGGGACTGAGGTGAAGAGAGTTAGAACCTTACTGTTCCCGAGAGTCCAGAACCCAGCACAGCGAGGCAATCATGAAGAATGGACCCCAACACCTTGACTCCTGAAGGAGAGCACCCTGACACCTCTGTGAGGTGTTGCCTCAAGAAGGACCACCATCACCCTGGTCAAACATCTTCTCACTGCTATCTTTGGGCAGAAGGCATAGAAGCCTGAAGATCAGCACCTCGAATTTCAAGAACCGTTTCTTTCCAACAGCCATCAGGCTCTTGAACCTCCCCTTGTTACATAAATCAGGGACTATTCCAACAGCGCGAAAGGACTGTTTACTCTATTGCGGCGTCATTTTTTTTGCACTAGAGGATAGCTGTGAATATTTATCATCTATCTTTTTTGCTTTTATTGTATTTTTAATTCATTTGGGTATACTATTGTAGTTTATTTTTAGGTTTTTTTTTAAACAAAGTACCTGTTCCACTGCAGCAAGAAAGAATTTGAGTGCATATGCTCTTTGTGCAAACTCAATCATAATCATATGGCTGCGGTGTATGCCATTCGTAAAATCCATCACAGTTAATTATTACTGGCTACTTCGACCACACCTCCAAAGCCTGTGATCACTACCATAAAGAATAACGAGGGAGCAAACACCTAGGTAACCACTGCCAACAGATTTCCCTCCGAGTTGCTCACTTGTTCTGCCCATCCTTCCGACACTTCTGGGTCTGAACCTGAAGAATTCCCTGCTCAACAGCAAAAGGATTATAGTGGTTAAGAAGACTGCTCATTTCCTCCTTGTCTTAATAGTTAGGGGTGGAAATAAATTCTAGCCATTGTAGTAATACCCAGTGTAGTAATACTATGTAGTAATACTGAACATTTGTTGAACTAATGGGGAGCTAACATCTTAGATTAACGGCAATCACTGATCAGTGTCCATGCATGCAGCATTTTAACCAAGCTTTACTTGAAACCTCTTTTGCTTTCAGTAGTTCAATCCACAAATGTGCTGGAAACTTGGATCACACAGTGTCCATAGGAAACAAAGCTATATAACCATCCATCCTTGGATTGACTCTACTGAATCCAGTTTAACTATCAAAAATGTATTAAATAAGTTACCTTTCAGCTTTTATTTTTGCAAGATATTTTGGGCTGAAAACTAACATTTTTTTAATCAGTCCTCTAGAACTTTAAATAGTGGGTTGACATGCTGATGCGAATAAGTCCTTATAATGATCAGTGCGCCTTCACGATCATATGGTTTAATTTACATTACCTCAACAAAATGATACGGAAATAGCTTTCAATATAATTGTTATTCACATGATAAAATAAGATAAACAAAAATGCTGTAAATATGAATAAAAAAACATAAAATGCTGCAAATGTACATTAGGTCATCATCATCTGGAAATTGAAAAGACTGTTTAAAATTTTGTTAATCAGTGTTCACTTCTTTATTGCCCAACTTAAATTAGGCTGAGACTGGGGTTTTGGATTGCCATTTTGAAGCATTGCACAAGGCAATTTGGCATAACTAAATGGTTTGGTAGATCACAAGGTGCAACTTTGTTATTGTGGGATGAAATTTGGCCAAGGTGGCAACAGTTTTTCCTGAGGCATATCGGTTTGGATCTTCAACAAATGATGAGCTTAATCATGTCTTTTTTAGGATTAAAAAAAAATGCAAGTTCTCAGACTGTGATAAAGTGAGCTCTCATTTCTGAATTACAAGGCCAGTAACATGTACCCATATCCCAATGAGCATCCAGATTCAAATTAAAAAAACTACAGTGTGAACTGTATCTTCAGAATTAATTTGTTTGATCATGCCTGATTTGAGCTCATTTAGGCCTCTATTTGTATTACCCTTAAGGAATTATAGCCATTAGGCATCAAAACAGTTCTCTGCATGGCTTTGTTTTTAAGCAAATCGGCAACTTTGGGTCATTTGTTCAAACTGGGTTACATTGATTTTTGAAGCTACAGCAGAAATAAAATTCCCTGTAAGCCACCTGGTTGCCACTATCAAATATTAATTTATCAGTGAAGATAGGAGAATGCAGACATAAATGTTTCTGCCTTTTAGGGGAGATTGAACTTGCTTTGGAGTATTTTTGCTCTTAATAAAAGTAGTCTTTAACGTTCTATAATAACTTGTTAGCGCAGGGGGTAATCTGTGGAAGTGATTGGACCCTGAATTTGTGTTCATCATTTCTAAGTTCTATTAGAATTTTAAGATAAAAACTATCTTTCATTTTTGGCAACTTTATCCTTGGGATCCTCTTGTTATAAGTAGCCTTAGATTGTAACATGGCCAGGCAATGAGAAGATTTCACAAATCCATCCAGTAGGTTTGATACTGGCACAGATTGAGAGTAAAGTAGAGGTGAGATCTATTTGTAATTCAAGCCTCCATTAGGTTTACCAAGTGCAATGGTGGACTGATGAGCTCCATCAGAATTGAATGGTGTCAATCAATTTTGTGCACCAATATCACAATTGGTCATTGATTTTTTCCATTAGTTGTGCACATACAAACATCCTCTCTCCTAGCGGATACCACTATGATACAATATTTTGAAACTGATTTGATACCCATAGTTACCATTAATAAATCTTTTATCACAAAATTGAACCATTGTGTGCATGATTTCTTTTGTATATTTGGTTACAATTTGGGGAAAAATATAAATTCGTTCCTTGGACAATTGAAGTTTGGTTAGTGCATTTTCAGAAGCCATTTCTACACTGGTATTAGTTATAAGTTTGTCATATGAGCAGCATTTGATGCACTGTAGAATTTTATTGATACAAGTAAAATGTTTCTTTTTCTGATATTTTGGCTGCAAGTATATCTGAGATGGACGTTGAACAATACTGTTTGTGTGTGGGTCAGAGAGTTTCGACCACTTTCCTTCCATTCACCACCCCCCCGCCCCAAAATACTGGCTTGCCGGCTTTTTCATCACATTATGGTCAATCAATTGTTCAACATTGAACTTGGGGCTAAAGCTGCTACTTAGTTCAATAGTAACTTGATTTTCTTTAATATAATGCTGAGTTTGGGAGTAATTATTAGTGGATTGGCTGCAGTGGTTTCCTGCAGTTTAATGAAGCAGGTGTAATCAGGCACTTTTTATATTTGCTGAAGAACTTGTGTACAGTGAGTTGAAGAATTTAGTTTAATAGGTATTTTGAATTCCGATTCCTGTTTAAAAGCTCAGGGATAATGGGTGATTAAAATTTTACTTATGAGATTAAGATATTTGTAGATTGTTCCATGTCAATGATTATTAATGATCTGAATAGTTTGAGTAGAAATTGATTTCATATATTTTCTTAAAAATAGGTTAGTGAACTAAGTCAACTGGAAATTTGCTTTATAATTCTAGATTTTAACTTCTTGAACCATCAGAAGGTTTACCCTCAGAATTATGCGGCTTTAACCAGATCCATTCCAAACTCCTTGCACTTATTTCAAATGGTAATTTATATCATCTGGATATTGGGGAAGAAACAAAAATGCAGCTGTTTTTCTACTTGACTTAATTAATTCATGAAATTGGGCTGAGTATCAGAACTGATTTTTTAAAATCAAACAATGAGATGCTGGAGGAACTTGGTGGATCATGTAGCATCCATGGGTAGAAAGGATCTGTCAATGGCCATTTATCTTGATGGATTTTGCCTGATCTGCTGAGTTCCTCCAGCTTCTCATTGTTTGCTCAACATTCCAGCATCTGCAGTTTTTTTCTGTGATTCTCAGTTTTTAATTACTGAACTAAGTATTGAAGAGTGACTTCCATTTTGTACTTTTACACTAATGTAATTGCGCACAAGGATGGCCAACTTGCAATCAGACAAAAAAAAACTGACAATTTAATAGCTGCAAATGAAAACAGGTAAAATATCCTTTCCTAATCCCTTTTAGAATTGGAAAATCATGTTAAAATACATGCTTGTTTTCTGCTTCTGGTTATTTGCATATAGTTTTTAATTTCTGGTCGTATGCTAATTGCATTTCCATTGACTTTGTATTTTACTTGGCAATAATGACAATAAAGTTGAATCTAATCTTTCTCCTCTCACCTTAAATCAATTCACTCTAGTTTTAGAATCCCCTACCCCCAGAAAAAGGCTATTTACCTTCTCTCTGTCTCTTAGGATCTTATAAACCTCAACAATGTTCGTCCTTAGCCATCTACATTCCAGGAAGAAATGCCACAGCGTATTCAACCATTTATAATTAAGCAAACAACATTATTTTTGGTACCCTTTCCAGCTTAATGATCTAATTCCAAAAACTGGATGCCCAAAACTGTGCCCAATAGTGTGGCCTCACCAATGTCTTGTACATCTATAACCTGATGTCCCTGCTTCTGTGCTCAGTGCCATGATTGATGAAGGTGAGCATGCCAAACGCCTTCTTCAACACCCTGTCTACCTCCATCACCACTTTCAATGTACTCTCAAATCTTCTTGTTCGACATCCCTCTCAGGGCCATTCATTCATTGTTTAAGTCCCTTCTTGGCTTCTCCTACCAGAGTGCAACACTGTGCACTTGTTAGAGTTGAATTGCATCTGCTATTCCATGACCCACTTTCCCTGATCTAGATCCTGTTGTAGTCATCGATAACTTCTTCACTGTTTACCACCAATTTTGATGTCATCTACAAACTTGCTGATCATCCAAACTACATTGTCATCTAAGCCTCCAACCATAGCCTTACTGACGTCAACTACTCCATCAAAGAGGTCAGCTGCAGTAGTGGTCACTGATTATGCAATGACAAATTTAATTCATAATTCCTCGGCAAATGAAGCAGCCCCCATCTGCATCCAGCCAGACCAAGACAACATTCAGAAATGATAATATCAACCACTTGAAATCACCTCTGTTGTAGAATTTCTCCAGTGTGTATCATCTAGAAAAGGAAATGCATTCACATACACAGACAAGATTGATACTACCACCCAAACCTACAACTGCTGCAGCTAAGAAAGACAGGACAGTAGGAATATAGAACCACAATTTCCCTTCCAGTACAACATATCCTAACTTAGCCATTGTTCAACTGTTTCATGCTTCTTCATCTCTGGTCAAAATCATGTACTTCCCCACACACCTGATGGATTGCAATCTTTCAAAACATGGCTTACTGCTTCCTTAATGACATTCAGGCATAGGTCATGAATTACATCCTTTTCCGTAATGTCCTGAAAATGAATAAACAAGAAGTATTTCCAAAGAGCGGAAAGGTCCAGTAGTCATCAGGGTAATGGTTTGCTTGAAGTATTCTTAATATTTGAGGCCCCTCCATCTAAATTGAGGCGGTGAGACTCCAAATTTGTTTGGAGCATCAATACTGCAAGAAAGGTGAGAGTGGACATGGTGCAAGCATGGGCTTGGGAAATATCTCGAGTTACGGGTTGGGTCCAGCGCAGTCCCACAGATTACCACTTTCTTTCCAATCTCACCTGATTCAATTCAAATACCACATTCTGATTAGCAGCTTTTATTTTGAAAAGTCAAAGATGGTGTTATTAATGCTAATCTGACATTTATGTGTTATCTCCTGCAGTGTCATGTTGCTAAAATTCATGCATTTTTTTAATGGAAGATATTTTTACTCAGCAGACAGTTACGTGATATTCAGAAACAACCTTGATACCACTGTTTTTGAACTGAAGAATCTAACCATCACCATTTTTCTTTGTTGTTTATTTAGTAAGGTTACAATAGGGTACAACTGGACGTATATGAAATAACAATAAAAATACATCCCTCCTTATATATATTTCTATCTAGATATATCTTGTAAAATAATTTTCTTTATTCAAAGAACAAAGATGGGAATGCTTTTTGGCTAATTTCAACTATGGGAGATGTGCAGTTCTCTATCTGGTGTAAAACTCATTCATTTACCTTGCTCCAAGTCTATTGGTGCTTCTATCTCAAATGTATGCTTGTCATAAGTACTTGAGTAAATCTTTTCAAAACTACACCTTTATGCATGGAAATGCCCTTTGGTATTTTGAACCCTGTAATTTGTATGTTACTAAATTTGTTCATAATGTAAGTGCATTATTTGATGACATCTTTTAAGGTTGAAAGCTTGACGCACGATCTCATGCTAAATGTTGAGAATGACTTGGCATGCCTTGACCTCTTCAAATGGATTTGACTGACCCCTCCAGTCCATTCAAATAATGATAGAAAAGTTGATACAGAGAGGGGGGGGGGGGTCCATCATCATGTCTGATACGCCCTGCATAAGTTCTGTTCCCCATTCGTAATCACACTGATTTTTTTTAAATTGCAAATGTTGAAAAACTGTTGAGTCTTTCTAGTATTGGCTGTTACAATTTTCATACTTCTAACATGCATGCTTTTATTTGTGTTCAGATTCATTATCCCATTTGGATTGCTGAGTTAATCATTGTGGAGCCAATGCAATATGTAGAGTTACAGCTTTGCTTTGAGGTTCCACCGCATCTTATAAATTTGTAAAAGAATTGCCTCCCCTCCAATGAGATAGTTGCAAATATTTCATGAAGCTAGGGGAGCAGGAAGCCAATTCTTGTTTCAGATTACCTCAGCAGGGTGTTGCAGACTGTTGGGTTTTGGCTAATGCCTTTTGGCTGAAATGTGCAGTAGGGTGTTTATTGCCAAGTATAATTTGCAGGGAACAAAACAATAGCCTACGGAAGAATATTCACACTGTGAAGTAGTGTCTAGGCGAGCCAATCTGGAGATATCTTTCTTTTGCCTGCCAAGTTCGACCACCCAAAATAATAAACAGTTTTATTTGTTTTAAACTGAAGAGGTTGTACCTTATAAACCTTAACCTATACTTCAGTTGTAAGGATTAATAAATTGTATAAACTAATCTTTAAGTGGTAAGTTTAAGTCAATGACCCTGTTTTCCATGCATTAAAAGCTCCCTGTCATCTATTTTTCCTTTAAAAATATAATTTCATGTCTTTCTTTGTCCCTATATTCTCCTGTTTCCCACTTTATTTTAAAATATCTAATTTGAGACGCGAGTAGCAAAGCCTGAGCATAACTATTAAAATAATCTTGTATTGATCAGTTAATAGTTCTGCACATCATACTGCTGTTTCACCATCAATACTGAGAAGATGAATGACTGTAAACTTGTAACACATGTCTAATGGGAACCTCTCAAAACAATGATAGCTGGACAGAAATTAAAACTTCAATACAAAACTAAGAAATACTATAAAAGTCAATAAGAGCACACAAATGACCATGTATTACAAATTTAAATAGGAACTGAAAAAGAATAATGGGGCACCTTTTTTGTAGTAGCAGGAAGGCACGTAACCATGCTCAGCTTTGAGAATCTCTATTTGGGAATAATCGTATGTCTTGTAGGTTTCCACAGAAGGGTATCAGACTGCCTTGTATATCCTAAATTACCACTCTTTCTTTATTGACCTGAAGCAGGTTGTTTGCTGCGAATAATATTACTACTAAATTCAAATATTACTTCTAAATTCAAATATCACTACTAAATTCAAATATCAATACTAAATTCAAATATCACTACTAAATTTAAAAATCACTACTAAATTTAAAAATCACTACTAAATTTAAAAATCACTACTGCATTCAAATATCACTACTAAATTCAAATATCAATACTAAATTCAAATATCAATACTAAATTCAAATATCACTACTAAATTTAAAAATCACTACTAAATTTAAAAATCACTACTAAATTCAAAAATCACTACTAAATTCAAAAATCACTACTAAATTCAAAAATCACTACTAAATTCAAAAATCACTACTAAATTAAAATATCACTACTAAATTTAAAAATCACTACTGCATTCAAATGTCACTACTAAATTGAAATATCACTACTAAATTTAAAAATCACTACTAAATTCAAAAATCACTACTAAATTCAAAAATCACGACTAAATTCAAATATCACGACTAAGTTCAAATATCACTACTAAAATCAAATCATTGTTAAAAATAGATTTTCAGGACAAAATTGGAACGTGTCAATAAAACCATAATGTATTCTAAGTTAACTATGAGTATAACACATTGTTATGGGTACTTTTTTTTTAGTAATTACAATTTGTTGGTACCATATCCAGCCCAGAGCAGTGGAATCTACCTTATGGCAGTTTCCTAACCGATCCATTCAGAAGCACAGTGCCAAACTGTCCCTGAGACAAAGCAAATAATCATTTGAAACATAACAGCAAACACTCTTTGGCAAGTATGAATTATGCATTAGTTGGTTTATCAAAAGCCAGATACTGATGCAAGATTCGTAGTAATCCTTGAAACCTACAAGTTGTATTATTATAATGCTTTGGAATGAATATCAGTAGCAATACATGCAATAATAATACGACATATCTATTTATGTGCAAATAGCAATGGAACATTATTTTGGTTTTCCAAAATATCTGGCTCAGTTCATGATTATACAAGAGCTAAAACAACATAATACAAGAAGGATCAGAAAACACTTCACACTGAAATTAAATAAAATATTTATTTCCAAAAAAAATTCGAATGTCTTGAAATGGATTTTGATTCCCATGGTGATAATGCTGAGAAGCCTTGGTGAACACTTACCTGTATAGAATTCTAAATTGTGTGGCCATTCTGTGTGATTGTTACTTCAAGAGTTCTTTATCTTTCAGTTTGGAGATCCTTATCATTATCTTCAGATGGGTACTTGCTTGTCCACATCAAACAAGCAACAGTTGTGCTTCAAGATAAATTCTGTTTTGGTTTCAGTTCTTGAAAAATTAATTTCAGTGAAACAGTGCCAGATATTTTTTTCAGTGTTGCAGTGTACCAAATTTTTGTCAAAATGTGTATTGGTGCTTGCAATTCCTTCCTTTCTGGGGTCTCATTCCAAATAAATTTGTTGGAAAGAAGTACTGAATAAAATGTGTCATTATCTTCGATGTGGGATTTTATTTTAAAAGTCAGTTTTTCAGAGTTTATGCAAATAGAATATCGGATTTGCATCTCATATAGTCGCCCTTCAAGGTAGTGAAGCAATTTTTGTCATTGATGCTTCTGATTCCCTGAGGTTTTTCTTAAACCTCTCAAAACTAATCTCTGCTTTAGTGAGACAGCATTTGAAAAATGCTGTACAATGGAATATTGGATCTCTTGCACTGTCAAAAATGTCTTTATCAAGCTTTCTCTTGTAAATAAGCTAATGTTTTCAGCCTCTTTTGCATTTATTGGGACTTTACTTAGTTAATATTTATGTAGGGTGAAAATATTGCTATTCTCCTGTTCAAGGCCTCAGGTTTTCATCCTTCACTGCTTGAATTTTTATTTAAATTTTAAATGTAGACACACAGCACAGTAACAGGCCCTTCTGGTTCAAATACACCTTTTTGACCCTACAAACCCCATATGTTTTTGAAGGTGGAGCACCCAGAGGAAACCCATGCAGATACGAGGAGAACATACATACTCCTTACAGACAGCCCCAAATTTGAACCTGGGTCGTTGGTGCTGCAATAGCAATGCACTAAATGCCTAAAATTTGTTCATTTAGGCAGAGATGCGAATTTTACTGCATGGCATCTTTGAAACCAGTTCCATTCTTCTGTGTTTTTATTTGGATTATGTCTTGGTTGGGGAAAGGTTCAGTAATTAAATCAGTTCTCGGTGCCAAGTCTAACTGCTTATAGTATGGCATATATTTGGCGGCAACCAACATGTAATTGAAAGGTTGCAGTTATCTTCAAGGTTACACAGTTTTTGTAAAACTTTTGTGTTTGTTTCAAAAGTAAAAATTCTGTCAATCTTGCTCTGTTCTCCTGGTGTCAGATATAAGAAGCAATTCATATGGGGGAAAAATACTATAAAGACTTGATTATTGACTTGTATTGATGGATTGAATTGTCTTTATGCAATGGTGCACCTAACGTGTAAAGCACCCGCTGTGACTGATGAGCTAATTTTTGTTTCAATAACATTTAAGTCGGTAAGAATACCTCTACCGGGAGATGATGTATGTTGTTACTGTTTAAGACTTGGGCAAAAAGGAATAAAGTTGCTTCATTACAAAATAACAAAACATTGAAGCAGATAACAAAATAAGCATCAACTGTTCTGGTAAGGTTTCATGTGGGTGGGGGGAAGAAATCAAACAACAAAGTGAAATTAATTTATGTTAGGATCAGATTTGGATGCTTTTTCATTTCCTTGATGCTATTTATTTGCCAGTTGTATTTGAAGATAGGATGAATGAAGGTGAGGGGAAAGTTGTACAATAAGACATGACCTGGGTATTCACTCAAAGTTTATGACAGAAAGGTTGAATGCATACTTAGTGATATTTTCACACTACTCTGTATGTATTTTAAAAATAATTAGTTACTCTACATTGGCAGGGAACCACCTTTAGCAGCATTACTGTGTAAGCCAGTGGTTTTCAACCTTTTTTCCCCCACTCACATGCCACCTTAAGTAATCCCTTACTAACCACGGTGCACCTATGCCATGGTTGGTAAGGGATTACTTAAGGTGATATGTGAATGGGGGGAAAAAAGGTTGAGAAGCACTAGTGTAAACACTAACATGTTAATAGTCATAGAGCTGTACAACTTAGTAACAGCCTCTTTGATTCAATTTGTCAACACTGTCTGTGATATCTATCTAATCTAATATCATTTGCTTATATTCTACCTCTATTCTGTTTCCAAGTATCTGACAAATAATGTTGCATTTCCTGGTATGGTGATAGATGGTTTTAACCCTGGAGGTTCCTCAAACTCTATTGTGTAAAATCACTGAGTCTCCTTTCAGCAAAGTTGGGATTGGTATTGTAGCACAATGTAAACTACTCTATTTGACGCCATATAAGACCCACATTTTTTCCCCAAAAATTGGCAAAAAAAATTCCCTTGGTCTTAAATGCGAAGTTGAAATTTCCTTACCATGTCGTAGCTCCTGTTCACCGGCCACAGTCTCCTGGGCTAGATTAATTTAGGAGATAAAGTAGCAAACGCTACAGGCCCTGCATTTTCAAGGGCCCCATGCTAAATGCCTGTAAGCTATCGATTCTGATTCAGTGAGCTCCCAACTGCGGATCCTTGCCCTGATGCCAGCCCATCTGAACTCTTGACAATGGTTCCATACCCCTGCTGCCTGCCCATCTGAACGCCCAGCTCAGATCCTTGCCCTGCTGCCCACCCATCTGAACTCCCGACTGTGCATCCTAGCCCTGACCATGAACTTTTACCTACGCAAACTTTAAAAATTGTTTTAATATCTGTTTTAAAAAAAAATTAGAGCCCCCTTATAACATATGCTACAGGCCCCACACTAGTTTAATCCATCCCTGTTTTACCTGTAAATACACTAAAAAAATTCTTCATATTCCCAGCTGAAGTGGGGGTGACTTCTATGCCTGTGGGTCTTGTTTTGCTGATAAATACGGTAGCTTTTTTGAACTAATGCTAGTTTCTACAGGATTTTGTTACCTTGATCTTTGCATTTGATAAGAAAGGTTAACTTTTCTTCGAAATCTTGTTCCATTTGTTATAATCTTTATCACCTATAAATATTTAATATTATCATGATTATGCTGTCATTAAAATATTAAACTAATATTGTCTTAGCGTAGCATATATCACCTGTTCTTAACATTTTATTTCAAATTACTTCCTGCTTTGCGGAAACTGCCAAAATGTTTGGCCTGGAAGTCAGCCTGAAGAAAACTGACGTCCTCCATCAGCCAGCTCCCCACCATGACTACCAGCCCCCCCACATCTCCATCGGGCACACAAAACTCAAAACGGTCAACCAGTTTACCTATCTCGGCTGCACCATTTCATCAGATGCAAGGATCGACAATGAGATAGACAACAGACTCGCCAAGGCAAATAGCGCCTTTGGAAGACTACACAAAAGAGTCTGGAAAAACAACCAACTGAAAAACCTCACAAAGATAAGCGTATACAGAGCCGTTGTCATACCCACACTCCTGTTCGGCTCCGAATCATGGGTCATCTACCGGCACCACCTACGGCTCCTAGAACGCTTCCACCAGCGTTGTCTCCGCTCCATCCTCAACATCCATTGGAGCGCTCACACCCCTAACGTCGAGGTACTCGAGATGGCAGAGGTCGACAGCATCGAGTCCACGCTGCTGAAGATCCAGCTGCGCTGGATGGGTCACGTCTCCAGAATGGAGGACCATCGCCTTCCCAAGATCGTATTATATGGCGAGCTCTCCACTGGCCACCGTGACAGAGGTGCACCAAAGAAAAGGTACAAGGACTGCCTAAAGAAATCTCTTGGTGCCTGCCACATTGACCACCGCCAGTGGGCTGATAACGCCTCAAACCGTGCATCTTGGCGCCTCACAGTTTGGCGGGCAGCAGCCTCCTTTGAAGAAGACCGCAGAGCCCACCTCACTGACAAAAGGCAAAGGAGGAAAAACCCAACACCCAACCCCAACCAACCAATTTTCCCTTGCAACCGCTGCAATCGTGTGTGCCTGTCCCGCATCGGACTGGTCAGCCACAAACGAGCCTGCAGCTGACGTGGACTTTTTACCCCCTCCATAAATCTTCGTCCGCGAAGCCAAGCCAAAGAAGAAAAAAACTTCCGAAAGATAGACCTATTAACAATCTTCATGTGCTATTGAGACCAATGCTGCTTCATAATCAGTGAACTTGTTAAGTAACTTAGTAAGTTTGTTTGTGTAGAACGTCCTCATAGATTTGAAAGGAAATAAATCTGTTTTATTAATAGGAGTTGATGGACAAATATTGACCAAAACGCTTGTTTTTCAAGGAGTAAAATTGTGCCTTTTTTTAATCTGACCTGGATCAAGGTCTCATCTCACTACTTTTGCTGATAATTCAGCTCTTTGCACATATTAACCGTGTACATTTTAACTCTGCTCTTGCCCTGCTACTGTATATGGGCATTGGGACTTTAGAATTGACTTGCTTTACGAGGTATTATGTAACAATAAACTTGTAAGACTTGAGTTCATCTTGAGATGGTTGGCAACTCCAGTATTTTACAAGCTATTTATTTGTTGTCCTGTAGCAGTTTGATGCTGCTTTTTGACCAACATCAGATAATGATAACTGTGGGCCTGGGATCTATAAGTAGGCCAAACTAAGTAAGTCAATATGAAGAGCATTGGTTCCTTTAACTTGAGAGCCATTTAGGGGCTTGAATAACAATTTGGCTTCTTTTATTGAGTTGGTGTTGACCATCCTTTAATCTCCAGATTGTTTAAATGGCTCCAGATTTTGAAACTATCATGGGAGGATTTAAGTTTGTGTTTCCTGGATTATTTGCTATTGTTTTCTATTCCAGTATTGTAGATTTCATTGCGGTGTAACAAAGTGCTCATAACCTTCAGTCATGGAGTTGATAGATAGTACTTCCCAATAAGTAAATAAAAAAACCTGGTTATGCTCTCCCACCAGGTTAAGGGTTTCATCATGAACATTTTACATGCTATATAGAAATATATATTAATATACATTTTCACAAAAATTATGGAACATTAGTTGTTTTCATGGTGAATCAGGGAATGACAAAATCCAAAGTTTTGGAAATAGTCCTTTTTTTTTAAAAAACCAAACCGTGATATTGAAGTGCCTCACTCAACAGCATAATCGTATTAAGTAATGGTAATAAAATTAAATGCCAATTTATTACATTATTTTTAACAAAATTCAAACTGGCTCTGTATGCTTGCAGCTTTTCGAGCAAACAGATGTGGAAATCTTTAAACCAGATTATATAGTGCTGCAAAAATAAATGAAAGAGTAAAAGAGAGGCTTTGGAGATCAGGACAGGTAGAAGGTGGTCACAGGGGGCTGAAGAATACTTACAGGACTTCCTCGAGTCAGCCGATTGGGAGGTGTTCGAGGACTCAGCTGAGAATCTGAATGAGTTCACCAGGACTGTCACAGTCTTTATCAAAACAGCTGTGGATGAGTGTGTCCCCACCGAATCGTTCAGGCTTTCTCCCAACCAGAAGCCCTGATGAACAATGAAATCCAGATCCTGCTGAGAGCCTGATCACAGGCACTTAAGTCTGAAGATTGGATCAAACCATGAGGAGCAGGTATGACTTGTGGAAAGCATTCTCCTGGGTGAAGTTGAGATTCCGGAAGAAAATGGAAACTGTGACAGGGCCTGAATGACATAACCTGCTACAAAACCAAATCTGGTGAAATAGTAGACACCAAAGCTTCTCTTCCAGAGGAATTTGACATCAGTAACAATGATGTCCATATCTGAGGATGACGAAAGTGAATCCAAGGAAAGCATCTGCCCGGATGAAGTATCTGGCTGAGTATTTAAAATCTGTGCTGACCAACTTACCAATGTATTCATGAATATCTTCAATATCTCACTCCAGCAGGGTGTGGTACCCACCTGTTTCAAACAGAAGTCAATCTTACCGATACCCAAGAAGAGTGCAGTAACCTGCCTTGATGTCTATTGACCAGTAGCACTTAGATCAACAGTGATAAAATATTTTGGAAGGCTGGTGTTGAAGCATTTTAGCCCCTGTCTGAGCGGTGACATGGATATGTTCCAGTTCACCTATTGTAGCAACAGGAATATGGCGGATGGCATCTCACTGGCTCTATACAAAACTTTGGAACACCTGGACAATTCATCAGGATGCTATTTATTAACTACAGTTTGGCATTTAACTCCATTGTCCCTTCAAAATTGATCGGCAAACTCCATGATTTGGACTCAACACCCCACTGTGTAATCGGATCATAAATTTCCTTGTCTCCAGACCACAACCAGTGAGAATTGGTAAGAACTTCTCCTCCACAATCTCCATCAGCACTGGAGCACCATAGGGCTGCATTCTTAGCCCCTTGCTCTACTCGCTTTATACTGATGACAGCAAGTCATCTGCAAATTTTCCAATGGTACCATAGCAGTGGGTTGTATAAAGAAAAATGATGGCTCAATATTCAGGAGGGAGATTGAAAACTTGGCTGAATGGTGCACCAACAACAACCTTGCCCTCAATGTCACCAAATTTAAGGAGCTGCTTGTTGACTTCAGGAATGGAAAACGAAAGGTATACAATCCAATGACAAGTTGCCCTTGTGTCTTGGTGTGAGCTTGCAGGTGCCTCAGATTGAAGAGACTGCCATCCGTGCGTACCGGATGTAAACAGCGTCTTGATTGTTGAGGTCTTTCATGGCTTGCTTCAGCATCATGCTGAAGAAGATAGTAAAGAGGGTTGGTCCGAGGACGCAGCCTTGCTTCACACCATTGTCAATGGACACCAGACACAAGAGCAACTTGTCCGTGAACTACTCTTTGCAGATGATGCCGCTTTAGTTGCCCATTCAGAGCCAGCTCTCCAGTGCATGACGTCCTGTTTTGCGGAAACTGCCAAAATGTTTGGCCTGGAAGTCAGCCTGAAGAAAACTGAGGCCCTCCATCAGCCAGCTCCCCACCATGACTACCAGGCCCCCACATCTCCATCGGGCACACCAAACTCCAAACGGTCAACCAGTTTACCTACCATTTCATCTGATGCAAGGATCGACAAAGAGATAGACAACAGACTCGCCAAGGCAAATAGCGCCTTTGGAAGACTACACAAAAGAGTCTGGAAAAACAACCACCTGAAGAAACACACAAAGATCAGCGTGTACAGAGCCGTTGTCATACCCACGCTCCTGTTCGGCTCCGAATCATGGGTCCTCTACCGGCATCACCTACGGCTCCTTGAACGCTTCCATCAGCGCTGTCTCCGTTCCATCCTCAACATTCATTGGAATGACATCATCACCAACATCGAAGTACTCAAGCTGGCAGATTCCGCAAGCATCGAATCCATGCTGCTGAAGACCCAACTGCGCTGGGTAGGTCACGTCTCCAGAATGGAGGACCATCGCCTTCCCAAGATTGTGTTATATGCCAAGCTCTCCACTGGCCACCGAGACAGAGGTGCACCAAAGAAGAGGTACAAGGACTGCCTAAAGAAATCTCTTGGTGCCTGCCACATTGACCACCTCCAGTGGGCTGATATCGCCTCCAACTGTGCATCTTGGCACCTCACAGTTCGGTGGGCAGCAACCTCCTTTAAAGAAGACTGCAGAACCCAGCTCACTGACAAAAGACAAAGGAGGAAAAACCCAACACCCAACCCCAACCAACCAATTTTCCCTTGCAACCGCTGCAACCATGCCTGCCTGTCCCGCATCGGACTTGTCAGTCACCAACGAGCCTGCAGCAGACGTGGACATACCCCTCCATAAATCTTCGTCCGCGAAGCCAAGCCAAAGAAAGAAACCAATGATCATTTGTAGAACTTTAAGTTCTTGCGAGTCAGTATCTCGGACGATCATTCCTGGACCCAACACACTAATGGTATCATGAAGAAAGCAGATCAGTGCCTCTACTTCTTCGGGTGTTTGCGGAGGTTTGATATGACATCAGAAACCCTGGCAAATTTCTACAGGTGTTTGGTGGAAAGTATACTGACTGGCTGTATCAGGGTCTGGTATATGGACACCAATACCCCTGAGTACAAAGCCCTCCAAAATTAGTGGTGCAGCACAGGACATCATAGGCAAAACTCTCCCCATCATCGAGAAAATCTATGGGGAATGCTGCCATCGGAGAGCAGTAGCAATCTTCAAGGATCCACACCACCCAGCACACTCATTGTCCTCACTGCCACCATCAGGAAAGAGGTATAGCTGCCACAAGTCTTGAACCACCAGGTTCAGGAACAGCTGCTACCCCTCCATCATCAGACTCTTCAACAACAAACTCATCAGCGACCCATTTAAGGACTCTTTCTTGTGCACTATTTATTTCTAAAAAATTCTCTCTGTATTGCACAGTCAGTTTGTTTACATTCTTTATTTGTTTACATGTATATGCTGTGTACAGTTTTTTTGCACTACCAAAAAGTGGTAATTCTCTCACCTGCAGAAAAAAAGAATCTCAGTAATGTATGAACTCTGACAATAAATTTGAAATCTGAAAGGCCTAGTTAATGTAGATTCTGATTCATTGTTTCATTTTATAATTGATATCCTTCAATTTTTGATTCAGTTCTCTCATTATTATTGTATACATATTCTAATAATTGTAATGTAATTTCTGATTAGCTTTGCATCAAATTACCAGATATTTCAAATCTCTACAGTCCTTCAAGTATATAATTGTAAAACAAAATGCAATAACTTTTAATTTATTGTAGGCTATTCATCCAGCTGCTTGGCAAATATTGTCATAAAATTAGACTAGTTTTCCTTTTTGTTATTTTTTTTTTGGTATCCTCTTGCACAATAATTATTTATTTTAAAGAAGGATCTTCTTTTCTTTCAAATGATTTAACCAGAAGCCCATGGATATAATTTGCCTGGGGGAACATGGCGTGATTGGCCAAGGACTGGTTTGAAAGTCCTACTGATTTAACCCAGTATTGATTTCAGTAGAAAACAATGATTAGTCTGTTGTCATCAATTTGCTCCTGGGCACATTGAGTTAGTTATCCTCTGAAGTTTCCAAATTAATTGTCAGAGTGAAGACATTTAATCATTCATCCTTTCAACAAAGTTCCTAAAATAGACATACTGAAACATAATGTATATTTTATCACGCATAATAGGTATATCCTATCTCAAAAGGAGTCTTCTAAATATTCTACCATTATCTTCTTTCTTGATCATTCTTCAAGCAAAACTCAAACAGAATTTTCAGTTACCAGATTGATTTATTCTGATGAAATATCTTGGAAACATTTCTTTATTAAAGATGCAAGTTATTTTTTTTTTTTGCGGTTATGTCTTCTGGTTGTTAATATTCTGTCCTGTAAAAGATGTTGAAATGCATATTCTAAACAATGATGCAATTCTGATCATTTTATGAAACTATTTGAGCTAGTTTTTCTTATTTAATAACACCATTGTCACTAAGATCAAATTTTCCAAATTAAAGCTAAAATTATACTGTCTGGTGTGTGTTTCCTGTTCAATTGTAAAATATAGAACATTTGTTTAGAGTACAAAAATTTCATAGGGCGCATCAAAGTAGAATGATGAAGAGGTAGCTTACCCAGCAATTGTAAAATATGATCTAAGTTCAGTTCAATGTTTCCTTTACTTACCCTGAATTCAGTTTATGGACACTTGACTTGTTTTAACTAGATTTTTTTAAACTAATACAAGCCAGTTGTAAATACCCTTCTGTATGTTGTTTTCCAAGGTCCCGGTGAAACAAAATGTGTCAATGAATCATATTTGCCAGCTCGTCATTGTCAACGTGAGCAGAAACATTTGCAGACTAATTGTTGCGTTATTTAGCTTCATTCTTCTTTGGCTTGGCTTCGCGGACGAAGATTTATGGAGGGGGTAAAAAGTCCACGTCAGCTGCAGGCTCGTTTGTGGCTGACAAGTCCGATGCGGGACAGGCAGACACGATTGCAGCGGTTGCAAGGGAAAATTTGTTGGTTGGGGTTGGGTGTTGGGTTTTTCCTCCTTTGCCTTTTGTCAGTGAGGTGGGCTCTGCGGTCTTCTTCAAAGGAGGTTGCTGCCCGCCAAACTGTGAGGCGCCAAGATGCACGGTTTGAGGCGTTATCAGCCCACTGGCGGTGGTCAATGTGGCAGGCACCAAGAGATTTCTTTAGGCAGTCCTTGTACCTTTTCTTTGGTGCACCTCTGTCACGGTGGCCAGTGGAGAGCTCGCCATATAACACGATCTTGGGAAGGCGATGGTCCTCCATTCTGGAGACGTGACCCATCCAGCGCAGCTGGATCTTCAGCAGCGTGGACTCGATGCTGTCGACCTCTGCCATCTCGAGTACTTCGACGTTAGGGGTGTAAGCGCTCTAATGGATGTTGAGGATGGAGCGGAGACAACGCTGGTGGAAGCGTTCTAGGAGCCGTAGGTGGTGCCGGTAGAGGACCCATGATTCGGAGCCGAACAGGAGTGTGGGTATGACAACGGCTCTGTATACGCTTATCTTTGTGAGGTTTTTCAGTTGGTTGTTTTTCCAGACTCTTTTGTGTAGTCTTCCAAAGGTGCTATTTGCCTTGGCGAGTCTGTTGTCTATCTCATTGTCGATCCTTGCATCTGATGAAATGGTGCAGCCGAGATAGGTAAACTGGTTGACCGTTTTGAGTTTTGTGTGCCCGATGGAGATGTGGGGGGGCTGGTAGTCATGGTGGGGAGCTGGCTGATGGAGGACCTCAGTTTTCTTCAGGCTGACTTCCAGGCCAAACATTTTGGCAGTTTCCGCAAAGCAGGACGTCAAGCGCTGAAGAGCTGGCTCTGAATGGGCAACTAAAGCGGCATCATCTGCAAAGAGTAGTTCACGGACAAGTTGCTCTTGTGTCTTGGTGTGAGCTTGCAGGCGCCTCAGATTGAAGAGACTGCCATCCGTGCGGTACCGGATGTAAACAGCGTCTTCATTGTTGGGGTCTTTCATGGCTTGGTTCAGCATCATGCTGAAGAAGATTGAAAAGAGGGTTGGTGCGAGAACACAGCCTTGCTTCACGCCATTGTTAATGGAGAATCTCTTTTCAGTGCCAACCGCTCAGTCCAAGATTTTGCCCTGCTCCAGCTCCCTCAACAGCCCCTAAGGCTAGAGCTGGATGAGGTTCCCACCCTGGATGAGACATATAAGGCAATCGAACAACTGAAAAGTGGCAAAGCAGCAGGTATGGATGGAATCCCCCCAGAAGTCTGGAAGGCTGGCGGCAAAACTCTGCATGCCAAACTGCATGAGTTTTTCAAGCTTTGTTGAGACCAAGGTAAACTGCCTCAGGATCTTCGTGATGCCACCATCATCACCCTGTACAAAAACAAAGGCGAGAAATCAGACTGCTCAAACTACAGGGGAATCACGTTGCTCTCCATTGCAGGCAAAATCTTCGCTAGGATTCTACTAAATAGAATAATACCTAGTGTCGCCGAGAATATTCTCCCAGAATCACAGTGCGGCTTTCGCGCAAACAGAGGAACCACTGACATGGTCTTTGCCCTCAGACAGCTCCAAGAAAAGTGCAGAGAACAAAACAAAGGACTCTACATCACCTTTGTTGACCTCACCAAAGCCTTCGACACCGTGAGCAGGAAAGGGCTTTGGCAAATACTAGAGCGCATCGGATGTCCCCCAAAGTTCCTCAACATGATTATCCAACTGCACGAAAACCAACAAGGTCGGGTCAGATACAGCAATGAGCTCTCATAACTTCTTTAATGACAAAATAATATGCACAGCAAATCTTTTTATGGCTCTAACCACTTTATTCATTTTTCTGAGAAATTGTGGTACCCCTAATTTTGACTATTAGATGGGTAAGCATTCAACATTGTGAAGTTTTAGGCCCTCATGGGATTGTCTCATAGATGTGCCTGATGTCATATAAGGTCATCTTCGGTAGCCTTGAATTTAGATCAAGTGATACAAGGCATTTTGGGTGGTGTGGGCTGGAAGGGGCTGTTACTGTGATACATCTCTAAATTAAATAAAAAATTAAATTCCACATCCATAATCAAGTTGTTAAATTGTTAAATGTATTTGAGGAAAATTAATGAGTGCGTACCTATTATTTTCAAGGAATCTTTGCTTGGGTAGCTTTAAAACATCAATGTGAGCCTCTAGTTATAGAACTGCGTTATTAAGCAGACAGTGACCCATTTTTTTGTGAATAATCCATTGTCTGTTGCGCTTCTACAGAATGTTGAAGGTTCAATCTATAACAGATTACATGAAGGCAGTAAGCCTGATCCTCATCTTTCCCTTCCTGTACTTTGAAAAAACATTTGGCCTTTTCTTTGTTTCCCTGATGATCTATATAAAGAAATATTTCCTGTGCATTTCAGATATACAGTGTTAGCATTAAGTAGTTAAAGTTTAAGTTTGAATTAATACAAATGCTGAGTAAAACTTTCTCTGTTCTTACCCACCAATGTACAATTTTCTACACCCTCTCATAATGAACTCTCATAATGAACTCTCAATTTAGTCAGTATGGTAATCTCTCACAATACTCCATGTCCAAGTTTACAAATTTAAAAAGTTGGTTGCAGTGTCCAAATTGTAAAATGCACCATTTTATTTCCAAAGTCTTTACAAGATCTACTTTATCAGAACTGTAGCATTTCAAGGCAGCTCATCAGCTTTTGAATTTATTAGGGATGGGCAATAAATGTTGGCCCTTGTTAGTCCCACATGCTGTAAATGAAATAAGTGAGGAATGTTTCACTGCAACAAGGCCATTCCCATTTCCAACTGAATTGAGGCAACTCCGACTCATTTCTCATAAGATCTTGTCGATAGAGTCTATTTGTACAATTCCAGTCTCAGAGGTGATAGATCAGTATCAAAACTGCTAAGCTACCAAGTTATTATTAACCAGCATCGAAATCAAGGTAAACTACAGGAAGCAGATTATATTTTTATTCACCAGGTAAACTATTACGTATATCCAAGTTGTAGATAATATTCAGCATTTTCATTGTTGCTTTGTGACATAATATCTCATAACAATTTATAAATGTTTAAATGAATGCCCAAATAGAATATTCCATGTATTTCAATACAGGAGATTGCTGTTGATTGAATTATTAAAGCCGACCAGATTTGTGGAAATACATTCCTAGCTGAGAGGTATTGCATGTTTTGTGGGAATATCAGTGGGATTGTGAGCAATAATCCCAAAGGTATGGCTGTTTTTAAGCATTATGTGCAAGCTTAAGAGTCATCTGGTCCAGAAGATGTGACGTCTTCAGCAGTGGAAACCTCTGCAGACTCACCTGGATTGCTAGCCTACATCTCACCGCTTTGCAGAGGATCAGATAAATTACTTTCAAATGACATTGAGTTTTGCAACTAAATAATGATTTACAGATGTGTTTCTTAGAAATTTCAGCAGTTGTTCATATTCTTACTTTGTGCATCGATTTCTCTTTTTATTTGGATTGCATCAGACAGTAAATTTCATTTCTGTTCAGAGCTTAAACCATTGTGATGTGTTTCTGTAATATATCAAGGTTTGAATTTTGAATGCTGGATATAGTTTCTCGAACACACGATACAAAGCTCAGTGTTATGCTGCAAGCTGCAAAAGATTTGAGCGATTAATGCTACCCCTTGCCTTTCAGTGCTTCTTGCCATGGGGCTTGGCTGTGCCACCGCTGTCACTGTGCCAGCAAATATCTGCAGTCAGTACCATTGCCAACTGCGCATTATCAGAAATCTGTCGTCAGATATCCGCAGTCTTTACGACGGCTCACTGTTCTTTACTGGCTGGATCATGCGACTAAAATTTTAACTCTTTCATCAAAACAAAACAATGTCGAACAGGTTTAACAACAGGAATAGTGAAGAATTCTGGCAATCAGCTTGTTCTTTCTTCTGTATAGTGGCCAAACTTTGTATGCAGTCCTTTCAGTCCTGACATCTGAATATATCCTTTGAAGTACGATATTTATCATTAAAGTATATATGGGGAAAAAAAGCAGATTTGAAAATTGTTCAGAACTAATGAGCAATTTTACTGATTGATTAAGGAAGGCGAACCACAGATTTTAATCTCGTGCAAATTAATGTTTACTTTTGAGTTTTATAGGCTGTTTCGGTGAATTAATCACTTTGATGATTAATGAGTGCAGTATTTATTTCAGATTCACACAACTTTTCCCTTGCATCTCCTTTTTGCCAAAACATCATTTTCACCACGACTCCAACCCCAACCTCCCCCCTCACAATGATCCTTCCATTTGTCGATTTATTCCACAGTCAAGAGTTTGAAATCATTGGATCTTCTGTCAGTCGCAGCCTTCTGCTCGTTTCTCACCACACATCTTTGTCATCCTATTTGTATACAAGGATCTGAAAATGTAGACTTTCTTACCTCTTTTCCAATCCATAAACACAGAAGCTATTGCCTCAGAGAGTCAAAGAGGGATGGAGCATAGGCGGTGGTCATTCAGCCCATCGTGCCTGTGCTGGCTCTTTGTAACAGTCTTTCCTGATGTATATGATTTAGTCTGCTGAGACTTCATCAAGGAACTGCACTTACTATTTGTCCATCAAGGTGCGTGGAATTAAACGTCTCATAGTTTGAGATGATGATGTTGGTTTTGGAACTGGTCTTTACTTGTGATAGTTAAACTTGCATCCTCAATGGTGTCCAAGCTCAGTGAGCAAACATATTAAACAAATTTGAATCATTTGTGAAAATCTTTGGCCATAGTGGCAAGTAGATTTCTTGCATAATTTACATTATTTCTCTCGACAGTAATGGAGACCGTTTGGTCCTCATCTACGTTGAGATGAAGAGCCCTAAAATTTAGCCACTTTTACTCACTCTGCCAAGGATGTCACCATAAGTCAGAAGCAATGGTTATCCTAAAAGAAAAGGAATTTGAAAGGGAATATGGTGAAACTTTTCCCACATTGAGTTCAGATCAATGTTACATAATTATATGACCAACGTATCAGGAATTTAGTATTTTTTTTATTCAGAGGTTGGTGAGAAATGGAACCAGCTACTGTCAGATGTTGTGCTTGCAAGTAGAGTAATGATGTTTGTAAGAAGGAAGAGAATGGAAAGGTGGAAGTAGGCAATGGGAAAGTGAAAGGAAAGCAGAGTGTAAAGTCTGATGTTAAGCAGGTGGGAGAATTCTCTGTCTGCAAATTTTATGCCACTTCTATTGTAATGTGTAATTAGTTGATCAGATCTTGTCAATATTGATCAGTCTATGTAATTGAATTGCAAGGGGTCTGAAATTTCATGGCGTTGTATTATATATTTAATTTGGGTCCGCTGACATGCATCTCAGAAATGATTTAATTAAATTGTGTTTTGTCCATATTTCAAAAGTTCAGCATTGTGTACAGAAATCAACATGCCGTGGCACATATTTTGGAAGGTCAAAAGAAAAAGAATGTTGAGAATTTACTGCAGTTGAACAGATGTGACAGAAGAGGTGAACACCTCTGCGGTAATGATTTGTGAAATACTGTATGTGCACGTGATAACAAACTCAAGGCAACTATGATGTCCCCATTCTTTACCACGACTGTCTTTCTTGAAGTGAAATGTTTGCAAGTGAGTGAGACCTGCTTGATGAGCATGTCCTCAATAGCAGCACTGACATTTTGCAAGTTATGAAGTAAGAGAATTTTATGACATACAAGGTCATTGGTTAAGGTGTGAAATAAATTGTGGATGTACCTGTTTCTTCGGGGTTGTGCAGTACAGAAATCAGCCAATCGGATCACCACATCAATACCAGAGTTAAGAAGAATTGTTTTTGAACTGTCTTGAGGATGGATTCAGGATTGACATATTCACCATTCTTGTTTTCTCACTGAAGCTGCTTGACCCACTGAGTTCCTCCAGCTCATGGTTTTTTTTCTAGATTCCAACATCTGGATCTTCGGCTTTGCTAGTCTTTCACCCTCATCGTTGAAAACACACATCTAGTAATTGTAACATCCAATTTTATATTTCATCTTCAATACATGTCTCCCATGGTCTCACCATTTTCCTGCAGCTAAATGCTAAACCTTATACCTTCCTTATCCCCATTCTTTTTATCTCTCCCCTTGTAACTTAACTCCAGGCTACAAACTCTTGAAAACTGTCTTTTGAAACTGTTCCTCAGTCTTTCTGGCCAAATACAAGCCTACCCATGTTCCTGTTACTTCACCATTCCCTGAGCTTCCATTTACTTTCAACCGTCACAACCTGGACATACTCTATTTTCCAACAGGGGAGAAGGTTTATGAGCGTGAAAACATGCACCGCAGGCTTGTAGACAGTTTCTCCTCTGCAGCTATCAGGCTCGTGAATGAACTCCATAAGGATGTTGTCATGCTGCCCTTGCTTTGTGCTAATTGAATACTTCTCCATCAACATCCCTTTTCCGTCTTCAATTTCAGGCAGTGGTGGTTGATGCAACTGGGCCAAAGGGTTCTCCACACTGATGCTGGGATAGGTAACAGTATCACTGTGGCAAAAATTTACAAATGTAAATTTCCCTCAGTATAAATTCTAGTAGATTATACAAATTTAGGAGGAGTTGACCAATTTTGAATGTGCAGGAAGCCATTACTGCTGTTTACAAAGTACCCGTAATAATCAAGGCTGGGAATCAGTGGTGCACGTCAAATGACCCAGTCAGGTGTGACAATATATTGTAAATTTGGTTTAGAATTATGTTGTTAATAATCAGGGACCCTACAGTGTCACCCAGAGGTATTACATGATTCTTTTAATTGGTAAAGTTCTTTTAAAAGTATAGATGTAGACAAATTAGTGAAGAATTATTTTCGAGTTGTGTTTTTAAAAGATTAGTTCTAGTGCTATTAAATATTAATGATAAATTATTATTGCAATTAATATCCAACAATTTGTAAAGACTGAAAATTTGTGTGCAATTGCGAGAAAAAGACAAGCTAAATGTTGAAAATAAATATTTCATTTGGGCCCATTTTTAGTGCTATTATTTAAGAATATTTTAGTGGAAGAACTGAGACTAGTCATTGTATGTTGTTAAACTTCAGAGAAGATTTATTTTGAACTCAGTCATTTCCCCTGTCCCTCCCATGTTCTTGCACCTGCTACTAATAGAACTGCTCTGCTTGGCTGCTCTTCATGGCAAGTTAGAGTGGCAATGATAATGTTGGCAACAGATCTCCTGCTATTTAGACACATGAAATAAGTGAACAAAGGGGATAAACTATGTTTATTTAAAAAGGCCAGGTGCTTAAAGCACATATGATGCCATGGAAAGAGAAAGGGCTATATAGTCCTCTGAACTTTCAAGTTGACCACCCAAAATTAGGTTCTATTGACACTCCAAGGTGATTTATAATGTAAGATCCACTTACAAATACCAGAAAGAAGGACAAAAAAATCCCCGCTGCAAACCAGCTCCGTATTGATACAAACTCATGGAAAAGGAAGCTCATGAATTTAAACATGCTGCATTTGCTACAAGTAATTTATCAATGTATAATAATTCATATAATGTTTTTCAGTTAATTATAGTAAATGTTAGCACCCCTCCTCTTCAACTGTGTGTGAAGTCTGAACCCTCTGGGTGAGGTGTAACTTTCACCTGATCAGATCCTGTTATGTGTGCTGCATGAGGTGAGGAATGTGGTACTATAGTTGTGTATGCTGCTGCCTACCGGATGATTCAATTATGTTTAAAAAGCTCTCTGAAACATTTTTCATTATTGGTAATTTTGCATACAAATCTTTAGTTGCAGGATACAATTAGAATTCAGTGGTAAGGAGGTTGATCAACTCTACTGCTCTGTCCCTGATATTTTTGATGGTTGCAGTTCCCATTTTTTAGATGAGTGGCTAGGATTCTATCAGACTCTTGAACTGAGAATTACAAATGCTGAAAAGCCTTTGAAGAGTTCCGAGGTGAGCTCATTGTGTCCGTGTTTTCAATGAGTTATTGATAGGTCTTCACCTGCATCAGTTATTGCCTCTGCTTAGTGGCGATCAATCTCCCCTAGGATGCGGTAGTGACAATGTTTCAACTCAGGAATCAACTGATAAAAAGGACTTGTGAATTGTGGCCCAGGCTACTAAGCCAACAACAGTTAGACTCCAATGCTATCCATTAAATTTCGTGGAATTGGAACTTAGGAAATTAGTAGATTAAATGTCGAAGGTAATAAATGCATGAATGAATGTTTTTAGGAACAGCTTGTGTTCAAGTCGGGGAGAAAAATCTGATGGAGATAAAATTAACACAGATGGGAAAATGTCAAGGTATGGGGCTGATTTAACCAGTGAACATGCATAATTGAATTTATCTCAAGTGGAAACTAGAGGGAAAGGCAAGGAATTTTAAAAAAATTAAGATTTAAGTAGCAGAGAGTGGTCAGATTGATTTGAACTTTTTAAGAAATGAGATAGTAAGACATTGACCTGTTGGAAAGGACAAATATTATTTTCATACTTCTGCAGATTGAAGAGAGAGGGCAAATGATGACCTAAGTACAAATCTTTATAATGTTTGTGTAGGAACAACTGGAAGACTGTATGAGGAGCTGTGAATTTTAATGCCAAGAAATTCTTCGATTTGTTCAATTATAATTTTCACCTATAAGCCCTGTCATTATCTTACTCATTATTCCCTCATTATTTACTCCACGTTGGTATTCCGTTTTATTTCTTCCATTTCAACAAGACAAAGCTATGTATTTTAACTCATTATTTTTGGAGTTATAGCGGTGATCAGGGAAACTAAGACTAATGAAACTACAGATGCAAGACTATTGTAATCTGGTTCACAATTTGAACACAATCCTAGTTTTGATCATTTACTTTATTGTTTGCCTTATTGATGTTTTATGACACCTGCAGTTTGGGAAGTCCTGACTTCATTATTTATTGGTAAGCCCCAAATTGTAACACAAATACGTATATGTATCTGCAACTTGAAAGTATGCAGTTTAATGGAAATATGAATTTACTTTGTACATTCCTTTCTTGTCCTTCGAGATTTAAAACACAGACAGTATGCATCCTTTGAATATGTCACTGTATGAGCTAAATGTGTCTTGTCAACCATAATATATTTTTCCTTAGGCATATATGAATTGATGGTTTGAATCTATTTGATATTATCATTATTTATTGAGTTTCCACTTGTGCAGTTTAATTTGAATTTGAATTTTTTTTCAAATGAAGAGTAAAAAGTGGAATATGCATGCATTTAGTCATTAAAACAGGCCAAGTGGTGTTAGATGGCTTGTTGCATTCCTTGTCCAAACAGGACATGACAGTAATGTACAATATTGAGCAGGAATAAGTTATATTGTCAAATTGGCTCTTTTAAAATAACCTAAAGCTCTTGTTGGGGCTCTGGTCAGGCAACATTCAGAAGGTGGATGATCATTTTTATTCTTGCCTTATTGGAGAACCTTTACAGCATGGAAAAGTGGAAGGAAGGTTGAGAGACTCATTATCTATGCTAGAAAGGCAAGTTTCACAGGAAAGCCAGATAAGAAGGAATGTCGAATGTCTTTTTTTTTAAAAAAGTGTCTGCCCAAAATTTGCAGATTGTATAAAAGATTTTGGATATGCTATGAATTCAAAAGAAGAATAAGGTTCAAGGTTTTGAAGGACAAGGTTAGGACAGATGGCCACAAAGCGCTTTACATCGAGGCTCATTAGTTGCTGTAGTGCAATGCCAAGAACTGTAGTTGACACCAGGACCCCGCACTTATATAAGCAATTATTAGATGCCATGATCGAAAGATAGGAGCATTCGTGTTCTGAGAAGATGAAATGGTCCAAAGGAACCTTTTAAACATAAGCCCATTCTGCAGTCTATGGCATTTACTTTTTTTTTAATTTTTATTTTTCACACCATAGTCTATGGCATTTACTTGTGTGAAAGTTGTGTGTCACATAAGCTTTGTCTTGCCATGTGCATAATTAAAACAAAGGTAAAATATCCTCTTGCCAGATAGAAGTCTCTAATAATATGATTATGGCACATGATGCCAGGGTTCTCACCTAAAAATACAATTGCATAGTGAAGTGCAACAGAATTTCTAAACAGGTCAATGATGAAATCTGGCAACATGGATGGTTTTGAATTCGACTGTCGAGAAAGTTGCAGGTTTGGTGCATGTAACTTCCATCCCAAATTTGAGTGAGTGAAAATGGTGGCAAGGAAGCCTTATGACTGAGATCAGGTAAATTTGATGATTTTTTTTTTAAAATAAAAGCTCTCCTTACAGCTTACTGGCTTCAGTAACTCTTTGGTACCTTTTAGGTTTTGCCTTTGCTTGAATGCTGGAAGGTTGCCCATTGATGTCATGGAAACACTTGAATCACTAAGAATGATTCATGTCTCTGCTTTTCTCCCATCCTCCTCCACACAGACAGGAATAGTTGTTTTAACCCTTACAGTATTTGGTATCAATGTTCATTCCAAGCGCATTTTATGTATTCTGTTTTTCTTTTTCTCCCTTTGTGTCTCTCAGTATTGTATTGCCATCTCTTTGACGTGGGGGTGGGGAGCTGTAAAGTGCAAAGCAGTGCACACTGCATGATCGCCATCAACCCCAGCTTTCTGATGAGGGTAGAGCTTGCATTTTCAGCAATTTCCTCTCCTTTAACAACCCCCCTCCCCCTCCTTCTCTCCCCACCATCCTCCACTGAATTGTGCAGAATACTCTTGGACTGTAGTCCATCCAGATACTTATTTCAGAATTGGAAAATCTTGCTTGTACAAAGTGGGTTGATTCTGCACATCAATGCTCCCTTTCAAACTTGTCCATCTCTTACCTTTGAGGGGTTCAGTACTTCTACGCCAGCTAGTCAATATTTTTTTTTTTGCATTTTGTTACCGATTATTAGCATAACCATAGCATTTATATTAAGACGAGAAAAAGAACAATAGAAATATGTAGTCTTAATAAATTCAAAGAAAAAATTATGCGCTCATTATAGTCCTTACTGCACCACATTTGTCTCAAGATGTTTCAGTTCCTGTTTATTCAGCAGGGTAAATAATGTATAACACTGGGTGTTTGTCTGCTAGTTAAATACAGAATTTGATCATTTTCTTATTTTTTAAAATCTTAAATAATATTTTCCTTCTATAAGCATTATTTATATTATTGTAATGCTCACGGGCATACAATTTCAATTAGCAGTTCCAAATTATTTTTCTGTCCAGTTGAAGTGTTGACATTGCAAACATTGTTAACCTTCTGTAAATAATTCATAATTTACAACTGGATCATGGAAAAAGATTTAATGCAAAACCATGGCATATCAGAATATGTATCATTGCATTTCAATTCTCTTTCAATTCAGTCTATTTACAGGGTTTTAAACAAATTAGCAGCTGTTCCATTTAAAGATATTTGAAGTATTTTTGCCAGTTCTATAAAAGATCATAATCCATTCTGTGGAACAAACATAACAAAAGAAAAGTGAATTATCTGTCTTGAAATTATTGAAATCCTGCTATAAATTCTGGTTGCGTGTTCTTTTGAAAACTTTAGTAAATAGATCTTTTGGCCGTCATAAATTAGTCATTTGAATACATCGTCATAAAAAAGTTTGTCTTCTGATGTAGAACATACAGACAGAAGACCATAACTCAAATAACATTAAGGCACTCGAGAAACCAGAATACCATTTTTGCCTATCGTGGGATGGTTGGTGTTTTTTATGTTGATATTCTTGTATCAGTCACTCTATTGCTAATTCGTTATGATCTTATAAAATGTCTAACATTCTGTTTTAGCCTGTCATCTGTGCATCATATGTCAATATGGAGGGGAGGGAACTTGGAAGGTACAACAAAGTAGAAATGAAACACATTTGATGTATAGTATTTCCATCACCCACTACACAATATAAAAGCAGTATTGTCACAGATTCTTTGGTTTGCAAGAGCACCTTAATTTGCTGGAATTTGTAGCACTAAAAGGGGCATGGATTAATTGTTAGAATAAAAACTAAGGACTTATTAGTTGCAGTAACCCTGCTGTCGGGTATCCCTATTATCTTTCATATAATACTGTAAATTGGAAAATTTTCAGGGCCAAGGATGTCTTGTTTCCATTCTAGTTCTGTGCATTCTCAGCTGAAGGAAAGGTCCTGTGTGGGATCCACAAACTCTGCCAGAATGTGGCAGGAGTACTTGCTGGAACCTTGCTGCGGAGGTATTGCTAAGGAGGCACGGTTCCCTCTATTTTTAGTGGTCACAGGGCAGGATCGGTGAGCATGTAATATTTTTGAATAAAATTCTTGAAATGTTATCCCTCCCTTTTAGGAAATCCATTGCTTTGAATCAGCTTGGACTGCAGTGATTGTTTCAGGGGTCTGGGGTGATCAATGTGGCCCATTCGCCAGGGCTGGTTTGCACATATAGAGCCTTGATGCCGGGATTGTTCAGTTGAGAAGGGCATGGTCATCGGTTTATGGAGATCAAAAAGCTTCAGCTGCAGCAAATCTAAAATAGAAAGAGAAAATTCTGGAAATGACAGGGTATCAGGACATTGATGAAGATCCTTTATCACAATTCTGTCATTGGTTCACTATTCTCGAAATGGATTTTAAAAATTGTAGGAGCAACATTTGTGGCTCTGCTTTGGCAGCTTGAAGTATCCACAGGGGAATTTCCACTCCTTTGTTGCATACAAGAGGAAAGGGAGCACTGTTGTTCAGGACATAACAAGCTCGGTGCAGGTTTGAAGTCTCGTCCTTTGAACTCTTTCTTCTGCAGCTGGTCATAGGCTGTGCCGGGACACTGAAAGCTGTGGTGAATCTCAAAGTCAGTGGGAACAGAGCCATGAAAGACTCAGTGATAGTGCCAAGACCCATGTTTATACTCATTCCTTGGATATGACATTTGGGACGTCTTCGCAATGCAAGCACCTCTTTTCGCACGTGTAAACTTCTGAATTAATGTGAAGGTTACAAAGAAATATAAGCAATAATTTAATCCATTAATAAATTGTGTTGGCATGGAGTCCTTTGTCACACTGTAACATGACTATTTGGGGAATTGGATTGATAGGAATGTCACCATTTATCTTTGAAATGGTTGACGATTGACTTGTATGAACCCATGCAGTTCTTAATGCTTCTATAATAATGTGTATTTGGATTTCCATGAGGATATAAAAATAGTGATAATGAAATAATTTCAAGATCTATCCGAATGGTGGTAATAGTGCATCCATGGCATTACTGTCTTTATCCTCCATGTAATGCAAGTCATAGCCATGGCACTGCTGCTGCTACACTTGTTGGGGTGTAGATTCTTTAGTTGTGATAGAATAGTGATGGAGAGTTGGATCACAAGATCATTGAAAAGTAGGTTACTCAAGCACATTTTTTAAAGCACATTGTTCTCAACCAGCATAACCTCAAGCAATTTTTAACAGCATGTTATAATTTTACAGTGTGTAAAACATTGGTCTGGATTGAGGTTAGTGAACCCACTGCCCAGTTTTCCATCTGTGCAGCCATGCATCTGTATAAATCTGAACCTGGGCAAGCTCTTCCTGAAGATTTCAAATACTGTACTTTCTTCAACTTCTATTCTCTGAGGAGAGAGTATCATAAGTGAGGACTGAAAAAAAAAGTAGAAATTAGTTCAAACTAAAGTTTATTGAAACAAAATTAAGTCAAAAATTAATTTAGAAACACAAGAAACCACTATTAATCGGAATATCTGCAGTGAAATAATGAAAATCAAACAATTCTGGTAAAACATGCATTCAGTTAAAGATGGTGACCCCATGCAAATGAATGGATGTCTGCTGAGCACTTGCCCTAGTGGAACAAGGCTGAGAGGCCAGGTACAGAATTCAGCTAGATTCTTGATTCAGTAAGTTGAGGAATGCAGGTGTGGCCTGCTGCACTCACACCTGATGACCAACAAGTTCTGTACTATGCTGCAGGATTCTCTATGACTTGCTGGCACAATCAAGTGACTTTATCGTAAATCCAGAACTTGCCTCGCTCTGTCTTCTGATCCATCGCTCTATAGTTTCCGTACTTTCACATTTCCCCCCCAAATACTACATTCCCCAGAAAGCATTTTGTTTTGACCATGCCCACTTTAAATATATTGGCCCTCCTAGTGATTAATGACTCTTTTATTTACTCGGATCAAATAGTTTATTTGTATTTCGATTTTATAGAATTCTGTAAAATGGCAAATATAGTACCCTCACCCTTGAATCTGAAGATTTTGGTATCACGGACTCCAAAACTGTGTTGCCACCGCAGAGCTCCAGCACCCTGGATTCAATCCTGACATCTGGAGGTGTCTGTCTGGAGTTTACAGATTCTCCCTGTTACATTGTGGGCTTCCCTTCAGATATTCCGCTTTCCTCCCACGTTGCAAAGATCTGCAGATTGATGCACTAATAGGCCCCTGTGCACAGGAAATGGTAGAATCTGGGAAGAGTCGAGAAGAATCCATGGATAATAAAGTGGGATTAATGCAGATGGGTGCTTGACCGTTGGTGTGGGCTGAAGGACCTATTTCCATGTTACATGGCTCTCATTGAGAATAATTGAGGCTTTATGTGACCCAAGATATTTCTTGCTTTAGAACTTTTTAAAATATTGATGGAATGATGGAATGGCAGGGCAGGCTCAATGGGCTGAATGGCCTAATTTCGCTCCGGTGGCTAGTGGTCTTGCACTATTACAGGAACATTCTTCAGCAATTCATTACTTTTTGGTCCGCTTGTAAAATAGAATCCAACTTCACATTTTTGATCCTCATGCTTGATCAAAATTCTCCTTCCACATTCTGCCTTCCAAATCACCAATTTTGAACTGGTAGTAGTTGACGACTGTACATTGCTCCTGATGCGTAGGTTGGCGGTCAAATTAGGGTTGGTTGATAGGAATGTGATGAGAATAGGTTAAAAATAAAATCAGTGGGGGCAAAGGGAATGCTTTGTGACCTGTGGGACTGAATGACGTAATTGTCAAGAGGAAATGTGGGCTTATTTGGATCATGGAGAATTAAGCATAAATCTTTAGACCATTCTTATGGTGCAGTATTGTCACAGTTGAAAAATGCCATCTTTTGATTAAGCTAAAACCACCTACTGTTTGGACACAAGATCAGCTGCAAAAATTTAAAGAGAATTAGGGACTTAGAATGGTGTGTTCATCCTGTTATCAACATTAGTGTGATAAGTTCAAGTTTATTTGTCATCCAGTTGTATCAGTTCAATCTGATGTAACAATGTTCACTGGTCCACGGTGCAGAACAGTGCAAAATGTATAGATTTCAGATTTATTTATTGTCAGAATACATACCTGACATCACAAACAACCTTGGGATCCTTTTTTTCCTGTGGGCGAGGCAGAATTACCATTTATTGGTAAATGGGGGGGGACAGGGACTGCACAGCGTATGCATCTAAACAAATAAAGAACTTTGAACATATAACAAATGTAAACAAACTGACTGCAATACAGAGAGAACAAATGAAAATCAATAAAGTACACAAGTAAGAGTTCTTAAATAAGCCCTGATTGAGTTTGTTGTTGAGGAGTGTGATGGTGGAAGGGGGGAGCAGCTGTTCCTGAACCTGGTGGTGCAAGCCTTGTAAAACCTATACCTTTTTCCTGATGGGTGGGGTAGGTCTTTGATGATTGCTGCTGCCCTCTGACAGCAGTGTTCCCTGTAAATGTTTTCAACAGTGGGGAGAGATTTGCCTGTGATGTCCTGGGCTGTGTCAACTACCTTTTGGAGAGCTTTATGCTCAGGTGTATCCTGAGCATACCAGACCGTGATGCAGCCAGTTAGCACACTTCCCACCACACTTCTGTAGAAATTTGCCAGGGTTTCTGGTATAGTACCTGTGATAGTATAGATCTATCACCAATGTATATAGTGTATATAGTTACAGTATCTAGACTATGCTTACAGCGATTGGCTGAGAGCTTTGCCACGCCTACTGTCTGGGCCTTAAAGGGTTGTGTCCCTAGCCAGGTCGGATCATTCTGGACTGGTCGGCCGCCTGTGAAGAGCTCCTGTCTTTTGCTAATAAAAGCCTTGGTTTGGATCAACAAGTCTTTGATTCTTTCGACGAGCTCTACAGTACCAAACCTTCACAAACTCCTGAGGAAGTAGAGGTGGTTACAAGCTTTCTTCTCAATGCCATTCCTGGATCCAGGGTCCAGGAAAGATCCTTCAAAATAGTGACTCCCAAGAACTTAGATTTGCTCATATATACAATATATAGTTACAGATTTCTCTTAGCAGACATTCAGTGTTCTCACTGCCTGTGGGAAGAAGCTATTCCTCAGCTTGGTGATTCTGTCTCTGATACTTCTGTATCTTTATCCCAGCAGGAGTAGTTGGAAGGTGCTGCGTGTGGGGTTGCAGGGATCCTCCCAGATGTTGCGAGCCCTCTTCAGATAACAATCCCGGAAAAATCACATGATTGTGGTGGGGAGAGAACCCCAGTGATTCTATCTATCATTTTTATGGTCCTGTGTATTGATCCGATCCTCTACAGCAATTGTACCAGTCTGTGATCCAGCGGCTTGGAGTCTCTCGATAAAGCTCCTATAGAAGGTTGACATAATGATGGGCAGTAGCTTTGCCTGTCAAGAAAGTGCAGTTGCTGTTGTGCCTTCCTGACAAGTGAGGAGATGTTGTGTGCCCATGCTAGATCACTTCTTAAGTGAACTTCGAAAACTTGGAGCTCTCCACTTGCTCTACTACTGAGCTATAAATGTGTAGTGGATAATAAAAGGTTATGTGGTAGTTATTAGAATGCTGTTTGTAAGAGGTTTTTGATCATAAATCAGTTGCATTGCTTTCTGCATTGCTGCATTCACTGTGTTTTAAAAATTAATTAATTGGCTACAAAGTGTCTTAGGACATTGAGATTATGAAAATGCTGTGTAAAGAATGCATTTCTATTTTTTTTTAAAATCTGCGATCCCAGAGCAATAATCACCATGTTTCTGAACTCTCATCAAAACCTCAAATTGTTAGACTGGTATCACCTTAGCGACCCTTTGTTTTCCATATTATTTTATAATGGAGTGAGGCAAGTTGCACACAGTTCTCTCACTACATCTTAAATTTACATTCTAAGATGGTAAATGCTATAGATCTCATTTATTTTTCTTCTACCGCCATTTCATTTTTCAATAATGTATTTGTGGAAATGTTTTTATAATTTGGGGATTCCCCTAAAATGAACCATACAATTAAATTCTTTAGGACATGGAGGGAATCCTGATTTCCTGACATTATGATGCCCTCTAGATCAATGGTTTTCAAACTTTTTCTTTCCACTCACATACCACCTTAATATTCCCTAGGTGCTCTGTGATTAGTAAGGGATTATTAAAGTGATTGATATGTGAGTGGAAAGAAATCGTTTGAAAACCATTGTTTTAATTGTATCAAATTGACTCGTTATGTGCATGGTTTCATAACTCCAATGACAATTTTTCTCATGCAAAATATTTCAGAAACAATTGGATATAGAGCAGTGGTTCTCAACCTTCTCCCCCCACTCATGTACCGCCTAAGTAATCCCTGACTAATCACAGAGCACCTACGGAACGGCATAGGAATTACTTAAAGTGGTGTGTGAGTGGAAAGAAAAAGCTTGAAAGCCACTGCTCTACATTGAATTCCCCACTCAGCTAAAATCCAAGTCTGAATGGGTACATTTTCTTAATTGATCCTCATCTTGTAAATAACTAGATTTTGTTGTCTCGTAGGAGCGCAGTTTAAAATGAATAATGTAAGTTGCATTAATCATCTTCTAAAATTCCTATTAGAGCCTTTGGAGATCTACTGAGAGTTTAAATAAAAGGAAGAATCAGAGTTTATTGTCACAAACATGTCACATGAGATGCATTACGAAATAATACAGCAGCATTACTGGTACAAAATTGCTATAAATTTCTTTTGCAAAACAAGGGTAGGTGAGGAAGTGTCTGTGGTTCATTGTCCATTCAGAAACCTAATGGTGGAGGGGAAGAAACTATTTTTGTACTGTTGGGTGTTCATCTTCAGGCTCCTGTACCCCCGTCCTGATGGTAACAGTGAGAAGAGGGCATGGCTCAGGTGGCACGGGTTCTTGATCGAGAAACAGTGATCGAGGAGATTACCGGGGTCTCTCTTTCATCTACTGATGAAAAACATCAGAATAGAAGGAAGCCATTTTGCTCATATTAGCGCTCCATTTAGCTCCATTGTTGAGCTTCAACGTGGACAAGACAAAGGAGATGATTCTAGAATTCAGGAGAGCAAAAGGATGACCATTCGCCACTACACTTCAATGGCTCTGTCGTGGAGAAAGTGGAACTTACAAAGTTTCATGGTGGATGTGTGAAGGATGGCCTACGGTAGACCCAAAATAAAAAATATAAATCATTATTCAGGATGGTTCAGTAGGGCCTGGACTTCCTCAGAAGGTTGAGGAGGCCAAGAATACCGGTCCTCAACTTGACAACATTTTGCAGGAACACTACTGAGCATGTCCTGTCTCGGCTTCATCATTCTATGATGTGGTAGCTGCAAAATGTTGGTCCAGGTCGATACTGAGGATCATCAAAGCTGCGAAAGTGACTGGGTCTCCCTTTCCTCTACTGACAAGGTTTACCGGGAGTATTGATGAATCAGGGCTGAAAGAATTATTGAGGACTCATTCCATCCATGACATTGTACCTTTGACCCACTACCATTAAGGAGGGGTAACAGGTGCATCAAAACACAACTGCCAGGCTGGGAAATAGCATCTTCCTTCAGTTTGTGAGATTGATGAGCAGAATCCTCTGAGTAAATAATCCAAAATATTTACATATATGTATTTTAAATTCTATCTTAATGCATATATATGATTATCATGTACTATATATAGTGTGTGTATGGCACCATGGTCCAGAGAAACATTATTTTGTCAGTTATGCACAGTCAGATGATAATGAGCTTGAATGGTCTCTTCTAATTCTCTTTTCAGTTATAGCCAAAAACATAACTTCATGGATCAGATAATATTTGTGACTGTGAGCTATGACACAGGTCTCAACCACAATAAAAGGCTTTGCAGATTACTTTCTGATTATTTTCTATTCACTCTATGATTTTTTTTTTCTAAAAGGATTTTGTAAGGATATGAATAAGTAATTATTTGGTAACCCTTGTCATATTGCAAGGGTGACCCTACCAATTCATTTTGGTCAGTGAAAAGTCCACACATAATATATATACTGCATTTTTAAAGCATGAGATTACAAAAAAATAATATTTTTTTTTTAATTATTTATAAATTTAAAACCACAAAGAATTCACATGATGCATAATAATACAAATCAAATACAAATATGACATATATAAAAAGACAAGAAAAATAAAGAAATTCCCCTATATACTGCCCCCTCCCACCTTATCCCTTTACTAAAAGAAAATGAAAGAAAAAGAAAAGAAAAAAGGGACTAGTGACCCTCAAAAGGAGTGCCTATTTATTGAAAGTTTCTTTGAATATACTGAGACCCTAAGGTGAAAGGGAATGTCAGAACTTTGTTTAAATATTCACACCCACATTTTGTTAATGAGGGCAACATATCTTCTAAAACATGTAGTACTTATCTCTTAAATTATAAGTAATTTTCTCAAGTAGTATACAACTCCGAAATTCGGCATGCCATTTTTCTATACCCAAATCTGTATCAGACTTCCAAGTTATGGCAATACATTTTCGTGTTATTGCTAAAGCAATTTGAACAAATTTCTTTTGATGCATAGTCAATTTTAGTTTAGGTTAAACACCCTAAATATCTCTCAATAAAAGTAACATTGGATCCTGTGGGCATTTAATACCCCTTTTTCTTTCCTTAACCCTATTTCTAACCAAAAAGGTTTAACTCTAGGACACTGCCAATTTCCTGTCCACGTCTAAAGCATAAATCCAAAAGAGTCTGGTTCAATTTGTTTGAACTTGTATGGTGTCAAATATAACTGATGAGTAAAATTATATTGTATCTCACATTTATTGTACTTTTCATATTTTCTCCACATATCTGAATCTAATGACGTTCATCTATTTGTTTATTCAAATCTACTTCCCATCTTGGTCTAGATTTATGAAGCCCTCCTTTTTGGGCTTTCTTTTGTCATATCCTTTACATCATTAGAAAAATCTATTCAATGAGATTTGCATTATCATCTTATAATTGCATACAATTTTCATAAATTTGATAGGATGTAATAGATGTTCCCTAAATTAGTCTAAATAACCTCCATGTCTTGTAATGGAATAGGAAGTTTTAAAATTACCGCTAATATAGAGAGAGAAGAGAAAAAGTGAAATAGTCTGGATTTTAGTCAAAATAAAATATCCAAGCACAATTCCCCTCAAACCACTTCAGATGTCTGATTACTGTCTGATTGATTTCATATCCTCAGTTCACCATTAGAGATTTTTAGTTACATTTCTTCAACAGGAACACATCAACTCTGATATTTAGTCATTTTGATTTTTTTTGTGATTTACAATTTGGCTTTTGCCATATCTTAAACCAGTAACAGTCTTTCAAACTAACAGTATTTTACTGCCCTGAATTTTTGTACGGAGTAACATGCAGCTCAGAAACACCTGAACTAAGCTGGTGATAATAGCTGCACGACTCTCTTCCGACAGCGCGCATTTCTTTATTTTCCCTCCAGCTTTTCCTCTTGCCTTGTTATTTTCTCTCATAAGTGACTCAGTTATTTACCTCTATCATTCATGGAAACAATTATGATATTGTGACCAATTCTGCAATGATTGAATTCATCTTTATTTCTCTGGAATTATTGGTAATTGTCCTGTCGCCTTGGCTCCTAGTTTTCAGGTCTCCCTCTGGTGGAACATTCTTTTCACGTGTATTTTGTCAATATTCATTATTCTAAAGTCCTTTATTATAACTTCTCCTTCCTAAAGCAAAATCCAACTTGTTCATTCTGAATAGTGTCATTTTCAATTCTAAAATTGACCATCAAATCATTGCACTTTCACTGTTGCTTTCTTTTTTTAGTTACATCTCATATTTAAATCTCATATTGCATTGACAGCAGTTTAATTCTTTTCTCGGCTTATAATATTGATGATAATTATTTGTTTACCTCTATTGCTTTTACGACATTTGGTTCCCTTCATGTTTATTGATTGAAAATTAATTTGCAGCTTAGCCATCAATTCTCGAGTTACATTCATGCTCAGTGGTGGGTGGACACTGTAAAAAGCAGATAAACATGGATCATGTCATTGGGAAGCTCTTGTTGCTGATAGCAAATAACTTTTTCCAATATCATGGAGCTTTGCAATCCATGAAAAGAACAAGGAATGCATCACACAAATATGAAATGGAATAGAATGCTGTACAATGTCTAAAACTTTAAAGCTGAAAGTTGTCCTATATTTTTCTTTTGAGACAATATTTGGATGGGGACAAGGAGTGTTGTTATTATCCCAAGACTATTTTCCTTTAAGCATACACATCATTGAAAACAATATTTTTTGTTACCGACTAGAAGCCTCGGTATTGTAAAATAAGCCATTAAAAAAGTCTGTCCGCACCGAGTGATGTCTTGAAATCCACAGTAGGTCTTTCAGTAACTGAAAGTAGCCCTGTTTTCACATGGGAATCTTTCATCTGCTGTGTACCATAACAGTTACTGACCCAGTTTTATCTTTCACATGCTAAGTAGACATGCTGTGTATCTTCTGTGACTCGCTTCCAGTTTGCACTGTTTGCAGTTTGTCTTTTGATCTCACCTTGTTTGGGCTCTTCTGTTAATCCTGAGCTGTTGCTCTTCTTGGAAGTCAGTGAGTGACTAGGCACTTCTGTGAATGTCACCACAGTGGTTCTACAAACTGTCATTAATGTACAGCTCTCGGCACTTGTTCTGTTCTGCAGTAACGGTAGGGGTGACGGATTCAATTTTTCACTTCAGAATAGGTGTTAATATAACTTAATGAATGTGGTGAAGGGAGCTGCAAGGTCAGAATCAAACCTTTAAAGTTTCACCTGACTTTGTGTATCTACTCAATTTGTACCCATATTTGATATTTTAATGGTTTAATTTTGAACCTATTCCTCACCCCTGCTCAGTTATTCTTGGTGTAGTTTGTGAATGCTGGTGTTTGCATTCCTTATTTGATTTTTTTTTAATATCTGCAACCTGCTCTGTTCTTGTGTTTCCTGTCAGGTTCAAGTTTAGACTAACTGACAGCATCAGGATGAATTTATGTGGAAAGGCACATCATAAAAGTTTTCACAAAAAAATGACCATCAAGTCACATGAGGAGATTTTGACATAGATGAACAAATTCGTAATAAAAATATTTGAGGAGCACATTAAAAAAAAAACTCAGTGCAGAGGCAGCAATGTTTAGGGAGGGAATTTCAGAACTTTTGGCTTTAATACAGATACTAATGTTGGAGTAATTAAAGTTGGGGGATAATGAAAACTAAGACATGGAAAAGGTGATCAATTTATTGCCCTACCATTATTGCCCTACCATTATTGCCCTACCATTATTGCCCAACCATTATTGGGTTGTAGGGCATTAAAGAATCAAGGAAAGTTAAGAGCATGGAGAAAGATGAGAGTTTGTGTAGATCCGCAAATATCATGGTGAAATTAGGATACAGATTGCAGAATCTTTGAACTATAAACTCATATATGATAGAAACAAGGGGAGTCAGTTCAAGACTGTGTTGGAATAGTCAATGTTTGGATGAGGAATTTAACTGTAAATTTGCAGGGATAGAATGGAAAAATAAATTGTGCAGAGAATGCAAAGATTCTGCAGAGAGATGTTAAGTGTGGGCAAGGGTCTGGCTGATAGAGTACAGTATTGGTAAATGCAAGGTCATCCACTTTGGGAGGAAACATGAAAGATCAAATTACTTAAATGGTGAGCATGTTGTGATGCCAAAAAAACTTAGGAGTGTTTGTGCATGAATTGCAAAAGGTTCGTTTGCACATGCAAAAGGTTGTCAAGAAGGCAAATGGAATGTTGGCCTTCATTGCTGGAGGGATTGAAATTGAGAGCAAGGAAATTCTGCTGCTACTGTACAAGGTAATAGTGAGGCTGCACCTGGAGTACTGTGTGCACTTCTGGTCTCCTTGCTTGCGAAATGATTTACTGCCTTCAGAGGTGCTGCAGAGGAGGTTCACCAATTGAATCCAGGGGGTTAACCTATAAGGAATGATCGAGTCATCTGGGACTATATTCGCTGGAACAGATGAATGAGAGAGGATCTTATGGAAACAAATTACGGGATAGGCAAGATAGAAGCAGGAAGGCTTTTCCACTGGTGTGTGAAACTAGAATTAGGGGACATAACTTCAAGATTCAGAGGAGCAGATTTGGGATGGAGATGCTTTATTCAGAGAATAGTGGATCTCTGGAATTGTCTGCCAAAGGAAGCAAAATAAGCTGCTGCATTAAATACATTTAAGTCAGCGTTAGATTTTTGCTTAGTCAGGGAAACACGGTTATGGAGAAAAGACAGGTCCGTGGAGTCTAAAGCCAAATTAGCCATAATCTCGTTAAATGGGAGATAGGTTCGATGGGCCAGATGGTCTACACCTACTTCTATTTCTTCTGTTTTATTATAATATCACCTGACTCTGACGGTCTCAGCTTATTTATTTCTGAAACTCTTAGTAATTCCTTTCTACACCTAAGTTACTGTTTCAACTCACCCCTGACAACCACCTTTGTTCTCCTCTTCATATATTTAAGCTCATTTAATTGTTTTATATCCCTCGTGCTAACTTTCATTGTCCTTTCAACCATTATATATCCTGACCTATGCTCTGCCAACTTTGGCCTCTTGACAACAAATGCCAACCTCTGAAGCTGGAAAATTCCTCTTTAATCCTTTGCACCACTTGAGCTCTGTATCATTCTGTAAGGGCTCTTATAATACATATTTACTTCTCTGACCAACTTTTGGAGTATCCTTACTGCATTGGTCAGTTTTCTGTGAAATACCTGGGTTCTTTTGCTCTGTTCAAGGCACCTTAAATAAAGAGACATTTGTTTTTTTGAATATAAATGAGGCAAATTCAACTTGACTCATCAGCCACTTTCAGAAGAATTTGCATTTGGGCCTCCAGCTCCTAATTACAATGCAGTTACTTTTGGATGACTCATTTAAGTGAATGTTATGGCATTATTTGGTAAATGTATGACATATCCAAAGCAGTCTGTTAGTCTTCATGTTAGGATTAAAGCCCTTTAAACAAGTTGGTTAAAATCATTCTGGTTGACATTGTGGAAACATTTCTTTTTGGCATTTCTCACTAAATATGGCCTGCTCAGCCAGTGACCACAATGGAAATCAGATATAGCGATATTATATTAAGGACTTGCATCTGAAAGCACATTCTGACAGCTCCAAACACCAGAATCCCTCATTTCAATTCATTATAAAGTGTTAGTTGAAAGCCATGTTTTGAAGTGTCCCATGGGCAGGATTATCCATATATGCAGCCAGGCTCTTGAGATGCGTACAAAAATAGTGAGTGTTCAGACTGGTGAAGGTCAGCATATGAGAGGTTTATAATCAAAAAGAGTCAGTGGTTCAGATTCAATAAACCAACCAACTGATTGGATGCAGTGAAGTTTTAAGAATGGGACTACATCAAGATAAATTAGATTATTTTCAGTCTACATCATTCTGTATACAGTAAAAAATAACGCACTTGCTGTCTGTAGTTGATATCTTTATTCTGATGTCATATCAACTCTAAAGTCAGTTCTGTTATATTGAGAGTAATTTTATACAAATATTTGTTTTGCAGGCAAAGCAGACCGAACGTCATTCCCATTTGTGAGGGATTCAAGTATGCAGGGTTGTCAGGTCAGTAACATGTTCCATTGCCTTATTTATCCTCAGATGCATACTTATGCCTGCCACTTGTTTCCAAAGTAATTAAAGAAATTTTATTGGACAAGTATTGCATGTTTAAACCAACCTCATCCTTCTCCTATCCATTTTTTTTTGGTAAACACGACTGGAACTACGAATTTGATAATAATACATATCTTTAAAGAGTTTTTTTTCCATGAGAGAATAAGGACTTGTTAGGATTGAGTCTGAGAAGGAGGGACCCTTACCTGCTGCTGATCAGGTTTCAAGTGTGGGAGCAGACACTGCAGGCATTCTTGTTTATTTCTGAGCCAAAAATAGTTCTGGGTCATCAAAAGCTTCCATTAGACTTCAGGAGTTATTGCTGGAACCCCATATGTCTGAAGGTATATGGCATTTTAAACTAATGGCTAAACAGCAATGCAGTTGGAGGGGTGTGCAACATTTGAATTCCTGCCTTGCAGTTCGTGCAGGGAATCCAGTTAAGCATCTCCGCCGAGAAATTGTAAACCTTGCAAGTGGAAGTTGAAATGGCATGTAGGTCCATGTAATCCATCAAGGTGGGCTTGATGGATTCACAAGATTTAACTGCTGACGAGAATGGGCTTGTACCCTAGGTAATCCACTTGGGCATTCCACTCAGCTGATGCTCCATTGAAATATTAAAAGATAAAAATGAATTTTAAAAGGGTTGGTTCATCTTCAAGGTAATAAAAAAATGAGCTTATTGTCATGTACATTATACAGTTCTTTCTTGCAGCTGAACGGGGTCTTTAAAACAAAATGAATGCTAGGTTAGTGCCTGTGATGGACTTGTGTTTATATTACCTTCTTCAGTATTCCAGGGCATTCAGATTCCCATAGCAGACTGTCGTGCAACCAGTCAGTATATTTTCCACAGTGCACCTTCAGAAGTTTGATGAATGATTTGACGACATGCCAAATCTCCTCAGACTCATCAGAAAGTAGAGGCACTTTCTTCACGGTTGCCACAGTATTCTGGCTCCAAGATAGGTCTTCTGAAATAGGGACTTCCAGGAGCTTGAAGGTTCTAACCGTTGCATGGTCCTTTGGACTCCACTTCCTGAAATCAACAAACATTTTGATCTTGGTGTCATTGAGGGCAAAATTGATGTTCTGGCACCACCCAAACAGATTTTAATCTACATTCTGTATTCTTAATGTTAAAGGTTAATTTTATTGTCACGTAATAATACACATGATAGACTTCAATTTTTGGATGCCGAGAGACAATCACTATTGCTTAGTGCCCCTAACAATGAGAAACAGAAACAAAAGAGACCCCCTTCAGGGACACTGAGTGTCTGGGATTGACCATCAGCAGCCCAAGCTCCAGGCCCAAGATATGACCAGCAAAGCTTTCACTGCCCTTCTTGCCTTCCTCTTGAATTCCAGTTCCGATAGAGCCAGTCTCTAGCACCTCGAAGCCTGTGTGAGTCCTTCAACTGCAAGTCACCAACCAGCAATAGTCAGTGTGTGTCCTTCAGCTGCTGAGCCCTCGCTGGTCTTCATTCGGTTGGTTTCCCAAGCTTCTCCTTTTCACAGGGTGGGGGGGGGTTGTGCTCCCCATTACTGGTGTCCTGCACTGGTCAGCCGCTTCCCCAGAGTCTGCACTCTCTTGTAGTCTGCTACCCAGCACAGGCACCACCATCTTGGGCATAAACTTCTGTGGGTGAAGGATTCACAAAAAAAAAGTTTGGTTCTTTAACAGGCTATTTAAAGCCTGTACAGAGCCATTGGCATCAGGACCGAGCAGCGCTGTGTCTCCGCCCTCTGTTCCAGGTCTGCACCTGTGTCAGTGCTGCCTTTACAGTGGCTCCAGCAGTGCTGCCATTATTTTTTTCTGTTTATTTTCCACTTGTTGGGCAATAACGATTGTGTTGTCAGCTAATTTGTGCTGTAGCCAGACTGGCTATGCAGTCAGTAGTGCACAGAGTGTAGTGTCGGGAACTGGGCACTCAGCCTTGGGGTTGCCCCCACTGTTGATATGAAGGAGGGAGTGGTCTAATGTGAGGGAACACTCGAGAGAGAAGCCACGATGCTGCTTACATTTGCTTTGGTTCCTTTTCCAGTACAGTATTCTTGCTAATAGAATATAACACAATTTTAAACCATTTCTGAAATTTTGTTGCTTGGTGCTGTAAACAGTTATATGGTTATGGTTATATGGAATCACTTCAAAATATACATTTTGTTACTTACCTGGCCTATCAAAAGCCCTTTTACTCTTCATATTCACTCTTCATACTTGAAACTTTGGCATAAAAATACAATTAAAAGATTTGCAGCATGTATCAAAATGTTTAAACTAAAAGAAGATTTTTCTAAAGATCAGTGATCTTATAAGAATTTGTATTTATAAAATACATGTATACCAAAAACCTGACATTATCAGTGACAGGTAACTGTAATTTATGTTGTGAAACTTTACGGATCACCTGGTTTCTGTCAAGCATAATTGCGCCTTTACTTTAGGACAAGGCTTAAAAAAAAATTAGACATACGACACGGTAACAGGCCCTTTCGTCCCACGAACCCATGCCACCCAATTGGACCCAACTGACCTACAGACCCCAGTATGTTTTGAACGGTGGGAGGAAACTGGAACCCCCAGGGAAAACCCACACAGACTTGGGGAGAACATATATACTCCTTACAGACAGCGCAGGATTCGAACCTCGCTGGTGCTGTAACAACATTGCATTGACCGTTATGCTAACAGAAGCTTTCAGTGCCAAGGCCGATAAATATGGCCTTTCAGGGGAAAGAGCTTTTCAATGCATTATTAGGGTTATCATAACTTTGGCAAAAGTTAAATTGACTAGCAAGATGACAGATTTACGAAACTGCCAGTATTTGCAAATCAGAGCTTTTATGTGAGAATAAAGCAATTGTGTGATTGGTGGCAGAAAATTCAAAAGTCACTCAGTTACTCTTTGTGTTTGAGAACTGAATTAGGATAGTTAGCTGAAGACTTGAACCACAGGCTGTTTCGGCCCTTCCAGTCTTTGGCAAACCATTTTGTTTGTCTAGTTCCACTGGCCTGCACACAGTCCATAGCCCGCCATACATCTCCCATCCATGCATCTGTCCAAATTCTTCTCAAATGTTAAAATTGAGCCTGCATTCACCACCTCAGTGGGCAGCTTGATCCACATTCCCAACACTCTCTGTATGAAGAAGTTCCCACTACACCTTTCCCCTTTCACCCTTAACCTCTGGTTTGTATCTCAACAATCCTTAGTGGAAAAACCCTATCTACATTATGCTGTCTATCCTCTCTAATAATTTTAAATACCTCTATCAAATTTCCCCTCATTCTTCTATGCTCCAGGGAATAAAGTCCTAATCTGCTTAACCTTTCCCTGTAACTCAGTTCCTAAAGTCCAGTAACATCGTAGTAAATCTTCTCTGCACCTTTTCCTGTGGTTAGGAGACCAAAACTGCACACAATGCTTCAAATTTGGCCTCATTAATGTCTTGTACAACCTTACCATAACATCCCAGCTCCTATATTCAATACTTTGAATTATAAAGGCCAATATGCCAAACACTCTTTACAACCCTATCCAGCTGTGACGCCACTTTCAGGGAATTATGTATCTGTATTCCTAGGTCCCTCTATCATTCTCTTCAGTGCTCTACCATTCACCATGTACGTCTTTTTTTGGTTTGTCTTCCAAAATGCAATGCCTCACACTTGTCTGCATTAAATTCCATCTGTCATTTTTATCAGCCCATTTTTCCAGCTGGTCCAGATCCCTCTGCAAGCTTTGAAAACCTTCTTCACTGTCCACAATGCTTCCAATCTTAGTGTCATCTGCAATTTACCGCATTATCATCCAGATCATTGATGTAGATAACAAACAACAATGGTCCCAGCACTGATCCCTGAGGCACACCACTAGTCACAGGCCTCCAGTCTGAGAAGCAATTGTCCACCACTACTGTCTGCCTTCTACCTTCTAGCCACTGTTGAATCTATTTCATTAGTTCATCATGAATACCTAGTGTCTGAATCTTCCTGACTAACCTCCCATGTGAGACCCTGTCAAAGGTCTCACTAAAGTCATTTAGACAAAATCCACAGCCTTCATCAACCTTCCAGGTAACCTCACCATAATACTCTACAAGCTTGATTAAATATGACCTACTATGCAGAAAGCCATGTTGACTATCGTGAATCATTTTCTGGCTATTTATTAATTGTATATCTGATGTCTTAGAACACCTTCCAATAATTTACCTACTACTGACATCAGGGTCACTGGCCTATAATTTCCACAGTTACTTGGAGCCTTTTTATTTTTATTTTTTTTCTTTGGCTTGGCTTCGCGGACGAAGATTTATGGAGGGGGTAAATGTCCACGTCAGCTGCAGGCTTGATTGTGGCTGACAAGTCCAATGCGGGACAGGCAGACACGGTTGCAGCGGTTGCCGGGGAAAATTGGTTGATTGGGGTTGGGTGTTGGGTTTTTCCTCCTTTGCCTTTTGTCAGTGAGGTGGGCTCTGCGGTCTTCTTCAAAGGAGGTTGCTGCCCGCCAAACTGTGAGGCGCCAAGATGCACGGTTTGAGGCGATATCAGCCCACTGGTGGTGGTCAATGTGGCAGGCACCAAGAGATTTCTTTAGGCAGTCCTTGTACCTTTTCTTTGGTGCACCTCTGTCACGGTGGCCAGTGGAGAGCTCGCCATATAACACGATCTTGGGAAGGCGATGGTCCTCCATTCTGGAGACGTGACCCACCCAGCGCAGCTGGATCTTCAGCAGTGTGGACTCGATGTTGTCGACCTCTGCCATCTCAAGTACTTCGACGTTAGGGATGAAAGCGCTCCAATGAATGTTGAGGATGGAGCGGAGACAACGCTGGTGGAAGCGTTCTAGGAGCCGTAGGTGATGCCGGTAGAGGACCCATGATTCGGAGCCGAACAGGAGTGTGGGTATGACAACGGCTCTGTATACGCTTATCTTTGTGAGGTTTTTCAGTTGGTTGTTTTTCCAGACTCTTTTGCGTTGTCTTCCAAAGGCGCTATTTGCCTTGGTGAGTCTGTTGTCTATCTCGTTGTCGATCCTTGCATCTGATGAAATGGTGTAGCCGAGATAGGTAAACTGGTTGACCGTTTTGAGTTTTGTGTGCCCGATGGAGATGTGGGGGGGCTGGTAGTCATGGTGGGGAGCTGGCTGATGGAGACCTCAGTTTTCTTCAGGCTGACTTCCAGGCCAAACATTTTGGCAGTTTCCGCAAAACAGGACGTCAAGCGCTGAAGAGCTGGCTCTGAATGGGCAACTAAAGCGGCATCGTCTGCAAAGAGTAGTTCACGGACAAGTTTCTCTTGTAATGACAACTACCCACCAATCCTCTGGCACCACACCCATGGCTAAGGATATTTTAAATATTTCTGCCAGAACCCCTGTAATTTCCACACTAGACTCCCTCAAGGTCCAAGGGAATATCTTGTCAGGCCCTGGGGATTTACCAACCATTATTTGCTTGAAGACAGCAAGCTCTTCCTTCTCTTTAATCGACATTGGTTCCATGATCTCACTGATTGTTTTCCTTATTTCCCATGACTCTGTGCCTATTTTCTGAGTGAATAATGATGGAAAGAAAGTTTAAAAATTCACCCGTTTCTTTTGGCCCCATACAAAGCTGAACACTCTGATCTTCAAGAGGACCAATTATCTCTCCTTTTGCTCTTAATATACCTGTAGAAACTCTTAGGATTTTCCTTTACATTGTCTGCCAAAGCAACTTTGTGTCTTTCTATGTAAATTTGAAAATAACTTTGAACAACCCAATGTAGAATCAGGAAAATGTTTTATTTAATTGTATCAAAAAATGAAGAATTGTTGGCATGTGAGTTGTGTTTTTGAAGAAACCTTTTGAGGTTTGGGGCTTGAATCACTGAAATTGCAACCTTGGAACAGTGAATTGACTCATTATCTGTGTCAGTTCTTAATGATGTTTAATTCTTTTAATTGCATGCTCTCCTCCATTCCATGTACACTTAACTGTGGAAAAAAAAATATTTTCAAAGCATTTTGAAATTTCTGCCTCAATAGACCCTTGTGACAGATAAATAGTTTGCAAATAATTCAATCAGAAAATGTTTCAAGTAAGCTGTATTCTTCCTGTGATCATTTTTAGAGCCAAAACTGTTGTTATTAATTTTCCAACGAAGGTAGCCATTATAAATGTGCTCCTTCTACAAAATCTATATTTCTCGGTCTTTCTTGTTAACATTACTTCAATGTTTTCTGTGCATTCGCCATAAAATGAATTTAATGTTAAGTACTGTATATTTTGGTGTATATATTGCCCCCCATTTTCAGCCTCATTTTAAGGGTTTTATGGTATATTTGCCGTACAAGTTGACCCCCATTTTCTAGCTGCTTGGGATGCCCCATTGACCTACGTATAAGTCAACCCCAAAGCTCACGATACCTGAGATGGGCTATTGACCCGCGTGTACGTCAACCCCCGTAGATTGTGCGTATCGATCTCCCGGGCATTGGCTGGAGATGATTGGTATCACGGAGTGTCCAATGACTCCACGCAGCACGCAACGAAAATATGAAGCGAGCTTTAAGTTGAAAGTGATAGAAATGGCCAAGAAAGCCAACAAGAGCACTGCTGCAGGAAATTTGATGTCCAAGAGAAGGTGGAAAGAGATTGGAGGAAGAAAGAAGAGACTTTAAGAAACATACTGCAAAGGCAATATTCTTTGAGAAAAGGAATCACTCGTTGGCCAGAGTTGGAAAATCTCATTGCATAGTCACATGAAATAAAATAAGAACATTTGCACTGTTCTGTTGAAGTCGCACCTCAGTGATGATGTTGAGGCTACAGTCGGCTGGTGCATTCGTTTCATGAACAGGAAAAAATCTGGCATTACACCAAAAAACAAAAATTGCACAGAAACTACCAAAGGAGCTTGATCATAAAGTTGTAAGTTTTCACCAGTTTATTTTACAGAACCGGCAGAAACACCAGTTTGCACTGGTAAATATCGCAAACCTAGATGAAATGCCCATGAATTTTGACATGATAGGCAATAGAATGGAAAGGTGTTAAAACTGTGCAAATCAGAAATACAGGATTAAAAGGACCAGGCATAAAAGGCCATGCATGGCCGACGGGACAAAGTTAAGACCCATGGTAATCTTCAAATGCAAAATTAAACCGAAAATGAAATTCCCTGCAGGTATTTTTGACATTTTTCATGAAAAAGGATGGATGGATGAAAATGGTGTAAAGTTATGGAGAGACAATGTGTGGAACAGGCGGCCAGGTGGTTTATGCAAAGAACAAAGTTTGCTGGTCTGGGATATGTTTCATAGCCACTTAACTGAGAAGACTAAAAGTATATTAGTACTACATAAAACTTACATGTTGGTTATCCTGGGTGGTTTGACGTCTGTATCGCAGCCTCTCGATGTCTGAAGAAGCCATTCAAAGACTATGTGTGTGAGGAATGGAATACATGGATGTCGAGTGCAGAGAAGTCGTTTACAAAAGGCAGGGCAATGTGTGCTGCATCACTTGATATGCGTGTAATTTCATGCTCAAGGCATGGGACAAAGTTAAAGTAGAGACTGTGATAACATCACTTAAAAAGTGCGGTTCCTCTTGTGCAAACGATGGGACACTGATGACAAAGTTGAAATCGCCTCATCAGATAAAGACTTAGACCCATATGATGACTGAACAGTGGGAGTATGGATGTTCTTGCTGCCATCTTTGCTTCAGTCAATGACGGCGAGAGTGATTTTAAAGGGTTCTAAATGCGTTGCTGTTTTCAGTAAAAATCTCAATGAAAATCTGTCGCAGCCGGGTTTTTTTTTGTTTTTCAAGGGTCGACTTATACGCCAAATTGGTTTTTCAAAGGTTAACTTATACGTCGGATCGGCGCAGATTGGATTTTGAGCTGAATTTAAGGCCTCAAAAGTATATTCGGCGTATCAGTCAACCCCTGTTTTTTCAGAGATTTTGGGTGGGGGGGGGGTTTCAGGACTCGACTTAAATGCCAAAATATACATTATTTATTTCTAGTGGTGCATTTCTGTCTGAGCACATTCAGCAATTTAATCAGAAGTCCCATCATTAGCTTTACATCCACACTGTCATGAAATATCCAACTGTCCATTGACAAATATGTCTGGCCTCTCCTTCAGCCCCTTACCGTAAATGTCACACTCATAACTTAACATCACTAAAACTCAAAATCCTCAACGTGCACTGGAGATTAATATTTGAAGATAAAATGTACAGGTTGCCAGATCACTATTGCCTTTTTGTATCGTGCAAATTTTAAGACTGACAAACTTTATCCTCGTGGCCCTGAACTACCCCTTAATTATTCCAGCCATACTGAATGCTGTGATAGAATTATGGATGTTCCATGCTGTTTCTTCATATTAGATCACATGACATTTTATTTTATTGATAACAAGTCTATTATAGTACCTTGTAGCATTAGTTTGGTACAACACAAAGATAATCTAATTCACCAAATGTGATTTTCTGATGAAAAGATAGGAAAAATTCAGGGTTTGAGAAATTTCAAAGTTAAATTTAAATTTAGACTTACAGCAGGGTAACAGGCCCTTCTGGCCCACAGCCCGTGCTGCCCAATTACACCCAGTTAACCTATAACCACCATACATTTTGAAGGGTGGGAGAAAACCAGAGTAACTAAAGTAAACTCGTAGACATAAGGAGAACGGTCAAACTCCTTACAGATAGTACTGAATTCGAACCAGTTGTGCCAACTACTATGCTAACCATAATATATTGATGGATTGGAAACAAGACATTTTACAAAACCCAGGTGTTGAGTGAAGGAGTGTTGGGAGTCAAAAGATAACAGTTTGGATTCAAAGGGGAAGACAGTAGCACATTTTAGTAAAGCATTTTCCCTCAAATAAGGTGCACATGCATGTAATGCACAAAAAATATAAATTGTGCTAAAATATTTTTGTATAACGCACACACACGTATATCGCATCGGTGTAGTATTCTTTCCGACTGATAAAAACAATTTGCAAATTAAATGGGACATAAGATCCACATACCAGTAATTGCCACAGTTAATCTCCGGCAATTAACACCCAATCAACTTCCCCCAGAGGTGTCAATTGCACATTATATAGATGATATCCTGTTGCAATACATTAATAAGTTTTGGAGAGGAATCATTTAAATAGATTGAAGACAGGCTTCAGAGCTGAGCAGGATTTTAATTCTAATATTGTCTCAAATCAGAGGTGCTTGATATGTTAATCTCTTCCCTCAGGGATGAGTCTGGGCAATTACATTGGTAAGGTGCAGTGCCCTAGCTATATTAGCCATTAATGTCTATATAGAGATACTAGCTTAAAGAGATACAAAAGCTTTTAAAGAGATACACAAGTTCAAAGAAAAAATTCTCGTGCTCACTCTTCCTTCACATCTTGTAGAATGAGAGGCAAGCCATTAGCCTGAGTGGTTATTACATTATAGACACTAAGGTAACACACTATAAACAATAGTTCTCTTAAAGACAGACACAAATTAACTAAGAATCAAAAACACAAGGCTTTAACCTTTACATGGGCCAGAATGTTCTGTTTATAGGAATACCATAGCACTCAGTACAAAGAGATATTCCCAAGATCAAAATTTGCATGCCCGCTATAAATTGTGCATATTCTTTTAATGCCACTATTACATTTTCATGCTCGCTATAACATTCCATGCTCGCTATAAATTATGTCTTTCCCATGGCCACTATAAATTGTGCCCATTTTTTCAATGCTGCTATTATATTACAATGCCCGCTATAAATTGCTGGTTTGACTTTCTCACGCCTGTTATTAATTGTGTGCATTCGCTCAACGTAAAAATATTCTCTTGTAGGGCGGACGTGCATATAATGCTTTGTAAAATACGCATATAATGTGCGGGTTATATGCGGAAATATACGGTATATGTTCAAATAGAGTATATTTGTTTCACTATGATATACTTAAGTATGTGTGATTTTTGACCCACTCATGTTCTGTGAATAAAAAAAATAATACCAGTTAAATTTCAAAACACAGCTCCTTCAGATAATGGAAATATGGGTTCAAGAAGACAATTTGGTAATTTGTGTATAAAAATGAGCCCTATGGCCCAGTGCATCTAAGGTGACCTTTTTTGCCCATCTACACATCCCATTTTCCCACATTAGGTCTGTAAACTGATGTGATTTTGCTGAGTTAACTGGCTATCAAAATGTCTCTGAAACATGATCGTTGTATCTGACTCAAATCATTTGTAAAACTTCTTCCTCACACTTTTTAAATCTATGCCTTTTTTTTTTACTCCATGGGGAAAAGATTCTGACTATCTACCTGATCAATACTTTTTGGAATTTTATATATTTTCTTCAGCTCACCCTCTGTCTCCTCTGCACCTTGGAAAACTGCCCAAGTCATCCAATCTCTTTCCAGTCCAGGCAGCCTCCTGTTGTACCCCCTCTGCAAACCTTGAGAGCAACCACATCCAATGCTGTGGTTGAAGTTAGGTGATAAATGGCCTCATGCAGGTAAATTAATTTGTATAACTATTTCTCAGTTTATGAAAGAATTTCTGAATTTGAGGAGATAAGAAAAGGTTGTTTGGAAGCTTGAACCTGTTTTAACTACAGGCTGACAAAGCAAGTGCTGAAGGAGTAACGATCATTGTCGAAATGGTTCAGAATTTGGAACATTCAAAGGACAATCTGTTCATTAAAGCTGTGGTCATCAAAGGGAGATTATTGGTAACTCCCTTGTCAATCAGGTTTGGCGACTGCACTGTGACTGAGGTTGATTTCATGCACATAATTTATAAGAAACTATATTGTGATTTCTGTCTAGAAAATGACTCTGTTTTTATTATGTTCTAAAAAAAACATAATTTATGAATTGATTAAATATATCACTGCTTACTGTGAATCATACACTAACACTACTTTTGATCTGTAAATATGAATAACTACGCTGAATAAACAAATAATGACAGAGGGTTTAGACCAGCCATTCACAATGGGACCATACGGCTCCCTTGGGGGTGGGAGCACAGCACATTTAAGGAGTACCACAGACTCCAATCATAAAACGATTTTTGTTTTTATGTACAGAAGAAACCAACTAAACTTGACTACTTCAAAAGGAAGGGGGCCATAAACTTTGAGCAGAGTCCGAAGGAAACCATAGTCAAAAAAAATGTTGAGAATGGCTGGCTTAGACAGTAATATCAGTCTATGTCGGAGCAAGGGATTGAACGATTTGAAAAGTTCTTTTATTATTCTTCTACAGGAATAAGATGTGAGTAGGTTGAGAGGTAGGGTTAGAATTCTTTATATTGTGATTTCATATCCAATTTCTGATTCTTTTTAAAATCAATTTTCAGTTGTGTATTTAGTCAGATCTATTAGTTTTTGGAAAAAATATAGGTGCCAGTTATGAAAACATTTTTTCCTAACATTTGGTTGTGGCATTTTCCTGGAGGTTAGTGCACTCCACAGCTGGATTAACGTGTTTGTCCTATATACCATTTTCGTGGCTGAGCTGCTGACTAAGAATAGGGCCTTTATCTTAGTGGGCAGTGTTGGCCAATTTCTTTCCTGTCAACCTCCTTTAACTGAACTGAGAAGCACAAAGGGAGGCCTGCATTGAAATTTCAGGTGTCTATTTTGGTTCAAATCTAGACCAGCAGGATGTGGCTGACAGTTTTTTTGTTACACAGCATTTGAAAAAAGGTGAAATGGGAAGACCAAAACGGCACAGAAACAGGTCTTTTTTGAAGTTATTTTGGTGGAAGAAAGCTCATCTTATCATGAGATCATTTGAAGAAAACAGCAATAGAATTTATAAAATAACAGTAAAATATAATTTGCTTTAGTTGACACCAAATTTGATTCATGTGAATGAACATTAGCTGACACGATGAGGATGGATTTAATCATTCCAGTCAAAACGGCAATGTCTAATTTGGATTTGTGTAAGCTCATAAACTCACAAAGAACTTATTGACATTGTGACAAAGTTAGTTAAAGGGGTGCTTTTGAGACCTACTCTGCAAACCTATTGAATAAAAGATGTTCTTGAACTTTAGAGGTGCTGGACTGAAGTCTCCTGTACCTCCTTCTTGAAGGTAGCAGTGAGAAAAGATTATCACTATGGTAATGGGGAATCCTTCATGATGTTGGCTGCCCTCTTGAGGCAGGATCTTACATAAATGTCTTTAATGGATGAAAGGTTGGTGCTATTTGGCTAGGTATGCCACTTTATGCAGTCTTCAATGTTCCCAGAGCTCGAGTTTCCAAACCAGGTAGTGAACCTAGCCATCTGTATACTTTCCACAGTGCACCTGCTGAAGTTTGATGTCAAATCTCCTTAGAAAGTAGAGGCATTGGTGTTCATTCTTCATAGAACACTGCAGGACAGTACAGGCCCTCGATGTTGTGCCAATCCATGCATTTCTTGTAAAAAATACTAAGCCCACTCTACCCCATAGCCCTTTATTTTTCTTCCATCCATATGCTTATCCAAGAGTCTCTTAAATGCCCCTAATGTTTCAGCCTCCACCTCCATCCCTGGCAAGGCATTCCAAGCACCTACAACTCTCTTTGTTAAAAAAAAACTTACACCTGATGTCTCCGCTAAATCTCCCTCCCTTCACTTTGTACATATGTCCTCTGGTGTTTGCTATTCCTACCCTGGGAAACAGGTGCTGGCTGACCACCCGATCTATGCCACTCATAATCTTGTAGACCTCTATCAAGTTTCCTCTCATCCTTCTACTCTCCAAAGAGAAAAGTCCCAGTTCCTAACCTAGCTTCATAAGACTTGTTTTCCCCAGGCAACATCCTGGTAAATCTTCTTTGCACCTGCTCCATAGATTCTACATCCTTCCTATAATAAGGTGACCAGAACTAAACATAATACTCTTAAGTGCGGTCTCACCACAGATTTGTAGAGTTGCAACATGACCTCCCTACTCCTGAACTCAAATCCCCCTATTAATGAAGCCCAACATCCCATTGGCCTTCTTAACCATCCTATCAACCTGTGCGGTGTCGTTAAGGGATGTATGGATTTGAACTTCAAGGTCCCTCTGTTCATCCACACTCTTAAGTAACTGACCATTAACCCTGTACTCAGTCCTTCCAAAATGCATCACCTCACACTAATCTGGATTGAATTCCATCTGCCACTTTTCTGCCCAACTCCAAGAGGATATAAACAGTATTCAGAGTTGGGCAGAAAAGTGGCAGATGGAATTCAATCCAGATAACCTTCAGCTCCATCCACAACTCCTAACCTTCGTGTCATCCACAAACTTACTGACGTATCCTTCTGCCTCTTTATCCAGGCCACATAAAAATCACAAAGAGCAGTGGACCCTGAACAGATCCTTGTGGCACTCCACTGGTTACCGACCGCTAGGCAGAATATTTTCCTTCCACCACTACTCTCTGCTTTCTTCCTGTAAGCCAATTTTTTTATCCACACGGCCATGATTCCATGCCTCATGACTTTCTTGATGAGTCTCTCATAGGGGACCTTGTCAAATGCCTTGCTAAAATCCATGTAGACCACATCTACCATCCTACCCTCATCAATTTATTTTGTTACCTCCTCAAAAAACTAAATTAGGGTCATGAGGCATGACCTTCTCTTCACAAAGCCATGCTGACTATCCTTGAGTTGATTGTACTTCCCAAAATTCTCATAGATCCTATCCTTAAGAATCCTCTCCAATAGTTTGCACACCACTGACGTAAGACTCACTGGCCTATAATTTCCTAGATTCTCCCTATTACATTTTTTTAAACAAGGGGACTATGTTTGCCATTCTACAATCCTCCGGTATCTCCCAGATTTAACTTCCCACAACAACCTGGGGTATATTGGATCTGGCCCAGGGATTGATCAATCTTGATGTTTTAAAGTAGATCCATCACTACTTGTTCCTTAATCTCCACATTGTCCAGCACACAACCCTATTCTGTTTCGTCCTCACCTTAATCAAGCTCCTTTTCTCTTGTGAAGCAAAGTATTAATTTGGGACCACCCCAACCTCCTTTACCTCCAGGCACATATTACCTCCTCTGTCCTTTAGCAGCTCCACCTTCATTCTCATCATCCTTCTGTTCTTCATATATGCATAGGGCGCCTTGTGGTTCTCCTTAATCCTACATGAAAAGCCTTCTCATGACCCCCTTCGATCTCACTTAAGACCTTTCTTAAGCTCCTTCCTGACCACCATATATTTCTCATCAGCCCTTCCTGCTTCCTATATCTTACATGTGCTTCCCTCTTCCTCTTGACTGATTGCCTCACTTGTTTCGTCAACCATAGTTCCGTTTTCCTGCCATCTTTCCCTTGTTCCAGTGGGGCAAACCTATCCTGAACCCAGTACAAGTGGTCCCTAAACGTCCTCCACATTACTTCTGTGTTTTCACCCTTGAACATCTGTTTCCAATTTTCTCTCGCTAGTTCCTGCCTCATCCCTTCATAATTAGCCCTTCCCCAGTTAAGCACTTCCCCATTTTTCATGGCTGCAGGGGCAGCTGCATAGTGCAGTGGGCTCTACCATTGCCCATGTGGTTCGCCGAGTGGGCCTGGTCGCACCTCACTCATCTGGCCGGGGGCGGGGGGGGTGGCACATGCGGCACTGCGGGCTGGATTGCGGCACACTGGAGAATTGGGTATGCACCTTCAAGATGGTGCGGGACTCCTGTCGTCTTTATTTTAAGATGTGCACTGCAGGTGAGTGGCATGCACGTGGTGATGTCACTTCTGGTTCCATGTCTCTGGGCTAGGAGGGATTTAAAAGAGGAGGTAAATTCAAATAAAGTGTCTTTGCTGACTAACACTGTGTCTGGTGAATTGATTTAGTAGCTCTACTGGAGTAGTCGCTACAATTGGTGACCCCGACTGAAAGATTCAGCAAAAGCTTGAATCCCCCGTCGACATGGATGCAGCAACAGGCAGCTGCTGCCACAGCTGCAGTTAACGCAGTAGGCGTTCATTTGCTCCCTTTCTGGGCCCACCAGCCTCAAGTGTGGCTGAACCAGGCTGAGACCCAGTTCCGCCTTCGTGGAATAACAGCTGAAGACACAAAATTCTGGCATGTTATCGGGGCACTGGACGCCACTATAGCAGCTAAAGTAAGTGAATTCATTGGAACCCCCCCCCACTCCCCAGCAGAAATCCAGTCCACCAGGTATCTGGCAGTTCCCCCTGACACCTTGGTATTAACCAGGTACAAATGGGGCATACAGCTTTTGAATGTGGAAGGGCTAGGCGACAGGAATCTGTCCGATTTAATGAATGAAATTCTCAGGCTAGCAGACAGTCATTCTAATTGCTTTCTTTATGAGTCCTTATTCCTGGTGAAGCTCCCGGGTCACGTCTCCATTCCAATAGAAAACATGGATTTCAGCTGCCCCTGTGACGTGACCTGGAAGGCTGACAAATTCTACCACACGTCTGCCCACATACAGAGACATCTCCCGTGCCCTGCGCACCCCCCCAGTAGCTCTGGTTCAAACAAAAAGGGACGAACGTACAGAAAGGTGCCAAGAATGGTGTTTTTACCACCACCATTGGGGAAAAAATGCCCATAAATGCATGCCCCCGTGTGGGTACCACGGCAGAATTTGCAGGCCTGAAATGTTGTCGGGAAACAACAAAGCCAGCTGCAAGTAATGGCCTTGACAGCTGGCACAATTATTGGCCTCCTTTATCTTCATGATGACGCCTTTAAGCACAAATTTCTTGTGGCCACAGACGCTGAGCTCAGTTTGCACCCACCAACAAATTTTGAAAAGATGCATAAGCGACAGGGACTTGCCCTTGAAGCTGTGAATGGGATTTCTATTCACAGATTTGACACGCGACACATCACAATTAAGATAGGAGAGGCAGTGTTCCATTGGAATTTTATTTTGGCTTCCGTCGCACAGCCCATCTTGGGTGTAGATTTCCTCCGGGCCCACGACCTGCTAGTTGATGTTAAGTGAAAGACCCTCGTCAATGCCACGACTTTCCAAACATACCCTTTGATAAGCAGCAAACGATGAGTCTCCCTACTTGGGGTGCACGCCCTGCTCATTGAGATCTATGCTGCCTTGCTCAACAAATTTCCTCGACAACAGCCCATGGCATGTCCCATGATGTTGAGACCTCGGGCCCGGCGATTTACGCCAGGGCTCATCGTCTCCCGACAGATAAACTATAGCAGACTGAGGCAGAATTTACTGCCATGGAGGAATTGTGTATCTTTTGGCATTCCAACATGCCCAAAAATTTATGCACTTCCTTAACCATAGTGCCTAAGAACACCAGTGGGTGGAGATCCTATGGTGATAACTGCAGGCTCAATGCTATAACTACGCCTGACAGATACCCTATTCCGCACATACAGAATTTTGCTGCCCCCCTCCCCCCCCCGCACAATTGTGTGTCTTTTTCAAGGTCGACCTCGTCAAATTGCAGTCCATCCAGATGACATTCCCAAAATGGCAATTATTACTCCTTTTTTTTGTGAATTCCTCAGGATGCCATTTGGTTTGAAGAATGCTGCTCAACCTTTCCAGCGTCTTATGGACACTGAGCAGGGATTTAGAATTCGCATACATATACTTAGATGACATCTTCAATGCCAGTCAAAATGAGCAAAATTACCAACTGCACTTACGCCGCCTGTTCCAATGGGTAGATGAACTTGGATTTACCGTTAACTCCAGAAAATGCTAGTGTGGCAGAACGACCATCAATTTCCTAAGGCACAAGGTCACGGCAGAAGATTTGTTTCCCTTATCCACCAAAGTGGATGCCGTACCTACTTTCCAGAAACTTACCATGGTTAAGGAAGTGCATAAATTTTTGGGCATGGTGAATTTCTATCACTGTTTCATTCCAGCAGCTGCTATTTCAACTCCTCACCACAAATATCAAAGAATTTATTTGGATCACAGAGGCAGAGTTTGTGTTCACAGCCGCCAAAGATGCTCTGGCTAATACAGCAATGCTCATGAATCCTAATCCCACCGCAGCCCTGGCACTCACCACAGACACTTCTGATACAGCAGTGGGCTTAGTTCTCGAACAGTCCGTCAATGGTCATTGGCAACCCCTGGCTTTCTTTTGCCGCCACCTATGGCCAACGGAAATGAAGTACAGTGCATTAGATTGAGAGCTGTTGGTCACACAACACTTCCGATATGTTTTGGAGGACCATCATTTCACCGATTTCACAAACCATAAGCCACTCACTTTAGCCTTTACCAAGATATTGGACATGTGGTTGGCCAGGCAGCAGCACCACTTGTCGTACATTTCTGAGTTCATTACAGATGTGCATCATGTTTCAGGAAAAAGCAATCTGGTCACTAACGCGCAGTCCAGGCCAGCAGTGCATCGTATACAGGGTGGCATTGATATCCCTGACTTGCCGTGTGCGTAAGCCGTAGACCCAGATGTTGAGACGTACAGAATTGCCATTACAACATGTGGCACCACAACTAGAGATGTTTGCTTTGTGACATGTCTATGGACTAGCCCAGGCCAGTATTTCCCGTAACTTGGAGACGGCATCGTTTTGATGAATTTCACAACCTGTCCCATCCCTCATCAGAGCAACAGAGAAGCTAATGGCAACTAAGTATGTATGGCATGGGTTTAAGAAAGACGTTGTGCAGTAGGCCCGGATGCATACCCACTGCCAAACTTCCAATATACAGTGGCACACTAAGGCACCTCTCCAGTCTTTCCCAGCAATGCGCCAATGTTTTGAGCATGTGTATATAGACCTGGTTGAACACCTGCCAGCGTCTAAGAACATGAGATACATTCTCACAGTCATAGACCGATTCATGTGATGGCCAGAGGCCATCCCATTGCCACCCAGCAACACTAAGACATGCACCAGAGTGTTCATTGCCAACTGGATCTCAAGATTCGGAGTTCCCACACACGTCACCTCAGACTGTGGAGCGCAATTCACCTCCGCATTATGGATTGCCTTGCGCGCTTACGTGGCACACAACTGCATCACACTACAGTGTACCTCCCGCAGTCCAATAGTCTTATGGAGCATTTCCACTGGCAACTCAAGACTGCACTCAAAGCCCAACTGGGTAAATGAGTTGCCATGGGTTGCGCTGGGAGTGTGAACCGTCCCGAAGGAAGACATGCCAGCGTCGTCCACAGAAATGGTTTATGGTTCAATTCTCTCGTTTCCAGGTGACGTTCACTTCTCGTCCAACTCCTGCCCTTCTGACCTGGACGAGCTTCAGCAGCTTTGACACTACGTTGCATTAAGAAAACTGATTCCAATCAAGTGGTATGGAAACTCCAAGCAGCTTGTGCCTCCACCCCTCCTTGACACTGGCTTTGTGTTTGTGCATAGACAGGCCCCAGGAACACCATTGGGGAAAAAATGGAAAGATGTGATCAAAAGGGATAGGGTTGTGTACATTTTTGACATTGGGAGACATTCTCAACTATTTAGTATAGACGGACTTAAACCAGCACATGTGGACCCTACTACTATTCACTGCCCCTAGCCAAGGAGATAAGGGCATCCGCCTAAGATGCGTGCAGCCAGTTCATCTCTTTTGGGGAATGATTCTAGGATGAGGGAGGGGATGGTGTAGTGGGTCAAGAGGCCGCATAGCACATTGGGCTGAACCATCACTCGTGCCACTCACCGAGCGGCTGTGCAGTGCCGTGGGCCTGGTTGGTGCTCACTCACCTGGCCGGGGCGGGGGAGGGGGGGGGTGTGGGAACGTGCGGCGCTGCAGGCTAGGTCGCGGCGCACTGGAGAATCGGTTACATGCCTTCAAGGTGGCGCAGGGCTTCCGTCACCTTTACTTTTAAGATACACCTGCAGATGAGTGTCAGGCATGGGCTGATGTCACTGCCAGTTCTGGGTGTCCGGGCCGGTAGGGATTTAAAAGAGGAGGCAATTTCAAATAGAATGTCTTTTCTGACTAACACTGTGTCTGGTATATTCATTTATTATCTCTACTGGTGTCGTCGCTATATAAATATATATATATATATATATATACACACACACACACACATTTATTTATATATATATATATTTTTTTTTAATATATGTACATTATAAGCTGTGCATTATCTAAAATTCTGTTTGTTTTCATTGTCATAGATTAATGTTTGGTTTTCAAATGAAGCTTCCTGCTTCTCACTTGAAAGTATTCAAAGACAATTCTGTCACTGTCTTTCAGGAAGTTGGCCTTCTGAGGGAAAAGATTTGCCCTCTCTCTGTACTAAATGGGCACTCTTATTTTTAGAGAGTGGCCCCGGTTCTCTCACAGAGGAAGCATCTTTTCTACATTTACCTTGTCAAATACCCACAGGATCTCATAAACATCAATCAATTTCTCTCTGTCTTTTGAACTCCAGCAGATGCACGTCTTGCCTATCATTCTTGATGACCATCTGCCCATTCCATATTCATGTTTTATAAATCTTTTGTGAAGTGCTTGCAATACATTTACAATTTTCCTCAAGGAAGGAGACTGTACTACTCAGTGCTCTAGATACAATCTAACTTATGTCATATATGACTACTTTTCCATTCAGTTACCTGCAGAGCAAATAACATTCCATTAATTTAATTACTGGCTGTACCTCCATCTGAGCCATTAGTGAATCATGTACAAGGACACTTGTATCCCTCTGCATCTCAGAGCCCTGCTCTCTCTAATCATTGAGAAATTTTTAAAAACGTGAACCAATTTGAGTCGAGTTCGATTTCGTATTTTATTGTGGTGTCTTAGAAATTTGTCCTCTGTTTCAGTGTGGAAAACAGGCAAATGGAGGCAGCTGTGCTTTCCACATCAGTTCTAAAATGTAATTTACTTCATTCTTTCAATTGATACTAAAAAATCAACTTTCAAATTCATGTACACTTACATTTCTTGATTTATTTGCATTTTGCTTTCAAGTTTCCAGTATTTGAATTTATTCAAATATTAGGCTAGTGGAGGGAGAAATATTGTCAATATTTTGGTGAGAACCCTTCAAGACTAATAAGTCTTGCTGAAGGCTTCTGGCCCAAAATGTCAGCATTTCATTTTCTCCCACTAATAGTGCTCTATCCGCAGAGTTCCAACCGCAGATTGTGTTCCACTCCAGGTTCCAGCATCTACAATCTTTCTTGACTCTAATATTGGTGCTCTACTGGTCAGCATCATTTATCTCTTCAAGGACTTCAGGAAAGCAAGTTGTGAATGGGGAATGAGGAAGCTGCAAGGGGATACAAATAGATTTATTAAGTAGCTAAAGTTCTGGCACATGAAGAAAAATGTGATGTTTTTCCATTTCAGAAGCAAAAAGTAAAGACAATACATGTTGTATAAAATCCCAGAGATTGTAGAGGAATCTGGGTTTGCAATGCATACACACTATGTGTGTATGGTAGCTTTGACTTGCAGAGATTCAATTTTACATAAATCTTTCCATGTCATAAATAATTTTTGCTGCTATTATTTTTGAAAAAAAGCTCACTGAAACCTAAAAAGGGCACAACATTTTTCTTCCAAAGCAGAAACTAAGTGAACACTGAAAATAACAGTCATCTAGCATATTAGAAATCTGAAGACACTGTGAGTCCTGTACTATTCTTTGCCAACACAACAGGAGAAAATGAAATACCATCATTCCACAGAAAATAATTTGATTATTTCTTCCCTGGGTGAAAAAACAATCAAAACATCCCCATAGAAATCCTTAGTCCAACCATCAGTTAAGCCAGGAATCAGAAGTAGCTGAGAGACTCACCACCACAATACAACCATAACCATGTAACCATTTACGGAGCGGAAACAGGCCATGTTGGCCTTTCGAGTCCGCACCATTCACTGATTTTGAAATGTAACCATCCTGGAATCAGAATTTATTGCCCTGAACGTCATGAAATTTGTTGTTTTTCTGCAGCGTCACAATGCAAATATAACTATAAAGCACATCTCAAAAATAAATAAATAGAGCAAGAAAATAGGAAGTGAACTAGTGTCTGTGGCTCATTATGTAGACGATTTTTAATTCATTGAATCAATTAATGATCATTAAACTTTTACGTCAAACAAAATTTACTGTCAAGGTATTTTGTCTTTACAGTCCATACATCAGAATGTAATGTCTACATCTCTTTTTGTTTTGGGTGACGTTGTTTATTGCTGACTTAAGGGAAGTTCAATTTATGCATGGGCCTTCAGAATGGAACCTTTATGTAATGCAGGTACTGCCTGTGTATAATTTGCAAAAGACCAATTATTACCAGTGTGCAGAAATAGTGGGTTATTAGGGAAGCTAAATGGTATTATGCTTTGTCGAGGGATATTGAATGCACAATTACACATTTTTTTTAAATTCAAAGTTTTTTGAGACGTACAGCACAGAAAGAGGCCCATTTCAGCAAATGAGTCTGTGCCACCCAATTTTCAACCCATTGACCTACACTCCAGTACGTTTTGAACGGTGGGAGGAAACCAGAGCCCCTGGAGAAAACCCGTGCAGACACAGGAAGAACGCGGGATTCGAATCACTGGCGCTATAAAGGCTTTGCGCTAACTGCTACACCAACCAGGCCTTCCCTATGCCAACTGGGCTGCCCCATGGAGGTTATCCATTTATATGGGGCAAAGCATCTGGAGTACTTTGTACAGTATTTTAAGGACAAATGTAAATGCTTTGGAAACAATTCAGAGAATCTGAGACCAGATACATGGATGGAAGGGGTATGGAGGGCTATGGACTGGGAGCAGGTCAGTAGGAGTAGGGTGAATAAAAGTTTGGCACAGATTAGAAGGGCCGAAAGGCCTGTTTTGTGTGCTGCAATGTTCTATGGATGAGAAGCTGCACAGGTTTTTTTGGATTGTGAAGTTGAGGTTACAATCATATCACCCATGCTCTTATTCAATGGTGGAGAAGACGAGGGCTTATTCTTTTGATTTTTCTTGCTACTTTCATATATTTTCATATGCTATTAAGAATCTTTGAGGATATAATGGGTGCGGTGGATAGAGGGGAACAGGTTGATGTTGTATATTTGGATTTCCAGAAAACGTTTGATAAGGTGCCGCACAAGAGACTTATCAGTAAGTTACAGGAAAGTGGAGTCCGGGGAAGTATATTGGCCTGGATTGAAAATTGGTTGTCTGACAGGAGGCAGAGAGGCGGGATAAATGAGAGTTTTTCAGGTTGGCAGAGAGTGGTAAGTGGGGTGCCGCAGGGGTCAGTGTTAGGCCCACAACTGTTCATCATTTACATTGATGACTTGGAGGAGGGGACAAAATGTGGTGTAGCCAAGTTTGCGGATGACTCCAAATTGAGTGGAAGAGCAAATTGTAATGAGGATGTGGAGAGTCTGCAGAGGGATATAGTTAAGCTGGATGAGTGGGCGAAGGTCTGGCAGATGGAGTACAATGTTAGTAAGTGTGAGGTTATCCACTTTGGCAAGAAAAATAAAAGAGCTGAATATTATTTAAAGGGTGCAAAACTACAGCATGCTGTTGTGCAGAGGGACTTGGGAGTGCTTGTGCATGAATCGCAAAAAGTTAGGTTGCAGGTGCAGCAGGTGATTAAGAAGGCAAATGGAATGTTGGCCTTCATCGCTAGAGGAATTGAATTCAGGAGTAGGGAGGTAATGTTGCAACTGTATAAGGTACTGGTGAGACTGCACCTGGAGTACTGTGTCCAGTTCTGGTCTCCATATTTGAGGAAGGATATACTGGCTTTGGAGACGGTCCAGAGGTTTACTAGGTTGATCCCTGGGATGAAGGGGTTGACTTATGATGAAAGATTAAATCATCTAGGATTGTATTCGCTCGAGTTCAGAAGAATGAGAGGAGATCTTATAGAAACATATAGGATTATGAAGGGTATGGATAGGATAGATGTAGGAAGGTTTTTTGAGCTGGCTGGGGAAACTAAAACAAGAGGACACAGTCTCAAGATTCGGGGGAGTTGATTTAGGACAGAGATGACGAAAAATAGTTTTTCCCAGAGAGTAGTGAATGTTTGGAATTCTCTAACCAGGGAAGTGGTTGAGGCTGCCTCATTAAACATATTTAAAATTTGGTTAGATAAATTTTTACATGATAGAGGAATTAGGGGATATGGGGAGAAGGCAGGTAGGTGGAGTTAGGTCATAAATTAGATCAGCCATGATCGTATTGAATGGAGGAGCAGGCTCGATGGGCCATTTTTGGCCTACTCCTGTTCCTACTTCCTATGTTCCTATGTAATGACTTCCAAGCCTTTGAAAATGACCTGGAAAACAAATGAAGATGAAAACCTTTGCTGATGCAATGCAGACACGTGCTGGAGAAACTAAGCAAGTCCCGCAACATCCATCGGAAGTAAAAGGCAACCAACATTGTGAGCCTGGGCCCTTCGTCTGTATAAGCCACAACAGGCAGGCGACCTTGCCTATACCTGTTGCTCACTCATGTTTGTGTATTGCATTAGACTTCATCATCCACAGTCTTTCTTGTTTAACTCTAACCTTCGTGGATGTGATTTGTGCAGTTAAGAAATGTGATGAGTAGGTACTTTTCTTGATTAAACAATAACTCAGATTTCAGATTTACTGTCGGAGTACATACAATACACCACATACAAGCCCGAGATTCCTTTTTCCTGCAGGTCTGGCAAAAAATAAACTGTACGCAGCGTAAACATGAAGACAAGTAAAAGAACTGTAAACAGATAACAAATGTAAACAAATTGCAATACAGAGAGACCAAAAAAAATCAATAAAGTACACAAGTAAAAGACCCTACATGAGCCTCTGATTGATTTTGTCGTTGAGGATTCTGATGGTGGAGGGGTAGCAGCTGTTCCTGAACCTGGTGGTGCGAGTTTTGTGGCACCTACACCTCTTTCCTGATGGCATCAGCGAGAACAGAGCGTGTGCTGGGTGGGATTGATGTTGCCCTCTGTCAGCAGTGTACCCTGTAGATGTTCTCAGTAGTGGGGAGGTTTTGCCTGTGATGTCCTGGCCTGTGTCCACTAGCTTTTGGAGGACTTTACACTCAGTGGCATTGGTGTCCCTATACCAGAATGTGATTCAGCTGGTCAACATTCTTTCCATCTTACCCCTGTAGAAATTTGCCAGGTTTTCTGGTGTGGTCACGAGGAGGTGCAGCAAACAAACCACACCGTCAGCCATGAGTGAGCTAGACCAACTGATTTTAATCGAACTTGTGCGCATGTTTATATCTCCCAGTTCCCAATGACACTGGCGACTCCCGGGACGGAAATGACAACAGCCCCGAGGGCTGAAACCGTGCCCAATACATGAGGGCTCACTGCCCCTTGCAAGTCCTCAGCTCAGTAACCCAGTTGACACTGGCGACTCCCGGGACGGAAATGACAACAGCCCCGAGGGCTGAAACCGTGCCCAATACATGAGGGCTCACTGCCCCTTGCAAGTCCTCAGCTCAGTAACCCAGTTTGCTTGTGGAATAGCTCAGCCCGCCTCACTGGCGTCATACCAAACCTCCACAAACTCCTGAGGAAGTGGAAGCACTGATGTGTTTTCTGCATGAAGCCATTTGGTGTGTTGGGTCCAGGAAAGATCCTCCGAGATAGTAACGCCCATGAACCTAAAGTTGCTCACCCTCTCGACTTCTGATCTCCCATTGGATTGTATATCTCTGGCTTTCCTTTCCTAAAGGCAACTGTCAGCTCCTTAGTTTTGAGTGTAAAACTGATAGAATCCAAAACACATTTTAGTGGCACCCCATTCATGCATTTAGATTCCACCTTGCACAGTGTTTACAGATGTTAGTTCTTTTCTTTGGCTTGGCTTTGCAGACGAAGATTAATGGAGGGGTAATGTCCACGTCAGCTGCAGGCTCGTTTGTGGCTGACAAGTCCGATGCGGGATAGGCAGACACGGTTGCAGCGGTTGCAAGGGAAAATTGGTTGGTTGGGGTTGGGTGTTGGGTTTTTCCTCCTTTGTCTTTTGAGAGTGAGGTGGGCTCTGCAGTCTTCTTCAAAGGAGGTTGCTGCCCACCGAACTGAGAGGCACCAAGATGCATGGTTTGAGGCGATATCAGCCCACTGGCGGTGGTCAATGTGGCAGGCACCAAGAGATTTTTTTAGGCAGTCCTTGTACCTCTTCTTTGGTGCACCTCTGTCTCGGTGGCCAGTGGAGAGCTTGCCATATAACACGATCTTGGGAAGGCGATGGTCCTCCATTCTGGAGACGTGACCTACCCAGCGCAGTTGGATCTTCAGCATCGTGGATTCGATGCTGTCGGCCTCTGCCATCTCGAGTACTTCGATGTTGGAGATGAAGTCGCTCCAATGAATGTTGAGGATGGAGCGAAGACAACATTGGTGGAAGCGTTCTAGGAGCCGTAGATGATGCCGGTAGAGGACCCGTGATTCGGAGCCGAACAGGAGTGTGGGTATGACAACGGCTCTGTATACGCTAATCTTTGTGAGGTTTTTCAGTTGGTTGTTTTTCCAGACTCTTTTGTGTAGTCTTCCAAAGGCGCTATTTGCCTTGGTGAGTCTGTTGTCTTTCTCGTTGTCGATCCTTGCATCTGATGAAATGGTGCAGCCGAGATAGGTAAACTGGTTGACAGTTTTGAGTTTTGTGTGCCCGATGAAGATGTTGGTGGGTGGGTGGGGGGGAGCTTGGTAGTCATGGTGGGGAGCTGGCTGACGGAGGACCTCAGTTTTCTTCAGGCTGACTTCCAGGCCAAATGTTAGTGACCATTACATAAAAGCAGAAAAAACTGGAAATAGGTCCAGCAGCATCTGAAAAAAAGAGAAACCGAGGTAACAGTTCAGTTTGGTGATCCCTACAGCCTGATAAAGTGTCCTTGCCCCTTCAAAGATTTACTCTGTTTCTCTTTCCAGAGGTGCTCCAACATTTTCCAATATTTTTTGTTTGCTTCAAATTTCCAGCTTCTTCAGTTTCTTCATTTTAACATAGATTTTAATCACCACCACCTCGGTGTTAGACAAGGGTCTTGTCTGCAAGTCAGAAGGAAGGAGCTTGATCTTGCTCAAGATAGGATCAAATGATAGCCGCTTACAGATTAGAATTGAGGGTCCCCTGCAGTGTAGAAAGTGCCATTTTTACTGAGACTTAAATGAAGCTCATGCCTGCACTCCCATGAGGAAAAAAAAAGTTGCTTGTTTTTCTCAGCGGTTTCTTGGAGAATATTTATTTCTCAACAAACTGAGTGGTTGTGGCACAAATTGGCTGCCTTATTTCTTCTTTTAAAATGGTAACTGGACATAAGTAGTTAAAGTATCTCTAAGCAGTTGATGACTGTAAATGCAAGATCCAGCTTACCCACATTTTAACAAGTGCTCCGTTTTTCATTGCAATTTGTGTTCAACTGAATTTTTGAAAATGTTTTTTCAGCATGAATTAGACCATAAAACCATAAGACACTGGATCAAAAATAGGCTGTTCAGCCCATTGAGTCTGCCCCACCATTTATCATGAGCCGTTCCATTTTCCTACTCAACCCCACTTCCCAGCCCTTTCCCCATTACCTTTGATGCCCTGGCTAATCAAGAATCTATCAATCTCTGCCTTAAATACACCCAGTAAACTGGCCTCTACAACTTCCTGTAGCATAAATTCCACAGATTTACCACCCTCTGGCTGAAGAAATTCCTCTGCATCTCTGTTGTGCCCTCTTGTCCTCATGGGAAACAAACTTTCTACATCAACTATATACTGTAGATGTTTCAGTGAGATTCACACTCATTCTCCTAAATTCCAAAGAGTCCAGGCCAAGAGCTCTCAAATCCTCCTCATTTGATAACCTTTTCATTCCCAGAATTATCCTTGTGAACCTCCTCTGAACCCTCTTCAACAAAGTACATCCTTTCTTAAATGAAGAGCCCTAAGCTGTTCATAATACTCCGTGAGGTCTCACCAGTGCTTCATAAGGACTCAACATCACATTTTTGCTCTTATATTTATTCCTCTTGAAATGAATGCCAGCATTGGGGGATATGGGGAGAAGGCAGGTAGGTGGAGTTAGGTCACAAATTAGATCAGCCATGATCGTATTGAAAGGCGGAGCAGGTTCGATGGGCCATTTTTGGCCTACTCCTGTTCCTACTTCCTATGTTCCTATGTTCCATTGCATTTGCCTCCTTCACCACCATCTCAACATGCAAGTTTACCTTTAGACTATCCTGCATGAGGGCTCCCAGGTCCCTTTGCATCTGGATATTTTCAATTTTCTCTCCATTTAGAAAATAGTCTTCCCATTTATTTTAACACAGTGCATACTGTCCACTTTATGACATTGTATTTCATTTTCCACTTCTCCTAATCTGTCTTTAGTCCTTCTGTATTCTCCCTGTTTCCTCAACTCTTATCTGTTTCGAATCATCTGCAATCTCGGTTTCTAAGCCACTTATTCCATCACCCAAACCATTAATATACAACATAAAAAGATCAGGCCCCAACACTGACCCTGTGGAACACCACTTGAAACTGGGAGCCAACCAGAACATAAGTAAAAATGCCAAAATGCTCAAGGAAGTCAGCAGGTCATATCAGAATTTATAAGACTTACAAAAATATGTTGCCAATGTTTCGGTCCTGAGCCTTTCTTCAAGGAAAAATCTGAAAAAAACAGGAGCAGGGTAAATCAGTAAGTCTCAGAATACGAACAATGGAGGAGGATTCCAGACCAATAAAAGGAGTTAATAGGATATGATAAGGGACTAGGTAGAATTTATCATGTCTGTGTGAAAGTAGACAGGGAATGGAGAGATGACGGGAGAAGCAGGGGGTGGTTGTTTAACAAAAGCCAAAGAAGTTGATATTATTGCCATCCATTTGGAGGGTGCCCAGTCGGAAGAAGAGGTGTTGTTCCTCCAATTTACAGGTGGTCTCAGTCTGGCAGTGCATGAGACCATGCACAGACATGTCAGCAAGGGAAAGGGATTGAGAATTGAAATGGGTGGCCACTGGGAGATCCACACTATTGCGGCGGACAGAGCCAAGGTGCGCAACAAACTGATCTCCTAGACTGTGTCTAGTTTCTCCGATATAGATTCACAAGTGAAATGTTGCTTTGCTTGGAGGGGCTCTTTTTGGTCCCAAATGCTGCTGAGGGAGCAGGAGTGGGTGCAAGTGGAGCATTTCCTGCAGTCACAGGGAGGGTACCAAGGGGACAATTGGTGGACAGGGAGGAGTGGACAAGGGAGCCACAGAGTGAGTGGTCCCTGAGGAAGCTTGGGGGGAGGAAATATGTGTCTAGTGGTGGGATCATGTAGTAGGTGGTAGAAATAGTCGAGGAGGATATGTTGGATGCAGAGTCTGGTGGCATGGTAGGTGAGAACAAGACAAATTCTGCCCTTGATGCATGTGGGGGTAGAGGGGGGCCAGGGAAGATGTGCGGGTAGTAGAGGATATGCTGGTGAATGCTGAGTTGATGGTATTTGATGGAAAGCCACATTACATCAACCAGTATATAAGCCTTGTAGAACCATAGAACACTAGAGCACAGAAAATAGTCTATTTGGCCCATCTAGTCTGTGTCAGCAATCATCTCCCTAATCCCACTGACCTCCTCCCATTCCATAACCCTCCAGGCCTCTCCCATCTATGTACCTATCCAATATATTCTTAAAACACATGACCGAGCCTGCATTCACCACATCAGATGGCAGCTCATTCCACACTCCCACCACATTTCACTTCTCTAAGTGAAGAAGGTACCCCTAATTTTCCCCCTAAACCTTTCTCCTTTCAGCTTAAAACTATGACATATTTATCTCCCAAAGTCTAAGTAGAAAAAAGCCTATTCACATCCAATCTGTCTATACCTCTCAAAATCTTGTAAACCTCTAGCAAATTCTTCTTCTCATTCTTCTTCGCTCCAAGGAATAAAATTCTAACCCATTTAATCTTCTCCTATAATTCAACACCTGAAGACCCAGCAACATCCTAGTAAATCTTCTCTGCCTTCTCTCAATCTTATTAATATCCTTCCTGTCATTAAATGCCCAGAACTGCACATAATATTCCAAGTTTGGCCTCACCAATGTCTTAAACATCTTCAACATAACATCCCAACTCCTATACTCAATACTTTGATTTATAAAGGCTGATATCAAGATGCTTTCTTTACAACTCTCTCCACATGCAATGCCACCTACAGGGAATCATGTATATGTATTCCAAGATCTCTCTACGCCCCAATACTCCTCAGTGCCCTACCATTTACTGTATATCACACCTCCCTTGGCTTGTCCTTCCAAAATGTATCACCTCACACTTGTCTGCATTAAACTCCATATGCCATTTTTTGGCCCATTCTCCTAGCTGGTCCAGATCCTTCTGCAAGCTTTGAAAATTTTCCTCGCTGTCCATAATGACTCCTCTCTTCGTGTCATCAGCAGATTTGCTGATCCAATTTAACCACATTATCATCCAGATCATTCATACAATAATGGTCCTAACATGAATCCCTGAGGCACACCACTAGTCACAGGCCATCAATTTGAGAAGCAACCATCCACTACCACCCCCTGTCTTCTTCTACACAGCCAATTTCGAATGCAGTTTACAACCTCTCCTTGAATACCCAGTGTCTGATGAATCTTCTGAACTAACCTCCCATGTGAGACCTCATCAAAAACTTTACTAAAGTCCATTTAGACAACATCCACAGCCCTTCCCTCATCTACTTTCCTGGTAATGCCCACCATTCTCTGAGTGAAGAAGTTCCCTCTCATGTTACCCTAAACTTCTTCCCCTTCACCCTTAACCCTCTTGTTTGAATCTCTCCCAATCTCAATGTAAAATGTCTATGTACCTTTATTCTCTATCTCCCTCATAATTTTAAACACCTTTATCAAATCTTAGTGTTATGAAAATCCAAATGCACATCCACTGCATCCCCTACATCTAGCCTGCTTGTCACTTTTTCAAAAAATTCCAAGACGTTGGTAAAGCAAGATTTACCTTTCGGGAAACAAACCTTGTCATGTGCCTCCAAATACTCCGAAACCTCATCCTTGACCATTGAATCCAACATCTTCCTAATCACTGACATCAGGGTAACTGTTCTATTATTTCCTTCCCTTATAGAATAGTGAGAGGACATTTGCAATTTTCCAGTACTCTGAGACCATACCAGAATCTATTGATTTCTGAAAGAAAGAGGACATGAGTTAAGAATTAAGGGGCAGAGGTTTAGAGGTAACATGAAGGGGAACTTCTTTACTCAGAGAGTGGTAGCTGTGTGGAATGAGCTTCCGGGAGAAATAGTGGCGGCGGAGTCAATTGTATTATTTAAGAAAAGGTTGGACAGGTATATGGATGAGAAGAAGATGGAAGGTTATGGGCATTGTGCAGGGAGGTGGGACTAGAGAGGGGTGTTTGGTTCGGTGCGGACTAGAAGGGCCTAATGGCCTGTTTCCGTGCTGTAATTATTATGTTATGTTATTATATATTATCATTACCAATTCCTCCGCAATCTTAACTGCGACTTGCCTTTAGATTCTATAGGACTTTTTGGCCAGTTTCTCAAACCGTTTGGATTACCGCCATGATCATTTGCAGTGGAATATTCTTAACTGCTACTTTGCTAAAAATGTTCTCATGAATTCAGTGATACCAAGTGAATATTATTGTGTAGAAAGCCTCAAGAGCAAGGAATTATAATAGAATTTTTACACAGACAAGTTATTAACTTGAAGATTCTCCTGAGCTGACAGACGGTAGGTGCTTGAAATATTATACAGTAATCATAGCATCTTTGTTTCATTTAGTTTATCTTTTGTTTACTTGAGAACATGAGCATCATTGAAAAAAGCAGCTTAAAAATGATGTCTCTCCTGAGAAAGATTCTTACAAAGGCTGAAGAGTTGCAGATTACAAAGAGAGCTTTTCACACTCAGCTATTTCTAAAAGTAACATTTGCCTGTATCATTTAAAAAAAAATTGGAAGGAGATGATAATTTCTTGAAAAGATTGTTTCATATCAATTAACAATTACAGTGCCATTAAAAATAGTGGATTTTGTCTTTGCAAAGGTCCTTCATTAAGTGGAAGCATTTTATTTAGTGCCCCTCTCAAATTTCATAACTTTTTCTGATGAATGTACATCTTCTGCTGGAGTAGAATTTTAGTAGTACTACCCAGAATCCAATACATATTGATAATTTTTAATTGATTTTTTTAGATGTTAATTGGTGCTGAGGTAATAGATGTCACAAGAACAAGGGGGTGATGTTAGGCTTATCTTGATATGTCTGTGATTTTTTAAAATATATTTTATATATATATTACACACGCATACATACATAATTTGAGATTTGGCCTCTTGTCAATCTCTTACTGCATCCTTTTCACCCCTAATGGTGGTGGTCTACAAACTTGGGTTTTGCCTTTAGCACTAGGTTCATTTATAAACTTAGCAGGTTTCCTGGGACAATGAGGCATGAAAATAGATTGGGTGGAAGATGTTATTTTGTGTCTTCAAAGTCATTTAATACGCAGAGTTTTCTGAATATGGTTTGAAATTATTGGTATGTATTCATTTATGGTCTATGACAAAGCCAACATTTACTGATTACCCTTGACAAGGTAGAACCAGTATGCTTTCTGATCATTGTGCTATTGGGAAGGAAGCTAGAGGATTTAAACCAATTGATTGGTTGAACGGTGTGCCCTGTAGATTGAAGATGTGCCTTTTGCCCTTGTATTTCTTGGTGGTGGTCACGATCTTGAGAGGCTTTATCAGATTAGCCTGGGAAAATAAAGCAATACATTTGCAGAATGTGCATAATGCAATGATGGGACTTACTAGTGGATGACATGGTGGATGAGGTGCTAGTTAAAGTGAGCTGTTTTCTCCTAGATTTGTTAAGTTTCTGAGCTGTTGGAGCTGCAGTCATCCAGGTCAGTGATGAGTTTTCCATTGGTTTCCTGACTTGTTCTCTGTAGATGTTGTAGAGGTTCATTGTGTCAGGACACCAGGTAACTAATTTCTGACCTACCTTTGTACCCATAGTATTTATGCATTTGGACCAATTGATTTTTTTGTTGTCCATCTTGTCTCTATCTTAATGTGGTTGATGAAAGTGATGGGTTTGAACCGCAGTTATACTCTTGTTGTAGCTGGCTATTGTTACTTCTTCATTGTTTCTGGATGGCCAGCTTTGGTTTGGGTGGTACATGAGGCATCATGGATGTTAAAAATAACCAAGAGAGAAATGAGTGCAAATTTAATCTTTATTTTCATATAACACATTGTCACTGCTCTAAGGGGATGATTTGAACATGAAACAGTACAACTTTTTGGGAGAATGATGGTCATGACAGCTGTTAAATTTTTGGGGCCTACATTGGAGGGAGTTAAAAAACAATTTCAATCGTTTTTCTGCTTTTTCTAAAACTTGCTTCATCTTCATTGCTCAGAGATACTGGCAAATGAAAGGCTGGAGGTTAGAAAATGGTACATATATGAATTTTGTGGGGTTTTTTATTAATTATTTCTTAAGTGAGAGAAAGTGTAGATATTTTAAGTATCCGGAAGCATTTCATACGTGCTGGTATTTAATGTATACGTTTCTTTTGAACTGTCTTTGAATCGTTTTAAGCCATGTCATGTCATGGAAAATTAATATAAGGCCTGGAACAAAAGTAGAGAGGTTTTCTCATTTTCAGTTGATCAGACTGAGTTTTAAAGCAAATGCACAGGTGTCATGGAATTCAAATATAGTGAAGTTATATCAAATGATTATAAATTATTGATTAGGTCATGGATGTTGTGTACAGTTCTAGATGTCTCAATTTAGCTGCCTTGGCTTTGGAGAGAGTACAGAGGAGATTTTGTGGAATGTTATCAGTGATGAAGCATCTCAGTTATACGGATAAACTAACAGACATACAATTATTTTCAAAGTTGTTAATGGGAGAGTTGTTTAGTGTCATGAGGTTTGGAGAAGAAAGAAAATGTTTCCACCAGCAGCAGGGTATATTACAGAAGTCATAGTGTTGATGAAGAAAAATACGCAGATTTTGAATTGAATTGTTTACTTTTACATGTAAAATGCTTTATTTTGTATGCGCTCCATGTAGTGTAATATGTGAGGCTTAGATGGGTCGTCTAATATGTTGGCAGTTTTCCTCAGACAACCCGATTATATACCTTGGTGATGGAAAAACTCCTCTTTAAAGAAATTTGGATATATTTCTAAATTTTAGCGACTGTAGGGAAAGAACAAGTAATGAAATTCCTTAGATAGCTCCTGTAAAGACCCAAGCAGACACGGTGTGCTAACGGGCCTCCTTCTGTGCTCTACAATTTTAACTCTTCATCTTCATTTAGAAATTCAATTCTCGGAGTTGAAACGCCAAAAAGAATTGCAAATTAATTATTGATTAAAATAATGCAGCATCTTAAAATGTGAAATTCATGTCCGATAGAATTTACGGGAATCTAGCAAAATATATAACTTGATATGTTTCAGATTCACATGAAATAGGGCTGGCAGGCAGAAAATTTATTGTCATTCCATTGCGACGGAAATGTTCTGGAACGCAAGTGTGAGTGTTGAGGGTAGATAGCTTGTGCTGTGAGTTTGCTGTGCATCTGACCTTGGCTTTCAGTTCCTGAAGCAGCTTGTTTCTGTATATCCTGTTACTGGAGGTCAAGGCAAGGGTCATTGATTTTGGGGAGCAGATTGCTGACAATATCCTGTCTACTGCAGGTGGCTTGTGCAAACAGACTCAAGTTTCAACTTGTGGCCAATGACTGAAACGAAGGTTATGGAGACTAATTTGCCTTCATATAATGCAGCAGCTTTCATTATAGTAGTATGGTTGTTTTTTTTAAAAATCATGTTACACTTGTGACAATTAATGGGATGGTAAATCAAATATTTCTTGTTATCTCATTTTTGAAAATTGTTCAATAGTGTAAGAATTTTCTAATTTTTCTTTGATTGCAAAACTTTGAGTTGCTTCAGGAATATTTTATTTAGTTTTTACACACTTGCAATTTCCTATTTTCTTCAAGTGCTCTTGAAAGTTGAGATCCATCCTGAGAATGTAATAATAACCTTGTGTGGAATAGCAGATGGTATTATTTTTACATTTACATCTATGATCATTTGACTCAGGATTGAAGAATTACATGAAATCTATGCCATGTTACTGAAAAATGAAATTGTATTGGAAGGAATAATACTTACAATACTCAGATATTTTAAAAAATTCTGAGGTATTTGGCTGGCATAATTAAACATACTGCTAACCTAAACCTCCGATCTTTGGTTTATCTGCTTAGATATCACTTTTAACAAGGGACTGATAATCTTCCATTTACAGAAAAACTGTATGTGATGTTTTGAATATGTACCACAATTTTTTTTTAAAAAGTAAGATTTCTAGGTAAAATTACTTGCCATGATGATAAAAACAGAAACTGCTGGACTCTTCAGTGTGGCCAACATTTTTTGTTGTTGTGGGGGAAGTGCGTGAGGGAGGGAGTTAATGTTTCCGGTTAATTACATTTTTTGTAAAGTTTGGTGTGCAGGAGAAGGAAGTTGCTGAAGGATATTTGCAGACTAATTGCATAAGCGAAACTGGCGGTTGGAATTAAGTGTGGGGAAACACTAACTGCTTTCTATAGGAGAAAGGCAAATCAGGGTATCGAACTGGGAGATGACCATATATGGACAATTGCATTTGTCCAGAAACTCAGATAACTGAAATCTAATTGATATTGAGCATTGACCCTTTGGGGGATACAATTAAAATTTGTAAAACTGATGCTGCATTTGATATCATCTGTGGAATCTAAAGTTAGACAGCATAAATTTAAGATGAGAGAGGAAAAAGGTTCAAAAGGGTACTTAGGAGCTCCTTCTTCTAACAGCTGCCAGAGGATGTTTTGGAAACAGGGACAATTGTAACCTTTAAAAGACATTAAACAGGTATGTGATAAGAAAGGAGAGAACATAATGCAAGCAAGTTAGACTAGTTTGGTCAGCTGAAGAGCTTTTGAACTCTGACTCCGTGAGTGACTCTAAATAGAAATATAAGCAGCCAATTGACACTCTGTGCCTGGCCCAGTCATATAATTGTATTTCAGAATCAGAATTTATTGTCATACACGTGTCGCAAAATTTGTTGCTTTGTGGTGGTTTCCTGTACGAGCATGATCCCTTAAAGGCCAAAAAACAAAGTTAAATAACTGGATTGCATCAAGCTTGTTTTGCCTTGAGTTTAGAAGTTTAGCAGATGATCCAATCCATGTCCCTAAAAGAATGAAGGGATCCAAAGCAGAAAAATGTCAGGAACACTCAGCCAGTCAGGCAGCATCTGTTTAAACAAAAGCAGAGTTGATGAAACTTTAACCTGAAACATTGCCTCTGTTTCCATTTCCGCAGCTGCTCCTCGACTTGCTGAACGTTCTTAGGATTTTCTGGTTTTATTTTAATTTTTAATAGAGAGAGGCTATTTCCTCTGGAGAATTTTAATTCAAGCCTATGTGCAGGGTGTCACTGTATTTATTTCCCACCCTGTTTGACTTATGTTTGATAACCACTGCAGCTCTATGTTTATGGATGATTGAGAGTTGACTGGTAAGCCAATAATTAATTGTTAGAATGTATGGTATATTTGCACTTTATTTAACAGCTTTATCTTAGCAATTTTTTTAAAGAACAAGCCAATTTTGAACTACAGGTTTTAAGCACTGGTGCATTAATTATTTTTAAATCTGTGGTCTTTGCTATAATTCAATGTACTAGGGTATTTGGTGTCAGGTTGAGTGAATCAAACTGGATGTCTGTGACTGAGATAGGGAAATGGGGATGTGTATAGCACTTGGTTCTCGTGGTTTAAATGGTTGATAAACTCTGTCTTTGACACTTCGAATTTGTTGAGGACAGGGATCTTCAGGCCATTAGTTGATGAAGTTGCATTTGGATCTGAAGAGAGTCCTACATCAGAGCAAGGGACATAATTTTAAGTATGACATCAGGAAATATTTATTGTAGAAAGAGACTGTTGAATCTGGGTTAAAGGTATTACTGACACAGATCAGAGGTGAATAAATGGACATGAGGTCAAGAATAACCATCATCTTAACTGAATGGTCAAATATATTTGAGGGAATAAATTCCTTGCATTTTCTACTGCATGAAATTTCTGGTTGCTTAGCCTGTCTAAATATAATTCCATTAACCTACCTATAACTTGTAAGTCCATTTCTAAATTTGAAATACTAACTGCATAATTTAAATCCTTTATAACAGGCTCCACAATGAGATTTATTCTACCAGTTATACATTTTTTGATGGAGATTGTGCGGTTATGTGACACATTATTAGGGTGGTTTACCAGACCATTTCAGCAGAATTATAAATTCCCTCATCTGTTAGCGTTTTCATAAAAGGGAAGTGAGAAAACTTTATGTTTTGATTTATTTGCCCTGAGACTGTCATGTAGTATCCACAGTGCTTGGATGTTTGAAGGTTCATAGTGAAGCAGAGGCAAATCATAGCTTGAATGCAGGTTTATATTTACAGTGGTTAAATCCTGTTAAAGGGACATTATAGTTTGAACTGTGCATGAGCATTTCTGTACAAGATAAAATCTCAATACTACTTTAATATTGTCCAACCCTCTTGTATGAGTTTAAAAAAAAATTACATGGTGCCAGAAGGACATGATTAAAGTCACAGAAAATAGAAGGAAAAATACAGGAAATCGAACAGTGACAAGCTTGTCTTTCCAAAAGATTGCAGGAGGAAGAGGAAACTGAGGGAGGTAAGGAATTTGTGATCCTGGGAAACAATGATTTGAAGTAAATTTAAGTTAATTTTCTTGTCACAAAATATCTAGTACAGTGAGAAGGGTTCTTAATGATCGGACTGGCAAGTTATCTCATTTTCATACAGCTATGTAAAGAGCAGAGTCATAATGTGTAGAATTGCAATGAAAAGATTAATTAGCTCCAAGCATGGGCAGTATGATAGCACTGTTATGGGGTTCATGCAGCAACCCTGTGAGGGGAAGAATCTGTCGTTAAGGCTGTTGGTGCATGACGGGAGGAGATGGGTTCAGTCGTATGTATGTTGGCTGCCTTTCCTCAGCAGCAGGAGATGTAGAGGGAGTCCATGGAATGGAAGAAAGTTTGTGATGCGTTCTGAGTTACAGGGAGAGAAAAGATAGTTTTTTTTAAATTATGCCTATCAGAATCAAAATTTATTATCATGAGCATGTCATGAAATTCGTTTTTTTTTTTTGCGGCAGCGTCAGAGTGCAAATATTGCTATAAATTACATTTCAAGAATAAAGAAATAATATTTATATTATATTTTGATAAAATGTTTTCATAACTGATATATGGACAGGTTGGTTAAGAAGGTTGTGGATTAAATGCAGGCAAATGGGACTAGCCCAGAATTCCAAATTGATCTGTATAGTCGGCTTTCGCTGAAAGGCCTGTTCTTTGCTGTGTGACTCTGAGTCTACAAGAGCATATGATTTTCTTTTGTATTTTCATTTAATGGTGGAATTATCCCTATCTTCCCTGTTTCCATGTCAATAAAATCAGTAATATACCTTAAGATTATGGTGGAATAGAACTTAGACATTGGCAGTTACGTACCCTTCATAGCAAGACCTATTGTAAACCAACTCTATCAAAACTTTCCTCACCTCACACCCAAAACTGCTACATCAGCTTCTTTATCAGTTACTTAGCAGTAACTCTATTGTATTCTACTTGTGAAATTAAGTTTAATTGGAAGTCCATGGAACCAAATTTCAGAAGTGGTATATGATTCTTTCTTTTTCTTTGGCTTGGCTTCGCGGACGAAGATTTATGGAGGGGGTAAATGTCCACGTCAGCTGCAGGCTCGTTTGTGGCTGACAAGTCCGATGCGGGACAGGCAGACACGTTTGCAGCGGTTGCAGGGGAAAATGGGTTGGTTGGGGTTGGGTGTTGGGTTTTTCCTCCTTTGTCTTTTGTCAGTGAGGTGGGCTCTGCGGTCTTCTTCAAAGGAGGTTGCTGCCCGCCGAACTGTGAGGCGCCAAGATGTACGGTTTGAGGCGAGATCAGCCCACTTGGCGGTGGTCAATGTGGCAGGCACCAAGAGATTTCTTTAGGCAGTCCTTGTACCTCTTCTTTGGTGCACCTCTGTCACGGTGGCCAGTGGAGAGCTTGCCAACCACCAATAAATAAGCAAGTTTAGTGTGACTGGAATTGAATATTATAATAGAATGGAGGAACTTCCATTTTTATGCATTTTCCCTTGTTTGAAATCCCTTTGCCCATAACTTTTGGGGAACTACACCCTGGTCTTTCCATCCATCTGTCTCCAACTTTCTTCTCCAGTAAGTTACTGAGGAATTGTTTTTCAGATCCTTGGCATATTTTACTCTCACTTCATTTTAAATCGAACTAATAACAAAAATGATAGCTTAATTTTTTTTATCCAAAAGAAACTTCTGATCGATGTATGTGTTGTCATTGCTTAACCTTGTAATATCTTGAATTAAAAGTAATTTCCATCAATGGAGAAAACTCATCTGTATATTGGACCTCCTGATCTTTGCTTCATTTAAGGCCAGGGATAAAATGTGTTTCTTATTCGAGGTCCTCGCTCTCAATTGTCCAATTCTGATTTTACTTAATTTGTCTGTTGTTCTCTACCAATCAACCTTTCCTACCCAAAAGCTATTTTTGCCCCCCTCCTGCCATTTTTTTCTCCCCTTTCCCTTTATCTTGATATTTGACAACCATGATCATGACAACCATAATGGGTGTTTACAGTGTCAATTCTATGCGGCCAATGTTAATGGAAAGATTGTGGCTGGTCTGCAATGTAAACAAGTTTTTATCCTTTTTTTGTTTTAAATGTACTAAAATTTCAATATATTGAAGATAACACCTGCACTTGGTAAAATTCATTCTGATGACTAAGATGCTTGCCTACAGCCAGGAACAGATTCCAACAATAATTAGTTTGGCTCATAAAAATGTTGGAAATCCTCAGCAGATCAGTTAGAATCTGTGCAAAGAAAACTGTGTCGAAGTATCAGGTCAGAGACCCCCTCATCAGAGTCTTCAGACAAAGGATTTTCAATCGGAAACATTGTTTCTATTTAGATTCCTGACTTTCTGATCATTTTCAGCCTTTTTCTGTTTTTTTTATTATTTCACATTTGCAAACTCTACAATTTTTGATTTTCAAGTTTGACTCCCATTTTTGACATAAATCATTGTGACTTTAGCCCAATGGAAATTGATGGATTTACCTCTTTATATTATTTTCAGTCTTACTGGTACTGATACCATAGCCATTATTCTACTCATCCATATCTTTGTGTGGGGGATCAATCATCTTCATTTTGGTTTCATTCCCTGATCATCACATGTAAATGAAATGCAGCTTTATAAAAAAATTAAACAATTCTTTTCATTTTATTTCCAGCTCCACTTTACTGCAATGCGAAGAGGCATGCGATCAAAGGTAAGTCCAATTCAAGTTGCTCCTAGTGAGATCAGTTGGTAATGCTTCCAATTTTGTTGTCAACTATAGTCAGGAATTTGTTTCCATTTTCTAACTTGCTTGACAACAATTGCAGTTTAAAATGATCGGTGTTTATACCCTAATTCTGCTGACTGCATGAATAGTCTGGAGCAGATGATGTAGACAAGTTTGTTGGCGTTCTTTCATGAGTATCTTTATTTAAAGCATTACCCCATTCATGCTATGTACTCTGAGGAAGCTCCAGGGTTACTGACCTCAGCTGAGGCAACATTTTGGCATTGGACCTGGGCCAAGGGAAGAAAAGAATATGATCATCTTTTGCTTACTGGAAAAAGGAACATTTTCATTTCATAAGGAAATCGTTGCTTGATGAAGTGCACTGTTCATTTTCTTAAATATAGACTTCAGGAAGATTAGTGTACCCTATTACATATTAATGGAGTAGAATGGGAAAACTGTAAGAAGTGAAAAGACTACAGTTTGCAACAGAGTTAAATGGCTATCTTCTAAAAGGGAGCAGAGAATCGACAGAGGGTTTTCACCTGAGTTAGACATTTTGCAGGTCTTGGGGGAAAAATATTCTGAAAGGTTGCATGTGGTCACTTAGCATCAAACGATAATTTGCATTTGAATAATAGTGCCTGAGATTCACTCTTGTCATTTAAAAAAAATTTAGACATACAGCAAGGTAACAGGCCATTTCGGCCCACGAGTCCATGCCGCCCAATTTACACCCTATTAACCTACACCCTCGGAACATTTTAAATGGTGGGAGGAAACTGGAGCAAACCCACGCAGACACTGGAAGAATATACAAACTCCTTATGGACAGGGCAGGATTCAAACCCTGGCCCTGATTGCTGGCACCGCAAAAGCGTTGCGCTGACCACTACATCAACAGTGCTGTCCTTATTGATCTATTAGGTAGTAAAATAATTGACCATGCTGATAGAATAAACATATATACCAGCAAGCTCACACCAAGACACAAGAGCAACCTGTCCGTGAACTATTCTTTGCAGACGATGCCGCTTTAGTTGCCCATTCAGAGCCAGCTCTTCAGCGCTTGGCGTCCTGTTTTGCGGAAACTTCCAAAATGTTTGGCCTGGAAGTCAGCCTGAAGAAAACTGAGGCTCTCCATCAGCCAGCTCCCCACCATGACTACCAGCCCCCCCACATCTCCATCGGGCACACAAAACTCAAAACGGTCAACCAGTTTACCTATCTCGGCTGCACCATTTCATCAGATGCAAGGATCGACAACGAGATAGACAAGAGACTCGCCAAGGCAAATAGCGCCTTTGTAAGACTACACAAAAGAGTCTGGAAAAACAACCAACTGAAAAACCTCACAAAGATCAGTGTATACAGAGCCGTTGTCATACCCACACTCCTGTTCGGATCCGAATCATGTGTCCTCTACCGGCATCACCTACAGCTCCTAGAATGCTTCCACCAGCGTTGTCTCCGCTCCATCCTCAACATTCATTGGAGCGACTTCATCACCAACATCGAAGTACTTGAGATGGCAGAGGCCGACAGCATCGAATCTACGCTGCTGAAGATCCAACTGCACTGGGTAGGTCACATCTCCAGAATGGAGGACCATCGCCTTCCAAGATCGTGTTATATGGCGAGCTCTCCACTGGCCACCGAGACAGAGGTGCACCAAAGAAGAGGTACAAGGACTGCCTAAAGAAATCTCTTGGTGCCTGCCACATTGACCACCGCCAGTAGGCTGATCTCGCCTCAAACCGTGCATCTTGGCGCCTCGCAGTTCGGCGGGCAGCAACCTCCTTTGAAGAAGTCCGCAGAGCCCACCTCACTGACAAAAGGCAAAGGAGGAAAAACCCAACACCCAACCCCAACCAACAAATTTTACCCTGCAACCGCTGCAAACGTGTCTGCCTGTCCCGCATCGGACTTGTCAGCCACAAACGAGCCTGCAGCTGACGTGGACATTACCCCTCCATAAATCTTCGTCCGCGAAGCCAAGCCAAAGAAGATATACTGTACCCACTATTAATTCTGCAGTTTGTAGTTCGAATGTACTTGATTATTTTAAGATGCCCATCATTGATGCCAAGTTGTAGAACACCTTGCATTAATTTCTAAATTCCATAGATATACTTTGATATTGCATGATTGACACCTCTGTCATCTCTTGCTTCACCACTTCTGAAGTTCTTTATTTTCACTATGTAGTAATTTGATTTTGTTTTCATGGATTCAAGGAGAAGCATGTCAGAGTTTTACTGTATCTGAGGTTAATATTTTCCAGTTTAGGAAACTGCAGGTTAGCGTTTTGTTGTGAAGACATGTGTTTTGCCTTTATTTTACTTTGAGGAGAACAGGTGGTCTTGGAAAAGTCTCTCTTTATGGCCCTGGTTGAAATGGATCCCAACTGAAAACTCATTCTCAAAAAAAAAGTACTTTAAAAAAATATTTTATTTTATTTAATACTTCACCCTGAACTATTTCAATAACAATATATACAAATATTCATCATTAAAATATACACAGTGACATTTTTTTCCCCTTTCCTCCCACCCTCCCCACCCCCTATGACATAAAGCAAGAATAAAAGAAAGAAGAAAAATAAACAAACAATAAAAGAGGAAAAAAAAACTGTGTCATCCAAAATTCCACATTAATTTTAACACATTATATTCCAAAATAAAAATACTGGAGGAACTCAGCAGGCCATTCAGCATCCATGGAAATGAAAATTCAAAGAAAAAGCTTCTGTTCCTCCCTCAAAAAGTTGATACTCATTTGTTGCACGAGGACAGAACTGAGATCAGCCTTGATGCTTGTTCGTGTTGGATAGGCTCATGCTTAGGAGAACCATGGCTGTAGAATCCATAAATGTGCATTTTTTTGAAAAAAGCAACTTTGAGTTCTAACTTAGAGTTTTAGTACTCATGCATTTCTGAAACAACAAATCCTATCCTCTCAGTTTAGTTGGAGAAGGTTAAGGGATAGGCTGTGAGGGGGGAGGGGGGTGGGGAATGACTGTGATGTTCAAGTAATGTAATGTCAATAAAATCAAACAGAGCAAAATTTCAGGAATTTGCATTAGAGAAACAGACCACTTTTAGCCCAACTGGTAGGATAGATCTGTTTACACTTCTTGCAAAGGGACATTGATAGATGAATCCAACAATTCCTGAAGGTGGCATAGGGTGATAAAGAAGGCATACATAATGCTTGCCTTCATGACTGGTGCACAGAATACCAAAGCAGGCAGATCTCAGTCCAATTGTAAAACATTGCCTAGATCAGAGCTGCGCCATTCTAGTCATTAGGAAATATGTTACTGCACTTTGAGATGGTGCAGAATAGATTGACCAAGGATTTTGCCTGGGATGGAATATTTTGGTTATAGTGAGATTGGGTAGTTTTGCGTTAGTTTTCCTTGAAACAGAGGAGGCAAAGGGAAGACCTGATATAGATTGTACGAAATGATCAGAGGTTATAGGTTAGGTTAGGGGAGAAACGTTTCCCTGTGGCAGAGGTGTTTAAAAACTGGGTGTGGATTTACGGTAAGGAGAAAGAGAATCTGAGAAAGTTTTTTTTTCCATCTCGTGGTGGGGGCAGGTGCTCTCACAACATTTGAAAAGCATCTGGATGAGCACTAATTAATGGAGAGAGGCTGGGGGGTGGGGGACACTCAGTGGGTCAGGTAACATCCACTGATCCTTTTTTTTGACAAAGGGTCTCCGACCCAAAACATTTGGCATTTCTCTTCTTGGGGACTGCCTGACCTGCTGAGTCCCTCCAACTCAAGATCCAAAATTTACAGTTCTTATATTTCTCTTGAATCCTTGAGTTGCTCAGACATGGTTGGTGACAGACCGAAGATTGGATGATTCCCATGGAGGTGGGGGGGTTGGGGCTGAAGTGCCTGTTTCTGGCTCTATGAGGGTCAGCAGCCTCAGTACCAATACTGTGAAATGCGACCGACAATTTCTTAGTCTGATAAATTACTCTAAAATTTAATTCTTTCTGTTAATTATCGTTTTCAGTCCTTGACCCTTGTCATTTTTTGAGAGTCGTCATGTGGGAGGCCATCTACATTACAATAGTGACTTCAAAAATATTTCATTTGCTGTTTAGCTTTTTTTTTATGCTGAGATCAAAGAATGTAATTCCTTTCATTATATTAAAAAAACATTTGCACTAGTCAGACACAAAATACATAACCTATGATCTAACGCTGTCTGCATTCTATTTGATGCAAGTTTAACCACTTTGTTCAAGTTTATGATTATCTGATTCAACCTATTACACACACACACACACACACACACACACACACACACACACACACACACACACACACACACACACACACACACACAACAGAGATCCCAATGATCACATAAAGATATAATTTAAAAACAAGTGTATATAAATCTTTTGGGATGATTTGCTCAGTTGCAGGATACTGCTCATTAATCTCATAGGCTGTGGGAAGAAACTTTACCAGCCGGAAATACTGATTTTGATGCTCCTGTTCCTCTTCCTTCATGGTAGTAGGTCAAACACAGAGTGCTGGATGGAAAGGGTCCTCAATAATTTTTGAGCCCTATTTAAGCCACACTCTTGGTAAATATTGTCACTCCAACAAAGGGAGATCCCAGTGATATTCTCAGATATTTTGATAATCCTCTGTATTGATTTGTATTGTTTGATGCTTTGCAGCTACTAATGATGCAGCCAGACAGGACACTCCTGTAAAATTTCAGATTTGGGGCCAGTAGCCTTGCTCTTAACCTCGGTAGTAATTCCTTGTCAGCTCTCTACTCTGAGCCACACATTACAGAACTCCATGTTTTTTGTCAGAGAGCAAGACCTGCTCATCAGATGTGCCCTTTTCTGCTGGAACTTTCTTGCTAGAAATCTTTGTTCAACTGCAAGCATATTTGTAATTACATCATCACTTTTTTCCTTAACATAATCAAAATGGAAAAAGCAGATGCATGTTTCCCGTGAAAATAAGCATCCTAGATCATCTAAAGGAATTGACGTTGTATCCTCAACTTTTATAACTATAGCTGATTTAAATTCACTTGTATCAGAATGTGACATTCTTTGATAATTGCTCACTTTTCCTGTCATTGCTAAGCATGTGTATTTTGGGTAAAGCAGATGCATTGAAAAGAAGGCCTTTAACAAAACACATCTTGCCAAGAGTTGATTCTGTAATTTTCATCCTAATTCATTTTGATTTATCCATGGTCTTTGTTAGAAAATAAGAGTCGAGGAATAAACTTTCTTTGTGACACAACCTCCAGAAACTGTGTTGACCACGACCTGACTGCCATTGGGAGGAACTAGGAGATGTATAACAGAGTTTAAAATATTAAAACCACTGTTATTCTGACGGTGCATTGTTCAGTGTGAATATGACCTGTACAAAACAGGAAAAGTCTGAAGTTTCATTTAATCATGTTGACTTTATTGATCTTTCACTGAGCTGTAGTTGGAAGTTGCAATTGACTCAAGATAACAGCTGAAATAATCAACTGAGATGATGCCTGTTTTTGATTTCCACCCTTAGATTTTGTGTGAATGTTAGGACAATAGCCTCATTATCCTCCCTTAACAAGGTTGATCTGGAGGTTGGCTCCCTGTGTGAGATAATGAAAGACTGTTAGCTTCTCGATAAAGACAGTAAAGTTCAGTATGTGGGAGAGAGAAGGGAATATCAGTAAGAAAAAAATTAGTTGTAAACCAGTAAATTGACTGAACCATTCTTTTCTCTGACTTGAAAGAGTACTATTGGTTCTCTTTCCATTACTGTAGGCTCTCATCATGATAAATTTGAACTGGCCTACCAGGTCATGGCAGTTTCAAATGTTTGATCAGTGACTAAAATGTTTATAAAATTACTGTGATAAACTTGCTTTCATTACATTCGGGTGTGTGCTTCTTTAAATACTTTAGTTTTTTTGATGAAGTAAAGCTGTGGATCAATGAAATGTTTGTTTCTGTTTGATGAATTGGCATACTTCATTTTAAAAGGGAAAGTAATTGCAATGTAAGTTCATCTCTTTTTGTATCTTCTGTAATCAAGTTAGGAGCTATTTCAACTATTTAACCATTTGCTATTTTAAACTGTTATTTAACTATTTTTGAGCAAAGCAAATATGAAATAGCGATGTGAAGTCTAAAGGGAAAAGTGGATGCATTAAGTTGCAATTCATTTTGTGGTACTTTACCTTCATCTAACTACGTTGCATTTGTGGGGAAATGGTCGTTTGGAGGAATGGTAGCACCACAGGTACTTTCCTGAGAGACATAATCCTGAGACACTGACCATGGATTCATTAGCTCATTGGCTTGAAAGACCTACTTTGAAGTGTGTGCCATGATGTTTTGTCTCTGAAGAGAACCAGTTCAGCTTTTGCTTTGCATTCACAGATTACTAAAAATAAAGATTACCATTGTTCTACCATTCACCCTTGTCTCTTTTCTGACTTTGTCTCAGGGTGCTAGCTTGGGTACTAATATTCTACAAGACATTAGCAAACTCTACACAAATTGTGACTCAACTTGTGTCTTATCAGCAAAAGAGTTGGTGGGGGCAGGGAAATCCTTTCTCTGATTTCTTGTATTTTGTAATGTCGCTTCTGCAGTTAATAAGTTAATTCATACACGCAGATAATTTTAATAAATGGTAACTGTACAAACACAAAGAGTTTGTGTCCATTTCCTGAAAGGATACTTTGTTAGGAAATGCAGGAGGGTGAATTAACGAAAATTATTTCCTCCTTTCTGCCTCCATTTAGTAAAATTATTGAGAGTTATTTGTGGTAGAAAACACAAGTTTTATTTCTGGAATATAGTTTCCATGTTTCTTCATTGTCAATCTAAAGGTAATTGTGGGTTCATTAGTTTACAGGTGGAGAGTGCTTCCTGTCTCAGAATTTTGTAAAAAAAAATTGTAATTCAACAGATAATACTGCTCTTGGGTAAGACTGAAACTACACAGGGAGGAGCACTAGCTATCATACATGGACTTCTTTGACTATTTAAAGCCTTTAACTTCATCAATCAGAATGGACTGTGGAGCACCCTCCTCAAATTTTGGCAATTCACAGAAATTCATCCTCACATTTGCTCCAGGATACAAATCTACTAGAGAACCAATTTTAAAGAAACCAGTTCTCAAACAAGGATGCATTATTAAAAGGAGTTGTGGTTGTCTTGCGAAGCGGCAAAGACAACTCAGTAAAGGGGAAGTCAATGTTGTTTTTTTGTTTAATTTAATTAAATTATGGTTTTTATTAATTTTATTAATTTCTCATTAGTTGTGTTATATATAGTAAAGAATAAGAACAATTTAAAGACAGATTTTAAAAGAGAGATGGAGAGGTTAAAGAAGTGGAGCACGTTAAACTATACGACTATTAATATTAATGGAATCCACAATCAAATTAAGAGAAAACAAATTACTGACATTACTTAAAAAAAAGAGAATAGATATAGCTTTTTTACAAGAATCACATTTAACTGAATTAGAACATCACAAGTTAAAGAGAGACTGAGTTGGTCATGTAGTGGCATCATCGTACAACTCAAAAGCCAGGGGAGTTGCTCTATTAGTTCATAAAAATCTACCAATTAAGATAAATGAAGTAATAATGAACCCAGTGGGTAGATATGTAATGATAAAATGCCAGATTTATTCAGAATTTTGGAACATGATGCACCAATTAAAGATGACCAAGAATTTGTGCAAAACATATTTTTAAAAGTAGCAGACACACAGGGACACATTTTACTAGGGGGAGATTTTTGTTTTAACTTAGACTCATTGATAGATAAAACCGGGAATACAAATATAAACAACAAATATTGTCCCAAAATTTCCCTTCATCTTTTTTGCTGCAATGTTGCACACCATTCGAGTGAACATAGGAAGTAGGAAGAGGAGTATGCCAAAAACGGCCCATCGAGCCTGCTCCGCCATTCAATACGATCATGGCTGATCTAATTTATGACCTAACTCCACCTACCTGCCTTCTCCCCATATCCCCTAATTCCTCTATCATGTAAAAATTTATCTAACCGAATTTTAAATATGTTTAATGAGGCAGCCTCAGCCACTTCCCTGGTTAGAGAATTCCAAACATTCACTACTCTCTGGGAAAAACTATTTTTCCTCATCTCTGTCCTAAATCTACTCCCCCGAATCTTGAGACCGTGTCCTCTCATTTTAGTTTCCCCAGCCAGCTCAAAAAACCTTCCTACATCTATCCTATCCATACCCTTCATAATCCTATAAGTTTCTATAAGATCTCCTCTCATTCTTCTGAACTCGAGTGAATACAATCCTAGACGATTTAATCTTTCATCATAAGTCAACCCCTTCATCCCAGGGATCAACCTAGTAAACCTCTGGACCGTCTCCAAAGCCAGTACATCCTTCCTCAAATATGGAGAACAGAACTGGACACAGTACTCCAGGTGCGGTCTCACCAGTACCTTATACAGTTGCAACATTACCTCCCTACTCCTGAATTCAATTCCTCTAGCGATGAAGGCCAATATTCCATTTGCCTTCTTAATCACCTGCTGCACCTGCAACCTAACTTTTTGCAATTCATGTACAAGCACTCCCAAGTCCCTCTGCACAACAGCATGCTGTAGTTTTTCACCCTTTAAATAATATTCAGCTCTTTTATTTTTCTTGCCAAAGTGGATAACCTCACATTTACTAACATTGTACTCCATCTGCCAGACCTTTGCCCACTCATTCAGCTTAACTAAATCCCTCTGCAGACTCTCCACATCCTCATTACAATTTGCTCTTCCACTCAATTTGGTGTCATTTGCAAACTTGGCTACATCACATTTTGTCCCGTCCTCCAAGTCATCAATGTAAATGATGAACAGTTGTGGGCCTAACACTGACCCCTGCGGCACCCCACTCTCTGCCAACCTGAAAAACTCCCATTTATCCCGACTCTCTGCCTCCTGTCAGACAACCAATTTTCAATCCAGGCCAATAGACTTCCCCGGACTCCACTTTCCTGTAACTTACTGAGAAGTCTCCTGTGCGGCACCTTATCAAACGCTTTCTGGAAATCCAAATATACAACATCAACCTGTTCCCCTCTATCCACTGCACCTATTATATCCTCAAAGAATCCTAACAAGTTTGTCAAACAAGATCTTCCCTTTCTAAAACCATGCTGCGTCTGCCTGATTGAACCCTATGTTCCAAACGTTTCATTATTTCATCTTTAATGACAGCTTCAAGCATTTTTCCAACCACAGACGTCAAGCTAATTGGCCGATAATTTCCAGTCTTCTGCCCTCATCCCTTCTTAAAAAGTGGCGTGACATTTGCTGTCTTCCAGTCTGCCGGGACCTGCCCAGAATCCTAGGACTTTTGGTATATGACCACCAATACATCAACTATAACTTCTGCCATTTCCTTCAGAACCCTTGGATGCATATCATCAGGACCAGGTGATTTGCCTGGCTTTAGTCCCATTAGTTTCTCCATCACTACTTCCTTTGTAACAACTATTTTATCAAGGCCTTCCCCAACATTCGCATCGTTAACTCCGCATTTGGGCATGCTGGACATGTCTTCCACCGTGAAGACTGACACAAAATATTTGTTTAATGCCTCGGCCATTTCCTCATTTTTTGCTACCAGTTTTCCTTTCTCATCCTCCAAGGGTCCTCTGTTAACTCTGGCCACCCTCTTCCGTTTTATATATTTATAACATTTTTTGCTTTCTGTTTTTATATTTTGTGCCAATTTACTTTCATAATCCTTTTTCCCATTTCTTATTTCCCGCTTTGTAACCCCTTGTTGTCTCTTAAAGTTTTCCCAATCTTCCAGTTTCCCACTGCTCTTTGCAGCTTTGTACACCTGCGCCTTCAATTTTATACTCTCCTTTATTTCCTTTATTAACCACGGTTGATTTTTCCCTCTCTTGCTGCCCTTTTTCCTGACCGGAATATATGTTTGTTGAGCATTACAAAATATTTCTTTGAAAATCTTCCACTCTTCCTCAACTGTTTCATCAATTAGCCTGTGCTCCCAGTCCACTCTGCCCAATTCCTCCCTCATCCTATGGTAGTCACCCCTGTTTAAGCATAATATATTAATTTTAGATCTAACTATTTCCCCTTCCATCTGAATGAGAAATTCAATCATACTATGATCGCTATTTCCCAGATGGTCTCTGACTATTACATCATTTACTCTACCTATCTCATTGCACAACACTAGATCCAGGAGAGCATTTTCTCTTGTGGGTTCCTTTACATGCTGCTCAAGAAAGCTATCGTGGATGCATTCTATGAAGTCGTCTTCCAGACTCCCACGATCAACTTGATTTTCCCAATCTATGAGGAAGTTAAAGTCCCCATGACTATTGCCGTATCATTATTACATGCCTCACTTATCTCTCTATTTATTTCCTGTGCCACTAAACTATTGTTATATGGTGGGCGATAGATAACACCCACCAATAATTTTTTTTCCCTTTTTTATTCTTTATCACTACCCAAATGGACTCAACATTATGCTCTTTAGATCTTCTATCATTCCTCACTACTGCCTGGAGCTCATCTTTGATTAAGTGTGCAACTCCACCTCCCTTACCATCCTGTCTATCTCTTTGCACCACCTGATACCCTTGAAAGTTTAATTCCCATTTAGGATCACCTTGTAGCCATGTTTCCGTGATGGCTACCAAATCATAGGCATGGGTACCGATTTGCACCTCAAGTTCACTAACCTTATTTCTAATACTGCGGGCATTCAGATAAAGTGCCCTTATGCTCTTTGTCCTTTTAATATCTAATGACTTCTGTAACCTTTTCTTTTGATTTTTCTGCCCACTATTTTTCTTTGTAATTTTCTTAACACTATCATTAACCCGAAAACTCACTGCACCATCTGATTTTTTACTTTCTCCTCCCAACATTACTTTTCCTATTTTACTTTTCCTGGCCATTACTTTATCTTCCCTATCACTCTGGTTCCCTTTATCTTTCCTATCACTCTGGTTCCCATACCCCTGCCAAATTAGTTTAACCTTGCCCCACTGCTGTACCAAACATACTTGCCAAAATGTTGACACCTTTTGGATTTAGGTGCAACCCGTTCCTCTTGTAAAGATCATGCCTTCCGCAAAAGAGATCCCAATGATCCAAGAAGCCAAATCCTTGCCTTGTACACCAGCACCTCAGCCGCATGTTAATTTTCCTTATCCTTACATTCTTTTCATCACTTGCATTTAGATCAGGTAGTAATCCCGAGATCACCACCCTAGCGTTCCTGTCTTTCAGCTTTCGTCCCAGCTCAATGTAATCCCTTTTCATTACCTCCTCCCTTTTCTTGTCAATGTCGTTTGTACCCACATGTGCTAAGACATCAGGCTGCTCTCCCTCTCCTCTCAGAATATTTTGGACCCGATTTGTGATATCTCGTAACCTTGCACAAGGGAGGCAGCACACCATGCGGGTATACTTATCTGGCTCACAGAACCTCCTGTCCATACCCCTCACAATGGAGTCCCCAATAACTACTGCATTTCTCCTTTTCCTTTTCTTTTGCACCACTCTGCCAGGCTCATTGCCATTGACATGGTGCCCGTGGCAATCTTCTGTCTGGTCATCTCCCTCAACAGAATCCAATACAACATAACTGTTGCTGAGTGGGATAGTCAGTGGTGTGCCCTCCATTTTTCTCGCTTTTTTCTTTCCCCCCCTGACGGTTTTCCACTTCCCTGACATGGGTTCTGGAGTATTTATCGCCCTGAAAGTTGAGTCGATTAACTCCTCACTCTCCCTTACAAGCCGCAGGTCATCAATCTGCAACTCCATATCCCTAATTCGCTCCCTTAGTAACTGCATCTCGGTACACCAGGTGCAGATGTGGCCATTTGGGAGGGTGGAGGTCACTCATTGTTCCCACATCTGACACCCAGTACAGAGCACTACCCTATTGGCATGACTCTGAATACGAAGGCAAATAACTCAGCTTACCTTTTCTCCTTGCCTGTTTTCACCGAAGCCTGATAAGCCAAAGCCAGGAAGTTTCACTCCGTCACTGCTCCACTCACTCACAGCCACTCCTCGCTGGCCGCTCCCTCCCCTTTCACTCCTTTTGTTGGCCCCTTGACCAATTATCCCTGTCACTTTCAGCAAGCTCCTCCTCCTCTGACTCACAGTCTGACTCTCTCCAAGCTCCTCCTCCGACTCCCAGCCGAACCAAGTATGCCCAAGCCCCGGTAAGCCCCCGACTTTAATAGTTTACCTTCTCCTCACTTTCAGCAAGCTCCTCCTCCTCTGACTCACAGCCCGACTCTCTCCAAGCTCCTCCTCCAACTCCCAGCTGAACCAAGTAGCTAATCTTCAGAATTAATAGGAGTATTCTAAATAGCCAGGCTCCAAGAAGTCTTTGGCTCATTCACCAAAGGGTGTATGCTGATGGGTTATATACTCAACATCTGCAACACAAAATTTATCCACTAACCCTGCACCATGCAGCTTCTGACAATAAGATTATCAGCAGACCCGATACTATTTGGAGTACTTCCCATATAGAAGAGGCATTTCTTGCCTACCTTTTGTACTAGTTTTAAGATTGGGACATCTCCCACCAGAAAAATTGCTTCTCTCTTCCAATAAATTTAATTAGTCCTTTAACAACGCATTTAGAATTGTTCGTCATACTTGTATTCTCAAGACGATGCACAAGTTGTATGCACAGCATGACATCATGCAAACCAGACTCCCCGCCAATGAATCCTTTGACACTTCCTGCTGCCTTGGGAAAAGGAGTTTGCTGCCTCTACCTCTACTCTTTTCTCAGTAGATGCACGAGTTTGAAAACATGTACCACTAGATCTAATTAATTGCAGCTTAGCTGCTGTCTGACTCTTGAACAGACCTCTGGTGATCTCTTAAACTCATGCCACCTTATTATAACGCTTTCGCTTTTTAACCACTTTTTTGTGTAACACGTCTAACTTAAGTATTAATTGACTTACCCGGGTAGTATGTAAAAAAGGTTTTTCACTAAATCTCGCAGTACACATGAAATTAATTTAAAAATTCAATTAAATGTTGCATTTAGCAATTATTTCTTAATTGTGGCTACTGGGAGATTTTAAAGATTGTATCAGAGATTGTTTCTATGATCGGTGAAGAAAAGCTGGACTTGGTTGTTCAGTATCAGCAGAAAATTCAGTTGAAGTTGGAGTTTTGCAATTTATAAAGTGATTGAATGTAGTAAGGTAGATGGGTTTCAGAAATAGAATATGTTGGAAACACTTTGCAATTAATTCAGCACTTATGGCAAGAAACATTTGCAGTGTGAAGCAAGTGTCATATTCTTTCTACATAATGGTTTTGGTACTGCAGTATACTGAACTATCCAACACTGAGATCGATGTTTATGACAGCATGAATGTATTAAAAGATAAGAGACAAAGGCAGGTGTATAAACTTGAGTAATTGACTGATAATAATGTAATTGATTGGGCAAACAGAAGTTCATTGGGCTGAACAGCCTTGTTGTATGCAAAGTGGAAAGAGAAGAAAACTATAACTTCAAGTCAGTTCTGCAATTTAATGAACTCTTGGGTTATCTATGGCCTAAACATACGTTCATGGGGAGTATAAGATATAAAGATGTAAAACACAAAAAATAATAGACCAACGAGGTGATAAAAATGCTTGTTTATTGTCTTTCATTCTCTCCCATACACTTGCCCTCTCTCATCAGCACATGTAAATACATAAGGAAAGCAGAAGACAATTGACTGAATAGATAATAACATGAAAGCGCAGTAATCTTGTACCAAATGAAGTTTGTTCAAATTGCTTCAGCAATAGCTAGAAAATGTATTGCTATAACTTGAAAGTCTGATATAGGGAGTGGAGAGATGGCATGCAGAAGTTCGGAGTTGTATACCACTTGAGAACATTACTTTAATTTAAGAGATGAATATTATATATTTTGGAAAATATGGTGCCCATATTTACAAAGTGTTGGTCTGAATATTTAAATGAAACTCAGACATTCCCTTTCTCCTGAAATAGGTCTACATATATTATAAGAATCCTTATAGTAAGGAACACTCCTGTTTAAAATCTTTTGTCCCATATTTTTCTCTCTTTTGTCTTTTTCTTGTTTTTGTAGTGGGTTAGAAGGGGATGGGGGTGTAAATAGGCAGCTTTTTTTTCGTATAAATACCACATGTATTTGTAATATTGTAGTTAATTTTTTGTGTGAAAATTTATATTAAAAAGAGAGTGCATTAATCTTGCAACCCCTTGTAATCATTTTCTTGTTAAATAGTACATGTAATAGATTTGTGATAAAGTAGAGCTATCAGTGAGGGAGGGAGGACTGCAATTTATATTTTATTTAAAATTCGAGGTTACGCTCACAAATAAAATTCATTTTTGTTGTCCTAAACATTGCAGTAGCACAAATTGAATATTTTAACTTTAAACTTCTGAGAAATTAGCTCCACATTATTTTTGATCTCAGTTTCATGATTTTGACCCAGCTCAATGTAACAGAGTAGCTACTACAATTTGCTCTCTATTGCTCTTAGCTTTTGTCCTTCTTTTTCCAAAGTGAAGCCACAATAATAAAAAAATTGCTTCATAATTTATTTATTTCTTTTCATTGCAAGTAAAAGTTGAACCATCAACAGAATTTGTTTGTGAACAGATATATTTCTGCTTCGCAGGAAATGTCTGCCTTGCTCTCTTTACTACGTCCTCTGTCTCTTTCGATTGAGACAGGAGGCGTTGCTATGTCGCACTCTGTGAAAGAAATTCAGGCATACAGACATGTTCACTAATTTACAAAAGAGCTACTCTCTTCTTATATGATTTAACGTCTGGCTGCTGCAGTAGTCCTTCAGTTCTCAGCGGGTTAACCGAAGAACAGGAGATGGATTGTAATTGGCCTATTTAGAGTATTTTGCATGTGAATACTGTGCTAGTGAAGCATTACTAAGTCTGTTGTGAATGACAGGGTGATTAGAATTTAGATTAGGAAACCCATTCACCACTCAGAAAGTACAGTAATTGGCTCAGTGTGGTGAAAGTTGATAACATGTAATGATAAAGTAATAATTTTGGTATTTAATATTGATCTAAACAAAGCATGAAGGGTGTAGTGTAACCTTAACCAGGGGAATAACTTTATGGAATCTCATTACCATTGACATCAAGTTTAAATAAAAGACAGCCATGCTGCTTTGGAGAACTTTGCGAAGAAAGCGGGTGTATTATAGGTATGTACTTCTTCTTAATGAATAACTCATATGCCGAAATCCGGAAAAAAAATGATGCTGGAAATTTTGTTCCGTGAGCCCTAATATTATGACATCCTGAAACTTCACTTGTTCCTGTCGCTTCAAGCAGTTGAGGATATATGTGGGAAGTTTATTAATGAGTTATTTTGTGTACTATAGAGACAAATAAGCTTCAGAAGAAGCTTATTTTTTAAAATAATGTAACGTCTTCAGTGCTATCAGTCATTTCTTTCAAAATCCCTGGGAATTTGTTGGTGAGTTATTTGTACTTCAGATCGCTTGTTATTTAAGCAAAATGGAGCCTTCATTGTCAAGCAACCTTATACATTCTATATAATGTGTTCTTTGAATTAATTGTTATATTTATCAAATACAGTGTAAAGACTAATTATATGTTAATTGAATAGTTACTGCTGCATAGAGGTTCTTGAAGTTAGCTTGCTGAGAATTTGCAAAACTTGTGGTAATTGTCACAGTAACCTGATCTAGAGATTGGAGCACTGCATTACTTTTTATGTGGGTATTTTTTTTTGTAAACATTGTTTTGAAGATATTTAAATATTTACATGTTCTTACTTGGTGTGTACTTATGCCGTGTGGTATTGCGCTCTGATTAGCCTTTATGACTGATTTTATGATCAGAGTTGAAGGTTACATGTTGGGTTAAAATATGAACAATTTGAAATATTTTTGAATGAATTGTTATGAGCCCAGAGGACCCCCAATCCCAGCAGCAATAGAAATTCACCAAGACAAATGGTTACTTAAATGAAAATTGCTTTTAATTTTCTTTAAACATAAAAACATGATCAAGCTTAACTTAACCCCTTTCTAAGTCTAAGCGCATGTGTATGTAATGTTTATATGTTCAGGAAAATTCTTTGTTTTAATAGTCCAGTCATTCACGCGTCCAAGTTCACCAGTATCAGGCAATTCGTATACTGAGCACAGAATTTAACATTTATGAATTTTCACCAGGCTTTGGTGCTTAAAATTAAATGATAATGGCTCAGGAAGGTTTTTGTTGGTTTCAGAAAGATATTTGTTGCTCATTGGACACACACAAACTGATTTCCTCCAATCAGCCACTTCAGTGTCTTGCCGAAGAAACTTGCCACATCATGGGTTTTCCAAATGATAAACTCTTCTTTCAGGTCACCACAGAGTTCCCTTATTTCAGGAGAAACACTCTAGCCAGCCATTTCCTATTGTAAGGACTACAAGGGTTTTCAACAGGCTGAATTCAGAACTCAGAACCCATCTTCAAAATGGGGTTTTCAACAAGCCTGCCAGTTTGCTGTATTGCAGCCTCAAAACCCATTGTCGAACTGACTTCTCTCTCTCTGTTGTAAAAACCAGAACCCCTACCAAGGCTCAAAATTCCATCCTTGAAATATCAGCAATTGAGCCTGGACTTTGTTCCATTTGCACCTACTTCTGAAGTTCCTTCCACAGCAGTTCCATGGTCCTTTGCAAAGCCAGTGGTGCCTGAATGTCTAGTCTCAGCAAAGCTCTTGCATTTTAAATGAGATGTGAAATGCAAGTATCTGCTTGTGAAGTGACCTATTCTAAACCCCCACAATCTATCTGACTGCCTAAAGAAATCTCTTGGTGCCTGCCACATTGACCACCGCCAGTGGGCTGATATCGCCTCAAACCGTGCATCTTAGCGCCTCACAGTTCGGCGGGCAGCAACCTCCTTTGAAGAAGAACGCAGAGCCCACCTCACTGACAAAAGACAAAGGAGGAAAAACCCAACCCCAACCAACCAATTTTCCCCTGCAACCGTTGCAACCGTGTCTGCCTGTCTCGCATCGGACTTGTCAGCCACAAACGAGCCTGCAGCTGACGTGACATTTACCCCTCCATAAATCTTCGTCCGCAAAGCCAAGCCAAAGAAAAGAAGAAAATATAATATAACCCATAACAATGATTAAAGCAAAAACTTGTAAAGTGTTGGTTATCTGAATGGAATTTAATTCCTGTCTCAGACTAGCTGGGATTATTGTTGATTTCTGGCTTAGATTCAAAGGTTCTGTATAGCTTAAAGTTGTGCAAACACATGGGAATATTAATTGTCAAAGCATTCAGAGAAATGTGTTTTCTTAATGACTTTTGTAAGTGAATATATCCTCATGTCAGCTTCAAGTTCATATTAAGAGTTTAGGGTGTTGCATGGCCAAAATAATTGTGATCATATTTTAATGACAGGGTTATTGACTTTAGTGAAGTATTAACTTTTGGACTTAAGTCATTGGAGATATAAAAGAAATCAAATATAACTGCTCAAGGGGATGATCAGCCTTCATTGTGAGTATAAGAATAATTTTTAAAATCCAGAGTTAGTTTCAACTGTATTGATTACTTGTTCACTGATTTATAATAAAAAAAATATAGAAAATTACAAAAGGGATGGATAAGATTGAGGCACCACAGTTATTTACAGTTAGTTCTAGGGGACATAGCCTCAGATTTAGGAGTGTAGATTTAGAATGGGGATGAGTAGGAACTGCTTTTCTCAGAAAAAAAGTGATACTGTGGAATTCTCTGCCCAAGGAAACAGTAAGGACTGAATCATTAAACCTATTTAAGATAGAACTAGAAAAAATTTTGCATAGTGGAGGAATTAAGGATTATGACGAAAAGATAGGTAGGTGGAGCTGAGTCCACAGCCTGATCAGCTATTATTTTATTGAATGGCGGAACAGGCTTGATGGGCCCCATGACCTACTCCTGCTCCCATTTCTTAAGTTCTTGTATTTAGAAGAGAAGCGTGAGCTCTTTTTCAATACTTTTATTCATTTCATTTAGCAAATGTTATCAAAACCTATGTTACATTTTTTTATAAATGCAAAAAGAAAAAAAGAAACGCTATTCTACAAAATCTATCCCCTACCCAATCAGAGCCAGCTCTTCCGCGCTTGACGTCCTGCTTTGCGGAAACTGCCAAAATGTTTGGCCTGGAAGTCAGCCTGAAGGAAACTGAGGTCCTCCATCAGCCAGCTCCCCACCATGACTACCAGCCCCCCCACATCTCCATCGGGCACACAAAACTCAAAACGGTCAACCAGTTTACCTATCTCGGCTGCACCATTTCATCAGATGCAAGGATCGACAATGAGATAGACAACAGACTCGCCAAGGCAAATAGCGCCTTTGGAAGACTACACAAAAGAGTCTGGAAAAACAACCAACTGAAAAACCTCACAAAGATAAGCGTATACAGAGCCGTTGTCATACCCACACTCCTGTTCGGCTCCGAATCATGGGTCCTCTACCGGCACCTCCTACGGATCCTAGAACGCTTCCACCAGCGTTTTCTCCGCTCCATCCTCAACATCCATTGGAGCGCTTACACCCCTAACGTCGAAGTACTCGAGATGGCAGAGGTCGACAGCATCGAGTCCACGCTGCTGAAGATCCAGCTGCGCTGGATGGGTCACGTCTCCAGAATGGAGGACCATCGCCTTCCCAAGATCGTGTTATATGGCGAGGTCTCCACTGGCCACCGTGACAGAGGTGCACCAAAGAAAAGGTACAAGGACTGCCTAAAGAAATCTCTTGGACTTTTTACCCCCTCCATAAATCTTCGTCCGCGAAGCCAAGCCAAAGAAAGAAAAATCCCCTACCTACAGAGGCTGTTAGCAAACTACATAGACCACTGTCTGATAATGAAAAGAAAAATAAACAATTAGGTCAAAAATTAGTTAAGCTGACAAATTTGGGAAATAATTAAGAAAAGAACCCCATAAAGAAATGAAATTTATATTAATTGTAGTAGTGGAACATCTAATTTTTTTTTCTAAAGACAAACAAGCCATCGTATCAGACAGCCATTTGGTGTAAGTGGGAGTGACAGCATCTTTCCATTTCATTAGTATGGCCCTTCTGGCAATCAGAAAGCAAAAGCTATTACAAAGGATTGTGAAGAATTCAATATCAGATCATTGGGCCCACGAATTCCAAACAAGGCAATAAAAGGAGATGGGGGCAAATTAATATAAAGAACTAATTGACTGAATATGCCTGGGATTGTCTGATCTGGAAGCTAAGCAGGCACAGGACCAGTGGAACACTCATTAGCGAGTTGGCGGGCTCCTTTCTCCCCAGTCACTAGAGCTCCTGAGTCCTATTTCTGAATCTTCCACTAGGCCTATGGCACACGCATACTGGGGAGTCTGCTGTGCATGTGTGGTAGTAGGCCAAGAGGAAGGTTTAGAGTCGACATCGGGAGCTCTGGTGTGTAGGGGAAGGGGGGAAGGAAGGGGAAGGGCAGGAACGCCACTGAGCTCGAGGTCCCACTCCTGCCCAGGTGGCCGCTCTCCTTGCTGATGTTGGGACAAGGGATTCTTGTTTGCGGCTGGGTGACAGTGGCAAGCACATTGAGAGGGAGAGTTGGAGAGAAATTTCAATAGGGTGAGGTAAAGAAGAAATAGAGAGAGAGACAGGTGGGAGTTACCTGAAACGAGGACAATCGTTCTAATTTCGCATCGAGTTAATTTTTTTCCAGCTCTGAAAATTTTTTGGATAATTGAGGATTTCTGATTTGTTTTGAATATCTTAATTTATCTGAAATTTAAAAAACTTTTTAGATAAATGAGTATTTCAAAGAATCCGATTTCAGATAACTGGAGTTGTACTGTATTGCATGACAATAATGGAACCTTTACCTTTAAAATTAGTGTATGAACTACTCCTTCCCAATAATTGACAAGTACATAGCCAAAACATATGGTACAATGAACCATCTTCAGTGAGAAGCATAAGTTCAAAGAGTAGTTTTCTTTAAATCTGGACAACAACATGCTTACAGGCCCTTCTTGCCCATGAGTCCGTGCCACCCAAATACATCAGTTAACCTACAATCCCTGTATGTTTTTGCTGAAGTTGTTGAGAATATAATACATCTTGTCAAGAAAGTGTATGATGATAGCGTTTTCCAAACTCTACTCCATCTTCCTCTGCCTGCAAAACAAGCCCTAAAGGCTGATATTGTTTTATTGGTTCCCAGTATGCTGATTTGTGAGATTACTAAATTTAAACTAAACAACAGCATTTTAGCTTATTTAAACCCCTTAATGTTGCCAGGTCTGTTGATGCAAAATTATTTAATTGTGAAAATTAAGCATTGGGAATTGTTTTTTTTTAAAGTTAGTCATATGAGGCATCATTTCCAGCTCCGGCATTTATCATCCATCTCTAATTGCCCTTGAACTACAGAGAAAATTGAAACTTAACTATATTGGTTTGTTGTTAAACATGGACCAGTCTTAGTAAGGATGCAAAATTTCTTTACCTGAAAGGCATGCGTGAACCAGTTTAATTTTTAATTGTCGTGCAGTAGTTTCATTATCACCACAAATGGTACAGACTTTTTTTTTAAATTTGAGACCTATTACTTGAATTTGAATTCCCTTACTGCATGGTCTCTAGATCAATAGTCCTCAACTCTAACTGACATGCCACTGTACCTATAGAAGTAAAAAGACCTGAAGATAAATTAATTGTTCTGTTTTAACATTTCTACATGTTCCCCTTTTACCCAAGTTCAGGTTCAATGAGAATGGAGGATCATATTAAATAATCGTAAAGAAATTGGACACTAGAGCATCACTTTAAGCCTTGCAAGATTCTGAGAGAAGTACAATAGTTGGGACATCATATTATTGTCCCTCAATGTCATATACTGTTTACATTAAGTTCCCTACGGAGTAAATGTAACTGCCAAGAAGTCACGTAGTGTAGCAGTTGGCACAACGCTATTAAAACAGCAGCGACCAGAGTTGGAATCCAGAGCTGTCGTAAGGAGTTTGTACATTCTCCCCGTGACCTGCGTGAGTTTTCCTTGACTGCTCCAGTTTCCTTGCAACCCTTCAAAGCTTACAGGGTTCTGTGTTAATTGGGTGGTACAGGTTTCAATGGCCAGAATCGACTTGTACTGTGTCATAAATAGATCAAAATCAGGAGCCCAAGGAAATTTGGCATATCCTTAGTGTCCCTCAACGGCTTCTGCAGATGCACCATCAAGAGTATCGTATTTCCACTGAAGGTTACAAGAAACTGCAGAGAATTATGAATCCAGCTCCGAACATAACATAAATTTCCCTCCCCTCCATGGACTTCTATCTACATTTTCTGCTGCCTAGAAAATATATCACATCACAAATCTACTATCTTCTCCCTCTTCCATTAGGGAGAAGCTTGAGTATGTGAAAGCATGCACCAATAGGCTTAAAGATAATTTCTTCTCTGCAACAATCAGGTTCCAAATATCATATTACCCGTACTTGGTGCTAATTGATCTTTTCATTGCAATCCTACATGCTGTAATTGTGTTCTTTACACAGCTGTATAAATATTAGAGATAGCCTGTTAGTCTCCTTGCATTCAGAAACACTCTTCTCACTGTACAATGTACAGGTATTTTGTGACAAATAAACTTAATTTTTAAAAAAATTACTAAATGAACTCACACTAGTAATATTAATTGGTCCTTGCCGTTTGAACTAATTTCTCACTGTTAAACTCTGTTCTGTTTTTCTGTTCAGAATTTATGTTAAATAACAGACAAAATATTTCACTGTATCTCGGTACATGTGATAATAAACATGAAACTTGCTCCAGGTTGTGTCCTCTCCCTTCAATAGAATCACTCATGATTCTAATCATAAATCAAATACAGGTTTGTTTATGGATTATTATCTTATTGTTGCTGCAATTCTGCATTTCAGGCATTTTTGTTAAAATCTTCAATTGTTCATCGAGAGTAGTGTCGAAGGTGATGAAGGACATTTTCCAATCATGGATGGCCATCTGAACCTTTGGATTTGAAGATAGTTGAGAGAATGAGCACAGGTCAAAATAAGACTAATCTTCTTGGAAAAGGAAGAAGATGTGGGTGCAAGAAGCTCTAATTTAGAGAGTATGAGCTCTGATAATGGCACTGAAATTGTAAAAACTGTTCTTAAGCAGCTTGGTGGATGCTCTGACTGACCCCCTTTGATCATTGGTGCCCAAAACTTCAATAGCAATACATTATGCTGCGCTTTCCAATGGATTCTGCCATGCATCAAACATCTTATGGAATTGTATTTTTCTGAAGTCAGGCCCATTAAGATTTTTAATCTGACCTCTCACAGAAGAACTAGGTAAGGATCCAACAGGTCAACAAATTGGCACACTGTTAATTTCACCCTCCAAAGGCTTGTGCTGTCCTGTCTCCAGATTTGGCATCAGAACAAATCTAATTTGGGAGGGGGGGTGCATTAGGGTAATAGTGAGGGGGGGGGGCACAAACTGTTATTCAAGAACTCAATCAGCAGTGTCATCACACTTCCTCCTCCCTCCAGCGTAGAAGACATTTATACCCTGCGCTAATGAAACCATGTGTTTTATTTTGTGACATCCCCTTTGATGGTGTCACCCGGTGACACTGGTGCTGCAGGTGGGTACAATAATTCATGAATGCCACCCCCCCCCCCGACCATGACTACCACCCTACCTATCTCCATGCTTGGCTCTAAATTACACTCAATTATAGTTCCTGAGATGAGATATGTAAATATTAATTGGATGATTATGTATCTGCCTGGCTGCGGTCTTTTTGTTCTCCACTGACAGGCTGTGGAACGTTTGTTAGGTACTGAAATGGAAAATAAACTCTAAGATTATGTGATGATGAAAAAGGAGTACAAGAAATGCATTCTTACATTTATAACTTGAAAGTCAGAGGAACATCTTGTGTAAAAGGACGAGCAGAGAAATAGGTACTATCGACCAGAATGTTATTACCTAGCTCTGCTGCTGGCCACAACCTTAGTCACGATACTTTCTGTATCTTTCATACAACACAAGAGTACAATACAACACAATCTCTGTGTTTTGGGTTAGACACAGTTGTCCATTACTGCATCTTGTAGGAAAGAGGTTTACTGTGCTAATGTCTGCTTGGCATCTTGGGTTAAATAATTGGAAGTACAAGCAAGCAATCGAACATGAATGGGAGACTTGCAATAGGGCTGCATATACGGGGAGAGGGAGCATGTAGTGCAGGTATTGGTTACAATTGCAGGTAACTGTTGGTAGATAAGTAATGAGATTATGATTAATTGACCTGTGGACAAGATTATTAGGTATAGAATGGACCATTTTAAGATGAATTCATTGAATTTGACCATTAAACCAATGCCATATCCGGACCCTCAGGGCTGTACTTCCATGAACCTTCATAGCCATCTGTTCCCATTACTTTCTTATTGTATTTTTGCAGAGCCTCCTGCCTTTCTGAAGATTCAAAACAACAGGTGGCACAGTTAGTGTAGCGGTTAGTGCAATGATATTACAGTGCCAGAGACCCGGGTTCGAATCTGGTGCTGTCTGTAAGGAGTTTGTATGTGTTCCCTAGGTACTTCGGTTTCCTCCCACCCTTCAAAATGTAAGGGGTGGGGAGTGCGTTGGAGGTTAATTGGGGTATTTGGGTGGAATGGGCTTGTGGTCCAGGAGGGCCTGTAATCGTGCTGTATGTGTTAATAATAAATAAATCTGTCAATTGATTATTAAATAAATAAATATCTAGATAAACTGATCGACAGATTGACAAATGAATAAATAAATAAATAGTTGCACAAGTTAATAAATAGGTGATAGACAAACAAATGAATAGATAGGCAATTAAGTAAATAAATAGATAGATAGACAAAAATTCTCTTTTTGTCTACTCCATCAAGATCTGCAGTGAAGCACTTTGAGATGCTGGGTTCTTGCTCCTTCCCATAGCTATCAGTGACCTCTCTTCCATAGATCACATTTAGCTGTTGAATGACTACCCATATCGCCTTTTTTTTCAAAGGTTCTAGCCAGCTCATTCATGATGTTGGACCTCCAGCTGATGTATGCAGCCAACGAACAATCTGAAGCACTGACTTCATGGGGCAATTGTTAAAATATGCAGGCAGCATGAAGTTGGCATCCTGCCTATATTCCACTCAATGGGTACAGGTTAATTGCGTATCACAGTCCCTGCAATTCTTTTCACGGGGAGCCAATTTATAGCCCTAAGTGTTTTATATCTGTAAGCAACACTCCTATTGCTGCAAAACACTGAGTGTAACTGGGCACCTCTTCATAATTAGGGATTTATATCCATTTAGAAATGAGAAGAATGAGAGTTGATTTCATAGATATTTATTGGGTCAGACTTTGCTGACCAGTGCTTATGTCAGGAATTGCCATCAGCTGTGTTGGTCCAGATGTTGAGTATCATTTGTGCTGGCATGAATTACTTTGTACCCCAGCTGTGTTGTCTGAGCTGCAACCAGGACCTCTGAGAGATTCCTGGTTTTCAGAACCTCAGAGAATCTGTCTTGGAGCTTCCACGTTGTTGCAATCACAATAGCCCCTTTCTCACTCCCAACCCTCCTAAGAACGGGAAAATTTCCAGGGCAAGCTGACCTTGGGAGCCTTTCACACTGCACCATTATTTGCAGGTAATTCTTCAACTCAAAATTTTAAGGGGGGGTCCTGCCTCCAGTGATGACAATGCGAGAGCAGGTTGTGGTTTCTTACCACCAGAAGGTGAGTTAATTCAGCCGGGCTCTGACACTTGCTCCCTCCATGTATCAGAGCCAGGTTAAAATCTACTCACCCTCCCTGGTTTTGTCATTTCATACCATGATATTTGCATAATTTGACCCATGATATTGGCAGGTTAACTCAGATGTAATCGGCAGTGTGAAAGGGGCTAAAGAAGGCTTGCCAGCGGCTATACTTTCTGAGGTTTTTGAGGAGATTCAGTATGTCATCAAAAACTCTCGTAAGCTTCTACAGGTGTACCGTGGAGAACCTACAAGCTGGTTGCATCACTGCCTGGTATGGAGGCGCTAAGTCTCAGGACAAGAATAAACTCTTGTCTAGAGAGTTGTTAACTCAGCCTGCGACATCAAAGGCACCACACTTCACTCCATCTACATGAGGCAGTGTCTTAAAAAAGCAACCTCTATCCTCAAAGGCCCCCACAACCAAGGCTGTGCCCTCTTCACTCTGCTACCATCGGGGAAAAAAGATACAGGAGCCTAAAGACGAGCACTCAACAGCACAAGGACAGCTTCTTCCCCACTGCCATCAGATTCTTGAATAATCAATGAACCAAAGACACGATCTTACTTTTTGTGCACTGTTATTTTTATTTTTTATAGTAATGTCGTAATTTGGATATACAAGTACATAATTCTTTATCCGGAACACACAATGTGTTCCGAATTTCAGAAAGCCAGAATTAAGCGCACCCAATCTGTGCTGCCCCACTCTCTTCTAGTCGCCCTGCCGTCTCCTCCCACCCCCTCGCCCACCCGAGTCGCGCTACCGGTCCCTCGCCTGCCTGACTCGCGCTGCCGGTCTCTCGGCCGCCCGACTCATGCTCCCCCCCCAACTTCACCCACACGACTCGCGCTACCGCCTCTCTCCCCACTTGCCAGATTTTGGAGCTGTCCAGATTTTAGATGTCCGGATAAAGGATCCTGTATATGAATGTTTGCACTATAATGCCGCCGTGAATCACCAAATTTCAGGACTGGTTAATGACAATAAATTCTGATTCTGATAATGTGGTTGGGAGGTCCTGCCTGAAGCAACCTGAAAGCTTTGATTGGCGGCAAAACCCTATTCCAACCCTTGTCAGCTGCAAAATGTGCAAGTTCTTTTTAATTATTTTCACATGTCATTGGAAAAATTGAAGTAAATAATCAATACCATATATACGTGTGTAATAGTCAAGTTTAGGGGGGACCAATTTTTCAGGTAAAATTTGGGGGTGGGGTCGACTTTTACCTGGATACTACTTTTGACTGTGGTATGTATCTGTTTTTTTAAGGATGGCTGAGGCAAAGATTTGCCATCGGGGCAGCGGGACCATGGATGGGCAGGCGGCCAAGGCAAGGGTTCATGGTCGTGCCGTCAGGAGCTTGGATGGCCGGGGCGAGGGTTCACAGTTAGGGTGTCAGGAGCACGGATGGGTGGACTGTTGGAGCCAAAAATAGAGGGTTGACTTTTACACAGGCTATAAAAAGGGGCCAAAATTATTAGATTATAAAACTTTGGAATATGCTACAATTGGTCTATTACTATGTAGTGGACCATTATACACCATTATATACGGTAAACATTTTCAAAATAACTACATGAAGCTGGAGGGGTCTTAGAGCTGAAACACTAAGATTTCCTTCCACAGAGGTTGGCTGACGTTGAGGTTTTGCAGACATTTTCAGTTTTTATATCAGATTTCCAGCATCTGAACTTAATTTTCAATACAGAAAACTAGACTGAAATGCTTTTAAAGAAAAATCTTTTCCATAAACAATAAAGTGTCCTGTAATCGCCAATAGATCTGTTGGATTTTGGATCTTGTAACAGGACATTCTGGCGTGGATTCCAAGAGGTAAATTCTCATTTTTGACCTGTGTTGCTGGACTCAGTAGTGAAGTGCGCTGACTGATTTTATTTTATACATCTATCAGTAAGTTCAGGACATCAGTATTTCCTGTACAGAAGTCCAGGAATCATTGCAGTTTAAACATTTTTGGAGCCACTGGCTGCAGGGAGCAAGATCCAGTACTGGATGTTATTTTGGGTGTCATCGGAGAGCCTGAGAGAGCATGTTCCCTGGCTAGAGTCCCCAGAGCTAATGGACATAGCTGTAAAATAAGTTGCTCTATGTGGGAATGAGATGGATTATGTTTTCTTGATTCTAGATTATAAAACCTTGGCATATGCTACAATTGGTCTGTTACTACGTGGTATATTTGAAATTAGGATGGCTATGTTCTTTTTTTAGTAAGGGATTCAAGGCATGTGAATGTTTAATATTATGCATACTGGAAATTGAAACTAAAACAGAATCCTGGGAAAACTCAGGAGGTCAGTTAATATTTTGGCTCATCAAATATGAATTCATGTGAAAACGTGGATGTGAAATTTCAAGCCCTTTTTACACTTGTGTCCCAGTAACTCGGCCGTTCAGTGTCCTGGTTAGGAATTTTTGCTGTTCACACTTGGCCACTCTTAACCTGGACCCACCACGCTTTCATACTTACCACGAGCCATCCTCGGGGATAGGAGTGTTCAATCTTCTACTGGTGATGTCATGACGCATCGAGAGATGGTGGACCTGCCGTAATCCTGATCAATATATTATGATCTTATATTTGAACAAAATTAATCATACCAAATTATGACATAATTAAGCTTTATGTACAGCACAGTATGAACCCTTCAGCCCCTGTTATTGTTCTGACCTATAGAAATCTTTATAAGGGACTATGGAAAAGTGCTAGCAATAAATAGCAATAGTGGACAATTTTTAAACAGTGTGGTAAGGTTGGGTACGCTATTGCGCACTATTTATAAAGACCATGGAAAAAAGTGATGGCGGACCTGCCCTCCGACAATTCCACATGGCAGAGTAAGGGATGTATGCATGGAGCCCTCATGGAGGGGTGTCTCTGCCGCACGGAATTTTGGGAGGGTGGGTCCACCATCGCTTTTTCCTAAGGTCTTGATAAATTGTGAACAATAATGCTACAAACTTTCCCACGCTGTATAAACTGTCTGCTATTGCCATTTCTTGCTAGCACTTTCTCTCTCTTTCCCGCTGTGAATTTCCCATGGCAAAGTTTATTCCTTCATTTTAATCTTTTCTTTCCTTCATGTTCTTGTATTCACGCAAATACTTGTGTCACTTTTGTTCAAGAATGCAATTCTCAATTTCATACTTGGCTAATTGGAACAGCAGTGTCTTCCGAGGGTGGGGATTGCAGTAGTGGTCGAGACAGTCTATCCCCAGCTTGAAATGACATCAGTTCAGACTAATTTGGTTTCACACATGACCCTTATCCTGTCAATTAGCCGTTAATTCCAGGGATAAGATGCAAATGTGCAAGGGAGAACAGAGAGGGAGAGAGAGAAGAGGGATCATCTATGATGTTTTATCAAAGAAGGGAAATCATATGAGCTAATTTTATTGAAAGACCAATTGGATGATATAGAATGATTTAGGTATAGACATACAGCATGGTAGCAGGCACTTTCAGCCCACAAGCCTATGGCACTCAATTCACGTACAACTCCCAGTACATATTTGAAGTGTGGGTGGGAAATGGAGCCCTTGGATGAAGTCGGCACAGACATGGGGAAAACATGCAAACTCCTTACAGACAACACCGGATTCGGACCCTGGTCACTGGTACTGTAACAGCGTTGTTCTAACCGTGCTGCCCTAGGTAGAGCCGCTGCAGAGAATTAGCCATGGTCATACTAAATGTTGGGGCAAGCTTGTGGGACCATGTGGCCTGCTGCCACTCTAATTGCTCTTGTAAATGTTAATATGCTGGTGACAAATTCTAATCTACAATTAATCTTGTGTAGGAAAGCAACTGGTTAGTTTGCACTCACCTGCAGTGCTTCTAATTAAAATAAAAGGCAGTGAGAATTGTGGCCTAGCTGGGTGGGTCACGTCTCCATAATGGAGGACCATCGCCTTCCCAAGTTCGTGTTATATGGCGAGCTCTCCACTGGCCACCGTGACAGAGGTGCACCAAAGAAAAGGTACAAGGACTGCCTAAAGAAATCTCTTGGTGCCTGCCACATTGACCACCACCAGTGGGCTGATATCGCCTCAAACCGTGCATCTTGGCGCCTCACAGTTTGGCGGGCAGCAACCTCCTTTGAAGAAGACCGCAGAGCCCACCTCACTGACAAAAGGCAAAGGAGGAAAAACCCAACACCCAACCCCAACCATCCAATTTTCCCCTGCAACCGCTGCAACCGTGTCTGCCTGTCCCGCATCGGACTTGTCAGCCACAAACGTGCCTGCAGCTGATGTGGACATTTACCCCCTCCATAAATCTTCGTCCGCGAAGCCAAGCCAAAGATTGCTACTGTTGATTACTATACAGCAACTCCTGCTGGAGAATTTGAAGGCTGGGAAATTCCCACATTGGCTAGGAAATTTTCCATAGTAAATACAAAATGAAGTGACTTTTTTTTCAGGTTAAATATTGAACGGTAGTTACTCAACTCAAGAAACTGAGGAATTACAATACGAAGAGAGTGATCAGCCTTGAGTAGCAAAAACATGCCTCGACTGGCACAGTGCAGTGTGAGGGCTACAATGGTTTCAATAATCAAAAGCATGAATTTTATCAACTTTACTTCTAACTTCCACTTCACTCTAAAATTCTCAGAAAACAAGCTGTACGCTGGCATTTACTACTTACTGATTTATTCCCACAGTTACCTTCAGTACATCTCCTCCCACCCTGTCTGCTGTAAGGATGCCATCCATTTCTCCAGTTTCCCCACATTTGCCATATCTGCTCTCAAGACAAGTTCTTCCAATGCAGGATATTTGAGATGTCCTTTTAAAAGCAACACAGCTTCTCCTCTACTGTAATCAATAGAGCAATTTCTCACATTTCCTCCATTTCTTAGAGTGCTTCTTTTTATCTCCCCCCTGCCACTCCCCCCACCCCCCCCACAAACAGATCATGGATAGAGTTCATCTTGTCTTCACCTTTCACCTTTACCAGCCTTCACATTCAGTGCATCATTCTCTGTCATTTCCATTTCCACCAGCTGCAACTGGACCCTACCATCTGACATATCCACCCCTCCCCAGACCTTTCTGCCTTCTGCGGGGATAACTCCCTCCATGACTTCCTTGTTCATTCATCCCTCCACCCCTAGTGTGACACCTTGTACATGCGCTTGCGATCACAGGATGCACAGCACTTCCTCACACACCTCTTCCTTACCACCCTCCAGGGACCTAATCAGCCCTTCCACGTGATGCAAAGATTCACGTGCACCTTCTCTATCCTTGTCCACTGAATTTGGTGCTCCTGATTTAGCTTCCTTTACATTGGTGAGACCAAACACAAACTTGGAAACCATGTAGCAGAACATCTACGATCTGTATGCAATGGCCATCTGGATGTAAGCCATATTGACCTATTGTCCTGGGCCTTCTCCACTTTCAATATAGAGAAACAACAACTTGTATTCCACCTCTGCAGTCTGCAGCACAATGGCATGAACACTGAATTTACCAATTTCAGGTTGTGAGTGCCCTCTCTCTTCTTCCATACCACATCCAACTTTTGCCCTTTTTCCTCCCATTTTCTACCTTTTTTTTTGTTCCCCCCCTCTCCCTTGGTTACATCTGGTCTTTTGTTTTTACTGCCATTATCACCTTTTCTTCTAATCAGATTCCACTTTCACTTCTTTCACTTCTAAATACCAAGTCCACTCTATGAGTCATCTTCCTCCACCTGATTCCATTAATCTTTTTATTTTTCTTTTCTCTCTCTCTAATCTGCTACCTCTGCCCTTAATGTTTCAACTCTCCCTGGTTCCCACGAGTCCCTGTTCTACCCCTACCTCCCTGTCTACCTATCTCATTCTGACGAAGGGTTTAGGCCTAAGACATTGACCATTCTTTTTCTCCCATTGATGCTGCTTGACTCATTGCACCTACATACTTACGGCAAATTGTGCATAGCTTGTGTTCAGTGTGAGTTTATTGTCATGTACTTAAGTACATGACACCAAAATTCATACTTAGGTATATGAGTGCACCAACTATTGTAGTAAAATTTTAAATGACTACTAATGTTAAGGATAAATAAATATTCGCAGCTTCAGATGGTGTAGGGGGAGAAAAAGTGACAGTTCAATAGTGCAGACAGATCTTTTGGTGGTCCCAGAGTAGTTTATGGTTAGGGTTAGAGTCCAGATACTACATTAATCATGGCATTGAATATTGTGCACACACTTCCTTTTTCCACTTGCTTTCTCCAATAAAAAGCTGTAATTAAGAAATGTATTTCAGAAATACTAAATGTTCAGTATTTTTTGAATGGAGTTTGCTTTGTCTCCAAAAAAAAGTGCTTGAATCTTGCTCTTGGATTGGCGTCTCTTTTCCTTAACTATTTTCAGTAAACCTTTCCATTTTAGAATCCTTTCAAATTCTTGTAAAGCTTTGAGACATTTTTTGCAATTTTCAATTGTCTTGTCCATCTGTTAAGCATTTATTTGCCTCTAATCCTGCCACTTGAATTATAGTTACTGAATAAATAATACAAAATAAATACATTAAAAGTGGTTATCGTCAGCGATGACCTTCTCTTTCTTTCCACACAGTCAGACTGGTTGGGTCACAGAAGTAACAAACATTTGAACTTTTCTAAAATTCCACAACAAAAGAGGAGAGAAAATTTATCACATATTTGCCATCAAAGCTTGTCTTATATTATCTCAATACTCCGATGACGGCCTCAAGTTCTGGAGAATACAACACCTTCAAAGTGAAACGTGAATTACAACTATGGATTATTGAGATTCCTTACAATAATCTTTAAATTAGGAGAGCTTTAACTACACAATGGCGGTATTTCAAGGCATTTGGATTTAAAAAAAAGTTTGGTGGAGCATAACATTTCTAAAGCTATAGTTCCTAAACTAATGATATCTTTCCTGGTATAGATATGCCAACACATCATGGAGCACTATTCAACGGTTTGCCTAAAGGGAAATGAGTGCAGTCCGCTGGCTAGTTATCTGAAGACTCATTTTTCATTGACAATTCTATTCTCATTGCATTTGAACAAGTCTAACTGCTTCATTTAAAACTGGGCATTGGCTTTTTTCAATTATTCAGGAACATCATCAAAACACAATTCAAGAGTAGGGAGGTTATGATGAAATTGTACAAGGCATTGGTGAGGACAAATTTGGAGTACTGTGTACAGTTTTGGCCACCAAATTATAGGAAAGATATAAACAAAATAGAGAGAGTGCGGAGAAGGTTCACGAGAATGTTGACAGGATTTCAGGGTCTGAGTTACAGGGAAAGGTTGTGCAGACTGGGGTTTTTTTCTCTGGAGCATAGAAGATTGAGGGGGGACTTGATAGATGTGTTTAAGATTTAAAAAGGGACAGACAGAGTAAATGTGGATAGGCTTTTTCAATTAAGAGTGGGGGAGATTCAAACTAGAGGGCATGGTTTAAGATTGAAGGGGGAAAATTATAAGGGGAAATTTCTCTACGCAGAGGGTGGTGGGGATGTGGAATGAGCTTGCGGCAGACTTGGTCGAGGCGGGATCATTGGTTACATTTAAGGAAAGACTGGATCGTTACATGGAGAGGAGGGGACTAGAGGGGTATGGACCGGGTGCTGGTCAGTGGGACTAGGAGAGTGGGGATTTGCTACGGCATGGACTAGTAGGGCCGAACTGGCCTGTTCTGTGCTGTAAGTGGTTATATGGTTATGTACATGCATCATATTTCTTGTATGCACATAGTTTTTATTGAGTTGATTATTTTGTGTTTTATGGTGGGTGCTTTCTATATCGTGAATGTTGCATAGCAGCATATAACAGATGGCTGAAAGTGTATTGCACCCTTGAACAGATGCTCATCCTTTCTTAAAATATAAATCTGTATAATATATGCAGGCTTCATCTTTTGTCTGATACGAATCTAACCTATTCTAGTTTTTGCAGGAAAAATGTGTGTTTCAGTATCTGCCATGGCATTTCCACTATCACCAGAGTTGGTGAAATGAGTAAAGTCTGATTTTATTCTCAGAGTTAAGCAAAAGTAAATTGGCTCGATATTTTTTGCACAGCGAGTTCTTGTTACCAGTTGTGATAGGAAGGGTCATTGAACAGGAGAGAAGTTGGAAACTTGCATTGCTTTTATTCTCATCATTTGATAAAATTGAGCAAAAAAAGTACAGTTCAGAAATAATTGTTGTACAAATTTTGACGTTGTAAATCAGACTGGCTAACAGGAACTATGCAGTAATTGAGATGTTAGTTTGTTTAGGGTAGACAAGTGGGATGTGAACCCATCACTTCCTCTTCTCCAACAGCAAAGGCAAGAATCAAGAAATAAAGCAGGGGAGTTGAGCGCCGATCTTTTATTTTTAATTATTTTCCTTTCTTCAGAAGAAACTACTTTATGCTTAGATGTAGTGTGTATGTGCCAGCTCCCATTTATCTTGCCAAATGATTAATTCATTGCGAACAAGACAAGATATTGAATCAACCAGTAGGAGAAGCTCTGGTAACAGTAGTTAATGCTCTGAGAGCCCAGACAGATAATCCAGAGAATGTGACTTCAAATCCTGACGAGCCGGTCATATGAAGAAATCCTACTAAGTTCATCCAATCTGGCCTACGTTCAACTCTGGTTCTACGCGTGGTTGGTGTTTCACTTCTCTCAGTTGTGCAGTCACCTTCACAGACTAAACATTACCAGTCATACCGGCAACTTTCACATCCCAAGAATGCTTTGTTTTATGTGTGACTTTGAGGGGCCTCAACATTTTTATGGATTTCGAGTTAGCAAATAGAATTCTATGGTAGCAATTATGTTTTATTATCCTTCTCAGCAGCAATTAGCAGGATAACTTCATATTAAAGAATGCTAGATAAGATCAAAGCAATCTGATTTCAAAATTAAATTTGGAAATAGGTCTCACTGAACCAGAATCATTAAATTTATAATAATATGTTTTGGGGAGAATTCAAGACTATTGTGGCAAAGATCCTTCCCATCACTGGCAGAGTCAAGCCAGAAATTGCCAGTGGGTAGAGGGCAAATGGAAAAATGAAAACTTCCTGACTTAATGCAACAGGGGTAAAGAAAAACTCAAGAGATTGCAATTTGATGGAAGATGCAAAGAAGCGAAGTAATAGAAAAGTACAAGAGGTGTAGAGAACATACAAATCTATACATAGATTAAATACAGAGGAATCAAGCCTGAGAATAGCCAGGAATGGCTCTTTTCTTCCTGTACCAACACTTATTGTTATTGGTTTTCCTAAACATCTAACTTTAGCCTTTTTTATTTCTCATTTTGTCTTGGGCAATCTCTTGGAACTTGCTTCTGTTCCAGTTCTGTGGGCCACCTGGTCTCAACAGCCACCTGTTGTATTGGACCCATAGATTCTTATACAGTAAGTGGCATAGGAGCTACTTAGTAGGATGAATGTACTTACTCTACCAGTAGAGTTTGTGAAGGCAACATCTGTAGTATCTTTCCATTGCTTCAGGTCATCCATGTTTTCAAAGCACGCAGACAGAAACTCATCCAATTATGATAATTATAGAGAGTTTTCCTGTTTGTTATCTTCCTTAAGTAAACTCATTGCAAGCATTCTACTTAGTGAGCTCCCTCAAGTGGTGAAGAGGTCCTCTCTCCTTCAAACTTTGGATCCTGTCCTAAAAATACAATGAACGTCTTTTTTTAAGACATACAGCACAGTAACAGGCCATTTTGGCCCACAGGTTCATGCCGCCCAATTTACACCCAGTTAACCCCCACCACATCTCTGCCAAGCATCTTCAGGAAAAATATATGGAGCAGTATCAACCACTATCTATGCCCCTTTAGCACTCAAGAAAGCAGTTGACGCCCTCAATCAAGAGGATCTATGGAATAGCTTCGTTAAGATGGTTGCCTTTAAAAATTCTGTATCCTTATCTGTTATGTAATGGATTGCAAGTCATGTACTTGATAAAGAGTTTCAGCTTAACATGTTGAACATTCTTTTTCTCTCTCTGATATGGCTTGGCCCTTTGAGTTCCTCCATCAGATTGTGTTTTGCATATTTTTAATCAATGGGATGTAAACTAATGGCAAGCAAAGCCACACCTGTAGAAGGGATCAAGCCCAAAACATCCATGAATCCTGCATGATCTGCTGAGTTTCTCCAATATTTTTGTTTACTGTACTAGACCCAAGCATCTGCAGTGTTTTTGTTTAGCTAGTAACAAGCAATGTTACTCTTGGTGCCTGCCACATTGACCACCGCCAGTGGGCTGATATCGCCTCAAACCGTGCATCTTGGCGCCTCACAGTTCGGCGGGCAGCAACCTCCTTTGAAGAAGACCGCAGAGCCCACCTCACTGACAAAAGGCAAAGGAGGAAAAACCCAACACCCAACCCCAACCAACCAATTTTCCGCTGCAACCGTGTCTGCCTGTCCCGCATCGGACTTGTCAGCCACAAACGAGCCTGTAGCTGACGTGGACATTTACCCCCTCCATAAATCTTCGTCCGCGAAGCCAAGCCAAAGAAAAAAAAACAAGCAATGTTTTGTTGTCCCAATACATCACTCTTTCTCACCACAGTCTGCATATCACCTTCAGTAAACTTCCTACTGGAGAGAATCTATTCCATAGGATGAAAGTGAAACTGTTCAGTTTGCATCGCTCCACCCATTTGAGACTGAAGATTACTCCTGCCTTAGTCATCACGCTAAATTTGTGGATAATAGGTGCATGGTTAGTGGCCAATCTCAAATTACTGTTCATTCATAAAAGAATCGATCTTACACCATGCATCTATAAAACACAGGTTTTATAACAATTTCTCCATGTGCATAATACTGCCCCCATAATGAATCTCCCACAACTGGACAGTGGAAAATGTGGACCATCTACTTCTCTCAGAAGCCATGTCTCAGCAAAGGCAGGCAATTTGTAATGAAATTCCCCATCACCAGCATTTTCTTTAGCCATATGAGGGAATTCATACTGTTAAGTCATATTGTACATGGTCAGCAATGAACTGTAGGGTTCTGAGTCATGGACCACCAATTTTTCATTCAAGAGCACTGTCAAAATTGAAAATAGATCAGACGAATGGAACAGAAACCAAAGATCGGATCAACCATGCTTTGATTGGAGATTGCGCAGGTACAAGGGGCTTTGTGCTCTTATTTCTCAGCTTTCTGCATGGATGTCAAGAACAGGAGAATGGAGCCGTTTCAGAATGATGAATTTTGTAGAAGGAATTTCTAAAACAAAAAATAATCAACACTTGCCATGGACTTATAGGTCAAGTCATAGAGATAATTTTAAATGCATGTAACAGTTAATTGCAAAGTGTGAGATGGTGATTGTAGGTATTTCTATTTGGTTGATTCAACTAAATTCACTCAAATAGTTTTCCGACCCTGCTTTTATCCCATGAATTTGTATATTATAATGTGCAACAGCTGCATCATCTGAATAGACAATCAAGGTCATTAATGACACCCATGTGATTTTGGCAGATCTTCTAATATTCATTCATTTTCTTCAACCTCTGACACAGTTGACCATATTTACTTTCTCCAGAAAGTGCCTTCAGCACTGGGTATTGCTCCATTTATCTAATTCCATTTCTATCGCTGTGTTCAAAGCCGGAAAATCCACTTGTAAAGAGCTTTCTAGTCATGCAGTTACGTTTAATCTCTGGTATCCCCCTTTCACCTTCCTATTTTTTTGTTCACCTATGGGTAGGTCTTTGGGAACACAATGTCACCTTTATCCCACTTTACTTGACCCCCCTCACTCAAATGGAGGAGCAAAATTGAAAATCAGAAAGACCAAACTTATTGCCTCTCTATTGCAATTCAAACTCTAGTCCTTTGCCAGTTACTTCACGCCGACCCTTTGCAATTGTCTGAGTCTGTTCCTTATTTTGTTTGATTTTAAAAGCAGCTTTGGACCCGCATATTTGCATTACTTTTGAAACCATTTATTTTTGCCATCATACTGTCATGCAACAGAGCCAACTACGACATATCTACTGCTGAAGTTTTCATTCATTTCTGTTATCTCTAAGCTTCACAATTTTAATGCACCTCTGTCAAGCTCTTCTCATTGTACTCTCCATTATTCTGAAATCCACTTACAATCTACCTTTCACATCCTAACTTGAACAAGTTCCATTCACTTGATGATCTGTAAGCCCAGGAATGTTCCTCAATTTTCACGTCTTTGTTCTTGTTTCCAAATTCTTTCTTGGCTAATTCTTCCCCATCTCCATAATCTTCTTCCGCTGAATAGGTTCTTACAGAATAGGTGTACTCCTCTAATTCTAGTCCCTTGCTCGTCCCAAAATCTAATTCTTCACTGATGACAGTTGTGCCTTAATGGCCCAAAGTTTGGAATAACCTTCCATTCTCTTGACACTTCTTTCCTCTTCCAGATGCTTCTTTAAACTTGCACCACAGACCAACTCATGGTTATCACCCTCATATCAAAACTTGTTTGATGAAGTTAAGTGAAATTCCTTGAAGTGTTTTGCTTAGGACTGAATCAGAATTCATTGTCATGAACAAGTCATGAAATTCAGTGTTGCGGGAGCATCGTAATGCAAGCATACATATTATAAGCATTTTAAGACATTATTATATAAATTAAAGTAATAATAAAAGTAAGGCAGTATCTTTGGTTCATTGATTAGTCAGAAATCTGATGTCACCTTTTCCCCCATGGTAGCAGAGTGAAGAGCGCATGGCCTGGGTATCTTTTAAGTAACCGCCTCATGTAGATGTCCTGGATGGAGTGAAGTCTATTTATTGAGAATAAAATAAATTTGAATAATGTTTAAGGTTCCATGCCTACCTTAGAGACTCACCTAAACTATTCAGACTGTCCATGGATGAAATTAAGAATAAAAATTATAATATAAATGAAGGCCCAGCCAGCATTTCAGGTCAAATCATGTCCATATCTTGGATCTTTAATGGTCCTGAACTGAGCTTCCAAACCCATATTGTTTATTGTAAAATGGCTGTTTTTTTTTTTGCACCTTCATAATATTATGTGTCTTTGAGCCTATCATACCAGTTTATCATTGAAGCTCATATTCTTGCTTTATAATCCAGATTTGACGGTTCCAATGATCTCCAGATTGGCCTTCCATGCTCCATAATGTGAAAATTATTCAAAGCTTGGCTGCACGTGTTTTTACTCAGAGCCACGTCCCACTCAACCAAGTTGGCCTGCACTAGCGTGTACTTCAGCAATACCTCGCTTTTAACATTTTCATCCTCGTTACGGTGTTCAAAATCTGTGGAAAGCATACAGCCTAGTTGTATCACAGTTTGGTATCTTGAATGCCCAAGAATGCTGAAGGCCATAGAGAATGGCAAACCTAGTTCACTCCATCATAGGCACTGACTTCCATCCATTGCAGATATCCACGTGTAGCGATGCCTCAAAAAGGAAGCCATCAACATAAAATACTCTCATCACCTTGGCCATAACCTCTTCTCGCTGCTCCCTTCAGGTAGAAGATACAGAGCCTGATGTTTAGGTTCAAGAACAGTTTTATCCAACAGCTATCAGACTCTAAACCTACCTGTATTTCCAAAAGTGTGACATAAACTAGTTCAGGACCACCAAAAATCATTGCCATGTTATTTGATTGAAATGTTATTTTGCTTTCTTGCATTAACTGCCACTGTAATATTTATCCATATATTCTTTTTTATTTATTATCTACTTTTCTGTTTTGTCATATTGCGGTAATTTAATGCATACTTTTGCAGTTGGTATATCTTAGGTACCTGTTTGGCTGCAACAAGTAAGAATTTTAGTGTATTCTACTCTTATCGTTCATTACTCTTTAATCTTTCCAATCAAAGGTGTCCCATTGATGCAGTTGCATCCTGTGCCATCTTGGATAGGGAACCTCCACTCAAACTGCACTGAAATAAATAGAACAATCTTAATCCTTTCACATATAGTACAGTACATTCCTTGAGTATCAAGAAAATCAAATTCCTTGGTGTGCATTAAATGGAGAATCTCACCTGGTCTCTAAACACCAGCTTCATAACCAAGAATGTTCAGCAGTGCCTTACTTCCTGCAAAGCCTTAGGAAAGTTCATCTCTGAGGAAAGTTCATCTCCCACCTTCCATCCTCACTACTTTCTACAGAGGATGTACTGAGAGCATCCTGGGCAACTGCATCACCACCTGGTTTAGAAGCTGTACCACCTCAGACCATAAGACCTTGCAGAGGATAGTGAAGTCAGCAGAAAAGATCACTGGGAGATCTTTTCTTACCATGACGGACATCTACATCACATGATGGATGCAGAAAGCAATAAACATTGTAAAGAACTTCACACACCTCTCCAGTAAACTTTTCTCCCTTCTGCCACCTGGTAGGAGACTCTCCGGCCCTTACATCCAGATTGGGCAACATTTTTTTTCCCCCAAGCCATTAGGCTTATGAACTCCCAGAACAGATGTGGATAATGTACCATGGAATTTTATTGTATTTGTCTTAATATTTTAACTTATTTTTATATAAATCTGCTCCATGGTCCTGGAGAAAAGCTATCTCTCCTGTACTGTGTAATGCACGTTTTGGATGACAAATAAAGGTGACTTGCCTTGACTTGAGTTCACATCACTTCTCTCTCTCTTCCAAATTAAAATATGCTGGTATGGCCACTGGAATTGCAGTGGACATGGCAAAATAACCATGCAAGGCATTTTTTGAGACTTACTCTTCAGAACGCGCTCAATCTTTTAAAACCCCAAATCACACGCATGACTCGTCTGACGTCATCACGCACTGACGCCACATAAACAGTTTGATGCCTTCTGGGAGTTGTAGTTCTGCCATAGTGCTGCTACACTGGATTTCTCAATTCTTTTCATTTCTAATTAAAGATAATTGATCTGACATGTTCACGCTTTATTTTCCACAGTTGTTGCCTAAACAGCAAAGTCTGCCCAACTATATTTTAGAGAGTGTTTGAATGGTCAGATAATGGTTTAGATCGTTATAGAGATGGAAGGGAATGATTTCCATAGAGATGGAAACACACTTTTTTTGATTAAATGGAAGAAGTTATGAACAATTTGGCTTATCTTGGGATACTGCCTGGGAGAGAGAGATGGAGTTCATGGTGACAGCTGGAATTAATTATTTCAGCCCTTCCTCTGTAATACCAGTAGGTAAAAAGTTGTCTTCAGCAGAATAGGTGGCTTTTAAAATAGTCTGCAACACTTTCAAAAGTAAATGCAATGCACAATATTTAAAACAATAATATTTACTTTTTGAGGGAATAATAACCCTAAGCCAAACTTTACACTTCAAATGTTTGCAGCTGTATTCAGTGCAGTGTGATTAATACAGGGTGCAGTCAATTGAGGCAGTATTGATGTGAAATAGTTCTTTCCTGACGATTTTTGTACATTTAAGAGCAAGAGGACTATCCTAACAATTTTTTTCTTTTTTTTATGTTACAGTCCAGTCTCCTTGGGCATGACATAGGTATGGGCAGTCCAGGAGCCATTTCACCTCCAGGCACCAAGCCAGGGTCACAGTATTATCCGTATTCCAGCAATAATCCCCGTCGGCGACCAATGCATGATTCCTCCATGGGTGAGTGATGTTGCACCTTCTACTTTTATTTTTCTTTGCCTTGCCCTTTGATCTCTGATTCTTCAGTGACCTCCTCACAGCTCTTAGTATTTGTATTTCATATTCTGAAACACGGTCATGAATTATTATTTTCGACATTTACACTATTGAATGTTATAAATTACAACGAGGAATGGACAGAGCTTTCGCCGTTTGGTCTGAGGATCAAATGCAATATCTTGTTCATGCACAATAAATCGCGAATATAAAGATGTACTTTATCGAATGGGTACCAAACCACATCCAATTATGTTTAAGCTAAGGTTTAAGCTAAGGATTTACTGCAAACTAGGTTTTCAAAATGAACTTCTTAACATGATCTTTGAACATGTAAATTACCAGACTCTGCAGTGCACCTTCCCCTACCCCAACTTGCCAAAGCAAAGCTGAATACTTTTGTGATCCTTGTATGCAGCATAGCTAATAATGACATCCTGTTATTGCTTTGTAGTTTGAATTCATTCATCTTTATTTGGATACATACAGTATATTTAGGAGATCACAATCAGTTTTGATGGAAAATATCAGAAGTGATGCTGTGGGATGAGGAAACCTGCCGAAAAGCAGGAATAGCAGAAAACAAATTGCTTGTGTTGTTTGATGCCTTGATGATTCTAGAGACAATTACAACTTTCCCTCGCTAATGTGTCTTCAGTGAAATGCCTGTTTCCAGAGTTTGCTCATTGGGTGAGACCTCATGAGACCAGTCGATGCAAAATCTTTATTTTAAGCACCCTATAGCAAGTGGATACATTGCTATAAAATCACTACTTAACACTTTATCATTTTGTTCTTCTATTATACAGATAGTTAGATCAGTGACCCTTGTTTCAAAATATGAAATTTTTTTTACTTAATCCAGTTCACACACCTTTCATGAAAGTGACAGAATATCTTGATTATTGAAAATATTTAAACTGATTTGGCGAAGAACCGGTTAAATCATACCTGATGTGTCATAATTTCATAAATATTGCTGCTCAAAATTTCCCTTTATTTGCTTCATTACAAATGCCTTGAGGCTTCAAAACTTAACGTATAATCCTCATCAATTTAGGAAATATCCACATTGCCAAATGGATTTGTACTGTCAAATTGACTTCAGAAGTGACTTCAGTGAAATTTATATAGGTTAATAGATAGTTGGTAGCAAATTGTTTGGTGATTCGGAGTGATGCTGGGAAAGGTAAGAGTAAATAAACCACAAGCTATTACAAAGTGCATTATATCACCAAGAGCTGAATTTAAAGTAGTAATTAGATTTATAATACTGTATGAAATAGCTTAAGATTTCCTCTCAACTCCGTCGCATCAGCCTGAATCACTGGTGATTTTAAAATAATTATCCATTATCTATGTTGCCAAGGTAAAATAGAAAGCTGAATTTAAAACTGCAAGTTTTTTTTGCTTGTGAAATAGATCGTTTTATATTAGTTTCATGTCATCGCTGCCTGCCTGCTGGTGATTTAACCTACTTCCATGGTTATTATTGATGGCAAGAGAAATGTTGAAAGCATCTCAATCATTTGATAGTTAACTTAGTATCAAGTTCATCTCGCATAAAAAGTCCAGTTCCAGGGAATTAAGCTGCACATTATATAAAATTAACAGGAACATGAAATGTCTTACAAGTAGCACCATCCTGAGTCTGCAATGTATTTCATGGTTGATTACCTTTGGGAAAACTGAAGTATTTTTAATTTTCCCCAAAGAGATTAATTGGGAAGGATATAGACCTCAAGAAGGTAAAATATGCAAGGCATATGGCAGAAGCAAGGCAATTTGCTGAATAATCTCATTCAACATTTTGTACATTCTTGTTGCTTTGAGATGATGTCACAGGCAATAAAGCAACAGTTAAGCAGTTTAATCCAAACTCTGAAATAACTTTCCTGTTCACCAGTCACCTCATCCTTGTTCTCTGAAGTGCCTACTTAGAATAGAGCACAATGAGTAATTCTCATGATGTAAGCATGACCCAGATATTTATAACTCTGGTAATTGAGCATTTATGAGCAGGACATTGACAAAAAATAACATGCATATTTGACTATCTATATCTATATATACATGGTATTTTAATCTGATCAAATTGAAACTGTTATTTAGGAGTAAATCTAATAATGAAAGTTATTAACATGTCAGTCCGATCCTTTCTTCATTGGTTTCAGTGGTAATGGTTAAGAAAGGAAATGGTGGTCCTACAACTACAGAAGAATGATTGATTGAAGTTTTACCACAGTGGAATATAGTGAAGCCCCATTGGTAGTAGCACATGAAAAAAATCACCACCCAATAATGACCAACAATATTGACATCATCATGTGCTGTAGTAATGCCTGAGGAGTGGCTAGCTGTGAAGTGTAGCCAATTGTTTGCAGTTCCATCTGTGATTTACTGTCTTAATGAACCTGTGCTCTGAGATCATTTAACGTTATAGCGGCAACAAAAATAGTGATGGTAAAGGGGTTGAGTGTTTTCATTTTTTTTAAATTTTTCCTCCCTCATCAATCCTCAAACCCCTCCCCAATCACCACCCACTCCACTCACCACCTTTCCTCCTCCCCTTCACCCTGACCACCTGCCCCTCACCACCTTCCCCTCACCCCCACCCCTTCACTTCCATGCCCCTCACTTTCCATTCCCCCTCCACCACTCACCCCACTTTAACCTCCCCTTCACCATCCTCCTCCCTGCCCCTCCCCCCCTCTCCCACCTCCCCTTCACCCCCTCCTCTCCCACCCTCCCCCTTTCACCCCTCACAAGGCCGCGATCAGACCTGGAGCGCCTGGCGACGATCCCGCTCACTCCCGGTCGAGTGTTTTCAGATGTGATTTTAATTGACAGGCATGTGGAGAGGACCACCTGTGAACAAGGACCACTTTTTGTGGGAACCGCCTATGGTCGCTTTTGACAGGCTTAGCTGCATTTCCCATTGTTCATTGGTAATAATCAGATGCAAGTTGTCAAAAGTTATCAGACACTTCAATGGATTAGTTGCTGATTTTATTGCACATGATGCTGAGTGTGTGCTGCTGAGCAAGGAAGCGCTATCTGACACAGTCATGCTATTAGTAAAATGTAGCTTGAATTTCATTTCCCTTATGAGTTTTGATTTTATGTAATGAGGCCTTTATTTTTAAATTACTGAAGTCACATTCATTTCTCAACTCTTTTCTTGACATCTTCCCTGCAGTACAAGCTTAAGGGGGGGGGGGGGGGGGGGGGAAGACTGTCAATACATTAGGGTATTTGATTGCCATTGATTTTAAAATACAGCTTATCAGCTTATATTTCACTTGTATGCTGCCACCTCCTGGATGCCTCTCCAAAAAGACATGTGCAAACTAAGTGTGGAAACTCCTATATATTGCTCAGTTGGGACAACTTTGGCTGGCATGATACTGAACTATTCAAACCTGATGTCCACTAATTAGTTGGTCTTAAGAAACTGTCTGAGGCATAACTGGACCGAAAAATTGGAGTTCCTTGTATTAACAGTTTTAAATGTAGGTATTCATTGAGGTGCTTCGACTCAGATGTGGGATGACAGCTTTGCAGTATTCATTGACATCTATAAATAACCACTTTGGGAAGGTATCAAAAATGGACCCTACCTGTAAAACTTCAACCTAATAGGAGTCACTGTAGGGTAAAAGAAAGGTTGGGTAAATTTTGTCTTTGGATTTTGTTTATCAATGATCAATTGGCATCATTCTTTGCAATGAAAATGACTATAAGTCTAATTGATTTTTACAAATGGCCTCCATTGAAAGAAGGTCTCTGCTAACGTATAAACTTGCTAATTTGCAGAGATGCCTCCGAAAAAAGTTAGGAAGGTTCCTCCAGGATTACCATCTTCGGTAAGTTACACTTGTTTTTAAATTGCTATATGTCAAAGTATAGATGAAAGTATTTTAAAGTCTAATGTTATATCAACAATCAAAAGGGAAGTGGGTGCGATATTAGGGAAAGTTTATTTCACTGCGTTTGGAAGCTTTGGTTTGTAAGGTAATTTATGAATCATGATATGTCAAGTGTCAGAGTGATATGGTGAATAACTCAACTGGGATTAACATTATCAATATTACAATTTAAACTTTGCTGCTTCTCTCTCTTCCAAATGTGATTAGATTTATCTGGTCCTTAGGTTTGAAAAAAGCCATGAATAAACAAATGTGTTTTGTAATTGTTTTAAATCGATTGATCATAAATAGATTTTCCTGTAGCTTCAGAAGCTCACCATCCACTGGTCCTTAGCACTAATTTCTGTATTCCACTCATTCTGCATGTAGAGGCAGATTACATAGCCCTTTGCTGGAATCCCATTTCTAACTCACCAATCCTCCTACCAAAATGGTCAATTATGTGAGAGGTGCTGACACGATTTGGATGTCACAGGCAAAGCTCATTCATCATTTTTATCTTTTCAAATGCCAGTTTTTTCTATGGGAGGAGGCTGCTAAATGAATATTTAGAGAAGAAAATGTTCCCCTCCTTAGCTGAAATCAATAGTGGTGGAGTTCAAATTGTATGAGATCTATTGACATCCGGGTTGAGATAATCTAGCTTAGCATATCTTTGAATAAATGATGAAAGCTGTTTTTATGGCACATTTCTACTTTACCCATTAAGCTATCAGAAAATTGTTCAGATAATTAAAAGGGACTTACAAGGGACAATGTGGTGGTTTTTTCAGTACAATGAAACAAGCTACGTTAGTTGCCAAATATTTTCGCTCCATGTCAAGACAAAATTTAAAATTCATTTGTTGTGAAGAGCAGATTCAAGGATGCAGTAATACGCTTCTTATCCATCAGTTTTTATGTGAATGATGGTTACATGTAAAACAAATGTCATGTTTCCTGATGTCCTGTTTAAAACAGAAACAGCTCCACTTTGGCATTTATTTTCTGGGGGAAATGCTCTAGTGGCATTTGTGAATTCTGTAAAGAAGCTAAACTTGATATATAAGGAATCTAAACTACCACGAATCTTCAAAGATGTGCACTCTTCTGTGTTAGTGCAGATAAAAGATAAATTTAATAATTAATGTACTGTTTTTGCTTGCAATTTTGCAAATTGTTCCACCCTGATATTTTTATTAATTTATGAACAACCCATTGGTCAGTTGCTGTTGAGCAATTTGTAGTTTATAGTGTGACCTATCTAAATGCCACAGTGAAATCATTGGGTTTTTTTCTGCCTCCACTTTCCACAAATAAGACACCAAGAGAAAGTTGAAAGAGATGATTTGGTACCTATTAATCCTGACTAACACACTTTGTCGAGTAAATATTCGACACTGGTTAACTGCAGGTTATACTGAGAGCAATTGTTTATCTTAGTTACATTTCTGTTTTTGCCCTCTGGGCTTTGACTTTTCTAATTGTACAGCTTTGGGCTTTAACTTGACATTTAGAAAGATTTTAATTTCCAAATTGAATATATGCTCTAAGTAATCTTATTTGCCAAGATCTGATGTGGTGGACAATCTAATTGGACCTACAGTATGCTAGACCTGCCTTTTTGCAGCCGTTTTAAATATGTGTGCACCATTCCTGATAATCCAAAATAAAAATGTCACAGCAAAGAAAGCTGAGGCATCTGAGATCTGAGTAAACTGGGTAAGCAATCATATACTTCCTTAATCAAACATTATAGGACTGTGAACTTGTCACCATGAAGTTGTCAAGGTATATCTTGGTTGTTCTTCTTTAAATTAGATGGAGAAATAAATGGAAAGAAAGGTTAGATTGAAAAGGGCTGAAAAGAAGGAAAAATTATAGTTAAACCTGAGGAACAAGAATTCCTTTGTAATGATGTTGTTATTACAAGTAATTATTGATAAGGATGAATAATATTTAATCTCTTGGTGACTTTATATTGTATTGTGTATGCAAATGCAGGAGTATCATACCATTCAACTTAACTCAGAGATGAGGCAAACGCCAAAATGTTGTTAGAAGTAAAACACGGAAGTCTACAGAGACTGTCGTTGAAGTAAAAACACAATGCTGAAGAAACTCAGTATGTCAAACAGTGTCCTTTTTGTAGCAAAGATAAAGATATATAACTGACATTTTGGAGTTGAGCCCTTCCTCGAGGTATGGAAAATGTCGACAGGCCTCCGAACAAATAGGTAAGGGAGGGGCGTTGTTGTGGGAAGAAGCATGGTCCCAAAGGCAGGAGGTAATAGGCGGAGAAGGGAGAGAGGGCACCGCAGCAAACAGGAGGAGGAGGGATGGCTCTGTGAATAGAGATAGAAGGGTGTGGAGAGCTGAGGGAAAGAAGACAGGGGGAAGGGAAAGGAAGGGAGGGGGAAAAGACAGCAGGTCAGCAGAAACAGGAGAAGTCAATGTTAATCCCATTAATGCCCCCTTCCCTTTCTATTAGGGGGAACACGTCCGGAATAAGATCCTCTAATTGTTTAAGTTGATCAATATCAAATAGAGAGTTTGCCAATAAAACACGCAGTGTGGAATGTTATTGACTGACTGTCTGCAGACTTGTGGTTCTAAAAGGAATCTGCATCCATTTTGGGGAAATGAAAAGATCCTTTTGGATTTGGTTCATAAAAATGTGCAGTGCATTTTTTTACTTGTTGTGAACTATCTAGGCTTGTAAAAAGAGTTTTTCTGTGAATGGACTGAAAGGTTATCTATAATTTTATAGAAAGTCATATATAGCACAATTTGCAGAATATAGGATTACAATGAAAAGGAAGATCAAATAAGCACCAAGCAAGGACAGCATGAGAGCACTGTTATGGGGTTCATTGACTGATGGGAAGGAACCATCTTTAAATCTGTTGGTGCATGTTATCACACTCTCAAGCCTTCTCCCTGATTGGAGGAGGAAAAGGAATGTGTGTCCAGGGTGTGATTAAATCATTCAGTATATTAGCTGCCTTTCTCAGGTAGAAGGAGATAGAACCATGGAACACTACTACACAGAAAAAGGCCTTTCAGCCTATCATATCCATGCGGATTTTTTTGTTTTTTGCTGAGTACTATCAACCTACACCAGGACCATAACCCTCCATATCCATTCCATCCACGTACCTATCAAAATTTCCCTTAAACCTTGCAATCAATAGGGGGAGGAGGAATTTGGTATATACCACATTGTTTTTTATATATGAATTATATTTCAAAATATTTGAATGTAATGTGGCTCAAAATTTTAAATAAAGTATTCAAAAAAATTGCAATCAAATATCCATCCACCACTTCCGCCGACAGCACATTCCATGCACTCACCAATCTCTGAGGGAAGAAATTCCCCTTATCTTCCCCTAAACATTTTACTTTACACCTGAAACCTAATGGAAAAAGCTTGCGTGCATTTACCATACCTAAACCCCTCATTATTTTGTATATTTCTATTGTATCTCCCATTTTTGTCTGCTCCAAGGAATAAAGTCCTAACTTATTCAACCTTTCCCTGTAACTCAGCTCCTGAAGCCCACCAATATTGATTGCAATATAGGTAAGTGACAAAAACTGTACCGTGCCAGCAATCGGGAGTGGGGTTTGAATCCTGTGCTGTTTGTCCAAATATATATTGGTATTCTCCCAATATCTGTGTGGGTTTTCCCCGGGAGCCCTCATGAAATTTACAGGGGTTGTATGTCAATTGAGTGGCATGGACTTGTGGCCTGAAAGGGCTAGTTTCTGTGCTGTAGGTCTAAATTTTTTTTTTAAATTCCAAACTTCCTTCATCTTCTAAGAAAGTAGAGGTGTGACTGCACTTTCTTGATCATCGCATCAATGTGGTTGTCCCAGGTCAGGTTATTTGGGATACTTATTCCTACAAACTTGAAGCTCTTTCAACTTCATGTGAACAAGGGTGTGGACTTTGTCCTCCTCTCCTAAAGTCCATGATCATCACCTTTGTCTTATTGATGGTGAAAGAGAGGTTGTTAACTGGCGACTATGCTTTAAGACTTTTAGCATCTTTCCTGTTTTCCAACATCATTATTTGATACCTGGCCCACTGCTATGCTGTGATCAGCAAATTTGAAGATAGAAATGGAAGGGTATTCAGTTGGGCAGTCGAAGCTGTAGAGTGAGAATAGCAGGGGAAATGAAAAGTCATCCTTGAGGAGCAATGGAGAGGCTGTTACCCATCTTCACTGATTGGAGTCTCTTGGACAGGAAGTCAAAGATCCATTTGCAGAGGGGGGCTCTAAGGCCTGGATCTTGAAGTTTGGGAATGAGTTCAGCAAAAGCTATGGAATTGAAGGTAGACTTATAATCTATGAACACTAATTTAACATACATAATGTTTGGGACGGACATTTTTTTTTCCTTTATTTGCCCCTTTGGTCCACAGTTTTAAATGTGCAATCAAACAATTCACAACTAATTTAAGTGGACATTCCAGACTTTATTCAAGTTTATTTGTATACATTTTGATTTGACCATGTAGAAATTGCAGCACTTTTTAAACATAGTTCCCTCATTTAAGGGCACCATAATGTTGGGGACATTTGGCTTCAGGGGTGTGTGTGAGTACAAGATGCATTTAATTGGTGCAAGTATAAGAGAGCTAGGCTTGTTTCTATGCTTTTGATCACCTCTGGAGTCTGCAGTTGCCATTTTTCTACTTGAGGATCAGAGTTGTGCCAATGAAAGTCAAAGAAGCCATTATGAGGCTGAAAAACAAGAATAAAACATCGTCCAAACATTAGGATTACCAAAATCAACAGTTTAGAATAACATTCAGAAGAAAAGAGACTGGTATTCCAAGGAATATCTCTGCCTGTGATGAAGAAAAATCAGATCAGAAGGAGGATGTTGTGGATTTGTCAATGACTGCTGTCATCTGAAGACATCATGAAAAGAAATACAGAAGCCACATTGCAAGCTGCAAACCACAAGTTAGCCACAGAAATGATGGCCAGATTACAGTTTGCCATGAAGCATTTCAAAGAGCTTGCAAAGAGTTCTGGAAAAAGAACTTGTGGACAGATGAGGTCAAGAATAACCAGAGTGATCGCACGAGCAAAGTGTGGACATGTAAAGGAACTGCCCATAATCCAAAGCATACCATCTTTGGTTTGCATATTGCAGTGTAGTTCTGTATTTCTCTTCATGGAGTCTTCTCCAGACGTTAGTCATTGACACGTCCACACCTGCCTGCTGAAGAGTGCTTCTCATCAGTCAGGCAGACGTTTGGGGATTTTTCTTCATTATGATGGAATTCTTCTGCCATCAGCTGAGGAATTCTTCCTTGGAATACTAGTCCCCTTGCAATTACTGAGCTCATCAGAATGCTCATTTTTCTTAATGATGTTCCAGACTTGATTTTGGTAATCCTAAAGTTTGGGCACTGTCTCTCACTGTTTTATTCTTGTTTTTCAGCCTCATAATGGCTTCTTTGACTTTCATTGGGCACAATCCTGGTCCTGATGTTGAAAAATGGAAACTACAGACATCAAAGGTGATCAAAAGCTTAGAAGCAAGCCTAGCTCTCTTATACCTGCACCAGTGAAACAAAATTTCCCAAACATTATTGTGGCCTAAAATGAGGGGACTATATATAAAAGTGCTGTAATTCCTACATGGCCAAACCAAAATGTGTACAAATAACCTTGAATAAAATCCAGAATATGCACTTTAATTACATGATTACATATTTAAAACTGTAGAGCACAGGGCCAAATAAAGGAAAAAAAGTCTTTGTCCGAAACCTTATGAAGGGCACTGTATCCAAGAGTTGATGAGAGTCATGACTGGCCTCTCAAAGCACTTCATGTTAGTGGATGTCACAGTCCTTTTGACACATTATAATACTTTCTTTTGACACTGGCTTGGTGCCCTTCTTGTAGAAAGTTGGGACTTCTGTTTGTTGCTGGCAGATATTAAAGATATATCTGTGTGGGCTCTCAGGGCACATCTTGGGGCTCCATAAACCACAATAGCAGATAATTAAAAGGGGAGAATGTTGGTAGAATAGTTGCTGCAATCAGGCAAAAAAGGGTGAGAGTTGGATTGGTCATATTGGAGAGTTAGCATCAATCAAAACACAAGAGGGAAAATACTTTATTCGTTTTTGGAATCAGACGGGTATTCAAGAGATTACCTTCTTTGTAATTAATGTATTTTAATGTCAGAAGGAAAGAAACATGATGACTTTTGGGCATTCTGATGTAAATTTCTGTCTTTGTGTAATCCAGCCTCCATAGTTGTTCGTGAGTGTATGAGAAAGAGCCAAGGCAAAGGTCAGTTAGTCTCTTTGATCAGCTGAAGGGAAGAACTCGCATTTAGTCATGCCATTTTTGAATTCTGGAAATATAAATGAGAATATTTAATTCAAAGTGAAATCATCTCCAGGAAGTGAAATAAACATAGGAAATGACTGAAAAGGAAAAAGTCATTTTTAAAAATTCCAACAGTAATTAATACTGAAGCAATGAAAACGCATAGTTATAAAATTAAATGTTCACCAGCAGAGAGATTCCTCAACAGTAATTAAACCTTATCATACCATTAACTTACACCTGAATGTGTCCCTTATCATACCATTAACGTACACCTGAATGTGTCAGCCATAACCTCTGTGTGGCTTTGTGGTGCATCTTCACATTTTGCATAGCCTTGAGACTGGATTAAAGATAATAACAAGTAAATCACAAAAATCTGGAGACCCTGTGGTTGAAGTAAAATCACAAGATGCTGGAGAAACTCAGCTGGTCAACCAGAGTCCTTTATGCAGCAAAAATTTAAAAAAATACATAACCAATGTTTTGGGCTTGAGCCCTTCATCAAGAAATGAAAGAATGTTGGAGGTTGTCTGACAAAAGGATGGATGGGAGGAAAGGAGGGTGGCAAAGGCAGGTGATGATAGGTGGAAAAGGGAGGGGAAGACGGCAGCAATCAGAGGGAGGAGGGATTGCTAGTGGGTGGAGGGGGAAGGAAGGGGAGAACTGGAAAGGGAGAGGGGAAAAAAAGGTGAGCAGGTTAGCAGAAAGCAGTGAATTCCATCTGGCTGGATGGAAAATAAGGTTTTATTCTTCCAATCTGCAGATGGTCAGGGTGGGACAATACATAGGTCCATGGACAGACATATTGAGCATGGTAGTGTGACTCAGAATGGAGATGGCTAGCTACTGGGTGGCCTTTGTTGTGGCAGAAGGAGCGGAGATGCTCAGCAAAGTGATCTGCTAATCCGCGACTGGTCTCTCCGATGTAGAGAATGCCATAAAAGTAGTGCCGGATGCAGTAAATCAGTCCTGTGGTTATACAAGTGAAGTGTTGCTTCACTTGAAAGGACTGTTTGGGGGCCCTGGACCATGGTGTGGGAGGTGATGTTGGCACTAGTATATATTCTCCTTGAATGTAGCCATCTTCACTGGCTTACTGTCTGCCACATGCCAAGCACAAATCAATGATGTCAATGTGGCTTTCTTCATCTCATTTCACATTGAAAGCTTCACCATCATTTGCAAAGTCTGAGCATGTGTTATTGAAGCACATTCTTAAAGTCCTGAGAGCATCTTTCTTTTATTTCTGATCAGCTGTTAAAATAGAGACTTGCCTCTCTTCGCAGTTAAAAGGTTAACCAAAAATTCTCTGGAGAGAGAAACTGTGAAATATAACCGTGCAATCGATGGGGCTCTTAGTGCATACTTGTGCTTTAAATCATCGCAAGATCAATGCGGTAGATTTTCCCATGGTCTTTTGTGCAGTGGCAAGTATGTCTTATTAAATTGTGCACGTTTTTTCCCCCCCAGGGTCTTTTATACATTGAGCATGTATGTCCTTTATTCCCTCTACAATTTCCCTGTCTTGTGAAAACGTAATACGTCACTTGTGATGTCACCACTGAGGCAAACTCCGCGCCCCCCCGCCCCCCTTAAATGCTGGGTTCCTGATGAACCAGGTAAACCATGGTCCAGTGAGAGAGGCTCCCAGTGCAGCAGGCCCAGTTTCCTGGGAGGATTGACGGTCTGAAAGGGCTATTGTTTCCTCTTTTCTATCTGCTATTCCTGTGGAAAGAGCACCAGTGAAAATGAATAAAAAAGTCTCGGGACTGTGGATTTTGAGCATTTAATTATTTTGTTATGAAATGCCTCCATCAATATCCACATCTGAAATTTCAATTATGGGTTACTTTTAATCCCATGGGACTACTCTTAAAACTGTGCAGAATGCTTTCATTATGCTTTCTAATGTTAGCAGTAATCTACAAGGTTCAGTGAGATTGACAGCAAAACCTCGTTCCAACATCTGAGGACTGGCTCACCTCAGATCTGTGTGCTTAGCCATCTACTGTACATACTGCTTACTCCTAACTGCATTGCCAGATTCAGTTCTAACAGAATCATCCAGTTTGCAGATGATACAGCCATAGTTGGCTTCATCGGCAGCAGTGATGAGTTGACTGACACAGAGGAGGTTGAGCAGCTCCTTAAATAACGTGAGGACAACAAAATGAGTTTCAACATGGATGAGACGAAGGAGGTGGTTGTGGTCTTCAAGAGGAGGAAGGTTGAACATTCTGCATTACACATAAGTGGCTCCATCAATGGAGAGGATAGAGAGCACAAAGTATCTTGTTATGCAAACAAAGGACGAACTATCCTCATTAATCAGGAGGCCACAGCAGAGCCTACATTTCCTATGGCGGTTGAGGGCAAGGGTGCTAGCCCCCATCTTGACAACCTTTTGCAGGTGCACAATTGAGAATGTAATATCTGCCTGCATCATTGTATGCTAGCTGCAACACATCAAACTGGGTCAATACAGAGGATCATTAAAGCTGCTGAGAAGTTCACTGGGGTATCCCTTTCTTCTAGTGATGACACTGTTGCCAGAAGTGTTGCTTCAATAGGGCTCAAAGAATTATTGAGGACCCTTTCCATCTAGCACACTGTGCCTTTCACCCACGACTATCAAGGAGGTACAGGAGCATCAAAACAGAACTGCCAGGCTGGGAAATAGCTTCTTCTCATATGCTGTGAGGTAGATGAATTGTACCCTGTAACTAAGTTAATCATTACAAAATCTTTATATATTTATGTTGTTATATCTATGTATCTAAGTGATTATAATATAATGTATATTTAATACTTGTGTGAACCGTGGTCTGGAGAAATGTTGTTTCCTCAGGTTGTATATGTCTCTTTGGCTTGGCTTCGCGGACGAAGATTTATGGAGGGGGTAAAAGTCCACGTCAGCTGCAGGCTCGTTTGTGGCTGACAAGTCCGATGCGGGACGGGCAGACACGGTTGCAGCGGTTGCAGGGGAAAATTGGTTGGTTGGGGTTGGGTGTTGGGTTTTTCCTCCTTTGCCTTTTGTCAGTGAGTATGTAATCAGATGTTAAAAGGCAAAGGAGGAAAAACCCAACACCCAACCCCAACCAACCAATTTTCCCCTGCAACCGCTGCAACCGTGTCTGCCCGTCCCGCATCGGACTTGTCAGCCACAAACGAGCCTGCAGCTGACGTGGACTTTTACCCCCTCCATAAATCTTCGTCCGCGAAGCCAAGCCAAAGAAAATATGTAATCAGATGTTAATAAACTTGAAAACTATGGTTAATTTCCAGTTTTTCGCTGTTCCTCAAACTAAGTTTTGCCTCTGCTCACCTTGACTGTAAATTGAGGAAGGTGGGTGTGAGACTTGCAGTGATATTTGAGAAATCTCAGAAACAATAGCAACATGGACATGGAAATCTGCAGCACAATTCCCAATGTAGAGCCAGCCTACTAACCTACTGCCTCGAATTTCTCTGCTGCACAGCCCTCCTTTTTTTTTCTCAATTCCACATACCTATTCAGAAGTCCTTTGAAAGGTTTTTTAAATAAACTGGCTTTTTAAATTTCTAAACAGTCTGCGAGAAATCCCTGCAAGAATTGCCAACACAAAAATATGCATATTACCAGATACTGAAATGATGAATCTCTAAAATTCCAGGTGTTACACATCTGCTTTTTTTAAAATAAAGGGTGGTGCACAAATGTGCTGGAGAAACTCGCTCCTTTTTTTTGTCTGTTCGTGGTTTCCAGAATATTTGAAAGGTTCTTCAATAACAGCTGTACACCTGTGCTTCTAAGAACTACATGACTGCTATTATTTTGACGATTTGTTACTCAGCGCACAGTCTCAGTGAAGAACCAGTAATTAAATCATACAGCAAACCATTTCAACAATCAACAAAGTGGACCTTTAGCAAACCTGGAAAAGCCCCAATTGGAACAATCCCAAGGAGTCATGTTGGTAGAAGTCAAAGTCTGGCTGTTTCAGGTATTAAATTTCTTGCAGAGAAACATATCCAGGTATCCAAAACAGATCTGGCATACATCAGGTTGGGTGACAGAATGATTACAATAGTCCTTGTTGTCAGTCTAAAAGCATGGTTCATTTATGAGATTGCTGAAACCTAATCTCTTGGCATACATGTGTGGTATGTTTGATGGTTTAGTTAAATTATGTTGTACTAGAAGCTGGCCACTCACTTGGAGAGAAAAAAGATATTTGTTCTTTGATACTATAAGTTCTAATGAAGCAGAATCAGTTTGTGATAGTTGAAGAAACAAGAACAGGTTAGAGCTCAGATCATATTTGTAGCCTTTTTGATGCTTCTGTTTAATTCAGGTAGTCCAAGTTATTCTTGTCTGGATACCAGCCAGTTACGCTTGAGTGCAGCAGAAGTATTAGGCCTGAAATAGTCACCATCTTCCTTTGGGTGTGTGGTCCCTCAGGATGGAACTTTTTTAAAGAAACTAGCATCTGACTGATATGCATGCAGAACTAGTACACAGACAAAACAGAAAATTGCTCTTTTATTCTGGTCCAGTAAAGAAGAGAATTTTCCCCTCAAAAATATGAGCATATGAGCAGTTATTTTTAGGGGCTGGATAACAAAGTCACAAGTTAAATGACTATCAGCATGACAAAGCTTGCTCTTTTACAAACTAGAAATTCTTTTATCTGCTATATTTCTGGAAAATCTTCTTTACATCCTCTCCATTGCATTTCAGTTTCTTTGGCAGAGGCTGATTTCCTATTGCTTGCTACTTTAATTCCCTACCCACTCCCACTTTGACATCAACCTATGCCCTCCTGCACTACTACAATGAGGCTCGAGAGGCAAGCTTGAGGATCAGCACCTCATCTTCCATCTGGCAACGTTGCAGCCTTCTGGATGCAGTATTGAACTCGGGGAACTTGATTTCTCTGAATCAAGTGTCTATCTTTGTTCAGCTTATTTGCTTTATCTTCCTCCTTTTTTTAATCACTGGTACATTCTTTTCACTCTGCCTTTTTTGTGTTATTTTGTCTGCATTCTCATTCTCTATCATTGTTTATCTCCCAATTATTCATTCACTAGATAAACCTGTTTACCAGTTGCAATAAAGGGTCCTAACCCAAAGCATTGACTTGCCAATGCATGGATGCTATGTTTGTTCACAAGTTATCCCCATGGTCACCCAGGTTTTACCTCTTACAAGGCTTTTCTCTTCTTCTTCCATCTCTGCAACATAAAGAGCGACCTTTTCCTTCTTCCCAGTTCTAATGAAGGGTCTTGGACCTGAACCATTAACTCTGTGTATCGTTTCACAAATGTGTCCTTACCCACTGAATACTTCAATTATATTCTTTTTACCTTCTGGATTTCTAGCATCTTTAGTTTATTTGAATTTTATTTACTTATTTTCAAAGGTTTAGATTTAGAATAACTTTCTTGCTTTTGTATTCTGCCTCTATTTATAAAGCCAAAATTCTACAGTTTTTGACAGCTTTATCCACTTGCCCTGCCACCTTCTACAGTTAGTGTGTGAACCTCCAGATCTTTCTGTTCCTGCAATCTTTCCTTTTCCATGTACTTACAGAGGAAATTATGTTCCCTTCTACCATCTGTACCTCTCTCCTGGTGTAAACTTGGCTTTTTTTGCATTGAAATTGTCCAAATGGTTTTGTTCCTTTAAACTCACAAGTGGCCTTGTAATAAAGTTGCTTTTTCTAACCATTCCTTCCAAAGATGGAAAACGGGGATCTAAATAGAGTGGCTTCTTCGAATGACATGGTGATGCCATTAAACTGTTCTTCCAAACCTTTCTTGATGTTAAGTGGGTAATATGGCATCTTTTTCAAGGTATTAAAGGTAAAGGTTCCAAGGCTTTTTCTATTGAGAGTGGGGGAGATTCAAACAAGAGGACATGGATTGAGAATGAAGGGGGAAAAGTAAATGGGAAACATGAGGGGGAATTTCTCCACTCAGAGGGTGGTGGGAGTGTGGAATAAGCTTCTGGCCAAAATGGTAGATGCAGGCTTGATTTTAATATTTAAGGAAAAGTTGGATAGGTATTATGGACGACAGGGGTATGGAAGGATATGGAATGGGTGCGGATCATTGGGACGAGGTGGGAGAGGGGGTTCGGCATGGACCTGAAGGGCCAAACTGGCCTGTTTCTGTGCTGTAATGGTTATATATTGTAATATTGTCATGTAGTACTACATTTTTTAAGATGCCAGGCTACCTGCACAATATCAAAAAAATTCTGAAAGAATATATTAATGGCATCACCAATTTGTTGATTGGTTGCAAACCCATCGTTGCTTGCTAGTGTAAAAAATGGGCCCAGAGGACCCCAAAACCAAGCACCAATAGACATTCACCAAGACAAATGATTACTTAAAAAAAGTTGCTTTTAATTATCTTTAGAGATGAAAACAGGATCAAACTTTAACTTATTACCATTAAATTACTTAACCTAACTTAACCCCCTTCTAATTCTAAATGCATTTGTATGTAATGTGTAAATAAGTTCAGAAAGTTCTTTGATTCACAGTCCAATTTCACTTTTCACTCCTCCAAGTTCACTGGTTGCAGGCAATTATTATACTGTGCGCAGAGTTTAACATTTATTAAGTTCACCAGGCTTTGGTGCTTGAAAGGTAAATGGTTACTACTCAGGAAAGTTCTTGTCAGTTTTCAGAGAAAGATTAGTTGCTCGTTGGACACCCACAACTGATTCCTTTTCACTTCAGTGCCTTGCCGAAGAAACCTGCCCCATCAGGGTTTTCCAGATGATAACCTCTTTCTTTCAGGTCACCACAGAGTTGCTTTTTATTTCCATTATTTCAAGTGAAACATTATGCAGCCAGTCCTCTCCTCTTGTATGGACCACAAGGGCTTTGACCAGGCTGAACTAAGAACTCACAACCCGTCTTCCAAATGGGGTTTTACCACAAGCTTGCCACCAGCTGCTTCTGAACTGTAGAACTGAATTCTCTCTCTCTCTCTCTCTCTCTCTCTCTCTCTCTCTCTCTCTCTCTCTCTCCCTCTCCCCCTCCCCCAGAGAAAACCACATGATCCTCCTAGAGCAGCCAAATGCACCCAGACAGACTGCGGCTCCAGACCTAATCTTCCGAGTTCGTTCATCTGTTGCTTTCCAAAACAATAATCCATTACTCCGCAGCCTGTCCAATTAACGCCTACTTGTGATGTCCTTATAGGCATTCTTCAAAGTTTTTGCAAAAGCATCCGGAGCCTGGACTGTCTGGCTTAAGCAGAGCTCTGGCATTTTAAATGAGATCTATTTTGAAGTGTTTGTATTGATCTACACTTAAAAAAAACCTGCCACAATTTATCTCCCTTAAAACCGATCTATGTACAATATAGAATATAACATAATCTGTCACACTAGTAGCTTGCATCACTTAAAGCTAGTGACTCTTAAGAGAAAGGTGCATTGTGGCTCCAAGTGGTGTTGATGTTATTTGGAAGCAGAGTGTGTGGTAAAAAAATAATGGCTGACTGCAGGCAGGCGCATACACTCTGGTTTTCTGAAGCTGCATTGATCAAGGAGTTGCAAGTATGGAGAAATCCCCTTTACCTTTAGATGGTCACGAGGTCTCTGCACACTTGTGGTAGGGACTCAGTCTGAAGCTAAGTGCCGGGGATAGTGTCCTTGGGGCTCAGCTGTAATGGGGAAAATGTTTAATATCTCACACAAGTGATCTAAGTTTGGGAATGCACCTTTAAATGGCCTTTGGTGCTCGTGCTACCAGAAGTCTCAACAGCTGCTCCATTCACCACTGTCTCATCTCTGATCTTGTAGCAATTTCTATAAACCAGTTTATTTATTGCTCCATCCTGACAAACATCATCTTAAATATTTTATGTGTTGTCAGCTATTTAACTATGACCAGCACTTCATACATGTTGCATTGCATTCACTGACACAACTTCCTCTCTCTTGCTAGAGAAAGTGCCACATTGTTGATGGTGGTAGAACCAAACTGGTGGAGTTGCAGTAATAGCAGTTCTGCCACTGGTGTGGACCCAGGAAAGTGGAGACACACTGCTGGTCTGAAGGGACCAACAACCCTAATTTCGGCGGCTCCCCACAGAATTTGAGAAGCCTGTTTAAGGAGCCACCAGTATTCGAAAGTCTACTCTTGCAGCCACAAGGTCTGTGTCCAAGATGGCAGTGTCTGTGCTCAGCTTTGGCCACAAGGGGTTGCAGATGATCAGCTCAGAGCATCAGAAACGGGATGAAGAGCCCCTGTTGAAGAGGAGAACTAGTGGAGATGACAGGACAGTTGCCACAGCAGCCTGCTAGCAAGGGGCTCAGTGGCTGAGGGACAACAGGACGGTGACCGTGGCACAGACCAGCAAGGGGCTCAACAGCTCAAGGACCCACACAAGCTGGAGGCAACTTGCCGTCAGGGGACTCTCACGGGCTAGGGGTTGCTGGATACTAGTTCATGGGAACCAGGTATCGGAGCCGGGATCTGAGAGGGTGCTGAGGTCAAGAAGGACTGCTGAAGTGCCTTGGGTGCTGAGGACTTACTGATTGTGTGGGATGTTTTGATCTGAACTCAGGTTGCCAATAAATCAAACAGGAGTCTGTGGGCTACTGGAGGTGAATCAATAGACACTGTTTTACTTCTCTTTCTGAGTGAATGCAATGCAACATGTATGAAGTGTTTCTACGGAGTGCCAGGCGATACTAATGGTCACTCTTCGTCTACCTACAGCCAGTAAAGGTTAAAGTAAATTATTGATTTTATATTTTAATGTGACAATAAAAGGAACCTTGAACTGTGAACCAATCTCCATGGAGGTGTAGTGTTAACTATTGATGAAGGAACCTTTTAGAACACTTTTGCTGGTTGTTGGGATAAAATCAATGCCATTTAACAATATTGTAATAAATGTGATTATATTACTGAATGAACAATCCAGAAGTTTGGACTTATGATTCTAAATATTGGTTGGATTTCACCCTTGCATCTGACAAGTTGCATTTAATTAAATCTTTTTTTTATGCTATCAGTTACAGTGACCAGGTAACTACACGATTGTCATAAAATCCCACTGGAAAGAAGTCTCCCATCCTTCTTCATCTAGTCTGTAAGTAACTTCCACCAGGCACCAAAAGGAGTTTGTGGAGGTTTGGCGTGACGTCGGAAACCTTGGCAAACTTCTGCAGGTGTGTGATGGAAAGTGTGCTGACTGGCTGCACCAGAGCCTAGTATGGGGACACCAATACCTCTGAACAGAAAGCCCTGAAAAAGGTAGTGGGTGCAGTCCAGTACATAGGCAAAACTCTCCCCACCACAGAGTAAATCTACATGTAATGCTGCCATCAGAGAGCATTAGCAATCACCAAGAATCCATACCACCCAGGACATGCTCTGTTCTTGCTGATGCCATCAGGAAAGAGGAGTAGGTCCCACAAGACTCATCTCACCAAGTTCAGGGACAATTGCTACCCCTCCACCATCATACTCCTTAACAAACTCAACCGGAGACTTATTTAAGGACCTCTTACTTTGCACATTATTTATTATTAAGATCGAGTCCACGCTGCTGAAGATCCAACTGCGCTGGGTAGGTCACGTCTCCAGAATGGAGGACCATCGCCTTCCCAAGATCGTGTTCTATGGCGAGCTCTCCACTGGCCACCGAGACAGAGGTGCACCAAAGAAGAGGTACAAGGACTGCCTAAAGAAATCTGCCACATTGACCCCCGCCAGTGGGCTGATCTCGCCTCAAACCGTGCATCTTGGCGCCTCACAGTTTGGCGGGCAGCAACCTCCTTGGAAGAAGACCGCAGAGCCCACCTCACTGACAAAAGGCAAAGGAGGAAACACCCAACCCACCAATTTTCCGCTGCAACCGTGCCTGCCTGTCCCGCATCGGACTGGTCAGCCACCAACGAGCCTGCAGCTGACGTGGACTTTACCCCTCCATAAATCTTCGTCCGCGAAGCCAAGCCAAAGATTACTGAATATTGTTTTTTTTCCTGTATTGCACAGTTTGTTTACATTTCTTTCTTTGGTTATATTTCTCACTTTTGTTTGCACATCCCTTCTTCAGTAGAGTTTCATTGCACTTTTGATAAGTAGAAATTCTGCCTGGCCCACTGAGAAAAGAACCTCAGGGTTGCATGTATGTGCTGCGACAATAAATCAGAGTTAAAACCAAAGCTCAAGGAAATCAATCAGCAATTAACCTGTATGATTGCTATAAATAGTATTTAATGTGTGTTAGCCTGAAGCATTGAGCTGCAGAGTAGCAGCATTGTAGACTGATTGACATCATGACCTGCCTGTACTGCATAATTGCTTCAGATGTTCACTGCACATGCTGAGCTCGTGATGCACTGCCAACGGTGTCTGGCATGCTTCACAGTGCAAAGATAGTGGGCAGTACTTCGCAACCCCTGAGGGTGTTCACAGCTCCTAAAAACAATCCCAAACAAACCTAATTCCTCCCCTTAAGATGCCATATTTATTGGGGTCACCATCATATTTATCTTTCTCCTCCAGGAGGTAATATTTTCCCACTTGCTTCCTCGGCATAAAAAAAAGTCTGTGATAATTCCATGTTGCATTTTGAAACAGAATTTATAATTCAGTTTAATATGTGCAGAATCACGAAGGGAAGCTGCCAATAATTGATTTTCAATCAAAAAAAGAACTAACATTTTATGAATTAACACATCTGTAGCTTTCCCAACGATTTATGAAGTATACTTGTAAATGTATTTGTGAAAATGTTTTCATATTATTTTGTTTGTTTTATTTAAATTTCATTTGGTAATACGAGGATTATCTCTTCAGCTTATATTACAATTTTTTTTTCAGATAGCATTTTGCTAGAGTTCTAAAAACAAATAATGAAAAATAATTTCAGGAAGCTGCTAGTTTCTCAGGATGTATGTATTTGCATAGATTGCTATCTCTGATCCATGACAGTGGTTTATTGGCTTAAAAATATCTCTGGTTTTGTCACACTGTATGACAAACTGCATTTGACACTGAAGGTAATGTATTTTTGTAGCTGTTTCTCATTTCTCTCAAATCACTGCAGTTTCCAATATCCCTTTCTGCCCAAACACTTCTGCAATTGGCTGTGTCAAAATATATGTTTCACTATTCTGTAGGTGTAATTTTGTGTACACAAAATTTGTATGTCCTAACTGCGAAGATTAAAATAATTATAATCTGCATCTGCATGTGTGGAATAGCATTGGTTAACATTCTATTATTGTTTTAATACAAAATATGAGGTGAAGTTTTGGCCAGAGAGTATATTGGTAATCTTTTAAATAATGAAAAGTGAGTTGAAATGAAGTGTAGCTGGAAAACAATGTGGAATACGTGGAATAAATAATAAGAAAGCTTCAGACGGTTGTATTACTCCATGCTGGGCTGGAGGTGAATTGCTATATACTTAAACTGGCCTTCCACAACTGAGAGGCAAGCCCAGAGGTCTCAGTGGTGACTCTGGCCCCTTCCACAGAACACCTTTGATTAAAGGCAAGGCTCAGGTAGAACATGATTTCTGAATAAAGCTATCAGAGGCATTCAAAACTGTATTTTGATTGCTATATGCAAAGAAGTTTGAAGTGTTATTAATTGCTATTAATAAATATTATTATCTAAATTCACCAAAAAATATTGGAAACAAACCAAACAAGTGGACCTTTTTTTCCAACTAATTATCCCAAAAGAACTTCAGGATGGACTGAGACATTTAGCAAACATAGAACTTTGATTTGCACCCTGGTTATATGAAGTTTAATGCATTGGGTTTCTTTAGAATCTCAACCCACAACCAACTTTGTTTAGTCCATAATAAAGACAGCCAACAACTTTGGGTAAATCCGGACCAAAATGTTGTAAAAGTGTCAGTTCTGTATTGCAATCTATGCTGAATTTAAAAATTCCAGTCATGTTATTAGGGTTTTACCATGTATTTTATTTAGACTTCAGATGAATAGGCAAATAATTAGGAAAGGACATGAATTTTGGTTTTTATTGCAAGGATTTAGAGGAGAGAAGTCTTCCTATAACTGTAGGCCATTGGTGTGATCACACCTGACGAACCAATTGGAGTTTTGATTCCTTTGTTTATTGAGGGACAGACTTACAATTGGAGGCAAGTTCTGAGAAGGCTGGTCCCTTGGATAAAGATATCAGCTGGTTTTCCCTAAGCAGAAGAATAAGAGGTTGTCTTATTGAGATACACAAGGTTCTAGTATCATAGAATCTTGTAGCCATTGAAACAGACCATTCAGGCAACTCCAACCAGTGGGCACCTTTCCATATTAATCCCATCTTTCAGCACCTGTCCTTAGCCCTCGATGCCCAAGAGATTCTAGTATTAATCTCGGCACTTCTTAAATGCTGTCAGCTTCAAACACTCTCTCAGGTAGAAATTTCCAGTTCCTTATCATTCTCTAGGTGGGAGGGGGGGGGGAACTCCCTACAATTTCTAAATCTCATCCCCTTTATCCAAAGTCTATGTCCTCACCTCTGATTTGGGAGAATTTTCTACACTCTACCTATATCCTTCACAATTTTATATATCTCAATCATGTCCCTTCTTCGACTCCGCTGATCTTGGGAGAAGAGGCCAAGCAGTCTCTTCTCCTATCTGAGCCCCATCCCAGGAAGCATCCTGGTGAATCGCTTCTGTGCTTCTCTCGCACTGTCACACCCTTCCTTTAGCATGGTGACCAGAACTACATGCAGTGCTCCATCTGAGTCCTGACCAAGGTTGGAGCATACATTCAGTACCCTCACTATTGAAGGCCAGTATCCCGTGTGTCTTCTAATTACATTATCTCCTTCTGCCACTTTCAAAGATCTGACATACTTTGTGCCCAAGAATCTACTATGTTCCAGCCTTACTAGTGCTTCCATCACCTCACATTTGTCTGGATTAAACTTCATCTGCCATCTTACAGACTATTTGACCCACACACTGCATCCTCAGACAATATTCTAAACTATGAGCAACTATGTTAGTTTTTGTAACATCCACAAAGTTACAGATCATGCCTCCTTCATCCACCTGCAAGTAATTCACATATGTACAAATATCGTGTTCCACTGCCATTGTGGGATACGATTAGTCACAAGCATCCTATCGTAAACCACCTCATCTATCTCCTTTTTCCAAGCTATTTTTGGATCTAGTTCACCAACATGCCATGGATACCGTGGGCCCAAATCCTTTGAATTGGTTTCTCCTGTTGAACCTTGTCACGGGTCTGACTAGAGTCCACCTATATCACATCTACTGCCGTGCCTACATTGATCCATTGATTTACCTCTTCAAATAATTAAATAAAACTGGCCAGACAGCCATGTTGTCAATCTCTGCCATTCCAAGTGATCATTATTCGTCTTCCTGAGACATTTTCCAATATGTTCCCCACCAATGATGTAAGGCTCTCTTGAAAAAAGGGGATATTTTGTGTTGCCCTCCAGTCACTTGTTTCAAGCAAAGTTTTAACATTTTCAGCCAGGGCGCTTGCAGTTTCATCCCTTGCATTCCATAGCAGCCTGGGGTAAATTCCACCTGGTCCTGGAGATTTATTCACCTTTGAACTGCAAAGGCAGCAAGTGTCCCTTTATTTATGGAGACCTGCACTAGATTTTCGCTATCTCTTCACTGAATTCTCCAACAACAAAGTTTGTTTCCCTTGTGAATACCAATGCAAAAAAATCATTTTGGACCTCACTTTAATCTCTGGCTCCATGCACTAATGGCGCCCATTGGGCCTGTGCTTTCCCTGGTTATTCACTTGCCATGAATAGACTTGTTGATTGTCTTCAGATTTGCCTCAGTTTTGCCTATTACTAAAATTTCATGACCCCGATTGTCTTCACTAATTTCCTTCCTACATGCCTCCTTAATTTGTCCTTTTTTTTCCTGTTTTATCCATCCTCCACATCCAGGGTTTCCTATACTTTTAATCCATGACTTTTATCTTTGCAGGAGCATGTTGGCCTTTCATTGCTTCCTATTGTACAGATGTAGACTTAAGCCTGAGAATAAATGCTTCCAGTCGATTTTGCCAATTCCTCCCTTTTCTAATCTCTACACATTTGGCCTTGTTCGGGGAATAATTTGAGATATCCTCCCTCAATACTGAAGTAATATGATATTTGATGAACTGCTCATCTTGGCAACATTGTAAACTTCTTTTATACCCCTTCCAAATTTATGTTGTCCATCCTAATTGATAAGTAAGGATTTTCATGTTCACCTCGGTAAAACATTTTTTCCTCTTGTACCCTTTGGGTTTGCTTGTGATTGTCTTCTTTTGTCAGCCCCCAGTTTAAGACTATAGTTGATCTCATATGAACCATCATACCTCATCCCTCCCACAGAATGCTATTTTTAGATTTAATGGCATTTAATCGGGAGCTTCCAATCTTTTTGTAAAGAGAAGAGCCGTTTTTTCTTGCCAGTTGCATCTATCCACTTCTGGTGTATTCCTTTTAAAGATACTTTGCACTTTCCCCAGTGCTACTTGCAATTTTGAAACCAGAGCTCTACATAGAACATAGTTGTTGAGCCAAGTGTTGGGAGTAGCAGTCAAGCAGAACCCCCAACAACTCATTCTACCATTCCTTCTATTTTTATGATAGTCTATCAAAAGTAGGCAGTTGATCGGTAAACTGGCCATTATCAATAAGTGGTGGAACGCAATAATTATATAATTGAGAATGATAGTCACCACGTACGCCTCACGCACACACACTTTTCAGAGATTGGGAATTGTTATACGAGAATGTAATTGTGCATAGAGTGTAACATGAATTTCTTTAACTTTTGTCTACCGTAAGGCAAACAGAGAGTCGCCACTTTGACAAGTGCCCCTCACAGAAACCTTCAGCGCCTGTTCCTAGGTGGTCTCTCCTCCAAGTACTGACCAGTCCTGAGCCTGCTTAGCTTCTGAGATCAGACAATCTCAGGCGTATTCAGGCTGTTAGGTGCTGTGTTGAAGACAAGGCCTGAAAAGTACAAAATTTATCTTGGGGTTGATGTCAAAAAATGCCCAGACTTCAATTGACATCAACACAATGGCTTTCTGTCCCTGTCAAACTAAATGGGACTGATGTGGCTGGAAATCATTACAGAAAGATTGTTACCATGGGAAAATCTGCCATGATAATTGTGACAGAGTTTGAAATATACTCGTTTTGTGTGTTGTTAAAATTAACTCATTTTGAACTGCAAGACTAAAGCCATCTGACTGTGACTGATGTAATTGCCTTAACAATTTTGCATCTTGAACACTAAAGATGTTTTCTGTTTTATTACATTGCAGAAATTGCATGCGGTCATGCAACTTCACTTGAGTTTCAACTCTGCTAAGAATCAGAACTGTGTAAATGACCATGTCAGTAGTCCTTTAGGTGCCCATTTTCTTCATTCTTGAAAAGAATTGTAGCAAATTGCAATATATATGAGAATAAAGCCTCTACTGAATGTGTTCCTGGAATCTCTCCCGCCCCCCCCCCCCCCCCCCCACCACCTCCACACTATTATTGTTTCATCTTTTATTTTCTCAAAATGGCTCTGACCTTAGTCTTTCTCCTTGGACTTATCAGTCAAACAAAATACAGAGGGACATGAAATATGTCCTGCAAAATTTAACACTACTTAATTGTATTAATTGTAGCATGCTAAATCCTTGTGGTAGTGTATCCGATTCTGGAGCATTCAGGAGACAGAGGGTATGATTGGCAGGAATTACAGGGGCACCATCACACATTGGAGGCAGGAGGAGGGTTGATGGAAAGTGCACAGGCAGGCAGTGTAGGGCACCCCTGAATAACAAGTGAATACCATTTGGATACTGTTGAGGGGGACGACCTACCAGGCACAAGGCACAGCGATAAGGTCCCTAGCACAGAGTCTAGTTTTGTGGCAAAGAAAGGAAGGGAGAAGAAGGGGCAAGCTGTCGTGATAGGGAACTCCATAGTTAGGGGGATAGATAAGAAGTTCTGTGGAAGACATCAACTATCCCGGATGGTACATTGCCTCCCTGGTACCAGGGACCGAGATATCTCAGATCGAGTTCAAGGTATTTTCAGCAGGGAGGGTGAGCAGTTAGGTGTCATGGTTCATGTCGGGACCAATGATGTGGGCAGAAAGGGTGAAGAGGTCCTCCAAGGAGAGTTTAGGGAGTTAGGCGCTAGGTTGAAGGAAAGGACCTCCAAGGTAGTGATCTCAGGATTGCTACCCGTGATGGTGAGGTTAGAAATAGGAGGATACTGCAGATTAACTGTGGCTGAAGACATGGGGCTGGAGGAAGGGCTTCAGGAGCACTTGGCTATCTTCCAGAGAAGGTGCGACATATCCTGACAGGACAGTTTGTATTTGAATTGGAAGGGAATTAATATCCTTGCGGGCAGGTTTGCTAGTGCTGCTCCCATGGGTTTAAACTAGATTTGCAGGGGGAGGGGAACCAGAGTAAAGTGCAGATAGGGGAGGGGAGCAGGAAAAAGATGATGTGAAAATTACATGCACTATTAGAAGTCAACGGGTTGAACATGGTGGAATTATTCTCAGGTGCATCTATTTCAATGCAAGGCCTCTTTCAGGAAAGGTAGACGAGCTTAGAGCGTGGATTGGCACATGGAATTATGACATTGTGGCCATCAGTAAAACTTGGTTGCAGGTCAATGTTCCGGGCTTCTGTTACGTTAGACACGATAAAATGGGGGATGAAGGGGGGGGAGCAGTATAATTCGTCAGGGAAAATTTCACAGCGATGCTCAGGCAGGACAGACCAGAGGCCTTGTCTACTGAGGCTATATGGGTGGAGCTGAGGAACAGAAAAGGTATGACCACATTCATGGGGCTATATTATAGACCACTAAATTGCGAGAATTAGAGGAGCAAATCTGTAGAGAGATAGCGGTCAGCTGCAAGGAACATAAAGTTATGATAGTAGGAGATTTTAACTTTCCACATATTGACTGGGACTCCCATATTATAAAAGGGTTGGATGGCTTGGAGTTTGTCAGATATGTTCAGGAAAAGTTTTCTAAATCAATATATAGAGGTACCAACTAGAAAGAGAGCAATACTGGATCTTATATTGGGGTACAAGACAGGACAGGTGACAGAAGTATGTGTAGGGGAACATTTCGGATTGGGATAGGATATTTTCTGGGAAGGATGCGCGAGGTAAGTGGAGGAGCTTCAAAGGAGAAATTTTGAGAGTGTAGAGTTTGTATTGCTCCTGTCAGGATCAAAGGTAAGGTTAGAAGTTTTTGGGAACCTTGATTTTCGAGGGATATTGGGGATCTGGTTCAGAAGAAGAGAGAGGTGTATAACAGATATAGGCAACATGGAGCAAATGAAGTTCTTGAGGAGTATTACAAAAATGCAAGAAAAACCTCAAAAAGTAAATCAGGAAAGTTAAAAGAAGGCATAAGGTTGCTTTGGCAGGTAATATTAAGGTAAATCCGAAGGGTATCTACAAGGTTAGTAAGGGACAAAATTGGTCCCTTAGAAGATCAGAGAGGTCATCTATGTGTGGAACCTAACTAGATGGAGGAGATCTTAAAGAGTTTGTTTGCCTCAGTATTTATTCAGGAAAGAAGCAGTAGTGTCATGAAACATATAGAAATTAAAGAGGAGGAGGTGCTCGCTGCCTTACAGCGAATAAAGGTAGATAAGTCCCCTGGCCTAACATGATATTCCCTTGGACCTTGAGGGAGACTAGTGCAGAAATTGCAGGGGCCCTGGCAGAAATACTTAAAAAGTCCTTAGCCACGGGTGAACTGCTGAAGTATTGGAGATTAGGTCATGTTGTTCACTTGTGTAAGAAAGGCTCCAAAAGTAAACAAGGAAATTACAGGCTGATGGAACCTAACATCAGTAGTAGGTTAATTATAGGAGAGTGTTTTGAGAGATTGGATATACAAGTATTTGGGCAGTCAAGGGTTGATTAAGCATCGTCAGCATGGCTTTGTGCGTGGTAGGCCGTGCTTAACCAATCTTATAGAGTTTTTCAAGGAGGTTACCAAGAAAGTAGATGAAGGAAAGGCTGTAGATGTTGTCTACATAGACTTTAGTAAGGCCTTTCACAAGATCCTACATTGGAGGTTAGTTCAGAAGGTTTAAAGATTAGGTATCCATGGAGGGGTTGTAAACTGGATTCAAAATTGGTTGTATGGGAAAAGTTAGAGAGTGATAGTGGATGATAGCTTCTCAGACTGGAGGCCTGTGACTAATGGTGTGCCTCAGGGATCGGTGCTAGGACTATTGTGTGTTACCAATATCAATAATCTGGATGATAATGCGGTAAACTGGATCAGGAAGTTTGCTGATAACACTAATAACTTGATAACAGCAAGGAAGGCTTTCAAAGCTTGCAGAGGGATCTGGACCAACTGGGAAAATGGCCCAGAAAATGGCAGATGGAATTAAATTCAGACAAGTATGAGGTGTTGCATTTTGGAAAAACAAACCAAAGTGCGACATACACAGTAAATGGTAGGGCACTGAGAAGTGCACAGGAACAATAGGATCTAGGAATACAGAAACATAATTCCCTGAAAGTGGCATCACAGGTAAACAGGGTTGTGAAGAAAGCTTTTGGCATCTTGGCCTTCATAAATCAAGGTATTAAGTATAGGAGTTGGGATGATGTGGTGGAGCTGTATAAGATATTGGTGAGGCCAAATTTTGAAGTATAGTGAGCATTTCTGGTCGCCAAACAACAGCAAGTATATCAGTGAGACTGAAATTGTGCAGAAAAGATCTACTAGGATGTTGCTGGATCTTTAGGAGTTAAGTTACAGGGAAAGATTAAACAGGTTAGGACTTTATTCCTTGGCGCATAGAAGAACAAGGGGAGATTTGAAAGAGGTTTACAAAATTATAAGGGGTATAGAGAGAGTAAATGTAGGCTTTATTCGCTTAGATTAGGAGAGATAAATACGAGAGGACATGGCTTTAGGGTGAAACATTAGGGAGAACCTCTTCACTCAAAGAGTGGTGGGAATGTGGAATGAGCTGCCATCTGGTGTGGTAAATGCAGGCTCACTCTTAAGTTTTAAGAATAAATTGGATAGATACATGGATGGGAGAGGTCTGGAGGGTTATGGACTGCGTGCAGGTCGATGGGGTGAGCGGAATGATGTTTTGGTATGGACTAGAAGGGCTGAATGGCCTGTTTTCTGTACTGTGGTGTTCCATGGTTCTATGCTAAGTCCTTGTTGTGGTGCATCTGACTTTAGCTGTGAAATAAAGTTAGATATTAGGATGAACATGAATTTACAATGCAATCAAAACCAAATGCCATAAATACTCATGTAACAGAGAATTCCGTTTAATAGTCGACCCCGCCCCCTCTTTTTTTGGCTCAAAATTTTCTGCTTTCTGTATGGCCTGTGTAAAAGTCGACCCTGCCGGCTCAAATAAAATCATTTACTCATGTAACGGAGAATACTGTTTAATAGTCAACCCCGCCCCCCCTCTTTTTTTGGCCCCAAATTTTCTGCTTTCTGTATGGCCTATGTAAAAGTCGACCCTGCCAGCTCAAAGAAAATCATTTGCCATTTGAAGAAACTGCTCTCATAAACTCTCTGAGAGTGAAAACGTGGATCAGAAAGGAAGCAGATATCAACTTAAAATTTGAAAGTTGTGCATGAATATGCAGGGAGTTTTTATCTCCACTTTTCTAAAAAAAATAATAACTTTTTGGATATCAATACAGTGCATTTCCCCATGTCTGAAAGCTTGGGACTGGATATTTTTTGGTTAACTGGATTTTTCGGATACCTGAATAATGGCTTTAAGTAGCATCGGCAAATACTTGTATCGGTTAACACAGTGGTTTTCTAACTGCTCCCCTAAATTTACATTCCACCTTAAGATATTCCTATGCCACCGGTGCTCTGCGATTAGTAAGGGATTGCTTAAAGTGGTATGTGGGTGGAAAGAAAAACTTTGAAAACCACTGTTTTAATCGTACCTCATTGACTCGTTATGTGCATGGTTTCATATCTCCAAAGGAAATGGGCCAATGACAATTTTTCTGAAGCAAAATATTTCAGTAACAATTGGTTCTTGAGCAATGATTCTTAACCTTCCCTTCCACTCATGCACCACCTTAAGCAATCCCTTACTAATCACAGACCATTTATGGCATAGCGATTGCTTAAACTGGAATGTGAGTTTTGGGTGGCAGTTTGAAAACCACTGGGTTAATGGAAGAAAATGGAAGATCAGCTGTTGCCAATCCCTGATACCTCCCTACTGCTGGCGCCAATCCCCGACACCTCCCCACTGCCATCACCAATCTGCGTCACCTCCCTACTGCCGATTTCCAACACCTTCCCACCAAGATAGCTGCTCCTGCCCGGGAGGCCGCTCTCCTTGATGATGCCGGGACAGCGGAGAACCAAGTACAGTGGAAGGTAAAGAAGAAATGGAAAGAGAGAGGGGAGGGAGTTACCCAATTTTCACTGATTGAAAAATTTGTCATATACTGTACACAAGTACAATGTACAGATGCATTGAACATCTCACTTACTGCAGGTTCCCAAGTACATAAAATGCACCTTCAACAATTTAAGTAGGATACCTGATATTCTGTTTCATATATTTGAAACAATAACAATACCTGCTTCTCTGAGCCGGCATCCAGCCATTCCGCGTCTCTATTCCTGGCTGGTTTTGAGCTCTGTTGTTACCAAACTGCCACTAACAATGTGTCAGAGCCCCAAATGAGCACGTCGGGTGGAAAAAAAAATCAAGTTGTGAAGTTGTTGCTGCCAAACAAATGTTTGGATAATTGAACTTTTCAGCTAACCAAATTTTAGATGTGAGGAATCATACTGTATCACTTATATCCATAATGTTTTTTTTCCTCCAACTCTCTTTCCTAGTGCTTTCTCCTCCTACCTGTCTCCCACTACTCTCACATTGTGTTCTATTCTCTATCACATCTGGGTCCCTTCCCCAGCTTTCTTCCCCCTTTATATATGTATTTTCATCGTTTCTATTTAAGTCTTGAGGAAGGGTTTGCACCTGAAATGTTGATTGACCATTTCTACCCATGGATGCTGTCAGACCTGCAAAATTCCTCCAGCAATTCTTTGTCTGCTCAAGATTCCAGCATCTGCAGCTTTTGTTTCCCCATGATCTAATTAGACTCCTTGTAGGTGTAGAAATATTATTCATCACAACTAGCCCTTGTGATAATATTCCACATTCAAATCATTCACACAGTAGGGTAAAGAAGTTAATTCCTGAGCTCTCCACAGCCAAATAATTAATCACTAAGATTTATGCTAGTTAAACACTAATTTCTATTAATTTTTATTTTACCTTGGCATTTTCATCTGTAAAATATAGACTCAAAAATATGCACACTAGGGTTTTACTTGCACGTGGAAATAAATGCAGATAATGATATTTTCTCTCTGCTTTGTAATTCCAGATGCCCGATTGACACATCCTCAGTATGTTAAATATGAAGCATTGTTTTGCATGTTAGTTTACTTGAATTAAATATTTTACCTGTGGATTTATTTCTGAAAAGAAAAATAAGAATGTGTGAAATGGCTGTGAATCAAGCAAAATTTGTGAACAATTGGCTGTTCACTTGATTGTTGCCTTGATTTTAGTATTGTAAAGCTCCTAATAAACTTGATCTTTGCAGAAGAGAAAAGAATAACTGAAAATATTTATGACAAACTACTTTTCATAAACTTGGTGTAGCGGTTAACGCATCACCTTTACAGCACTAGCGGGACCAGACTTACGTTCGAATCCCGCACTGTCTGTAAAGTGTTTATGTGTTCTCTGCGTGTCCACGTGGGTTTTCTCCGAGAACTCCAGTTTCCTCCCAATGTTCCAAAACGTACCAGAGGTGTAAATTAATGGGTTGTAAGTTGGGCAGCATGGACTCGTGAGCCAAAATGGCCTATTACCATTGCTCCATGTCCAAATTTAAATTTTTTTTAAAAAAATTAATATTTTCACTATTTTTCCTTCATCCTGCTCTGTTTCCATTTGGTGAAGATAGCATGTTGGAAGACTATTTTTCAGTATGTCCATCCAATTCTGCCAAGACCATCAATGACAAAAACAACTTCTAATATGCGATCACTCCTATGCACATGAACTGTTCTGTGGGCTTCTGTAAGGCTGAAAACTTAATTGGTGTGAGGAATAAAAATAATGAAAAGTAGATCTTTGCCTTTAGAATTGCAGAGCTCTGGGGAAAGGACAAGAGAATGGGACAACCTAAGTTGTTCTTACAGACCTTTGGTATATACCCTGGGTTTAATTGTCTCCTGTGTAACCAGCATTATATAATTTACTGAAAGTTGAAAGGCAATTCACATTTCTATCTGCGTAAAAAGGAGTCTTATGAGAGCTGTTTAAAAAGACAAATGGCAGTCTTCTTCATTCCAGACTTCACATTTTTTTTTCCTTATTTAGATATCATTGTTATTAGATGGCCAACACAGCATACTGATCACCAAATTCTTGGCCATGTTTACAAATCCCTCTATATGTTTACAACTTGCTGCAGCCCAAACTTTTCATCCTTCCACTTAAACCTCTTTGCCCACCATGAATGACAAAACCTGCTCTTTAGGTCCTGCACAATAAATTGCTGGCCTAGTCCTTTCTCCAACAGGTTGATATTACCTTTAGAGCAGCCACTCTCAACAGGGACCATATGTCACCCCCCTCCCCCTCGGGGCCACAGCACATGTAATGGGGACCTCAGACTGAAATCATAAAATATTTTTCATGTTTTTATGTAGTCGGTAGGAGAGATTACAGAAGAAACTTGACTACTTCACAGGAAAGGGAGGCTATAACCTTGAGCAGAATCCTAAGGGGCCCAGAGCCAAAAAAAATTGTTGAGAATGGCTGCTTTAGAGTGTCCTCAAAATTTATATTGTCAACCATGCTTCTGGTCATTTGACTTCTCAGCATTTTCCCTGCAGAGAGTTTTTAAAAATGTATGTATTTTTCCTGTTTGGTATAATAGATGGGGTTTCAGTAACTCTAAATCTCTTCATCCGGATTACTTTGGTAACAGATTTCAATAATCAAATACAACTATATTGCATCTCTAAAGGATGCCATTATTCCTGGATTTCGTTCTTTTCATTATTTTAACAATAAGAGACTTATTCTGATTTAGAAATTACAGTATGCCATAAATTGTGTGTCTCTCTCCTGTCAAGTTAGTTAGGAAGTGTTCTGAATACTTCCTCGTTGATCAAGGTTACTGTGAAGGGCATTCCGCTGTAAGCAAGACATTAATTGTTTCAGTAGTTGGATGCCATTGATGTACGTCAGATCTGCAAAGGCTCTTGGATATATTCCCAGTGACCACAGGCTAAAGCTTTAGTTTGCATGAATATTGAAATAAGACTACAGATACAGAGAGAACGATTATTGTATTAGAGACCATGGAAAACACTTCATATTTGAACTGACCATGGAACACTATTCTGTGGTTGTGATTGAACTCTGTTTGGCCTTTTAAAGTTGTTGCACAATTCCTTGCACTGAATGCAGAGCTGCAACAAAACCGTATATCTTTCGGCTGTTTTAGACATACGGCATGGTAACTGGCCCTTTTGGCCCATAAGCCCGTGTCACCCTATTAACCTACAACCCCAGACAGTACCGGATTTGAACCCCTGGTTACGCACTGTAACCCCAACTCGAACCATGCTGCCCCATGTTTTAATAAATATATCCAATGCTTTCTGGATCAGAATGAATCCGTTAAAACAAGTACCTTCTGTGCATTTGTTTGAGTTAAACTGTTGCCTGAACAGCAGAAAACCTTTTGCAGAAGATGTTACTAATAGGGCCATGTTTCCTTTAAAAAAAATGCTTGTCCGAGCAAGGAGTAGATGTGGTTTATACTCAGTCAACTATTCAGGACTGATGTATTGCTGGATGAATGAAGCTGATACCTTTTGAACTACATGTGAAATGTTTTCTGCCTCCTGAAATGAAAAGAAGTGATCCCATCGATCCTTTTCAACAGATAGTTGTGCGCTTTTCCCATGTGTCTTAGTTTATTTTTATCACTGATCTAATGTCACTGATAAGTAGATTATTTGAAGATTATCATCAAGCATACAGGAGGTCATCAGTGACCAGAAACTAAACTGGATCAGTTAAATAATGTGGTTACGTGAGCAGGGCAGAGGCTGGGGTATAAACCTCGCACACACAAAACTAACCCAAAAGCACAGATCACAGCTTGCTACTTGCTTAGATAAATATAACTCAGGAAGATTGCTTGACATTTCATCCCCACCCTAAACATCAATCCCTCCACACTTTGATCCTAGAATCACAGAACAGAGCAGGCCATTCGACCCAACTCGACCACATTGACCAAGTGCGCTTTGTAAGTGAGACCTATTTGCCTGCATCTGATCTTTCTAAACTTTTCCTGCCCATTAATGTCTAAATATCTTATGAACATTATAATTGTAACTGCACTTATACATCTTCTGGCAGCTTGTTGAAAACATTGGCCATTCCATGCCCTTCCGGTCTTTAAACCCATACTCTCTGGTTTTAGAAATGTCTACCCTCGACCATGCTCCTCGTGATTTTATGAACCTCTTAGGTCACTCCTCATCCTCGAGGGAATAAAAACTCAGACTGCCCAAACTTTCCCTATAGATCAAGCCCTTCGCTTCCAGCATCATCCTCTGCACCCCTTCACACACACACACTACTTCAAAAGAGTGGTATCATGAGGTCCCAACTTCTGTACTCAGCACCCCATCCCAATGCAGCTCAGATCGCCAAACACCTGACTTTCCATTTTCAGGGAACTGTGCATCTGTACCACTATGACTACGTCATATACAGTAAATAGGAGGGCCTGGAGAATGTCATAGAAGGCCTACCCTGGTTTGATTTATCAAAGTGCAGCATCTCACGCTTGTCAGAATTAAATTCTATTTGCCACTCCTTGCTTCAAATTCCCAACTGATCTAGATCCTGTTGGGAATTTAGATATTCTTCCACACTGTCCACTATGCCAGTTCTTATGGTGTCATCTACAAATTTACTCTTCACATTAACTACATTGCCAACCAAATTGTTGATATCACAGCAAAGCATAGTGAATCCAACACCAATCCCTGCCACACAGACCTCCAATCACAGAACCTACCTTTAACATCTACCCTCTAATTGTTTCCACTAAGTCAGTTTTGAATCAAATGGGCCAGCTCACCTTGAATCCTATGTGATCCAGCCTTTCAGATTAAATTGCCATGAGGGACCTTGTCAAACACCTGTCCATGCATATAACATCCACTGACATGTCTGAATTAGTCCTCTTAGTCATTTCTTCAAATGTGTGCGCTTCTTTTACAGAGTATACCCTGGGCTATTCTTATTAACTTCCCAAATCCACAACCGTTTCCACCAGAGGTCAACGATAGCAGGTGTTGGGCGACACCTGAAGTTCCCTTCATGACTTAGAAATGTACTGCTGTTTAAATCCTGGAGCTTGCTGCTCAACTGCACTGTTATGTTACCTTCACCAGATAGTTCAGCACCAATGACTGTACCACCTTCTTGAGGGCATTTGGAGCTGGGAAAAGTATGAAGTTATTGCCAACGACATCCATGTACTGCAAATGAATAAAGAATATTCATTGGTGTTTGAGGAATAATGAAACTGATTGTCATGTTTCATAAGTTACAATTGTTACAAACCTTCAGGTATTTTGTCAACTCAAGTTTGGAGTTCCATGCACCTCTGTAGAGAGATTGGACGGTCATGGTTCTGACATGAAGTTATCAGCATAAGGAGCAGATAAATAGCAGATTTGTGCAGGTTGAAGGTTATAATTTTCAAAAATCAATGTTTTCTGGAGTTATCATTTTATTTTCCCATTGTTTGATTTGTATTTGTTAAATATAAACCAAGTTTACCACTTCAAAAATAACGTGGAATTGTGACCAAATAAAAAACTGGCTATAAAATTGTAACCATGCATGTTTCACAAAGTCTGATGTGAAGGGTTAAATTTGTGACAGAGGAGATCAGTAAAGTGATTTAACTTGAGTTTGTGAGACCAGACCTTGAGAAGCTAGAAATCTTGTGGAATGAAGTAATGGAAACCCAGCTGCCAAATTCCAAAAATGTCGACTCCAGGGAACATTTGTGAGAGTTAAACTGTGCAGAAAAATTCTTCACTCACTGGAATTTATATACACGAGTTGGAAGGCTATTTGGGTGGAGAATATATTTTACCAATGATTAATGAGAATATTTTAAATCTACATTTCAACAAATTTTGTTAAAGTTAACATTTTCATCATAGAAATTAGATCACATTTTTAAATGTAAAAACTTAGGGGAAAAAGCAGATGTTTTTTTTCCTCAAAATTAGAGGGCGCCTCACAGTTCGGCGGGCAGCAACCTCCTTTGAAGGAGACCGCAGGGCCCACCTCACTGACAAAAGACAAAGGAGGAAAAACCCAACACCCAACCTCAACTAACCCATTTTCCCTTGCAACCGCTGCAACCACGTCTGCCTGTCCCGCATCGGACTTGTCAGCCACAAACGAGCCTGCAGCTGACGTGGACATTACCCCTCCATAAATCTTCGTCCGCGAAGCCAAGCCAAAGAAAGAAGAAATGAAATAAGTTGCAGATGACAAAAAAAACCACTAAAGTACATTTGGTCTAAAAGCTTGAAGCTAGCCTTGAATCTAATGAGTGGTTTCACTTGAGAAAATAATTTTTATTCAAGAAGTTTGGTTATTTTTAGTATTGAGCTTTCGGTATAAATTTGAGAAAAACTATACGTTGTCCATTTGGCTACCTTATGTGCCTACTGATAACATTCTTCCTGCGAGTTGCAGAGAATGTCACTTTACATGGTATTTGTTCTGTAAGCTAGTGTAGTTTCCTTGTTTAAAATAAAGTGGCCGTTTGCAGGCAGAGGGCCTCACAGTTTATGCATTGAAATGTTTTACTTGTGCTCATGCACCACCTTTAGATTTATTTTAGTATTGCACTAGGAGTGTGTTAAAGTTTTCCTTATTTGACTTGAGCTTTCTCGCTGTAGTACATGTATAAAAGAACCTGCTTCATAAGAATCCTTCCATTGTAGAATGATGTGATGCAGCACTTAAATTTTTTGCACCTCTTAACATGAAAAGACAGATCCTCTTCATCCAAATTCAAGTTTTCTGCACAGAGTTGCATTATTTTCATTATTTATTTTGTTTACTGAACTTTCTTGTGTATCTTACTCTCCCACCAAATTATTTAATCTCACCAGATTCTTTACCTTCAGTTGCAATGGTGCCGCAGGCCTGCCTGCAGCTATCTCCATGATTTCTTGACTCCCTTCCTTTGATCTTTCTACCAAGAGGAACAGCTAAGTGGTCCCAGGCCTGTGTTTCTTTTTTTCTTTTCCTTTTCCATCTTTTTGTCCTCATGTTCGTATTTTTCACTCCTTTCTCTTTTGCCTTTTCTTAATCCATGTTCTCGCTTTTCCCTTTTTATCCCCCTAGTCTCACCGCCCAAACCCCAGGGAGGCTTTAATGAGAATGTGTTTCAGGACTGGCAATTATCACTCCATTTTCCTACCTCAGTAACTGGACTTAACTACCTAACAGCTTCTTAATTTTCATGGGCTAATTTATGCTGCAGTCTTAAGCAAATAACCTTCATTAAAATTGTACTAAGGAAAATATGAAAGTTGATAACTTTGTACTCTGTTTCAAGGAGTAAATTACAAAGACAATCGGCAAATTATTTTGACTATATTGCACTAATTACCACAATGCTTTGTATTAATATGAGTCATGTGTCCTATGAGAGGATTGCAACAAAATGTACAAGCATTACTTCCAAATGGTCTCGAGTGTAAGGTGGAAACGTGAAATAATATCTTATATAGCCAAACGACAAATAATTGTATTTTTGACATTCTTGTACAGTTTCTTGTGCCCCCTTGTGGACTTTTAAAATTTTATAGGCTTACGTGGCATTTTCAACTTGTTTCTTTCGAATCCACAGTGCATTCAAGTGAAAAAAAATTGATCCACTGTGAATATGCTTCATACTAGAGTAATTTTAAAGTAAGAGTGAATGCTCCGAAGAGGTTACCGTTGTGCGCTACAAAATAAAAGTGAACTGTGCATGGCTTGTGTAATTATGTAACAGGAAATTGCATTGAGCAATTTTTCATTGAATATTCCTTTTTGTTTAAGTTCTAAATGTTTGCAGTGAAAATGCAAAAATCAAAAGTTGGAAATTTGAATGGGGGGGAAGAAACTACTGCTAACAAAAAGAAGAAACGTATCTTAACATTCGAGGTAGTATACTTCAGCAAAGAATTATTTTTGTCAGATGCTGACCATGTGTGCTTCTGCTATCGAAAAGTAAAAGTAACATGCTTGCTTTTGTATTGTCATGAATTGGACATAGAAAACAGTCACTTCAATCAAAGTTTTATTTTAAATTTAGACCTACAACAGGGTAACAGACCCTTCTGTCCCAAATACACCAATAAACCTTTAAACACCGTACGTTTTTGAAAGGTGGGAGGAAACCAGATCACCAAAGGAGACCCCCCCCACCCTCACAGACACATGGAGAGTGTACAAACTCCTTGCATGTAGCACTGGACTCTAACCCAGATCACTGGTGCTGTAATAGCACTAACCGCACCACCCAAGTAAAGTACCATTTTCGTAATGAGGCATATTGAATTTTTGCCCAGCATTATCACAAAGTGTATCAGGCCTCTAATCACTAGTGCACCGTCCCTAATTTTATGCAGCTCAAAAATGCACTCTTGAGATAAAACTCAAGATTGGAAAGACAAAGTATGTCATTATATTGCTGAGCATGTTTCTCTATTCATTTTAATGTAGTACAACAACTGTACCCATCCATTTCCAACTGAGATTGTAACAGCGCCTCTGAGTGGTTATTTAGTGCCCCAAAATTACCTTGCGTGTGAAATTTCAAGGTTAAAATTGCAACCTGGGATAACTTGGATTTCGTTTACAATTCTAAACTGGACAGCAAAGAACAATGCTAATTAATTTTAGAGAAACATCACGGTATGAAATGCTCTTCAGACTTAACTATTCTGTATGTGTTCTAGAAATATTGTGGGCTTCAAATAGAACTGAAGTTTTGGTGGTGGGCACCTTCTTCACCAATCCGGACGATCATTGAGCAGCATGCGATAATCTGTAACTACCTCAACTCAGGGCAAGCACAGAAATAGAATGGGCACAAATACAAATACAATTTTTTTAAATTAGCAACGTGAATTGTATTCTTCGGCAAAGAGTTGCAGAAGGGACGGCCCAGTTAGTGGGCCGGATAGCACAAAGCTATTATAGCGACAGCGAACAGGTTAGAATCTGGCGCTGTCTCTGAGGAGTTTGTACGCTCTCCCCGCGTCTGCACTGGTTTCCTCTGGGTACTCCAGTTGCCTCTCACCATTCAAAACGTAGTGGAGTTGTAGGTTAATTGGTTGTATTTGGGCAGCCTAGAAGTTCTGTTACCATGCTGTGTATGTCTAAAGTTTAAACAAAATTGTTTTTTTTGTTAAACAAGAGGGTTTTGACCATGGTGCTTCAGTTTGGTTACATTCATGCCTCCTTGCAAAAAATAAAAATAAACTCTGGAATTAGATGGTGAAATCCAAAGTGCAGATTAGGGATTTTTTGTTGACAATTAAGTGGTGCTGCAGTTTAGTTGACCGATCCTCCTGCAAAAACCGACTGTTGCAGAATCCTGATTTTTCTTTTATTATTTATTCACTCGGGATGCTAACATTTGTAATCCATCCCTGATAGCCTCTGAACTGAGGAGGGAATTAAGTAATGTACTGAATTGCTGGGTCTGGAGTCACATGTACGCCAGACCGGGTAAGGATGCCAGATTTCCTTCCCTTTAGGGCATTGGTGAACCAGATGGGTTTTTGCGATTAACATGAGTAAGATGTTATACTGTGAGGATTTGCCATTAACTCTTGCACTCTTAGAAGGACTCAAATTTGTGACATGATTTAACGTTACTGCTAAGAGTTAATTTATTCAAATAAAACGTTAAAAGCAAAAGTGATTCCAAATTTATCTTTTTGGCAAAAATAGTCATTGAAAATTACAGAAATTTTGGTACAGTTGGTAGAATCCGAATTTAACAATAGCAGCGCAAGTTCAGCAATAATATGAGACATTCAGGAAAGTTGTTTTTTTTTTACTGAAGTCTCTGCATTCACTTGGGAGAACTTAAAGCATACAAGTCCATATGCCTTCATCTTAAGATTCTATGCGAATTTTAATTACAAGTTATTCCTGTCTAGATGTAGAATTGTGTAGCAAACGCATCTTGCGTGCCAGGCAGGCATTCCTATTTTTTTTTAAGTAGTAAAATTTGTGAGTTTGCCATGTGATTTGCAAAGCTTGTGATTTTGATTCAAGGTTTTTGTAGTTAGATACAATTTCTGGGATCTTTATTTGCATCAGGTTGGTCCACAAAGTCCACAGTCTGCATCTGTGCAATTTAAAAAGGATATTTATGACCTGATTTAATCCACTGATCACCTGATCAGAGTTCCACTCACCAATCATACAGACACACCTTCTGCGTGATTAGCACGCACTCTACTGCACTTCTGACACCACCTTATCCAACCATGCTCCATCACTGATGGCTAGTGACTGGGCCTCAATCTGAGCCATGTTCATATCTCCTCATCGTTTACCTCCAACCACTATGATTGTAGCATGTCACATTGTATTAATAATAAAAGCATAAAATGTTAAATATGCTCTGCAAAACAGGCTGCAGCGGTGGAAAGAGAAATAGATTTAATTCAAATTAAAGAACTTTCAGACCCTTAATAAATGCTGTCAAACATACCAACAGTTTCCAGCATCTGTACATTTACAATATTATGGTTTTATTAAGTTTCCTTTTGATATTTTTCAGCTTTTGTTATGTGAGCTCATCTTTTTTTTACAATTCCTTTTAAATCTCTACAAATCCCTTCTTCTGGATATTCCATTTAGATGAGCACCACTTAACTTTAATTATCAAGTTATGTGAATCATTTTAAGAACTTGGATTTATATCATGTATTATTGTACAGCAGAATAAACCTATTCTTTAAAAAGTAAGCTGCCTCCATTGAACATTATTCTAGATTAATTAAAGCAAAGAATCCCATTCTGTCAGTCAATGTCTTTATGTTTCCATGGACCTTCTGGAAAGTTCAGCTGCTCATTCACTTTTCCAGTGATAATTTGCAGCTATCCATTATAATATAGTAAAATCCCCAGTGTCAGGAATTCAAGTAACCATCAAAAGAAATTGAGGGTATATATTTAAATAAATCACATTAAATAAGATAAAATAAAAATTCAAAATCGTAAAAGTAAATGTTCTCCAAAGCAACACACAACCCCAATGTGAGAAAATGGGAGCAAACATTTAGCCAGCGAGTTCCCCAGTCCAGAGCAGCTGGTTGAATAAAATGGTGTTGCCCAGGGTGAAGTGTCGGCCAATGTCTTTCCCTGCAGGGGCGACTCTTTCAAAGCGTCTCCCTATCCCTGCCTAGTAATAGTCTTTATTAGTATATTATTAAATAAATTGGTAAGGCTTTATCAGCAAACTTGAGTGGGGGGGGGTAATTATAACAGGGGCACAGTTAGTATAGTGGATAGCACACTGTTACAGCTCCAGTGACTAGTGTTCAAATTTTAATTTTGTAAGTTACGGGAAATACCTGATTAAAGTGAACTTTACATAATTAAGGACTACAATACTGATTTTTTTTTAAATTACTTTACATTTTGCACTGTCTCTTAAAATGTTTATTCTTAATGCAGGTGTATTAGTTAGGCATTGTAAGAGTGAGTGTCAGGTAACCAGAAAATTCATATATCTGGCATCCGAAATCCCTGTAGGTGGTGGATACTGGGGATTTTACTGTGCTATTTTATTTTGTTTTGCTTCATCATTTTTGACTTTGAAGGTTTAGTACATATGACAAAGACAGCAATAACTGAATCAATGTGAAAATATTTAAGGAGCTGGTCATCCAGGGTGCCATCAAACCCTGCTTAGATTACATCTTTTCCACTTTTTGTTATCCCTAACATATGCCTGGCATGGTTACAATGGACTGCATATCTTTCTTCTGTGGTTGCTAAAATAATGAAGTAGGCCTTGTTGTCATCAATTCATAGAATTCTTGAGTGCAGAAGGAAGCAATTACTCCCACTGTAGCATGGCTGCCTTTAAGGGAGAGCTATCTGGTCAGTCCCATTCACATACATCATTTTTAAAAATTTCACTTTGCTTGTAAAAGTAATTGGGGCTCTGGTTTCAGTGCTGTTTCATGTAAAGCATTGTGTATCCAGTTTGCCAGTGCCTACAATTCTATTTTTGACTTTAAAATGAATCTTTCCCCTGATTCTCTCGATGTTAATTCCTGAATAATGGAAACAGCTTTAGTTTCCTTACAAGATCCAGCATAAATTTGGAACATATTAAATCTTCTAAACGGTTCTGTTTTATTAAAAGGAGGCTCTAGTTTCATTGGTTTCTTGACCTAACTGAAATGACAACCTCAATTTTGAAGGTTGTGACTCCCTTCTGCAACATTTTTGTGATTGTAGCATCTGTCACTCTTGAGATATTCAGGTCTAACTGTGATATTCAGACCACTGCACTCAGTGAGATACAATCTTAAAGCAGAGAAATTAAACCAAGGATGTGAAAGTGCTATGAAGGGAACATGAGTTCTCACCAATGCCTTGTTCTCACCAGTTCCTTAATTTATTAATTTATTCTTCAATTAATATCACTAAAGCAAGACATTTTGTTTGTTGCTTGTACCTGGTGCCACCAAATTGTAATTTTTGTATGTAATCCGGATTTACATAGTTAGGGTATGCTCTCTAAACTAATAAATATCACAAGTTTAATTTCCTACATTATAACTAATTGAAGTCCATTTGCTGTTGTAAACTGCTTTGAGAAATCTCAAGGTTATGGAACATGCAACGTCAATGCGTCTGTTTCTTTTAAAGAAGAATCTCATTTTCTAACTACAGTTGAACCAATAACAATCGCTTTACCTTCATCCCCTAATTCTTTCAATAAACTCTAAAATCTAAAATCCTTTAACTTATAGCATTTTAAAATAGATTTAACTTATTTTCTTATTGTACCAATATATGCATCTAACTTTGGTATCTGTTATTCTTCTAATGCTTTACCGTTAGATGTTTTTTTTTCTTTTATTCTTTCTGTCATCTCATATGATGAATGTTAATTCTAATCTGATGTAAGTTTGCCCAATTTAGCCATTTAAGAACCATATATTTTGGTGTATAAGTTGACCCTCATTTTCAGCCTCATTTTAAAGGTTTTATGGAATATCTGGCGATAAGACAATCCCCATTTTTCAGGCTGTCTGGGCCTCCCAGAAACAACTCAAAAAATTTTAAAACACCCCCATCGCAAGTAACAAAGCTGTAAATGAGCTATAAAAAACACAACCTCAGCCGATCAGACAGCAACGGCAATGGCCCATGGAGCTGGAGTAGCAACATCGTGCTCCAGGCGGGAGCAAAAGCCTCGGCAGTGGTTCTGCATGGAGCTGGAGCGCTGACATTGTGCTCGCAACAGCAGCCTACCAGGCAGGAGTGGCAATGGCGACCTTAGGGTCCCAGGCAGGAGTGGCAATGGCGACCTTAGGGTCCCAGGCAGGAGTGGTTATGGCGGCGCCCAGTGGGAGCGGCAGCGGGGAGGTATTGGGGAGTGGCGGTACCAGTGGTGGGGAGGAGCTTCCAGAACCAACTTGTATGCCAAATTGATGTCAATCTGGTTTTATCAGTGCATTTAAAAAGTATATCTGGCGTATAAGTCGACCCCCCATTTTGAGATTTTTTGAGGGTTTCACAACTCGACTTATCATCAATACAGATGACCTTGTCTTCGACTTCGTGCAATCTGGATTTTGATATTGACTAAATGTGAGACTAATAGAGAAACTACTGTTTATGTGCCACCTGACTGAAAATATTAATTTATCAGCGCGACTATTTTTCTCAGCAGATTAATAATCTACAGCCACATTTTATCAGCAAGCTTTTTGCTTTATTTCTTGGCTAACATCTTTTAATGAGAATGCATGTAATGCATTTCTCCTATCAGTCCATTATATTCTCAAAAGCTTTTTTAAATATGTTTGACATGATTTGCTTTTGACAAATCTATGTTTTATCCCTTATACCATGTCTTTTATAATAAATAATAATTATACATAGAGTAAATATAATTATACAGTACACAATGAGTCTCCAATAGCTCAGTGGTTAGAGCAGTGGTCTTGAAAACCAGGGGTTGCAAGTTTGTTCCTCACTGGGGCTTCATTTCTGTGAGGGGCGCTTGATAAAGTGGCTACCTTACGCTAGTATTACCTGACAATAATGGCACCTTTAGTCTCTAAAATATAGTGTTCCTAACATCATTAGTTGGTTACTCCCAATGTGAACAAGGTTTTTTTTTTAAATGCATACTTCTGCATGAAGTTAAAAAAAAAGTAGATCTTAAATTTACCTGAACAGGGCTGGAACAGGGTATATGCATTTTTAGATACCTATCAATGTGAGAAATCTCATTCTTGGCAATTTTAATTCTAGATATTCAATACCCAAGCAGTTTGTTTTAATCTACAACTTCAGAAACTTACTTGTCAGCTTTTTGAAATTTAGACCAAAATATGGGGAGTTTTGTTCTGTGGTTCATAGATTTCATTTGAAAGCAGTTCTTCATTGAAAATTCTTGTAAAGTTAAGAACAAGATCATTAGTTAAATTTGGATTGAATTTGAACTCGTATAAATGATATAGCAAGAAATCTGAGGATCTGTTAAAAGGTAGTGGATCTGTAGTTAACAGAAAATTTCATATCCAGAGGACATAGTTCTTGAAGACAGTCATTAGGGAAAATTATCACTCTTTCTATTCAGTCTGACAGGACTGTCATTTACATGACAGCCTTGTCATTTACAGCCACATTTTGTGATATTTTCCTTGGTTCTAGAAACCAGTTTTAACAGCATCCTTGGATAAACCACTACAATTGAGATTTAAGGTATAACATAAGTTTTTTGATTGTACATAAATACCAGAGGACATCTGTATAAGGTGAGTGGTGAGATGTGTAAAGGAGACGTCAGGGGTAAGTTTTTGTTTACACAGAGAGGAGTGGGTGCTTGGAATGAATTGTCAGGAGTGGTGGTGGAGACTGGTACAGTGGGGACATTTAAAAGTCTTTTAGACAGGCACATAAAATAGTGGGTTATGCGTATAAAATAGGGAAGGATTAGATTGTGGAGTAGGTTTACATACATTGCACAACATTGTGGGCTGAAGGGCCTGTACTGCGCAGTAATGTTCTATGTTATAATTACAACAGAGTTCATCAAATTGGCTCCGCTACATGCCATGAGGTGCCTTGATTAAGGGGCCTAAGCATGGTTGATAGATTCACTCCTCTCCACAAATAAATGGGAAGAGCATAATCCTCGTTTGCATTAATACAGAGGATTATATTACCTTTTTTGGTATCCTCACTGGGAATCTACCTGATGAAACTAGAAACCACTCTTGACTTACAGTTTCCAGAGATTTACGATGACATTGGTATGGTTTGGCAAACTCCAATGCATGATCTGATGGAAATGCGATGGGTCAATTCCCTACTGTAATTATATATTGGAATGCTCAAATAATTCCATTTACGTGCATAATAATTCTGATTTCATTACATTTTCTAATGCAGGTCTATGTTGCATGGGTCATCCATCTTAACTTTGAACACTGCATTACACTCAGAGTGCAAGTACACAGAACAGCCTGAGAGCAAAATTTATAAATGCCATAAAGGCCTGCTTCTGCTTCCATGCTGATTCTTAGGTTAATTCACTTTAGATATTCAGAATAGAATTAGCTTATTAGAGTTTTAGGATTTAGCAATTTGTTGCCAATAAATTATACAGTTTGATTTCTTTTGCTTGGACCTCGAGTAGTGAACTATGTAATGGGTGTAAGAAAAGGACTGATTAAAAAAGAATGATCAAATCTTTGGAACAAATATTCTAAATCAGAGAATCCTATGGCTTTTTCTCTTCCTTGACTGATGTAGTATACTTTGAGATGTGTTAAGGTGACCTTAAGCCACTGGGTAGACATTACATTTCCTAGTTACCAGTTTGTTCTTATGGAATATGAGATGTCTAGCCTTTGATCACCCAGTTGGAATATTGAAGTGGGGAAGTATGATATATATTAGTTAAGTGGACAAATAACCCAGGGAATTTTTGTTCAACTGGCCAAAAATAGAAGTTGAAGAATTTCAAATGGATTTTGCTCTCTCCAGCCATGCTTTCTTTGTGAATTTTATTGTAATTTGTAAATTTCCTCGGACCCTCTTTCCAATAAGAAAGGTGTGAAGTTGATTAAATTAAATAAAATTAGTCACTATGGCTACGTTTAAACTTCCTTCTGCTTTGTCACTAGATCTGCATGCAGAAGTAAATGCTATTGGATTTTTTTGCAGACAAATATGCCTTTAATTGTGTTTCCAGAAACCGCTGCAAATGTTTACCACAAGCCATTCCATGTGGCTATTTGCACTTGTATTTTTTTCACAATTAATAACTGTAAATTGTTAGCTATCATGTTAAACATTGTACAGTCTCTGGCTCTACAATAAGAAATGTAAAAAGAATGATATAAGGGCAGGAGAGTAAGATGTACTTGGTGAGAGTTGGGTATGAACGGGTTAATACAGCTTGGGGATAAATATACAGGTGTATTCCCATTGATGTCTATTGATATTTTTATATAGTATTGGCAACCTAAATTTGAGATTTGTGTACTACAATAAAAACCCTGGTATTTGGCACCTATGGGGATTGGTAGAAGCCAGATAAGTTAATTTTCTGATTGCTTGAGATTGCACGTCGTGCGGATTGGTGAACTAACGGTGAGGTGTGCCAATTTTAATCTTGTGTGTTTTTTTACCTGTTTATTTTCCACACTGTTTTTGCTGGATGCTTGAGGCTGCCAGTTCTTGAATCCCAGATAATGAGGGTTTTCCTGAACTTGTATATCCAAGGGCACTGCCTCAGAATTCGCATGCTCTTGGATGAGGTCCGAAACTAAACCTGTCATCTGATATATTATTCTGAGTTGTGCCTTGATGTATTTGTCAATTGGTATAACTTGTAATGCTTGAAAGTGGGGCCAAATCGTTCAGTCTGTATAGTTCTTTATGCTTGTCAAAATTCCATGTTTCCTATTCCATCTTCTTAATCTCCAAAACTAACTTAATATTCTCTCTATCCTCTCCACAGCCACATTTTGGCATGGTTAAATAGTTTTGTACTTCAACTTGGACCCCAACACCCAGTATGTTTTCCACCTTCATTCCTTCCTTTCACAAGCTTTTTCCCCAATAACATGTTTGTGCTATATCTCCTACCAATCACCATCTTGATGATGTTTTCACCTTAATCTTCAGTTTTTGACTAAAATCCTGTTTTTTTTAAATAAGTTCTGACTAGCCAGTCTCGTCCATTTTCTCCTCTGTCAAACCCTTGCGTAACTCCTCTATTAAAGTTAATTGATAGGCATGTTATTTCCTTCCATGGGCAAGGTCCATGTTATATCAAGTACATTTTATGATATTGAAACCTCTTGGTAAGCCTTGCAGGATTAAAATTAGTGATAGCTGAAGAGGCATATATAACCATGAGAAGTTTATCTTAAGCTCTGTAAGATCCAAATTTTAATAAAATTTGATTGGAACCTTATTTATTAATGCTTTTGTTAGGGCAGCGTCCATTTGAAAATGTTGATTTTGTAATTTCTATCAAATCCTGTTTTTGCTTCTGTTGTGATGTATGAAATAAAAAAAGATGAATTTTTGTGTAGAGTTACAAGTGAAGGGTTTTGCTAGCAAAGCTCTCAATTACAGATGCTCCTCTACTTACGACGATCCGGCTTAAGATTTTTCAAAGTTACGATGGTCGTTTCCACTCTATTTTATGATTACATTTTTTTTTCAGTGTAGAATAAAAGATATTTAACATTTAATTATAAACTAGGCTTTGTTTGAGATAAAATTGCACGGCTGTAGACTATGGTAAGTATTCTGAGCACATTTAAGGTCAGCTAGGCTATGATGTTCAGTCGGTGTGATACTATATCTTTTTCAACTTACCATTTTTCGACTTACGACAGGTTTATCGTAAGTCGAGGAGTACCTGATTTACCTATTTCAAATTAACCTTGAAGTTAGCAATGGTCCACCACCTTGTGCTTCTGGAGTTTATCTGGTGAAGGTACTCCCAGTGGCACACAGTGTCTTGTGGACGTGGCGCAGAACATTTTTGATCTGGTTTGAATCTTCTATCAAAGTGAATTTGGAGTTTGTGCCCTCGAGGAGTATGCCATGATCTCTTGTCCCAAAACAGTCATAAACAGATGCATCTTGCTAAATATAGGGTCTTTCTTCGCATGTTGGGTCACCACCCACTGTAGGCCATTGCCAACAGTTATAATCCTTCTTAACTTGGCCAATTACATCCGTTGTAGTTATGAACACACTGGCTGCAAGTGATTGGAGTTCCCAGTGCTTTTCCAAGAGGAGCTTAGGTGTCAGCTTCTCCACCCACAACCCACCCACAATGGAGGAGAGCAGATGGTAGGGGAGACTTCTAGGCCTGATGCCATGCAGACCACTGTTGAGAATCAAAGGGCTACCCCATGTCAACTACCACCATTTGACCTGCTGTCAGGGCAGGTCTACCCAAGGATGGTGGCAGTTGAGTCTGGAACTAAAAGATACAATTCTGATGGTCTGATCAGAAAGACTGTTTCCATGGGACAGTTCTTCCAATTAAATACAAACGTGATTTTATGAGGAGCATTTGGTAGAATTAAGTATGCCAAAAAAAGTTTTTTGGTTGATGCCATATAATCAATCTGATTTTTAATTCTGTTAAATTGTGATTTGTTTTTTACATTTGATACAACTCTGTAAGTCCCTGATCAGAGTGTCATTCAGTTCAGACAAGGGAAGGGCAATGTACCTTCTAAGTAAACCAAAATAGCAAGTTACCGATGCTAATACTATCTTTCAGTTCCAGATTTAAAATAATATTTGAATAACTAAATGTAAATACCTCAGCTGCCCCAGTGGGACTTCAAGTGATCATTAATGCAAATTGCTGTATTAGCATGGTAGAAACTACCACAATTTAACTCATATGCTGATAGGAGAACTTTTTCTACAAGCATTAGAATCCGAATCAACAGCACTCTGGAAACTGACAATAATTTAACACTTAAGGGAGGTTTTTGTTCTTTATTTTAGGAATATATGGGTCAGCACAACATGGAGGGTTGAAGGGCCTGTACTGTGCTGTAGTGTTCAATGTTTAACATAGGACATCCAAAGACTGATGGCTAATTCCACGAGCTTGAATATTTCTTACCATTTTCCTTAATTGAATTTAATTTTATCAACACCAATGCCATTTTGGTGATAAAATCTAAATTAGAAGAATAAGATCGATTAGAACCACCAGCCTAGATAGTTTCCAGAGTGCTGTTGATTCGGATTCTAATGCTTGTAGAAAAAGTTCTCCTATCAGCATGTGAGTTAAATTGTGGTAGTTTCTACCATGCTAATACAGCAATTTGGTAAAAATGGATTTAAACTTTGAGGGGAACTTGGAAGGCTCATAGTTAACTACCTTCTCAAAAAGCAATATAGAATTACAGAGTGCTACAGCATGTAATAACTTGTCCATGCCAACCAAGTTGACATTCTAGGCTAGTCCCATGTGCCTGCATTTTGGTCCATATTCTTCTAAGCCCTTCTTATCCTTACATCTGTTCAAATGTCTTTGGAATGTTGAAATTGTGCCCACTTGAACAGTTTCCTTTGGCAACTTGTTCCAGATATGGATGAACTTTCTGAGTGAAAAGGTTGTCCCTCATGTCTCTTTTCAATCTCTTCCCTCTCATGTTAAACCTATGCCCGTTAGTTCTGGAATATACTACCCTGGGAAGAAGACTGTGAGCATTCATTTTATCCAAGCCTCTCTTGATTTTACAAAACTTTATAAGGTCACCTCTCAGCCTCCTATACTCACAGCAATGAAAACTCAGCCTATCTAACCTCTCCCTATAACGAAAGCCTACTCGTCCTGGTGAAACTTTTATGCTTCAGTTCTAACTTCATTAATTATGAAATCCCAACTTTTGTACTAAATATCCTGCTCAATGAAGGCAAACATGCTAAACACCACCTATACCTTCCCCACCTGTACCCATGGGCCTCTCTGTTCTACAATACTCTCCAAACTCCTGCCATTTACTATGTAACATGACCAAATGTTTGACGTGAATATTCATTTATGTAGTAACTAAATTCACATAAAATATAACTAACTTCAAATGATTTGCATTGCTTTCTTTTTTGATTAGTCATGAGGAACTTTAGTCATATATTACAAACTCGCGTGTCATTTAGTAACCACTCTTTAAGGGTTAACATAGGCTGCCAAACCTTTTTACCGCAAAACCTCTTATAGCTGGTGGTCACTCAGAAGGCACCATCAAGTTGGAAGTTACTTAAAGTTGATACTTTGGGAGAAGAAAAGAACAATGGTGTTTATTCAAGGAAAACAGATGGGGCATTTAAAGAGAGTGGTGAGTGAGACATGATTGGCAAGTCATCTGATAAACACAGAGTTGGAATGGCTCTGTGAAATGCACAATTCTGATCATTCTTCTTGTCAGGGGAATTATTGTTGCACCACTGTGACCATTGTAATGGTCATTTTGATTGACCCATATCTGGGTAAAGGATGCAAGATCATTCTTGTGTTTGGATTGTGACAATTCTGATGGTCATTTTGTTTGACCTATGCCTGGGTTTGGAAGAATAGTGGAAATCACACATTTCCCTTACGCAAGGGAAAGGGGAGATGTAACAAAATTCGTATGAAAAGACAGTTCCTTGGAAGCGAGTCATAGAAACATAGAATCTTAGAAGATAGGAGCAGGAGTAGGTCATTCGACCCTTCGAGCCTGCTCCGCCATTCAACGAGATCATGGCTGATTGCACAGTCTCACCTCCTTCATGACTACTTCTGTTCATCAGTGTAAAATTCTGAGTTTCAACACAAGATTTCTAAGATTGAACTGATTTGATTTTCTAGTATTGTGCCTAAACTGTAATGGTTTGGGGTATTGCACACATGCGCGTACACACACACACATATATCTATTTGAGCATATTTGGGGTTAATTTAACTAATGTGTTATATTACTAGTAGAAGAGGTACAATAACTGCTTGAAGAAATCTCTTGGTGCCTGCCACATTGACCACCGCCAATGGGCTGATCTCGCCTCCAACCGTGCATCTTGGCGCCTCACAGTTCGGCGGGCAGCAACCTCCTTTGAAGAAGACCGCAGAGCCCACCTCACTGACAAAAGACAAAGGAGGAAAAACCCAACCCCAACCCACCAATTTTCCCTTGCAACCGTGCCTGCCTGTCCCGCATCGGAGTTGTCAGTCACCAACGAGCCTGCAGCAGATGTGGACATACCCTTCCATAAATCTTCGTCCGCTAAGCCAAGCCAAAGAGAAGAAAGATTAATATATTGTTTTAAAAATAACGATGAATTTCTATTGCTGCTGGTCTGGAACATAACACTTAATTTTTCTCTTTCTGGGATTGACTTAAAGTTTAAACTTTTGTACTGTAACAGTATGTGATGATCATAAAAACTACTAACCCTGCAGTTGCTGCTCTTCATACTTTAATGTTTAAGAGCTTAACGTGAAGAAAAATCTGCTTGGCCCCTGAAACAATGTCATTTGTTCTGTTTCATGAACCCAATTAATCTTTTGGAAAGATTCTGCAGTCTCCTCCCAATCATCAGTGGTAAGTTGAGGAAAACATTAGGATGTCTTTCTATTCATATCGTATTCATTCCTATCTCTAGTCACAGTTAGCGTATTGCTTAGTACATAGCTATCACTATGCTCGTGAATCTGCTGATGTCTGTAGAGAGTTTGTCCATTCTCCCCATGACCATGTTGGTTTCCACCTTATGCTTTGATTTCCTCCCAGCCTCCAAACGTATGAGGATTAAAGGTTGGTTGTGTGTATTTGAGCAGTGCTTGCATGTGAGCTGTAAGGGCCTCCTTCCATACTGTATCTTGAAATATAAATAAAATATATTCAATTATATCAATTCTCCAGCCACTATTTTCATTGGAATAAATGTTCTGGAAACATACAAACAATTCAATTATCAGACTAGCAAGTTTTTTGTACCCAATGGTCAATATTTGGGTTAATGTATTAAATAAGTAGATAAAAAGTAACAGTTATGAATGAAGGGAAACAACAATCAGGAAGTTCCAACATTTTCAGAAACAGCCATGAATTATTAATTTCAAAGTTAAAATGTATCGTCAGAGTACCTACTTAATATTGCATGCAATCCTGAGATTCTTTTTCCTGCGGGCCAGGCTGAATTCCCTCTTGTATAAAAGAAAGAAATATAAATAAAGAATGGCTGATGTCCCGCATCGGACTTGTCAGCCACAAACGAGCCTGCAGCTGACGTGGACTTTTACCCCCTCCATAAATCTTCGTCCGCGAAGCCAAGCCAAAGAAAAAAAAAGAATACAGAAAAAAAATTCAGTATTAAATAATGTGCAAAGTAAGACTCCGTAAATGAGTCTGTGCTAAACCCTGTTGTTCAGGAGTCTGATGGTGGAGGGGTAACAACTGTTCCTGGACCTGATGGTGTGAGTCTTGAGGCACCTATTCCTCTTTCCTGATGGCAGCAATGAGACCAGAGCATCTCCTGGGTGGTATCAATCGTTGATGATTGCTGTTGCTCTCTGACGGCAGAATTCCACGTTGATTTTCTCGATGCTGTGGAGTGTTTTACCAATAATACACTGGGCTCTCTCCTCTACCTTTTGGAGGGCTTCCCAGGCCATGACACAGAAAAGCAGCACACTTTCCACTTCTTATCTGTAGACGTTTGTCAAGGTTTTCAATGTTGTACCAAATCTTTGCAACCTGCTGAGAAAGTAGAGGCGCTGATGTGCTTTCTTCACAATGGCATCAGTAGGTTAGGTCGAGGAAAGTTCCTCCAAGATATTGACTCCAAAGAATTTACATTTGCTCACCCTCTTTTCTTCTGATCCCTAATGATCACTGGATTGTACATATCGGGTTTTTCCTTTCTTAAAATCTCCAATCACCTCCTTGCTTTTGATGACATTATGTGTGAGTTTTTTCTTGGCACTTCATTCAGCCAAGTTTTCAATCTCCCTCCTGTATGCAGACTTATCGACCCTTTTTATACAGCCCGTGGTATCAAAATCAAATTTGTCATTTTTATTTACAATTCTTTCAGGAGAATTTAATTCTTTAAGGATAGCTCAACTAGTGAATGTTAAATTTGAGCAAAAATGCTTCAAGACATTAATCGGTCTCAAAATGTCCTTTCTATTAGCTAATAAACTATATTTAAAATTTACTGCATGCTGCACTTGAACACCCAATAATTTTCAATTCCTTCAAAACTCCAATCCTTGTTCGCTTCTTTTCAATGAGAACATTCTTTTTTGGATGAAAACTGAAGAGACTGTTTCTTCTAATATCACCCTTGTGTGAAGTTGCTGATTCTTGTAAGTTCAAAGAGAATCAAGTGTGACCACAGCATAGCAATGACAGTTCATTTTGTTGTATTCCAATGAAGAATATCAAAACAAATATATCATGTAATCTCCATAAATGGTTTATTTTCATGTCCATTGTTGGACATCAGTATATCCAATGAGCTAAAATTATATTTAAATAATTTTTGATGTACATTCTTGTGGAATTGGAATGATTTATTTGCCTCTCACTTTTGTGATAAACTTGCATTGTTCCCCGTGATCTACTGTTACATGGTTCTTCATGTTTTGCCAAACCATTTCCATTTGTCTCCGTCATTCACCTGCCATTTGCAGATGACCTATGTGCATGTGGATAATCAATGGGCAAATTCTAAGTTGCTGTCGATTGCTCCACCAAAGCATATAAAAGGATTGATCTTGCTTTAAATATTAATGAGGCCAGCAGCTCTCCTTGGCAGGCAAAATTAACGATGGGACCTTGATGATCATTTTCTCTATTTCAGATTTAGATTTCAGATTTATTATCAGAGGACAGACATGACATCACATACAACCCTGAGATTCTTTTTTTCAGGGGCCACATCTCAGTAAAGGCATGCTTTGATGATGAAATTCACTGCCAAAGCCAAATGAGAGAAGGAGTTTTCAAAAACCCAAAACCTCAATTTAACTGACCAGTGATCTCTGTAGATATGTTCCAGAAGTAGAAACAATTCCATAGTCCTTTCCTGAGAATAATTGAACTATATATTTATTCATTTGCACTTTGAATGCTGCAATTGAATGTGCCTTCACCGTTATCCCTGGCTTGGCATTCTGGTTCCTGATTACCGACAGATTTTTTTAAATCCATAGGTCAATTTGGTGCTTTTGCCAATCTCCCATATATTATTCTCCCTGATTCTCAATCCCTTGCTAATGAAATAGTTTTTTTTTCTATCTTTTTTCATCTATACCAGTGGTTCTCAACCTTTTTCTTTCCACTCACTTACCACTTTAAATGATCCCTATGCCATCATGCTCTGTGATTAGTAAGGAATTGCTTAAAGTGGTATGTGAGTGGGAAGGGAAGGCTGAGAACCATTGCTCTAGACCCAATTGTTACTGAAATATTTGGCTTGAGAAAAAATGTCATTGGCCCATTTCCTTTGGAGTTATGAAACCGTGCACATAATGAGTCACTAAGGTACAATTAAAACAGAGGTTTTCAAACTTTTTCTTTCCACCCACATATATCACTTTAAGCAATCCCTTACTAAACAGAGGGAATACTTAAAGTGGTATGTAAGTGGAAAGAAAAAGGTTGAGAACCACTGATCTACAACCTTCATGATGTTGACCACTATCAGATATCCTCACAACTTCTATTTTGAGAAGGACAACCCCAGATTCTTCTGTCCCTCTCCAATAATAAATATCCTCCTTCCCTGAATAATTTTGTGGAATCTCTTCTGCACTGTCCCTGAATTCTTCAAGGTGTGGTGCTGAGAATTGGGCATCATTTTTCAATTTTGGCTGAATCACTTTTTCATGACCCCCACCCCCACCACTGTGTCCCTTTGGTGTCTTCTTTATTCTTGAACTCCTTTTTAAAGTTGTGTCCTCTGGTTACATTTCCATTTTAGTGGGAAGAATGAGAAGAGGCACACTTTACATCTCAGCATTGAATTTCATCTGCCATGTACTAATCTATTCCACTAACCCATGTACATTTGCAACTTATTATTTCTCCAGATTTTGTGTCATCTGCAAAATGATTTGTCTCTAACAAATCCATGCTCACTTTCTCTATTAATGCACTCTTGCCTGACCGTCAACCTTGATTATTGTTTCTAGAACTGAGCTCATCAGTAAGGTTAAATTATATGGTATTAACTACTGGGTTATATCTGTGCACCGTTTTCAACCAAACTGTGCCATTTTCAGTTCTAAAGCCTCAAGATCAAATCTAAAGAGGATTGAAAGATTAGGGCCAAGAACTCTGCAACAACCTTCCTTTCTTCTCCGGACTGGATCCAGCTAAAGTGCTGCAAGTCATTCAGCTACCTTATTATCGATCTTCAAACTATCCAAGATCTGAATTGCATCATCCTTTACCCAACCTATGTGCAGCATTTTGTTCTTCGATCGATGAATTATGTTAAATACTCCTTTTATGCCCTCTGTTTAGTCTCTGATTGATCCTATTTCTCTCACATGCCTAGAGGATATTGTGGATTCCTGTTTATATTTGCTGCAAATTATTTTCAAACTTTTTCTGTCTCTTTTATGTTTATTTGCCTGCTGTACTGCATGAAAACAGCCTTCTCTCAGATGTTAACAATGTGGCGTCCGTCAAATACTCATTTTTCTGTTTGACTTTCTGGTCACCCATGCAATTCTGGCATAAATTCGCTGTACTCTTCTTTCTCATGGTAATGCTGAAATGTCTTCTGCTTAATGGCCTCAATTACATTTTCTTCTTCTGAGCTTCAAATCCAATTTATCTGAGGCCACTCTGTTCTTATTCCATGAAATTGGTCCTTCTCCACTTGATAATCAGTGAGGAGGAGGAGACGTTGTTTCCAATTCATACTGACTGTGGTCTTCTGATGAGAAAGTCAAGGATCCAGTTGCAGAGGTGGGTACAGAAGCCCTGAGCTTCCAGCTTCTTGACCAGCAATATAGTGCCTGAACATTATATTAGGATCAGATATTTTTGATGCTGATTCAGAGATAAACGGTGAGAGTTGTTAGTAAAGTGTTTTGCCAAGTTATCTTGATACAAAGAAGATGGGGTCTCTAATTAATATAATCTAAAATATGACATCTTGGACCACACAGTGCTCATTCAGTACTGCACCAGAAGACAATGTTGGTGTTAATTTTTACCCTGTTGATTTCTCAAACCAAGATGTTACCAGCTGGTCTAAAACTTCTGTGTCACCTTTAGGACACTGAAATAATTGTCTAGCAATTTTATCAGTTCAGTTGTTTCATTTGTTTTTAATTGATGCACGAGTCTTTTTTTAGGAGTTTGAGTTTTACCAACAATTTTGGTCATGGCAATTAAAATCTGTAAGCTTTGGTTGCTTCTTCCAAAATAGTTCCCTACAGCTATGGCATCTTCTATGTTTCCTCAGTATGGGAGCAATATTGATATTTTGGTCATCTGTACTTGAAATTGCGTCGATGATTGTTGGTCAGTGATTGAACAGGAAACATCCCTCACCCAATTGAACTCCCCCTTTTGCCACTTGGACTGAAGTTGGCCAACTCCACAAAGAATCTGGTTCAATTTTTGGGCCTGCGTGATTTATGCAGCACAGCAAATATATGCTGGAGTCTGAGGGAAGGATTTGATTGATGCTTCAGTACTGAACCTGTTCCACATGTTTACTCAACGTGCTGAAGGACAGTGCAGATTTCCTTCCGCTCTCCAACTCCAACCTAGGGTTTCTTCATTCTGTGCTGGTGTCCCTTGTTCTTTGTTCACTGACAATTAAATAGCCTGTGCCTCTCAACATTTTTAAGTAACGTCAGGAGCATGTCCCCTGTGACTCTCTTGACTGAAAACCATCTTATTTCTTTGAGTTTCAGTTCCCATGAGCCCTAATCTTCTGAATGTTTTAAGTGTGATCATAATATCTTAAGATCTAATTCTTAATAACCTGCATAAATGACAATCATATTGTTGATCATAAAGCAGTTTTGAGAAAGAGGGGTTTATTGGATGTCAAAATGATGGCTATTGAAATCTCCAGGGCAGTTATTAAGGTACTGATGTAAGAAAAAAAATATTTACTCGCTGTCCTATATGGTTGATTCCAAATGCCAGTACAATATTGACATTACTATTTATAATCCTCAAAGGCCATCTTACAGATGGTACAGTTTCTGACAGCAAAAACAGATCATAAAGATTGCTTCATTGAAACTGGTAGATAGCTTTTTAGTGTTGGTTTCATGTGGAAGTTACATCAGAGTATTGGAATTTAGGAATGAATAACGATCTTTTATCCTATCCAGTTGATTCTGCTTGATACACATGTGAAGACTGTTGAGACAATTAAATGGAAAAAACATTTGTAAGACAAAACCTATGGAGAAATTACATGTGATTAGAGCATTTTCTTAAGTTCAAATTTAATTCCACCCCTGGTCCCCTGTGAAAAATCTTGATGTGCTCAGAGTTTGATTTTGCTTCACAATTTGTTTTTTTTTCTTTCATCCTCTCTGAATTTCATATTGATTAGTTGCAGGTTGAATGTATGAATGGGTAGTATATTTTATAATTGTTTTTTGTATTGTGGATATTACTGTGTTAAGTTCAATTTTATTATCACATGCACAAGATGCAGTAATAGAGGTTGTTTTGTGAGCAAACCAGTTGCTTCTCATGCACAAGTAAGTCACCATACAAAAGTGCAGCCTTACAGGGAGAGAGATCAATTGGTATAGAGCAAAGGCAACATCATTTTACAATTGTAATGTCCGTTCAGGAGTCCGATTACCGCAGGAAAGAAACTAACCTTGTATCTGGTGACGCGTGATTTCATACTTCTGAATTTTATTCCCGGTGGGAGGGAGGTGCAGAAAGTCTGGCCAGAATGGGATGATTCTTTGAGTATGTTGGCTGTTTTTCCGAGGCTTGTAGATGGAGGAGAGGGAGATATGTGTGATGGCCAGAGCCACATTCACAACCCTCTGCAGTTTCTTGCAGTCTTGAGTGGAGATCGTCCCTTAGAGTGCAGTGATGCCCACTGATTGGATACTGTCATTGGTGGACTTGTAGAAGTGGTTAAAGGGTGCAGGTGATGCGCCAAATTTTCTCAGGCTTCTGAGAAACCAGTGGCATTGATATGTTTAATGGCTATTGCGTCGACAAGAGGAAAAAGATGAATGTCCGCATACGCCGTGATTGAAGTAAAAACACAATGCTGGGAAAATTCAGCAGGTGAAACAGAGTGCAGTATATATACAGAGATAAAGATGCATAACCAATGGATCAGGCCTGAGCCCTTCGTCAAAGTATGAGCAAAATGTAGGCAGCTACCTGAATAAAATGGCAGGGGGGAGGGGCAGGGGGAGGAGCACAGACTCACATGGAAGAGGTAGTGGGTGGATAAGGGATGGAGGGCACAACAGCAAACAGGGGGAGAGGGGATGGCTCTGTGAATAGAGAGGGAAGAAGGTGGAGAGCTGGAGGAAAGGAGACAAAGCAATAAAGAGAGGAAGAACAGGGAGTGGTCTAGCAGAAACTGGAGAAGTCAATGTTAATGCCATCCTGTTGGAGAGTTCCCAGGTAGAATATTAGGTGTTGGTCCTCCAATTTACAGATGGCCTTGGTTTGACAGTACATGAGGCCATAGACAGATGTGTCGACAATGGAGTGGGTCACAAAATTGAAATGGGTTCCTGGAAAACCCATTCTTCTCTTGGAACATCCCAAAACGATTTCCAAATGCCTCTGACGTTCCTTCACTCCATATCCCCCTCTCTGCTCCGCAAGACCTTGGCTCCTCACTGTCTACTGCACACTGTTCTCCATTCCCTGCCCTTCTCTCTGTCTTTCTCCTTCTCTTCTGCCTTTGTCAACTCTTAACCTTCCTGCCCACCTTCCTTTAACCCAGATGTGAACTCCAAATCTTGGTAACCACCAAACCAGTTTTCCTGTAATGTTCACATGCATTACGTCCTTTTATCCTGCATTTGGATACCTATGCAGGGAGGAGATGGAAAAGTGGAGTGGTATGAAATTTGGGATCTGGACCTGGGAAGGAACAGAGAACCAATGCCAATGGCAGTGTGTTTAGAAACCAGCAGTGAGCTGGGGGTGGAGCATAATATCCAGGTCAAAATACTGAGCGACATGCGGCCTGCCATTTCTTTTGTGTTAAGCAGTGTTGATTTTGTACAAAAATCACTCTTTTTAAAAAAAAATATTAGCAACAGATTAATGCATTAAAAAAAAACCATTAATTTGCAGTTATGTTAATTGCACATTTTAACAGTTATTAGCTGACGGACCAGAACCTGATATTTTCTGTTGTAGAAACAAAATTTGTGCTTTACTTTCAAAAGGAAATATTTAAAGAGCTGGTAAATAATAACCTTGTGTTGACTTAGTCCCTGAAAATTCACAGTAACAGCTGAGGTATAAAGAAACCATGTTTGATGCAGATCAATTCTGGAGGTGATTATTTGAAATATTTTGTGAAAGGGACACTTTCAGATCTTGCGCACATTTATTTAATGCATCACCCTCTTGTGAATCTAATTTAATAATTGAATCCTTTCATCGACCATTTTTGGTAAAAGCTGGTTTGGTATATACAGAATTCATTACTGAATGTAGATCTTTTGGTATTGCACTGAAAATACACGTCAAACTGATGAAGAGATTTGGAGAAACCTAATGAAGAAAAATTCAAGATTATGAAAGAGATTAGCAAGGTTAATTAGGCAACTTGTTTAGTTTCATCAAGGGTTCAAATACCAGAGGGAATAAGTTCAAAAAGTAGGAAATTAAGAGAAAAGAGTAAAACTGTGCTTAACTTTTCAACATTAAAAATTGGACGTGTGGATTGAGTTACCAGGAGACCAGATGTTGTTGGAAAGAAAAAAGAAATAAAAGATGCCTGGATGGGTCCATAACGGTTATTTCCCTAATTTTAAGTTTTCTTGAGTTTTTCTTTTGTATTTTTTTCCAAAGGAGAATAGCTGCTTTGTTGTGCAAATACATAAAATGACTCTGCCCTTACACTGGTTTCCACTTTTTCATTCAATTGAAATAAGTGCAAAAATAGCAAAATACGAAGTATAGATTATGCTTGGAATCATTCAAATTTTAGGTGACTTGTGGTTTAAGAAAGAGTTGAACATAAAATTATATGCCCATGATATTTATATTCAAATTCATGTTTTGATTGTGATATCAAACTCATTAATGCAAAATTAAATGACTCATACACTGTTTGAATTTACATGTACATTGGTACAAGGATGGTGCTTGAAACATTATGTTCTCTGCTCATATCTGAAATATGGGTCAGAAACCCTTGAACCCAATGTTACTGATGTAAAATTCACTAGCCTAATTTAACTTTGATTAATTAATTTTCCTTGGTTAGTTAATAGTCAAAGTGAGAATTTGAAAAAGATCAAACTGATTTCTAAGTGCATATTGTGCTATTGTAAGTGTGAAGTGAAAGTTCAGTAGTGCTTTGAGTCCAAAATTGATTTTAAATTTAAATGTAGACATACAGCACAGTTACAGGCTATTTCGGCCCATGAATCCATGCCACTCAATTTACGCCCCATCAACCTACACCACTGGTACGTTTTGAACGGTGGGAAGAAACTGTAGATCCCGGGGGAAACCCATATGGACTCAGGGAGCACGTCAAAGCTCCTTGCATACAGCATGAATTTGGTCCCCAGTCCTGATTGCTGGCACTGTAAAGACATTGTGCTAACTGCAACGCCAACCGTGCCACCCTTTATTTCACCTTAATAAGTATTTTGAGTAGAAAATAGCAGTTTTGCAACAGTGAGCATGCAATGCTAATTCGAATGTCACAAATTAATTTCAAAACTGATCAAAATCAGTTAAAATAAATGGAATGAAAACTGAATGGTTCTGTCAAGGGGAGGTGACCCTTCTGCCTGGTTGTTGCTCTTCCGTCGACCATTAAAAATCTTGTGAATGCAGTATCTTCAGTTTTATTTGCAAATTTTCAATCATGGAGCATGGCCTGAACAATATCTATATTAGGCTGATAAGTAGCAAATCATATTCATGCCCGGCAAGAGTCAAACAAGATCCAACAACCAACTGCTTGTCGTTAACTTCATTCCTTCCAAGTACTGGGGACATTGGGGAAACAGAGTCTTAATTGGGCATTGTGCCTCATAATTCCCTTTCCACCATCTTAAAGGTGCAATGACCCACTCTCCATTTGTCTGAATGAGTACTGCTCCCAACAATACAAAAGAAAGCAGACACCATCTAGGACAAAGCAGCCAATTAGATCAGTAGCCAGGTTGCTACTTAAAGCCTTCTGTCCCTTCGCATCCATGCAGCATACCAGCAGTATGTGCAATCTTGTGAAGATTTCTTCAAAAACGCTGCTCTAAACATGTCTGACCATTCTGTCATTATCACTGAGTCAAAATACTGGCACTTCCCACCTTAGCAGTTGAGAGTGTCTTCACCACGTTCTGCCAATTTAGGAATGAGTAATTAAATTTTAAAATTAGACATACAGCACGGTAACAGACCCTTTCGGCCCACGAGCTCCTGTCACCCAATGGCACTCAATTAACCTACAACCCCCCGTACTTTTTGAACGGTAGAAGGAAACCGAAGCGCCCGGAGGAAACCCAAGCAGACGCGGGGAAAATTTACAAGCTCCTTACAGACAGCGCTGGATTCAAACCCCATTCGCTGGCACTACAAAAGTGTGGCACTAACCGTGCAGCCCCAAAATCCAATTCTTGCGGATTTTGCCAGAGTTGTTCATAGCTAACAATTTAATGAAAAATACTTCTTTGTTCATATTGTCAACGTGTTGAAAATCTGGGATTTTTGTGTAAATTTTCAAATAGATGGCAATTTGCTTGCCAAACACATCACAGAATGAAATACTCATCTGCCCAGACGAGGGATGAATCTACAGAATTATTTGATATGCATTGGTATGACGATGGATGAATGTCAAATTTCCCAGGCAGGCTGAGGAAACTCTTCCCATTCCCTGCTGAAAATGTATGTAGCGTGACAGTTGGGTGAAGATGCCCACACTTGAATAGCCTGGTGACAAACTCTGTCTTGGCTAGCATGGAACACTGGAGGTTTGCCAGTGCCTGTGGAGACGAACTGAAGCTTCTGTTGCAATCTTTCAGAGCAGGAGAGAATAACTGTAGGAAGGCAAGAGAAATATAAAGATGTTTCATTCTGAGGTTTCACTTTTCAATTGTTCCTCCCAACAGCCGTTTAATTTTTCAGAAGAGGAAAAATTGTAGGTATTTAAGTGGGAATCTGTTGAGAATTTTTAGTTAAGCTTTTGAAATTTATTATTTTAAATGCCCCACCCTTTAGCCATTCCTGTTGGAATTGCTCATGAATCATAGTTTGGCATATCCACAACAGGTTACAAATTACAACATTTTGTTTGTCGGTGAGGAAGCTTATTTCAATTAATTGTCTCGTAGGTCTGCTGGGCAGGTTTCATTTTTAGCGATTTAATTATAGTTTTCAAAACATCGGTAATGATTGAAATAATTTGAAAATTATAACTTCTGGTGGCTTTTGAGTTATTTAATAGTGCATGCCTTTGAGCTAGCAGGGACAGGTGTAGTAACACACACCAAAGATTTATTTTGTGGTGAAGAAGTTACTGTTTATACTTGTAAAGTTGGTATTGTGAGTTGGTTTTGAATTTGTCCATCACAGTCGATTCCCCCCAGGTGAAAAACACAAACTGGAAATTTGGTCTCAGAGTAGGAAAGGCTGGAATTGTGCAACAGATCAGTCAGGATGTGAAAAAAAAAGACAGGAGGCAATCCGGTTTCTGATAAATGTAAGACCTTTTATTTTTGGTTGAAACACTAACATCGACTGTACCTCATTACTGCTTAGTGCTAATTTTTAAATGTTTCTCAAATTATTTTCTCAATTCATTGATAATACATTGTAGTTTCCAATTGCCACTAATGAGAATCTTTGGCTTGGCTTCGCGGACGAAGATTTATGGAGGGGTAAATGTCCACGTCAGCTGCAGGCTCATTTGTGGCTGACAAGTCCGATGCGGGACAGGCAGGCACGGTTGCAGCGGTTGCAGGGGAGAATTGGTGGGTTGGGGTTGGGTGTTGGGTTTTTCCTCTGTCTTTTGTCAGTGAGGTGGGCTCTGCGGTCTTCTTCAAAGGAGGTTGCTGCCCGCCGAACTGTGAGGCGCCAAGATGCACGGTTTGAGGCGAGATCAGCCCACTGGCGGTGGTCAATGGGGCAGGCACCAAGAGATTTCTTTAGGCAGTCCTTGTACCTCTTCTTTGGTGCACCTCTGACACGATGGCCAGTGGAGAGCTCGCCATAGAACACGATCTTGGGAAGGCGATGGTCCTCCATTCTGGAGACGTGACCTACCCAGCGCAGTTGGACCTCATTACTGCTTAGTGCTAATTTTTAAATGTTTCTCAAATTATTTTCTCAATTCATTGATAATACATTGTAGTTTCCAATCGTCATTAATGAGATTGGAGGCATTGAAAATGTAACTTTCACAGTTGTATCCTTTTTTCAGATTTAGTGACCTTGCACTAATGCTTACCTGCCTTTCTAATGCTGTTACCTGTTTATATATACATAATTTGACATGTTCAAATGTCACCGCATTTTCTGGAGATAGAAAATTCATTGAAATCTTGGCATCTTTTTTTAATATGTCTTGCTTTGATATCCCATTTGGTCACTAAAAGTTCATTTTTGTCAGAAAATGGTAAATAATTGCCAAGTTCACCTGTGATTGTTGGAGGCAAAATTTAAGTCGCAATAATGTGGCTTTAATCTATATTAGTATGTCTTACTTTTGAAAATGTTTAAATAGACACCTCGTGAATCAAGCACATTGAATCCAAACTTGGAATTCTTATCATTTCAATTTGGGTTCTTGTGGTGGGCCTCAAATTTTATTATTATCTTAGTTTGTTCTAACCATATATAAATTATTTTAATACTTCCCAAGTTTATCTCAAAATGGTTCTGCAGATCTGAGTGCTTATAATCCTAAATCATTTTCTTAAAATATTCATTTTACTCTGTCATATAAACTGCATTTTTTTTTAAAGATAGTGGAAATTGCGTTCGATCTTGATCTTGATGAAGTGGTCAGCATGCAAATGAAAAAATGGATTTAAAACAAACTGACAAATTCAATCAGCCTCTTGCTGGACAAGTACAGCAGCAATCAAACTCCACCCTGGCAATGGGGCTGATCCCTAACATGCAGAGATCTGGCTAGGAAATATTGACAGAATTTGGAGACTGACAACTGTGCATTCTAAGGTCTCCAAATTGAGGACAATTTTCTGTAACTTTTTAGTGTAATTGTGAAGGAAGAAAAACCTTTATATTTAAAAACAGCAGAAGTTTTGAGCAGTTAGTATCTGGTTTTAGTTTTCCATTTTAACTCCGTTGGTTGGGTTTATATTTTTTTTCTGTTATGACTGTGTGTGCTCAGGCTTGAAATATGAATTGAAGGAATCAAATTGCTCTTTTTAATGGTATGTTGATTTAATTTTTAAGCTTGATGGGCTAATTTCTACCAAAATGAACTGTAAAATTCACTTTAAAACCCCATCCGGCATTCGTAATATGTTGCTCTGTGTGCATGTGCAAGTTATGAGCCTGCCATAACTCATTGTATGAGAGTGGGTTTCCAGCAATGCCAAAGGGTCTACTTAGAATTGTAGTGGAATCAGCTCTCTGGAAAGGTCATCAAAGATAAACGACACTTTTCTTCCAGGATTTGGCAGTACTATGTAGCGGCCCTATTTTCCCACCAAAAAAAAGAGCAAATAAGTTTTTGGAAGCTCAATAGATAAATGATTAGTGAGATTTCTTGCTCTTTTGTTAGAAAGAAATGTTATTAAGGGAAGTTATCGCATCTGTCGTGCTTACCATAGTTGTTCAGAGGATAATGTCATTTGAAAAGCATTTAACAAGACAACAATGTTGTATTATTGCGAGGACTGGCCTGTGAATCAATTTGAATTATCAGGTGTATCGGTGTCTCACATCACACTATCTGTGGGAACATTCCACCTGGCTAGTTGGCTAAATTAAGTATAATGGAAATATTTTCATCACCCATGATTATAAATACTGAATTACAAATAATTATAAAATGACATAAAAAATATAAGTCTGCACTGACAACTATTTTTTTCTTCTAGTTTTCCAGCCAACTATTTTGATTTTATTTATTTTTGGCTTATTTTCTGATGATAATCAACATGCCTAGCTTTTTTATTTGTTCTAACTAATTTTTCAAATTAGTCCACTGACATTTTATTGAGAAATCTGCCATTGATGTAATGTAGGAAGTTTGAAACTAAAGATACATTTTGAAAATTGTCATTGTCTTGAGGCAGGATGTTTAAAAATATATACATTTTCATGAAGTGAATGTTTTTAATGTGTGGTAAATACATTGAGTTATTCATTTAAATTCAGTTAGAATGTGCAGGCCAGACATGGTAAAACTCAGTACCCAAATCCTGAACTGCTTCAATTTGAAAATGGTAATTGCAAAAGTGATTTTGAAATTATAATTTTAATATTTACACTTGTCAAAAGTATGTATTGCACACTAATTACAAACATTTTGTGCACCTCTATGAAGTAAAATTCTCTTTGGATATGAATTGTATCTGTAATATTTTCAAGGGAACTTTGAGTAATAAGGAAAGTTCCATTAATGTTTGCTGTCAGATTTGTGACAACATCTGAGCCATTTGATCAATTTATACCCTGGTCACATGTTTCTAAGTGTCTGTTAGTCTATATTTAAACTGTGAAAAAAATCGAAACTTTACATCAATTAAATAGCTACCACCATATTGTGGCTACATTTGATATGTTGTGACTTCTTGAGATTGGCTTGGAAGATGCATTAATAAAATTTGCATTCTGTTCTGGGGAGGAGTTATCAGAGTTAGTAGTATATAATATCCCCGATATTATTCAAATGAATGAAAAATAAAACTCTACTTTGTCATATTTCACGGAGAAAAACCTTTATAGCTCTTTATGTTGCTTTTTCCTTTCATGCACACGTTGCCTTCCATTAATATAATTATGGTTTTCATTTCAGTAATTTCAAGTGCACTGATGAATATATATGATAAGAGTTGTTCAGATTTGAAGTTTGGACAGGTTTTCAGTGTAGGATTTTTTTTTCTTTTTCGATGAAGCGCTACTCAAAATACTTTAAGGTGATAATTTCCCAGTGCATAAACAAGTATAAATGTGTGTTTATATATGGCAATTGTGTGTGTGTGTGTGTGTGTGTGTGTGTGTGTGTGTGTGTGTGTGTGTGTGTGTGTGTGTGTGTGTGTGTGTGTGTGTAGGGAGTGCGCGAGTGTGAGGGAGTGCGCGAGTGTGAGGGAGTGCGCGAGTGTGAGGGAGTGCGCGAGTGTGAGGGAGTGCGCGAGTGTGAGGGAGTGCGCGAGTGTGAGGGAGTGCGCGAGTGTGAGGGAGTGCGCGAGTGTGAGGGAGTGTGCGTATGTGTGCTTGTGTGAGTGAACGTGTGTGTGTGTGCTTGTGTGAGAGTGAGGGTGTGTGTGTATGAGTGTGAGGGTGTGTGCGTGTGAGTGACTGTGTGTGAGTGTGTACTGCTCATCATATTGCTGTGCTTCTGCACTGTTACATTTGTGTTGTGACAAATAAATGTCTTTCTGGGAGAGGGAATTATTTTGCTTCGTTAACAGAATGTTGGTGTGCTCCAGGTTGTTAATTGGCGCAGCATCTCGAGGATTTTTTTTTCCTTTGCAGTGGTCCAAAGCATTTTATCCTGTTATTTTGAACTCTATTGTTTAAATATCCATTGATGCTTTTTAATGCAACAAGTTATGCAGGAATGAAAAGTATGCTGAAGGTATGAGTAACTTATCTGAACATTTTAACTACCTTTATTTTGGAGGGAGGAAGTGGATTACAGCTAAAGAATCACCATAAGGTCTGCATCGCATTTTTAATTTAGTAACTAACATATGAATACATTTGCATATTAATTAGTTGCAGATTAAATCATGCATACATAAGAGCTTCCTTACTGCGTTCAGTGTTTGTCAAAAGCCCCAAGTCTAAGCTGACGACTGCTGTGTAAAAGAGTACTCGGAGTTGTTTTTTGATATATTTTTATTTGGGTATATCATCATTCATAAATGTTTTAAAATTTTGGGCAGTCTTGCAAAATGACATCTTACACCTGTATGTTTCTTCCAAGTCTAATTTTTGTGCATCAAATTCCTGTTCATAATCATGTTAAACACCTCCTTAATTGCATAGCATATCACTGTTAACTCTTTAAACGCGGACTCATTTTGAATATTTTAAATTTAGGCTATGTATAGATTTACCCTCAGTTGCATGTGATAAATGTGTAACGTAATGTAGCAGCATATGCTGTATGTTTTTTTCCTTCAAAACTCAACTCCATTAAAGCCTCGTGAACCAAATTTTGGAAAGTCTGCAATATACATATGCTGTCATTTCTTGCACTTTGTGGATAAGGATGAATTTCTGCCTTGTTAATTCTTCCTTTCTCCTTAAAATGTGCGAATTAATAGTTTTCCTTCATGTCTTAAATTAATCATTAATTTGCATTGAATCCAAATAAGAATTATTAACACTGGTATAGACATATGTTGTAAGCAATATCATTTTATTTGCATTGGTATAGAGAAATTTTCAGCTTGCATATTGTTCCAAACTCTCCGCACGTCTTTGTAAATTGAGAAACAAAATGTATATTATCTGCCTAATAAAGAGCAAGCCATATTTGGAGCAAGTGAAATCTAGTGTTCTAATCCAGGTTAATTGTGAACCATCCAGTAAAGCTTCTTTATCTTGGAATTAACACTAAATCACATTGCTGCCTACAGTCTTGGGCATTGATTTAAGTGGGAAAACGGGGAGGAAAAGGGGAAGGAGGTTATCTCCTAGCTGAGATTAGATACATTTCAGCTTTGACCATGGATGCAGCTGTGAGGTATCAGGGCACTCCAAAACCCGTAAAGATGGCAGGACGAGGTTTTAGAGAATTAGTGCTTGTGACGATGTCATTACTATTAAGAAATTGGTTGTGTGTTTTTAGCAAGAGAACCAAATACTGTAAACAATACAACAAATATTTGCTTCTTGTATCTTTACTCGCTTTCCTCCTTTATCTGAAGAAATATTCATTCCTTTTACCTTACCATTTTACCAAATACTTGTTAAATTAGATGTGTTCCTCTACAAATATCAAAACCCCATTTTCTTCATTTCTTTTTTTACTTTATGGTGCTCAGATTGCAAATATTTTGAGCTGCCACGTTCTTACACACTTGTTTTATTCCGCCCCCCCCCCACATGCAATTATGGCTATTAATTTTCTAGTTCTAATATTAGTCTAGTGTTTGCAAATGGAGGTTGGTAAAGTCACTTGTAATTCTTTGAATTGCACCTGGAACTGGCCAGAAATTGAGACCTTTTGCCAGCTCAACAGTTGTGGATGAAGAACAATTTTCATTGGGGAGAGTAAATATTTCATCAGAAAATTTAAGTAATTTCATGGGTCGGATTTGACAGCCTGCAGTCAGCAAATGTCAGCCAATTAGTTCAGATCAATCGCCAGCCAGGGACGAAAAGAATGTTTGCATTGATGTCATCTATACCCTTACTGAGTAACCTTTCCAGCAAGAGGATCTCTTTAAAATTGAATGCTGGAAATTGAAAATTAAGAAGTGGGAATACTTAAAATAAATACCTTCAGTGTTAAATGGATAGGTTAATATTTCAAGTCACACCCTTCTATCAAATCTGAAAAAAAGGTCTGTAAATTGGAGAAAAAAAAATCATAGTCTATCCTTTCGTAATGTGAAAAAGCTTTTCTGTGTTTGAGAAATGTGGAATAGAATTTCAGGTTTTCTGAAATTGACTTCCAAAATTGCACCCTGGTTCCCTATATGGACATCATATGTAATTTTCCAGCACTTAAATGGTAAAGAACAAATCAGTAAGCTTGATGTCCTTTTTTTTTCCACCTTTCCTATTTCTTTCTTGTTTATTAACTCGTAGGCCTGACACTTCAGCTAATTTGTCAGAGGCTGGAAACCTTTTCTAAAGCCAAGTTTAACGTATTTCACTGCTGTTGCAATGTCTCTAACACTGGCTCCATTGGGACAGAGTCCCATTAAACCACCTGCATCTTCAGTCCAAGAAAGCCCAAAATCATCCAGGGTACTTCCCCAATCATTCGAAGCAACTACAGAAAAAGTGTTGACATGTGGATGTCAGATGAGGATGAGAAGCGCTGTGATGACTTCACAGGAAAACAGCCCACTGGCTCATCTTGGTTTAGACTTGCACAAAAGCTAGAGCAATTTGAATAGAATGGAGAGGGAAATTATTGCTATGGAGTTGCATCTTAATACAAATGTTTACCTTTGAAATAAGAGCATATTAAAAAGTGAAGTCTTGAGTGTTGGTGCTTTTTAAGTGTCATTCTCATTAAGCCTCAAAGGGTGGGGAGCTTATTCCTGGAGAAGTACACGCCCAACACTCCCTGCCATCTAATATCATTCTGGGTTGTTAAGTAAGACTTCTTTGTAATTAAGGTGAGGTGGGGGTGGGGAGGTGCAGGATATACAAGTTATATGGCGTTTGGAGGAAAGAAAATGACATGCTGGTAGAAAATAACTGTTTTTTGACAATTTCCTGCAAAATGCAAGTGTTTGAATTAGGCCATCAAAAATAAGCAAATTGGAAATCAGAATAAGCACCATGGAGCCAATGTGCTGGGTCATTAAAGCTTCTAAACTACAGAAAGTCAGGTTAATTAGATTGAAATTATGCAAGCTTTTTCACAAACAAGCATGTCAAGTGGCAAATGTCCTCCTGTCTGCTGTGCTGGCTTTTTGTATTTGTCATTTCCTTGGTCGAATAATGTGCACCTAAATATTGAGTGTTCAGTTCACCTCACAGCAATCTATCTGCAACCAAAGTGCAGTCTTTATACAACTAACCTGCATCACGTTATTGGGGGTTTGGTCCTCACTGTGCTTGACGGTGGTGAACTAATCACAAAGGCTCACTGAGGATTAGGCAAAGACTGGAGTTTTCCCCGCAAATGGTTCCATGTCCATCTCTGATTTTTACAATAAACTTTTAGTAAATGTTTACTTTGTGTTGTTAATATTTAAAGGGGTGGTGCTCAGTATTCAGAATGAAAGGGTTGGTGGGTGCAGTGGTTTTATGTAGTTAAATATCATGAACATTGGAAGTCATAATTACAGGTCCACATAAAAAGGCAGGATAATGTTTCAAAAGTGTGAAAGGCCTTTGCAGGGAATTGTGAAATTTGTTTTTGAACTGCTCTGCTCTAAGTACATTAGACACTTTAAGGATGATTTTTTAAAAAGCAAATGTGAAATGTGTCAGATTGACAACTCACTGTTCTAATGAGAAGAAATCCTCAAAGCATGAAATTGGAATGAAATGTGTGATTATAATTCAAGTACTGTTTACTCCACTCTCCTGGGACTCAACATAAATACTGTGAGAGCAAGTCAGGTAGACAAAAGCATTATCCCACACCCTTCTCTCAGCAAGACGCAACTGTAGGCTTCAGCTGACATTTTTTAACCTAACTTTAACATGGTCTGCTCTCTTCTATGTGTATGTGTTGTTGTCACTGGACATAGAAAAAGAGAAAAGACATGGTTTAATTATTAAAATTCATTATGGAGAATTTTGGGAGGCTCAGATAGCATTAGCTTCAGCATATGCAAATTATTTAGTTTCATTTGGGATCAATTCCCAAAGGTCCTGTTTCCCATGGTGCTCTGAATTTGGCAAAGGGGAAACCTGTTTCCCTGTTTAAATGCTGCTGCGGTTTTTTTCTGGAAAGAAAATTCTTTTAAATCGAGTGTTGTTTTTCTTCTGTGTTGTCCGATGTGATTGTCCGGTTTGCTGCTGTTTAAGTCGACTAGCTCTTGCTCTGTGGTTGACCGGGAAGTCTGAAACCTGCCTATTTTAGCTGGGGTCATTTTGATCTCCACTAGTAGTTCTTCAGCAGCTGTGTACAATGCTGGGAGCTAGCCAGGAACAGAGACAGATGGTGGAGTTATTAGATGTGCATCATACGATTCCCTTCCTGCCACTAGCTTTTTAATCAAATTAAAAGAAAAAAAAGGAGTCAATTAACTGCATTTGTATTCAGCTCAATAATGTACCCTATTCTACTTTACCCCAAGGCAATTGAGTGGAAACCTGTAAAGTGGGGAGAGGCTATAGGTGAAGTTTTTTTCCAATTTCTAGGATCGGTGATGTTTCACAGACTTAATCAAATACAACAGAAAGTTGAATCTTCTATGCATTTTTAGGAAGTCGGTCTCATTTGGTACTGGGCCTGCTTCCAGTTTTCGCTCTGGGAAGTGAGTCGCTAGAGAGTCATTGCCACCCCCCTCCCCTCCATCACGTCAAAAATGGTCTCTTCCTGCTTTGCATATTCACCATGCTCGGCCTGGCCATATGGGAAAATGCAACTGAAGGAATTGTTGTGAAAAAAAAGACGGCTGAGTTTGAAATAAAAGTTGTTAGTGTGATACTGAAGAAAAGAATAAAAGGGCCATGTATTGTGCATACACAATACCCGGGATGGGTGGCAACTCATTAATGTACTACTATAATGGGAAAGCGGTAAGTTGAGCTGTTGTACAAGGAATATATTAGGAAGTTTGTTTTTTCCATAGTTTAAGAAATAGGTTAGAAAACTGCTTTGAGTTACCCTGCTGGCTGTCCGGCACATTTTGGTCATCAGAGTTTTATGTTACTTTTTTAACTGTTTTTACTTAACAATTAACTTACTGTCATAGCTCAGTTAAAAAAAAGTATATTCATATACCGGTAAATATAGTTTGGAAAAGTTGGTTACAATTTATTTTTGAGAACTGATGCATTCTGTAATAAATGTATGCAGATGGTTATATTAGAGTGCGGGGAGGAAAAAGTGCTGTCTGGAAATTTTGCGCGATGTGATGCTGAAGGTTTATTCTAGCCATCTGGATGTTTATTTTTTTCATTGACTGGGCCCTGAGAGAATGACTAGAAGTGTTTTTTTTTCCACCCCCAGCATTCTCCCCTCCATCCCTATCTGCCCCACTCCTGCTTTACAAACAGAAAGACTGAAAGGTACAATTTTGGAAGATTTGGAGGGAAGTGGTTACTGAGCGCATATTTATTTTCCTCCTTGTTGAGTTCACTCCATCTGATTCTAATCAGGTTAGGGTACTTAGGCCAAAAGGGAGCTATTACAGCTTTCACCAGGGCCCATTTGAACTGAGAGGATGGAGTCGAGCGGTTTTTAGTTTCACAGACAAAAAAACTGTGTATACAGATGAACATCTGTGAAATTGTAGCTTGCCAGCTAATATAACTTTTAATTTAACCTTCCACAGATGCAGAGTTTTTTTTTGGGGGGGTGAATTTAAAAAAAGTTAAGTGCAGGAATCACTGATATCCTATGCTGTTTTCAATTTTATTCTAAGTCATTTTTTTCTACTTATGTTCATCTCACATTCCTTGAAGATTGGACACTGGTAACCTGTTTTAAAGAGTAATTACAAAGCAACTGTTTTAATTATTTGCAATGCAATAAGACAGAAAAAATAGATTGTGTTATTTCACAAGGTAACCAGGAATTTAGTCAGATGGCTGTAGGAGCAGTCCCTAAACAGCGTTGTGCTCTATTGGAATAACCTCGATTCATATTATTCACTAGAAACAAAATAATGGCATAGATATTTGAGTTAATTTATTTATCAACAACATTAAAAATACTTGGAATTTTAATCGCTACATCAGAACAAAAGTAATGTATTATGACAACAGTTTGGGTCTGCGCCCACTGCAGCAGATCCGATCCGTAGTTCTCAGCTAATGGTAAAACAAACTTCTTTTTTTACGGAAAGTTATGTGATTGTTATAATGGGGCACACATACCATAGGCTTTCAGTAAACACAGATCTCTCCTTTGTACGTGAACTTGACAATTAGATTTTTGTGCATAATACAGCAGGCATTGTTTTGGCTCTGCAACAACATTGCGCCGGGCTTGATATTTTGCCAAACATCTTGCGGAGATTGTTTATGCCGTGTGCTGACCGCTGAAAGCTGTGGGTAAAGTTTTTATTCACGAGAATTGCGTATTTCTTTTTTTTTGAAAATTCTATTTATTACCTTCAATTTTTTTTAATGATGTATTTACAGCAAAAAAAGCACTGGCAAGCTTTTACTAATTTGATTTGGTACTTTATTTGTAACGATGGACGAAACATCGCGCATCAGTGACAAGCAAAACAACTCGTAAGGTTCTGTGGAGTCTCCGACTGATTTTGGCAACAGATAGCTTTAGGCAGCGAAGACAGAAAAAAATCAGAATAATGAATAAACAAAAGAAAAACAAAAGGCTACACAGCAACCTAATTATGAGGCATCGCCGTTATTTAAATTAGAGAGCAAGGAATGCAATTGTTATGCATATTCACCCATTTAAAAATAATTTTGTGTTTTGGATTTCTGTTTTTGTTATTTCTAACAGTGAACGTGCTATAATTTTAAGTAGATTATTCCAGCTTTTTCTGAAAATTCCATGAAAAAAAGTGAGATGCTCCAATTTAATTGTGGTCATTTCGTTGGAAATTGCATCCTTATTACACAGGTTTAAAGAGTGAAGTTTTTTTTTAAACCCTTTTGAGAACTGTGGGTGGTTGAATTTCTTTTAAAACTGCAAAATGTAAGCCTCCATGTAATTGTGAATTGGTTTAAATTTAAAAAAAAATGAACAAGTTGATTTGTAGAAATTAACAGTGATCTCAAATGTACAGTGTTGGTTGATTTTTTTTTTCTAATTGAGGCTTGCAAGCCCGTGCATACTGCTTCAAACATTCAGTTTTAGCAACTGCAATTTACAAAGCAAGCAGAGAAAATATATAAGATTGTAATTGATCTTTTCAAATTCTGTCTTTTTTTGAAGGGTTTTTAAAAAAGCAGTATCTTGCTTGCTTGCAGGCAAAATTAATTTTCCTAATAAACTTTCTGATAGAAAATAGGGTTTGAAGTTCAATTTATAGTAAATTAAGCATTGTAAATCCTTCACAATAAACTGCAAAAAAATATAGTACAAAGTACTGCCTCATTTCAATAAAATGGTCAATCTGCCCCTCATAAAAACATGAGCGGGGGCAGTTGTTATTCATGTATTGACCTATTTTCACATGTGAATTATGCTGGAGTAATATTTGTGACATGAGACTGATTTATTGAATACAGTAATTTTTTTATTACTAGTCACTTTTTCAAACTCAACTAGTGAATAATGAAAAGATTTGCTCGCACCCACTGAATAACTCAAAATGTAAGACACAATTAAAACATCATGAAATAAAGCAGGAAAATGTTAAAAAGCCAAAACATTTATTAATGTTCTGTTTCAGCTTTTGGCTTTAAGGCAGGACTGGAGAGGGTGAGGTGGGTGGGAAAGAGGGAATGAAGAGTTCCAATTATGACGTCATAAATCATATTTTTAATGTTGAACCTGAATATTTAAGTAAAGTGAGAAAAGATTTTAGCTAGCAATCCAGAGTAAAGAAGTTTTATTTTTCTGATTTTACAGACAAATATTTCTAGTGCAGCAGATCCCGCAGATGTCCAGGTTTACGGTCACTTTGCTTGCAAAGGACTATAGCGGTTTTAATTTTTCTCGCATTGTTGTACTGTGTGAGTGGTACCCATTTTCTGTCATGATTAATATAGGACCAACCAAGTTAACGCAACATGAATTGACAATTTAACTTTGTTATTTTCTATCATCCAAAATCCCAAAATTGTAAAATCAAAATTCCAAAATTGTAAAATTGCAGAGATCTATAAAATGACAGTATCATTATCAGTTGTAGTCTGCTCAGGAGCTACTTTATTCCCTTGACAAAGTTTATTGAATTGATCATGTTTCTGATTGCTTTAAGCAAGTGTACACTACTGGGAGCAATTCAGCTAGGGACTATTCTTACGTGCATTTTTGTTTAGAGAAGAATCATGATTGAACCTGAAAAATTAGTGTAATAAATTCTATAATTTTGTTGTAATATATTTTAATTTCTACTTTAATTGAATAAAATAGAATTAGCAGTTTGGTATTTAGATAACATTTGCTAGGCTGTGAGATTACCAAATTAATGAAAATCGGGGTAAAGACTGAAGGAGAAAACTAAAATGTTTGAGGTTTTTTTAAAATCTGAAGACTGTATTTGACAGTATACAAGACCCAATTTTTTCCCCCCAAAAATTGGCTCGAAGTTGAAATTAGAATGGTAATGGTGAGTGATCATCGTCTTTGCGTGGCTCAGCATCAGGGAGGGATGCCCCCGTTTTCCACTCGGCATCGATGATGGCTGCCGAGCAGATTGTCGGCTACTCACCCAGCTTCAAAAAGCCCACGGAAGTGCTGTGGCTGTTCAGGAAGCAGGCCCACAGCTTTGTGGACCACCTTCCCTTGGTCGGCCCGTGACTTCTGGAGCCGCCACTTCCACTCATTCCCCCCCCCCCCCCCCGCGGTGAGAAAGCCAATCACGGCGGCCTCCGCCAGAAGCCCAAAAGGTACAGAAGGAACCCGTTCACCAACATCAGCAACACCCGGGGGTTCCTGGTGAGGACCCTGGGCCCTTGGGCTGGGCGGCCTGCCAAGGAGAAGCCGCAGAGCAAAGAGAGTGAGGACTGAATTCAAAACATTCTTCTTACCTGTAAATACACTAAAAATAAAATTAATATTTTCTGCTGAAATGGTGGGGGCTGGGGGAATTTATATGCCCATGGGTCTTGTATGCTGTCAAATATGGTAACTGATGAGATTACCTGTTGCATTTTGAACAAGTTCTCTTTCCTCTATCCATTCCAGTCACCATTTGTGCACAGCTGAAATGTATAAGAGCTGTTTTAGCCCAGGTCCAATGTTTTAATCAGAAACTCATCTATGTGGCAAGAAAATATGGCATTGTTGAGTGGGCTTTTAATCCATAATGTGAGTGTCAAATTTCAAAAAGCATTCAACTTGAGTGTTCTTTTATAATTTTACTTATTCCTTTTGCATATAGTTTAGCATCTCAGTTCCACCACCTCAGAAATGATTGTGACTTTTGGATTGCCGCAGTTATGAGAACAAATTTCTCATCCATCGTTTAATTGAAGTATTCACTTTTAAACTGTGGTTGAACATGTAGCTCTTGTTGATGTATAAAATGAGTACAAATTTGAAATGTTTTTTTTTTTGGAATTTAAATTAAGCTCAAATTATCGATCAAGCTCCAGTTATTTTCCAAATATAAACTTATTTCAGAAACAGTTTAAAAAAAAAGAAACAAATAAGTTGCCTTCACATGTGGGTGTGTAAAAATGTCTTAGACAACATTATTTGAGATATTCTGAAATAAATATGATTAATTTGGATTGTGTATTTTGTATGAAGGAAGAATCACAACCTTTCTGGTGGACATCATAATATTTAATAGTTAGGAGGGAAGTTGTAGAAATTGAATATGCATATTTCAAGAATATTTACCAGACAATTCTTAAAATTATTGAGATGAACTCAAAATTAAATACAAATATTCTCTCCACGTTAAAAAAATACTCTTCAGAAAAGACAGATAATTCATTGCTTAAAATAGTTCAATTTTCATTTTAACTTTCGTTATTAAATAGTGCTTTGTTTTCAAATTGCTGAAAAAATATATACAGTATTTAAAAAAGACTGCCCTGAAATAATTATGACACCAACATCAGATAATTTCTCTTTTCTTACTATTTTCCAATGCATAAATATTTATTTTCATATGTATGTAGTGAATATCCAATATTGTTTAAAATTTTAATTTAATTTAACTTGGATTTTGATAAATTTTAAAGCTGGTCTACCTTTCTAAGGGGTGGTAATTACAAAAAAAACCAAGAAATTATCCCCTTCATTATTTACCGTATTTAAAGTTTATCGTATTTCCTCCATGTAAGCCAGAACCTCTCCTTCCTCTCTTTCAGAGCCAGTTTTATTGTTTGTGATGGTTCAGTACATGAACATTTCATATACCCCAAAGAAATGAAAGCTAATGAAAACTAAATCTGAGCTGATGTGGCATAGCAGCACTCTAGGGATAGGTGGAGGGGGTGGAGCAGAATCAGGGCCAGTCAGACTTAAGTTATTCAACAAAAACTCCTTCAAATCTCTTTCCACAACACTGATCATGTTTGTGTCAACTATATTTTGCCAAAGCAAATTTAATTTTACTGAAGTGAATTATAAGTTCAACTCCTGCCAATTCTAAATACTTTTAAGAATCATCTTAAAATTGATTATTTGCAAAGTAATAGAGTAGAATCACATGACAAAATAAAAATTGATAACATGCTGGTTCCTATCTTGATATGACATGAATCAGTTATAATACTTTTAAGATATATTAACAATATATTAGCCTCCCTCCCCACTGAATGCAATGGTTGCAAACGAACCACAATAATATTTCAAAGTAACTAAAGTGTAATGCTCCCTATTCTTTTTTTTTTCTAAACCAGGCTCCTAGATTCAAGCTCTCCAGTTTGAAATCTTGATCCAATGCTCCCTGATGCAGGCAACAGCCTCCACATTACGGCTATCTTATTACAAATATTCGCCCTATCAGAATTCACAAATCATGACCCAAAGATTTCAGATGTAGAATAAAATTAGGTCTCACACAATTTATGTAGGAAGAACGTTGACGTATCTTCACCTTTGCTACATAAAGACACTGCTTGGCCTGCTGTTTTTTTTCTGCTTGGTACCTTTTATACCATAACCTATCCATTAAGTTATAGTAAGATGCCTAAGTACTGAGAGCGCTCAGGAAGCCCCTAAACATTTACCATTCATAAAGTTGTGGGTGTGACCATACACAGGTTTGGTTGGTTTTTCAGTGCTGTATTGGAGGTCTCATAAAGTATTGCAGATCTGTGCTACAACTAATACATTTAAAGAAGACTCGTTATCAGTAATCCAGTGCCACAATTCTCTGTCTTTGCTTGCGTCCTGTGCTCTTTGTTTCTTCTGTCCATTTGTTTTTTTTTTAAATATATATTGAAGTTCAAAATGCACCCATTAAAACTAGACGTTAAAAACCGGAACTTGGCATTAGCTTTCTCCTCCCCACCCTCCACCCCTCTTTCTTATTTTTTTATATAGTCTTTTTAACCAAGGACTTCAATTATTTATTAAGGCTGTTTGCAGAAACTTTGATCCATGCTTATTGACACTTCCAGTCTTGACAACTCCAACCCTCACCAATCAGTAAACTAATCCAGCTGGCCCATCATTTCTATAGCCTTAACGCTCTGATACTGTCACGGTCTTGTCCTACTTTCGTTTAACCTCCTCTAATCCAAATTTATGGAAGCTCCATGATTTCCCCATATTTTTTACATTGTCCATTCCCTTTGGGCCACATCGTTGGTTGGATTTTAGTCATCCAAACCCTGTGTGCTGGAAATGCTGCCCCTTTTGTTTCTTTCACCTCACACTCCTCCTCTTGGACTCTTACGAATACACGGGGGATTCGATTTCCATTTTTTAAATTAATCTTATCTGAAGAACCCTGGGATTTATTTGTGTTGAAAAGTTCTTTATAATTGCAAATTCTTGTTGACAAGGTCCGTGGACTTCATTATGATCGGCCAGCAGTAGTGGAAGCCTGAAATACTTAATTCTAAGAAAAGAACTTTAAGTAGTTCGGAGTTTGGGATATTCAGAATGTATAAGTGATTCTTGTGGCTAAGACCTAGTCAAAATCATTTGCTTATCACTATATGTCAGACCTTAAAACTAACACATGGATAAGCAGATGATGAGTCACAAGACTAAAACATAAAACATACTGTGCTATAGCACCGTGAAGGCCATTCAGTCCTCGATGTTGTGCCAACTTGCATATTCCTATCAAAAGAAACTAAACCCTCCTTACGCCATAACCCTCTATTTTTCTTTCATGCATGTGCCTGTCTAAGAGTCTCTTAAATACCCCGAATGTTTGAACCTCCAGCACCATCCCTGACAAGGCTTTCCAGGCACCCACAACTTACTCCTGATTTCTCCCCTAAACTTTCCTCCTTGGTAGCTTTGTACAGATATCCTCTGGTGTTTGCTGTTCCTGCCCTGGGAAAAAGGCGCTGGCTGTCAACCTTATCTAATGCAGCCTTAAAATTCTTAATCAAATTCTGTCACAGTTACTGAAATATTGACATCTTTTTGGCTTCAGCCTTTCACACCAAATATTATTGTGCAGATTGATACTTGCCATCAGTATCACCATAAAATTTTGCCCAAGGCCCTTGAGGAAAGAACTCAAATTGAATTGTTTCAACTTGGGATGCACTGAAATATATTATACCTTAAGCTACCCAGCAGCCAGTTAGTGCATATCAAGGTGCCACAATATCAAGAAGATAAAGAACAAGCTGTCACAACTGATGAAGATATGTCACCTAGGTTGGTAGGAGAACATTTCTGGTCTTCAAATAATGTATCTTTGAATCCAGCTGAGAGGGAAATAGAGGAACCTAACTCTGTCCTGCGGAAAAGAAGACTCCAGTAGTGCATAGCTCGCACACTGGAATGCCAGTACTCCAATCCTGGTGTGGAACTTGAAACCATGGGCTTCTGACTGACGGGCAAGAGTGCCACTACTAAACGGAGTCTAATATCCTGTACCATTCGTTGATTTATTCCATTTTGGGCACTGGATTTTTGACTTTGCTGCAGTCAGCCAGAGTAAAAGACATTTTGTTATACAGTGCCATGATTTGGTGAAAGCCTGCTCCAATAAGTCCAGTAGCTTACTCTAAACTGACTGTTCGACAATTCAAACATGCTAAAATACCTAAAGATAAGGAGAGATGGACATGTGAATCAAAACTTCTGCATTTATAAATGCTCAGAATATCAGAGCTCCTGCATGCAGGTCGCATGAAATGCATTAATGCATGGATTACAGAACCAAGATCTCCAAATCACTGAGGTAAAATACTAGTGATATGCGTTACAGCTTGATACTTGTAAGGACACTGGAAGACATCCCTACTTCCCTCTGAATATTTCCATGAAACACCTCTAAAACTGCAGAGCCCTGTAATATTGCACTCAAATAACTCCAAAAAAAATCTATGGCTGAAAATGTTACCTTTACGATTCAGAGAAAACCAGGCAATTAAGGAGCTTACAGGACTGACTCTGTTGACATATAGCGTGATAAGACCATAAGACATAATAGTGGAAATAAGCCATTTGGCCCATCAAGTCCACTTCACCATGGCTGATTTACTATTGTTTTCAACCCCATTTTCCTGCCTCTTCCCTGTAACCCTTGATTCCCTGACTAATCAATAACCTCTCGGTCTTAATGACTTGGCCTTAACAGCTGCCTGTGGCAACAAATTCCATCGATTCACCATCCTCTAGGTCGGGGTGGCCAACCTTTTAATTTTTAATTTAGTCAGACAGCAAGGTAACAGTCCATTTAGACCCACGGATCCATGCCGCCCAATTAACCTACACCCCTGGTACAAACTCATGGGCCGAAATGGCCTGTTACCATTCTGATGTCTAAATGAAAAATGAAAATGTTGGCCACCCCTGCTGTAAGTAAAGAAATTGCTCCTTATCTCTGCTCTATTGGGATGTTGTATTCTGAGGCTGTGCGCTCTGGTACCAGCCGCCCACGTGATTGAAAGCATCCTCTCCACGTCGACTGTTCAGGCCTTTCAGAGATTTCCCACGCCCCCCCCCCCCCCCCCCCGCCAACCCAACCATTCATCTAAACTCCAGCAAGTACAGTCCTAGAGCCATCTAACGCTCTTCATATGTTATGATAAGCAGTCTGTAAAAATGTGGTGCTCTTTCTCTCAAAGTACCGCAGCAAGAAATAGTAAGTTAATTAATGCCTAACACAAAAAAAGTAGCATTTTTCTACAAGAAGCCAAGAGGATATAGCGGGAGTACTTGCTCTACTTTTGAATACCTCCTTATGGATTCTGCCCAAAGCTTATCAACTTGTTGCTATGAGATTCTCACCTGTGATGGCATTTAACTTTCGTATCTCGGTTCACCAACAATATCTTGCATGTATGGAGCATCCTCAATGTGGTAAATTATTTCAAGGTGCTTCACCATAGCAATTCACAAACCACCACCACTGCCACTTCTTTTGCTGAGAAGGAATATTGAATTATTAAGTAGGACAAATCAGCTTGAAGCAAAGAGACATTGCTCTCACATAGAATGAGGGATTGAGTGTCAAAACTTAAAGATCATTCTTTGCATTTTGCAGACTTGTTCAAGTGGCTGCTGCAATACAATATCCACTGTATCTCTGCCAGTTGTGTCACCCATTTCAATTCCCTTGCTGACGTGTCTGTCCACGGTCTCATGCCTTACCAGACTGAGTAGAAATAATACCTCATCTTCTGTCTGGGCACCCTCCAAACCCTGTCCTCCCCCTTCTTCTTCCTTCTTTCGCCTTTCTCCCAGCTTGCGCTCTCTCTCTCTCTCTCTCTCTCTCTTCCCTTTTCCATTTGTTTCCTCTCACAGGGCTAAAATTAATTATCTCCATTCCTCTTATCATATCTAATTATCCATTTGTTGGTCTGGACTCCTCTCCTGGCCCGTCTTCAGTCTTTATTCTTTCACCTTCCTCTTCTTTGCTTATTCCTTGAAGAAGGGCTCAGGCCCGAAATGTTGGCAAGACATCCTACAGATGCTGTGTTTTACTCAGATCTGTAGTGGTCCATTTTTCTGTGAATCAGAAGATTAAAAGTTTCAAGCCAGAAACACTATTTACCCCGAATGTTTGGGCTCAGTATGGAGACGATGTCGCATTGTCAGTGCAGGAAATTACAGCTAAATTGTCTGGATAAGCAGCTGATAACTTTAACATCAATATAATTTGGCAGATTAATTATTTTAAACACAACTCCTATTGATTAGATATTAGCTTTATGCAATGGGAAGTTGTGTCGCTTTCTTTATTTCTGCCCTTCCCAGTTAAAGAAGAATAAAAACATTGAATCATAGTTTTTTTTAAAATCAGTGTCCTCTTGCAATCCTGATTGAAGATAGGTGGATTCAGTACCACAGGAGTATATTAACACACTAATAACTTCTTTCAGTGAAGTACAGAGATGTGTAAAACAGCAGTTGTTTCCCCCAGTTATATGGTTTTAACAATTTTGAGGTTATTTTTGCAAAAACAAGCATAGTATTAATGTAGCCAGAAGGAAGGTACTTTTGGAAGGTTTTTCACATTGTCTTGTATTCCTTTTCATGTCTGTCTCTGGTTGTACAGGCTGTAACTCCGCAGACTTCTTGTTATGTGTATACTTTCGGCAGAAATGTGAAAAAAAAAACATGAACACCCTGCTGGGTGGAAGCATTAGTTTTACACTATTCTTCCTGACAAATGATCAAGCTTTGGCTGCCGCATCATATCTGAGGCATCTGATATAATTATGAGCGTATCCATTAATTGATGGAAATTTACTGGCTTTCGCAAAACACTGTTTTCTTGCCAGACATTTCCATTGCAGTTGTATACATTTCAAAACTATTAAGGTTGCAAATAACAGAACTCCAGTTCTTGATTAAATAGTGAACACATTGTCATGCACCTAATAATGAAGTTGTAGCCTGCCCATAATTGTTGGATTGTTTTATTTATTCTTTTTATTTCATATCCCAAGTTTTACCACTTCTGTATAAAATTATTGCCTCTCTTCATTTTTGTAAACTGTGGGTTATGCCGTGTGTGTGGTGGTCTTGTTGGTATGTGAGGTAAGCTTGCCATCGATGAGGCTGTTCTGTGTTTTACTGAGGTATTAGTGCAGTTTCAAACTAGGTAGGTTATGTGCTATTCTTAAGAATACTTTGTGGCTAATCTTGTAACTTTTCTCGCCAGTTCAATCACAAGTTTCCCTCCAGTTACCACTTTTACTGTTTGAGAAATGGTGAACTGTATTATTTTTCACTGTTATGTTGTTTGTGCTTGCTTCAATTTTGGCTTCAAATATTCCATTTTATCTCATTGGTACTGTTATCAACCAGAGCAAGTTCACCTTTAAAATGATCTTAGAAAATTGAAGAGAAACTGATTAATTACTCTTCATGGAGTGAAACACAAAAGTCTGCAGATGCTGTAATTGTAGTAAAAACATACAGTTTCTGGGGGATCTCAACCAGTCTCGCAACATGCATAGGAGGTAAAGATATATTACTGATGATTCGGGCCTATGCCCTTCTTCACAGAACAGGAAGGCATCAGAATAAAGACTGAAAGCTGGCAGGGATAAGAGTCTAGACCAACAAAAGTCTTAATTGGATATGATAAGAGGAGAGGTGAGAATTGATTTTGGTTCTATCAGGGAGACAAAGGGAAAAGGGAAGAGAAAGAGAGAGCTGGGGGGTGGGCCCCACCTCAGGGCTTTGTGCTCAGCCCAGTCCTGTTCATGCTACTGACCCACAACTGCATTGCCATACCCAACTCCAACAATGTCATCAAATTTGTAGATGACCCAGCAGTAAATGGCCTCATCAGCATCAATGATGAATTGCACGACAGTGAAGAGATGGAAAATCTTGTGATATGATGAGAGAGTAACAATCTGCGTCTCAACTTGGGCAATATGAAGGAGATAATTGTGGACGTCAGGAGGACCAGAAACGACCACCCTTCAGAGAATATCATTAACTCTGTAGAGCGGAGAGCACAAAGTTCCTTGGCATTCACTTAAATAGTGACCTATCATGGACACACAACATCCCTTCACTTGTCAGGAAGGTCCAACAGTGGAAGACTTAAGTAGGCAAGGATACCTATCACCATTATGTCAACCTTCTACAGGAGCTCTATTGTGTATATCCTGGCCGGCTGCATCACAGTGTGGTAGGATGCTGCAGAGAAATGGTTCAGTGATCAATCCACAGAGTGGCAGAGAGGATCACTGGATTATCTATTGGAATTGTTGTCTGGAGGGTGTGCAAAATCATTGAGGACCCCTTCCACCCTGCACACAGCATCTTCCAGCTACTCCTGTCAGGTAAAAGATACAGAAGTATTAGAGGCAGCGCCACCAGGCTGAGGAGCAGCTTCTTTACATGGGCAGTGCAGTGAGACGCCTGAACGACCAAAGGAACTGCTTACGCTATCCACCCGAGACTCTCATATTCATGAAAGCCTATTCATTTATGTATTTGTAGCGATAAATACTTGTCCTGCATATGTCTTGTTTGGTCTGTAAGTGTGTTTTATCTGGTTGTGGGTCTGCATGTTTTGCACCAACGACCAGAGATCACTTTTTCCTTGGGTTATACTTGTGCAATCAGATAAACTTGACTAGGGTAGCAGAAATCAGAGAGGTTGATGTTAATGCCATCTGGTTGGAGGGTGCTTTGACTGGAGATGAGGTGTTGTTCCTTCAATTTAGGGGTGGTCTCAATCTGGCAGTTTGAGGGAATTTAAATGAGTGGCCACTATTGCAGGGACAAAGCCAAAGTCTCAACCCTTCATGTTTTTTTTTCTATCGTAGCTTCCATCTCAAGGACTTGCATTGTAAGTTAAATCCTGCCAGCATTTCTGGGGCTATTTTCTTAGAAGAGTTCCTAAGCTTGATGCTTCATAAATCCTTGTGCAATAAACACTGAATCATCCTGAAATATGTCTGTTTTGCTCTTCAGTTTCTCATAAAAATTAACAGAAAATTAAGCCTTATTGAAGTTTAATTATAATTGGTTTAAATCCTTTTCCTTCCACCCACTCCCCTCAGCCTATGGAGGTGGCAGATACGTAGGATGGGTACAGCTCCACAGCTCTTGGGCTTTCTTCAACAGTACATATAAAAGTAGTGGGAGGAGAAGCCGAGATGTTTTGTCACAATCACGACATGGTGCATTTGTCCATTCAACTGCCAAAGAAGATTGGGATATAAAAGAGAATCCCGATGATAAGTGGGATCAAGTTTATAATGTCAAAGGAAGGAGTGGCTGCTAAGTGAAATTGTCTGTTAAATTTTAATGAACCTTAACCCCCCCCCTTTCATTACATATTTTATTTACTCTCTACATTTATAGACCACAGGTCTGCTGTACATGTTGTCCTCTGTTTATTACTAATATGGTCTCAATAACTTTGTCTGAATCCAATCTAATTATTACATTCAAACCAAGTTTTAGATGATCTAGCATTTTTAGATACTACATCATAATGTTTAACAACTGAGTGGATTGATTGAAATAAACAGGCCTCATATTTATCAGTAAAGTTTTACAAAATTCAACATTTTGAAATAGAAACAGGATGTGTCACTGATTACTTAGCACTGGAAAGAGAGGAGTGGTTTATTGTTTCAGCCCAACCTTTAATAATTGCAAGTGTAACTGAATTATTGAAAACGAATTGTGAAGTAAGATTCATCTGCAGTGATGATTTTTTTCATGATCAACTTTTCCTGAACCTCTTGATTTTCTTTTACTTTGATAAAATTTTAAATATACTGGCTTTTTTCCTCATAATGCTGTTATAATATCAGTACAAAGAAAATTACCACATTCAATTCTCACGCTGAAATGCTAGCGGCGTACTGGAGTAGTCCCAGGTGTATATTGATTGTGCAAAATGACGAGTACCTTGGAGAAAATTATAGGAATATAAACCTAAACTTTGGGATTCAGGTGACTTGTAAATTGCTTGAGCTCTGTTCTTCATGGATTATAATTTTGTCTGAGTCCCCCAGTGATGTTAGACTGCCTTGTAACTTTCTCCCACGTGGCTACTATTCTGTATTATAGATTTCTTGAATCGTACAGATCAGCCACTTAGCAATAAAAGGGAAACAATGTGCTGTAAATCTAAATCTAAATCATGTGTTGGTCTTAGTTGGGTTATTTTCCACAAATCTCTCCTGTATGTTAATTGTTAAACTGACCTCTTGGGCCCAAGAAGCTGTAGCTTTATCCCAAGGTATCAAAAAAAAATTATTACAATTGCTTGAAAGCTAAGCTTAAGGTAGAATTAATTCTCTATGCATCCTCATTAACCACAAATTCTGCAGTGACTAAAACTATTACTGCAATTTATTACTGGGTTTAAAGTAAATACTATTTTTGAAGATCTTCCTTTAGATTTTTTTTCTGAAACTTTATCTATTACAAGTTCTTTTAAACTGGGAAAATGTCCTTCTAACAAGAGGGGTTTACAGGATAATTTCTTTTTTTTAATCACCCTTCTTGCCAATTTCCTACCTGTGCTCTCAGTTGTGTGATTCACACTTAGGCATATTTGTGTAGCCACCTTTAGGTCTTTAGTTGCTGCCTAACAAACAAGCATTCATGCCTTACTTAGAATCAGTGGCTTCCTGTACAGTGGGATATGAGAAAGATCTTAAAGCTAGCCTTGATCCTGGTTTCATTTTCTTTCCACATTTGCAAATTTTCATCTGCACTCACGAGATAGAAGTATGGGTACAGTATGGCCTTCTCTACATCAGAGAGACTGGACGCAGACTGAGAGATCGCATCGCTGAGAACCTTCGCCCCGTAGCCAACTAGTTCAACTCTGCACCCCACTCCTCTGCTGACATGTCTGTCTTTGACCTCATGTACTGTTAAACCAAAACCACTTGTGAATTGGAGGAGCAACACCTAATTTTCCATCTGGGCACTCTCCAACCAGATGGCATTAACCGATTCCTCCAGTTTCTGCAGGCTTACTCCCCACTGTCCTTCGCTTCTTTCCTCAAGTTCTCCACCACCTTCCCTCTCCATTCGCAGGGCCATCCTCCTTCCCTTTGTTTGCTGGGGTGTCCTCCTTCCTTCCCTTATCCACCTATTACCTCTTGCATCTGGGATTGTGCTCCCCTCCCACCATTTTGTCTGGGCACCTGCCTCTACTTTGCCCATACCTTGATGAAGGACTCAAGCCCAAAACACTGGTTATGTATTTTTATCTTATAACCATATAACAGTTTACAGCATGGAAACAGGCCATATCAGACCTTCGAGTCTGCGCCGGTTCACTTGAACAACTCCACTAGTTCCCCCCTTCCACTCTCCACCCATAGCCCTCCAAACCCCTTTGATATATAAAGTACACTGTTTGCCCTGCTGAGTTTCTCCATCATTGTGTGTTTTTACTTTAATCACGGGGTCTGCAGACTTGAGTCAGTATGGACAAATACAGTATTCCTGCTACAAAAACAATCTTCAGTTATATTTACTAGCACTTGTATTATTATAAAGTGGTTTGCAATTAGTCATCATTCAAGAAATGCAGAACGGTAGTTCAAAAATGCCGTGCACAAAAGATAGGGTCGGATATGGGAAAGGTGCTTCAGAGCAAGGAGCAAAATGACTGAATGTCTATGGCTAATAAAGGAAAAGTATTGCAGTCTGGGACCAAGGCTAAGATCAAGCACAAGAGTTTCAGATTAACCTATAGCATGAGCAACAAACTGAGTAATGGGATGGACAGAGATTAATTGAGATTAATGGATATTCATAAAAACGGATTCCTCAGATGCCATGGATGGCCATGTTTTTAATTGACATGGATGCTGAAGTTTAGATTTTGTTACATACCAGACAGCAGAAATAGAAATTAGCCCAGACAGTCTTATATTTAAAGTAATATTTTTAATTAATTAAATAATTAAATGATAAGGCACCTTAGCTAATTTATCTACATTTATCTAAATGTATCTACACTTAACCCCATCCCCTAACTATGCACAAGTATGTGTGTGTGTGTGTGTGTGTGTGTGTGTGTGTGTGGAATGCCTTTGCCACTCCAGCTAAGGCCTAATTCTGAAAAGGCAGTTCAGAGTTCAGGCTCAGAAAATCCAATGTGACATGCAGGTTTTAAATCGATATGGCACGCAGGCTTTAGATGGATGCGACAAATGGACAAGATAGATAGGATGTACAGGCTTTAGATGGGTACAAAGAAGTTCATGGAGTAGGTGGGGAGAGACCAGGGTGACAGAATGTTTATTAACTCACAAAATCCTTGTCGAGGTGCTTCCAGACCAGTGTCCTTTACAGACAAGTAGCAACCAAAACTCCCCTCTTCTTTGGCATGGGGGGACATGAAATGAGTGATCTTCACAAAGTTTCAATAAACCCTTCATGGGTCAGCCATTCCAACAGACCCTCCCAATGGTCATAATCCAAACACAGAATTCCTCTGCTTCCAGAACCCTTTCTGTGGGTCAGCCGATCAAAGTGACCTCCTCCTTTTTGGTCACAGAGTGGTATTTTCATTCCTCAATAACACAGAGAAATCAGACAAACTGTCTATCATCACACGAGGCCACATTCAGCACAATATCCCTTCCAAGGATGCTTCTCCAAGTACTGACTCCTTAAATGGCCACTACTCATTTCTCTATAATGTGGGGAAATCAGACAGATTGTCTATAACCACACAATGAGGCCTCTTCAGTCCTGTACTACTTTCCAAGAGCTCTGTTCTCCTTAAAAATGGCCCTTGAGCAAAATGTGTTGAGTCTGCATGTCACATGGTCTCTTCACCTGGGTTTTCCAGGGCTCCTTCCTCTCTTTTCAGATGTATCCAATTTAGGAACATGCTGTCCTCAGCCTGTTGTCATCCCGCAGTCAAACTCCAAAACTTGCAGCTTCATTTTCTTTTCTCATGAAGAGACAGTTCCACTCAATTAAAAATGAACTGGGAGCACGTAATAGTGAACCATGTGTATTTATTTTTTTGCTTGAATTTTGAGGTCAGTAATTTAAAAAAAATGTAAGTCAATAAAAGCTTTACATAGGAACATAGGAAGTAGGAACAGGAGTAGGCCAAAAATGGCCCATCGAGCCTGCTCCGCCATTCATTACGATCATGGCTGATCTAATTTATGACCTAACTCCACCTACCTGCCTTCTCCCCATATTCCCTAATTCCTCTATCATGTAAAAATTTATATAACCGAATTTTAAATATGTTTAATGAAGCAGCCTCAACCACTTCCCTGGTTAGAGAATTCCAAACATTCACTACTCTCTGGGAAAAACTATTTTTCCTCATCTCTGTCCTAAATCTACTCCCCCAAATCTTGAGACTGTGTCCTCTCATTTTAGTTTGAAGTAAATGAAAACTGCAGAAGTCTTTCTTCCAAAGTATGACATTTAGATTATAGTTCACAAGCAACAGGCATTGAGCAAATTGGTGTAAACATTTCTGAAAGACCACTACAGCAATTTGAAGGAGGCCTTCGCCATCCAGAGCTGAATTACGATTTACTTAACATTTTATTTAATTTATATAGTTGTGCTTAACCACAGTACATATCTTAAAACTTGTGATATTTTGAAGCTCCCTAATGCTGGAATGGCAATGAGGCCAAGAATAATAAAAAAGAAATTCAAGAAAAAACAACATTCATGAGATCATAGTGGAAACTCTATCAGCCACATACATGTACTATAGATGTATGAATGAAATGAACCCAAGTTACCAGACACACCCAATTTGTCAGACAGTCTGTTAACCTGCAGCTTAACACTGTTTTTTTTCATTCCAAGCAATAGAAAACTAAATGAAAGATGCAAGTGTGACTTGCTTCTCCACCTGTCTGCAGATGCTTTTGACATGTTTAGATTAGTTCTACGCACCCAGAATTTTCAGCAGACTTTGTCAAGTTTTATGAGTTTAACGTTTCCAACAAATCAACTTAAATTGAAAACCTATGGTGAAAGGTCAAGCCAAATAATTCCACTGTGGATTAGAGGCAAAACATGAAAGTAGGTTAAATTACAAAGCAACAAATAGATGTTGAGAAAGAGAAAAAAAACATTTCGTTGATAATCTCTTGTGGCCTCAGATATGTAAAAAAATACATTGTGCAGTGAATTTTAAAAAGTAAAACTGCAGTAAATCAGAGTTACACTGATGGGTTTAAATAAGGAAAGATGGGGAAGTCTTGTACAGAACATTACTACCAGAAGGAAGTGATTGGGCAGAATGGGTTATGTCTGCACTATATATAGATTCAGTGCTAATATGTCCAAAAGGTGAGTGTAGCATCCACTTTTGGGTATCTTGTAGGAAAGAAAACATGAAAACAAGATTCTTCCTTTTTCTTGCTAGCAACCATCATGTAATAGATGTACTGGGTGTATGTTGACAAGCTCCAAGAAAAGTGCAGAGAACAAAACAAAGGACTCTACATCACCTTTGTTGACCTCACCAAAGCCTTCGACACCGTGAGCAGGAAAGGGCTTTGGCAAATACTAGAGCGCCTCGGATGCCCCCCAAAGTTCCTCAACATGGTTATCCAACTGCACGAAAACCAACAAGGTCGGGTCAGATACAGCAATGAGCTCTCTGAACCCTTCTCCATTAACAATGTCGTGAAGCAAGGCTGTGTTCTTGCACCAACCCTCTTTTCAATCTTCTTCAGCATGATGCTGAAACAAGCCATGAAAGACCTCAACAATGAAGACGCTGTTTACATCCGGTACTGCACGGATGGCAGGCTCTTCAATCTGAGGCGCCTGCAAGCTCACACCAAGACACAAGAGCAACTTATCCGTGAACTACTCTTTGCAGACGATGCCGCTTTAGTTGCCCCTTCAGAGCCAGCTCTTCAGCGCTTGACGTCCTGTTTTGCGGAAACTGCCAAAATGTTTGGCCTGGAAGTCAGCCTGAAGAAAACTGAGGTCCTCCATCAGCCAGCTCCCCACCATGATTACCAGCCCCCCCACATCTCCATCGGGCACACAAAACTCAAAACGGTCAACCAGTTTACCTATCTCGGCTGCACCATTTCATCAGATGCAAGGATCGACAACGAGATAGACAACAGATCGCCAAGGTAATAGCGCCTTTGGAAAACTACACAAAAGAGTCTGGAAAAACAACCAACTGAAAAACCTCACAAAGATTAGCGTATACAGAGCCGTTGTCATACCCACACTCCTGTTCGGCTCCGAATCATGGGTTCTCTACGGCTCCTAGAACGCTTCCACCAGTGCTGTCTCCGCTCCATCCTCAACATTCATTGGAGCGACTTCATCCCTAACATCAAAGTACTCGAGATGGCAGAGGCCGACAGCATCGAATCCACGCTGCTGAAGATCCAACTGCGCTGGGCAGGTCACATCTCCAGAATGGAGGTCTGTCGCCTTCCCAAGATCGTGTTATATGGCGAGCTCTCCACCGACCACCGAGACAGAGGTGCACCAAAGAAGAGGTACAAGGACTGCCTAAAGAAATCTCTTGGTGCCTGCCACATTGACCACCGCCAGTGGGCTGATATCACCTCAAACCGTGCATCTTGGCGCCTCACAGTGTGGCGGGCAGCAACCTCCTTTGAAGAAGACCGCAGAGCCCACCTCACTGACAAAAGACAAAGGAGGAAAAACTCAACACCCAGCCCCAACCAACCAATTTTCCCTTGCAACCGCTGCAACTGTGTCTGCCTGTCCCGCATCGGACTTGTGAGCCACAAACGAGCCTGCAGCTGACGTGGACATTACCCCTCCATAAATCTTCGTCCGCGAAGCCAAGCCAAAGATGTTGATAAATAAATAGGGCTTGAGTAAATATTTTAAAGATGACAAAGAAAGGAAGAAGAATGGCATGAATAACATAGCTTGAATTCAAGATTAAAAAAGAATTAAACAGGAATGGACGTGTATTACGTTAAACAAAAAAGCAAATGCATCAAAGGCCAGGAACTTTAGTACGAATAAGTGTTTTGCTTCAATTTTCACTGAGGAAGAGGTGGAAATGGGATTAAGGAAACACTATAAGTGGTGGAAGTTATTATTCAAAGATAAATATATTAAAATGATATTTAGTCCCATGGTGGGCAGATCACTGGTATAATTTATATTTCAGAATCCTGAAACAAAAAAGGTCAAAAATAGCACCCAGTTGGTGAGATATGGCAAGGAAGTAGCTTGGAATATAATTTTCCAAGTATTTTGGAAATGAAATGTGCTCCAGATATTGGATTATTTACATTTTTAAATTTTGTTTTCAGTACAGTAGAAGCTGATTCCAGACATTTAAACCGGTGCTTCCCAATTACATCAAAAATTAACCTACAATTCCATACTCTTTGGAGAATGGAGGGAAATAAGAGCACCCAGGGAAAATCTATGCAGACACGGGGAGAAGGTACAAACTCCAAAATATATAGACTTTAGAAGATCCATAAATGGAGAATTGCTCAAATATCAGAAAATATGGTTAAATGAGATTATCATGAGCTACTTCAAAAGTTTCTTTTAAATATAAAAGAAAGTTGATGGATGGAGGAGAGTGAAGATCAAGAATTGAGTAAATGGACTGAAAGTAATTTTAAAAAGTCTACATTTTGAAAGGATGTGTACTTGCATTGTTCCATACGTTGGAAAGAGAATAAATTGAGCTTAAATTAAAATTGTTAAAATAAAATGAAAATTATCACAAAAAATTTTAATTGCAGATTGGAAAATGACTACACAGATGTTAGAAATTTCCGTTCAGTGCCACTGACCTGTGGTATAAATAAGGCTATGAAATCTTTTAAGAGCTGCTTAAAACTAAAACAATATATAAAAGTGTATGAAGGATAAGGGAGACCAGACTTTGTCTCACAGGGCTAAAAGAACATAGGAGCTGGCACGCGTCGGCCTCTCGCAAGAGCCCAAACCTCCGAATGACATTTGAGAACTAAGTGGCGCAATCCGCCACAATGCTATCAAAAGAACATGGCTGTATATGCAATGAATTCTGATGTTTTTTTCTAATATCATAATTTTAAATTTTCTGCCAAATGTATTATTTTCTTGATTTCCTTTGCATCTACAGTTGCTAACGAATGCATTTGTTTGTAAGCATTTTCATCCATTCAAAATTTACATGCGACACCTTCAGAACTTAACAAAATAATACCAGCCCCATGTAAGAACTTGCTAAACGCTGAGATTCTCTCCAAATGCATACTAAAACTTTATATTGGAATTTTCAAGAGATAATCTTGATCCTTTACATTGAACCAGCTAAGAACTGACAGGAAACAACTGGCTGCTTTTGTTCTTCGCTTCTTGCCGCAAACTCTCTCAAATAGATTGGGTTACAATCCTTTCATAAATATGCTAGAGGACGAAGCTGGCAGTGAAACCATTACAAATCCTTTTTGCTTTAATATTCTCATTTCATACTTAAAACATTTCATACTCTTAAAGTCATGTTCATGCTATTTTAGTTTAGATAGTTGTCATTTTTGAGCAGCTGTTTATAATTAAATCCTTGCCAATGGGAAAATATGACGCTAGTGGAAGAGAAACGATACTGGGAATAGTTACTAACAAATTGTGGATAGCGCTGGATGTTCAGAAATCTACTAAGGTTTCAGACAAACTTGAATAACTTTTGCATACCTCCAGTTTGTGATGGTTCTGGTAATATGTTATGGAATGTCCTGTGTGAAGTACATATATAAAAATTAAAAATAAATATGTCATGCTATTTGTAAAGTCATGGGAATCTCAATAAAATTTGGAATTGTAGTAATCCAATCTGCTGTAGCAATTGTTTTTAATTGGCTTTGCCTACTGTGAATCTCAAATATTTGGAATGGAGTGGATTTAACATTCATTTTGGGCCAAAAAATTAGTCATTCTTTTCAGGGAAGAATTTGGACAGCCAGATATTATACAGTTGGAATACTTTAGATTATAAGATTAATACCGGTAGCTGTAAATAAATGAACATCATTTTACTTCAAGGTTATTTACATTAGCAAAGACACACAGGTGCACGTACGTATAATAACTCACTATAAATATTCAACATAAGAATATAAAAAGAAACAGAAAAATGAAAAAGAAAAGCTCTTTGCCTAAAATTTTTAATAATACACAAATACTTCAGTGGCTTTTGAATAAGTCCTTGAAAAAGGATAATTGCTTGAATTATCAGGCAGTTGACAATGCGTTTCATAGTGTGGTATTATTCTTTGAAAGCCAACAAGGTCGGGTCAGATACAGCAATGAGCTCTCTGAACCCTTCTCCATTAACAATGGCGTGAAGCAAGGCTGTGTTCTGGCACCAACCCTCTTTTCAATCTTCTTCAGCATGATGCTGAAACAAGCCATGAAAGACCCCAACAATGAAGACGCTGTTTACATCCGGTACCGCACGGATGGCAGTCTCTTCAATCTGAGGCGCCTGCAAGCTCACACCAAGACACAAGAGAAACTTGTCCGTGAACTACTCTTTGCAGACGATGCCGCTTTAGTTGCCCATTCAGAGCCAGCTCTTCAGCGCTTGACGTCCTGCTTTGCGGAAACTGCCAAAATGTTTGGCCTGGAAGTCAGCCTGAAGAAAACTGAGGTCCTCCATCAGCCAGCTCCCCACCATGATTACCAGCCCCCCCACATCTCCATTGGGCACACAAAACTCAAAACGGTCAACCAGTTTACCTATCTCGGCTGCACCATTTCATCAGATGCAAGGATCGACAATGAGATAGACAACCGACTCGCCAAGGCAAATAGCGCCTTTGGAAGACTACACAAAAGAGTCTGGAAAAACAACCAACTGAAAAACCTCACAAAGATAAGCGTATACAGAGCCGTTGTCATACCCACACTCCTGTTCGGCTCCGAATCATGGGTCCTCTACCGGCACCACCTACGGCTCCTAGAACGCTTCCACCAGCGTTGTCTCCGCTCCAACCTCAACATCCATTGGAGCGCTTACATCCCTAACGTCGAAGTACTCGAGATGGCAGAGGTCGACAGCATCGAGTCCACACTGCTGAAGATCCAGCTGCGCTGGATGGGTCACGTCTCCAGAATGGAGGACCATCGCCTTCCCAAGATCGTGTTATATGGCGAGCTCTCCACTGGCCACCGTGACAGAGGTGCACCAAAGAAAAGGTACAAGGACTGCCTAAAGAAATCTCTTGGTGCCTGCCACATTGACCACCGCCAGTGGGCTGATATCGCCTCAAACCGTGCATCTTGGCGCCTCACAGTTTGGCGGGCAGCAACCTCCTTTGAAGAAGACTGCAGAGCCTACCTCACTGACAAAAGGCAAAGGAGGAAAAACCCAACACCCAACCCCAACCCACCAATTTTCCCCTGCAACCGCTGCAATCGTGTCTGCCTGTCCCGCATCGGACTTGTCAGCCACAAACGAGCCTGCAGCTGACGTGGACTTTTTACCCCCTCCATAAATCTTCGTCCGCGAAGCCAAGCCAAAGATTATTCTTTGTAATATTTGCTGCAATATTTATCCTCCTGGATAAAATACCCAGCCGAAGACAAGAGAAATGAGGTACCATCTTTAATAGACTGGTGGGAAAACTGCAGATACTGCAAAAATAGGTTAAGGTTCTACGTATAACCCTGCCTCAGGTTGACAGGTTACCCTTTGAGCAGGAACAATATTGATAGTGTTATTATCCTACTGGTACCAGTTTGACACCAACACCCATAGGTTCACATTCATGTGGACCGTACTTTCACATTGATCCAATGCCAGTTGCAGTCTTCAAGAGGAACGCAGAGGCCAGACTTTTTTAAAGTTTGTTTTTGCATTCTCTTCAGTGTGATTTTCGACTGATTTTTAAAATTTGACTCTTCTTCTTCTTTCTTCTTTGGCTTGGCTTCGCGGACGAAGATTTATGGAGGGGTAATGTCCACTTCAGCTGCAGGCTCGTTTGTGGCTGACAAGTCCGAGGCGGGACAAGCAAGGGAAAATTGGTTGGTTGGGGTTGGGTGTTGGGTTTTTCCTCCTTTGTCTTTTGTCAGTGAGGTGGGCTCTGCGGTCTTCAAAGGAAGTTGCTGCCCACAATTTGACTCTATTAGCAAATTAACACTCTCGTTAATCACATTTTAATTCGTTAATGGGGCATGCTTGTTTCAATTTGTGGCTATTGCTGGTATTTCCGGTTCTTTTCTATTGATATTAGCATAAGCTATGATACAACCAATCATTAATATCTGAGCCAAAAATAATACTTCTATAGTTAGATTTTTAGAAATGATTTTTAAAAAGGTTGATCTAATATAAATTTGATTGTGCTGTCCTCTTAAACACTCAATTTTAAAAATAATTTCTCAAAATAACAACCACTTATAGAGAAAGTTTACATTTTCACCCAATAATTTTGAACCATTTTCTTTTGGTACAAATTCACATACATTTTGTTCTTTTCCAATCATCTTCATTTTTAGTGCCTATTTTCCTCAAGGTTGCTAAACTTGAGATCTCTTGACTGAATAAAAACAGCCCAGAAGAAATGATACTGCAGCATCCTTGAAGGAAGTTTTGACAATTTATTGTCAATACCATTACTTGATTCAAGATTCAACCCATTCATCTGTTCCCTGAGTTGTCCTTGATTGCTGAGGCTTTTGGACCTTGATTCATAGAGTGCCATTGTCAGAAGGGTCAATTCATCTCAGCTTTCCTGTATTACAAAAGATAATCCCTTTGAATTGTTTTGGCTCAGTTATGACTCAATCCGACCCCTGATCTCTTTCATGCAGTGCTGTATGACAGTGCGCTGTTTCCTGTCACTGCAGACTAGCACCATGGGATAGGCCATGCATGCAAGGGCCATTCCTAAGACACAAGTTACTTGCTTTGTAATTGATCATAAAGCAGATGATAGCCTCATACTTAAAAAAAAATATTTTCTTGTCCAATTTCAGTATCGATGTTCATTTCTACAGATGTGCCTAATTTTTGGAGACAAACACGTGAAATTTTCTTTCACTAAACATTGTTGCATACTCCCACCATGACATTAGAGAAACTGGCAAGACCACACAAGGAAATAAACCAGTCCAGATCAATCAAAACCACATTGAATGCTTTTGGTATTGAGTGATGTTTCTCATCCTTTTTTTCCTTTTTTAAAAAAAATTATCAGGAAATTTCTTTGCTTTTAATTCATTATTATTTTCTTGGACAATCATTTTCAGAAATCATAATTATGTGCATTTCCAAACCTCTCTCTTTTATTTCAGTATTATAATGTACAAATTACCATCCAATCTGCCCAGCATGGAGAGAGAATTGTTTTGGTGATTTTATACTTAGCATGGCTTAATTTAGTCAGAACATAATCTTTCTTTAATTGTAGCTCAAATATCAGTTGGGAGCATGTTATTAAGTACTATACCTTTTGCTCCCATGCAGGTCAAGATTTTTTCTCATAATTTTCAACCGTAGTTTGCATTCACTGAAGACCGAGCTTGAAGCCTTGCATATTCATCTCTTATTTCAGACATTACATCTCACAGTTAACAATGACAGGGAGATCTTTCAATAAGAGCAAGAGGTCTCTTGTTTTAGAAACAATTTCTCAACTTGAATGATTTTTAAAAAAATCACTTACAAGCAAGCAAAAAGCCACATACTGTTCTCCCTCAGAACATATTGAAAGACCCTAAAGCTAATTTTAGTGTTTTTTTTATAATAAACTTTAATAATTTCAGCTAAGGTTGTTAGTCAACATTTCACCTGTTGGGGTAGGAATTTGCGAGGATTTAAAATTAAATTTAGGCATATAGCGTGGTAACGGGGCCTTTCGGCCCACGAGACCGTGCCGCCCAATTACACCCAATCGACCTACACCCCGGTATGTTTTGAATGGTGGAAGGAAACCAGAGCCCCTGAGGAAAATCCACCCAGACACGGGGAGGACGTACAAACTCCTTATAGACAGCGCGGGATTCAAACTCCAGCCCCATCCGCTGGCGCTGTAACAGTGTTGTGCTAACCATGCCGCCTCAAATTTGCTGGGAAGATGTTAACTTATTTTCTAGTGATAATGTTTATTGTCATAAACATTGTACAAAGTATATATGTACCTGTATACTACATATACTGTAAATACATCACCTTTGTTGACCTCACCAAAGCCTTTGACACCATGAGCAGGAAACGACTTTGGCAAATACTAGAGTGCCTCGGATGCCCCCCCAAGTTCTTCAACATGGTTATCCAACTGCACGAAAACCAACAAGGTCGGGTCAGATACAGCAATGAGCTCTCCGAACCCTTCTCCATTAACAATGTCGTGAAGCAAGGCTGCGTCCTCGCACCAACCCTCTTTAATATCTTCTTCAGCATGATGCTAAAACAAGCCAATAAAGACCTCAACAATGAAGACGGTGTTTACATCCGGTACCGCACGGATGGCAGTCTCTTCAATCTGAGGCACCTGCAAGCTCACACCAAGATACAAGAGCAACTTCTCCGTGAACTACTCTTTGCAGACGATGCCGCTTTAATTGCCCATTCAGAGCCAGCTCTCCAGCGCATGACGTCCTATTTTGCAGAAACTGCCAAAATGTTTGGCCTGGAAATCAGCCTGAAGAAAACTGAGGTCCTCCGTCAGCCAGCTCCCCACCATGACCATCAGCCCCCCCCACATCTCCATCGGGCTCACTGAACTCAAAACGGTCAACAAGTTTACCTACCTCGGCTGCACCATTTCATCTGATGCAAGGATCGACAAAGAGATAGGCAACAGACTCGCCAAGGCAAATAGCGCCTTTGGAAGACTACACAAAAGAGTCTGGAAAAACAAGCACCTGAAGAAACACACAAAAATCAGCGTGTACAGAGCCGTTGTCATACCCACGCTCCTGTTCAGCTCTGAATCATGGGTCCTCTACCGGCATCACCTACGGCTCCTAGAACGCTTCCATCAGCGCTGTCTCCGATCCATCCTCAACATTCAAGGGAATGACTTCATCACCAACATCGAAGTACTCGAGCTGGCAGAGTCCACAAGCATCGAATCCATGCTGCTGAAGACCCAACTGCGCTGGGTGGGTCACGTCTCCAGAATGGAGGACCATCGCCTTCCCAAGATCGTGTTATATGGCGAGCTCTCCACTGGCCACTGAGACAGAGGTGCACCAAAGAAGAGGTACAAGGACTGCTTAAAGAAATCTCTTGGTGCCTGCCACATTGACCACTGCCAGTGGGCTGATATCACCTCCAACCGTGCATCTTGGCACCTCACAGTTCGGCGGGCAGCAACCTCCTTTGAAGAAGACCGCAGAGCCCACCTCATTGACAAAAGACCAAGATGGAAAAACCCAACACCCAACCCCAACCAACCAATTTTCCCTTGCAACTGCTGCAACCGTGCCTGCCTGTCCTGCATCGGACTTGTCAGTCACCAACGAGCCTGCAGCAGACGTGGACATACCCCTCCATAAATCTTCATCCTCGAAGCCAAGCCAAAGAATGCAGTATTTACTGTAAACTGATTTCATACTAATGGAGTAAGAACTTGCTTTCAGCTATAGCAATTAATTACTTCTTCTTTAATGGTGTCTTCTCTGTATTTCTGTTTCCCTCAGGTAGCCTGTCTATCTTCTGATGCCTTCAGGTTTTTTTGAGTATGTCTTTTATTGTGTTTCCCTTCCCATTTATAATCTGCTTCCTTTTTCAGTTCATGTGTTTATTGTAGGTTTCTGAGTATGCTGGGGACTTTTATATTTGCTGTCATACCTTTGCATGTTCAGATAAATTGCAACCTCAAATTTTTGAACTGTTTCTTCATTACTCAGATAGAACAAATCTTAGACTTTAGTTACTAACAATACAATTCTCCATTTAGCTCATGGGGCAAGCTGAGATTGAAATAGAAACTTTTCTGCAAATTCAGTCATTCCAATTTATCATCTTTTGCATTTTCAAATGACTGTGCTTAATGATCTGACCAATATTGGTAACACCAGCATGGAGAAGAAGAGACCACTTATCAACTAAGTCAAATTTGGGAGCCCAAATGCATTACCGATCACAAGAAAATGTCTTCACACAGCCCTCTGCCCTACTTTGGTGTTCTGCATTAAAAAAACACTACTGTTTGTCAGGTGTTCTAGAATTAATGCTCTAATTGTTGGATTTGGGAGGAGTAGTGGAGACAGAGGAAAAGGTGTACATATATTGATGGTGGTTACCTGAGGTGTAGAGGTAGATAACTTTAATTATTTATTGAATTTATGGAAGACAGTAAAACCCCTGTTATCCAGAATTCAGGGAACCAGCAAAAAAATTGCAGAAAATAAATAAGTAAAAAATACAGAAGTTTAAAATTGGCATGCCTCGCCATTAATTTGCCAATCTACCAATCCCCATAGGGGCCAGGTATCAGGGGTTTTGCTGTATTTGTAGAGAATGTATCACCTCACTTGGTTACTTGAGAAAACATACAGTCTACAATAAGGTACATAAAACATATTTGCGCAACAAAGCTGGCCAGCAACCTTTTCTTTTATCTATGGTGGAGAAGGTTATGCCACTGTTTCAGTGGCCAACTCTTGTAGTTCTCCTCAAGCCTCCAAAAAAAACCACACTATTGACATGCGCTTCACCAAAAAAGAATTTACAACTCAATATTTTTGACCTTTCTCAAGACAATCCTCTCATCGAAGGTGCTGTTGAAAAGCCAGCCAAGTCAAGTTCTGATGAAGGTTGTTGAAGAAATGAAAGCACTGTGCTGAATATCATAGTTTCTGTTCAATAAAAAACATATTGTGTAGCCAGCTTACAGCCCTCTTACAAAACGAAAAAATCCCAGACTTATAAAATACACCGTGCAATTTCTTGGCACTGGGGTAAAGAAAAACACACCACACACCTCATAAAAAAATGTAAAAACACAGACTTGTTCCAGATATAAAGTAATTCCATGCCCGCACCTCAAAAATAAGTACGCTCTTGATTGATTTATTTTTGAATGTGAGCAAATTGGTATGGCACTCTTTGCTGGGCAATGAATAAACTGCTTTTTAGTCTGCCTGTGCAATGCTAATTTCAAATGATCCTAGCTGAGCCATAATGCTTCATTCATCAGTTCTATCACGTTAATTGGTGCAATGTTGAGAATCCATCTGGGTGCAATATGAGAAGGAACCCCAGGTTACAGTGGCTGCCCTCAGATCAAGAAAATAGTCATGCTCAGTTCAAAGCATATTCTAAAATCCAGTCATTGATTTTTTTTTAGGTTACTGGTCAGAACTGCACATTTTATAGTGAATTCTTTAATGAAATTCTCTGCTTTACCATGGAATTTAATGCAAAAGCAGGAGGTCATGCAGAAGGACTATAAATCACGGATTAAACAATTTCTAAAGTTGGTGAAGTGCTGACAAGATGGTGAGCCTTCAAATTGAAAAACAATTAATCAAGTCGCTGAGTAGTTTTGAACGATTAGAAGTTGAAAGAACTAGTTGTAAACAAGCTGTGGATGTATGTATCTGATGTCAATCTGCACCACCTCTTCAAGATGGTTAGCAGTGCTGCCAAATTACTGATTTCTTAAAAAACAGGCACTGCATTTATTTGGCTTTGCATACCAAACTTACAAGATAATTATGTTTACTCCAGTAAAATCTGATTCAGGAAAAACCACCTCCACTCCCTCACTTGCTGTTTCCATTACATCTTGATGCAGAAGATGGCTAAGGTTCTGTATTAAATGTTAAAGTTAGCTAATGTCTTGTTCTGTCTCCATCTTCCTCCCAACAAATTATCCTTTTCATCATACCCTGAAGTAACACCAAGGAAATTGGACTGTTGGATAACTTTCTCAAAGAATGAACAAGTATGTGATATGTCAAATGTTTTCCTATGTTGACTGATTCAATAAAAATCTGCATTCACTTCTAAAGAATTCTCTGAGCAAATGATTCATTGTTCCAAAGAGTTTTTTTCATCACATGAAGCCATCTTTGGCACAAGAAGCCATTCAGCCCATAGAGTCCATGCTGGTTCTGAAGAGCAACCCAGTCAGACTATTCCAACCCCTGCCCATGGCCCTGCAGGTTTAATTCGCTCATGTCTGTCCATTTTTAAATGCCCCCCTTGTAAGCAGTGTTAGGTCATTACCACTTGCTGATTATAAAAGGACCTTCCTTCCAACCCCATTTGTGTTCCTCTAATATTTGTCTAATCTTTTATAAATCAGTGATAATATTGTACATTTTTATCTTGTATCCTTTTACCCTTTATTGCTTCAGTTGGGCAATCTCGGCTTTTCCATCCCTTTTTCCATCATTTTAGAAATCACTAATTTCTAGAATCTTATTGATAAAACTGCTCTGTACCCTCCCATGAATTTCCTGTAGTGTGGTGATCAGAACAGAATGCTCTTGTACAAATATGTTTTCTTGTACCCTGTTGTATATTGGATAAAATCATCTATTTTATTCTAGTTGTGGTCTTACCAGTTTTACTCAATGCTGCTAAAAGTCTCGAATTCTGTTTAAAAATTTTCAATAAGAATGCTCAGAGTTCCAACCAGAAAATATACATGAGAATTAAATAATATAGTTTGGGTCATTACTTCACTTTTTGTAACAGAGATATATTGTTAGTTATCATCCCAAGTAGCTGGAAATTTCTACAGAAGTGCAGATGTTCCAAAGTGGCTGATAGAATTTGATTTTTTTTACACATTGGGCTCACCATGAAAGCAAAGAACTGTGTAAATTCACCATCACGAATGCTTTCTCTTTTGCATTGACTTCAAAGGAGATTTGTGGGAGACTACAGTAATATTGATCAGTTTAGAATTGTTTGAACTATTTAATTTGAATAAAACATTTTAAGGTGTTTGAAAATTATTTTGAAATATAAAAAATTTAAGTGACTGAAAGCCGGTGACTCCGTTTTTGTCAGGTTAGACAGTCATTGCAGCTTAGTTTGATGAAGAACCACAGCCATTCCATTCATTCATTGCTGTCAATTAATCTTGTGCTTTTATCAGCATTTTCAAAATCTCCACATTTTAAATATTAACGGCAGCGGTTGCTTCACAATTTAATACAGAATATCACGGAATGCTAATAGTTTCAACAAAATAATTACTGCCAAGTCTAAACCAGTGTACAAAGACTAAAGAATAATTAGAGTGCAGTTTAAAACCTGGACAGAAAACGAAGTTTGAAAGTAGGAAAACTGCAAGCAGCAGTTGAAATGCAGAGCTGAAATGAGGCGGGAAGAATGGAGTTCAGAGACAGTAGAGCAAAAAGAAAATAGATCCAAGGATAGAATAGAGAACAAGGATATTCCAGAGAGAAATGAACCAAGCACACTCAAAAATAAAGGAGGAAGAGTAACTTCACCAGAAAAAGTGAGAGAGAAAAAAAACAAGCTGTCGACATTTGTGTAATTTATGTTGATGTATTGAGTCAGAACTTCACCACCATGGGTTGGGCGTGTAAAATGGATCAATTTTTAAGAAATCTCTTTACTTGAAGTTTTAAGTATGCCCAGGCTTTGTCCACCATTCCAGAAAAAAATCACAAGGAATGGCTACACATTTTCAAAATGATAAGGCGTAATGTTTTGCGCCATTAGTTTCTTCATTTCTAAAAAAAAATTAACTATCGTTTGAAACAACTGTCCTTTTCCAAATACCATCTGAAAAGATACCCTGGACAAAACTCTGAGACTTGAATTGGTATAATCTTTCAGAATGACCTAGGTTTAAAATCTGGTGAAACTGCAGTTGATTAGGTTATATGATATAATTACACTTTTTAAAGAATAATAAGATAAGCCAGCGTGGTTTTAACCAATACAAACTCAAACCACTGGCTCATTAAAGATATTCATCTCCCTGAGATTCAAATGACTAAATAGGTTGAATGTGCACGTTCTGAACTGTGATGTTCAATATTTGATCTGTGTTGAATCAGCTGATATTGCCATTGACAATGGGAATACTGTAGTTAGTGTTGCGACCACACAGGATGGAGGAAATAGCCTTGTTCCTTGTCCACATTGATCATTTTGAACTGGACACTTCCTGTGCACTATTAAAACTCACCATTCAGACTCCTGTACAAATTGTTGTAGGAAAAGAACCTCTAGGAACACTGCTTGATTCAGGAAAAAAAAATGTGAAAACTAGTACTGTTTTAAGTGATGACGAGAACAAAATCATTTGAAGCTTTTATTTTACTTTATTTCAGGGTATGGGCAGCAAGATTGAGACCAGCTGCCATTGTCCCACCTTTGCTCTGATTTTAGGATGCTTTATTCACCTGTGGCACAATTGTTGTGAATTTCTAAGCCATGTCAAAAGGGGTTGCAAACATTGGTGTGAAATGTTTAGCTTATGTCTCAGTTTGTGAAAGGTGACGGCAACCCATTGCAGCAGAATTAAGGTTTAAGATTGCTAACAGAAAAAAAGACATTCATTTACATTTTCAGATCGTCTTGAACTGTTCAGTCTCTATTATCCCACCTATAACATGCTATTGAGTTTGAAAATCCAGTAACGTAACTACTGAACCCATGACTTGTAGCATTTAATGAATGTTAAACTTTTCTCTCTTGGAAAATATGCTTGGTTTATTTATTAAATTTTAACCATATTGCACTCATTTCTGTAGCCAAATGTATATTATATAAACGAGGGCTAATCAGTTTCCTTTGAGGAAGTCTGTATTTCTAGTGCATAGCGAAAACCAACTTCACCCAGCTGAATACTGTTTGCAGTGTTTTCAAGCTGAAATGACCATGAACAACTGTTCATGCTCATTCAGATACCCAAGCACTGTGTAGGGAGATTTATAAAAGGTAGCTGATGTGTCATAAGCATTATAGTGTTGGAACTCACTTGCCTTGATGAAACTGGGGTAATCTGTAGATAGATAAATATAACCACCCCTTATTTATCAATACATTGGATTGAAGAAAAACATAGTTGTGTGATGATGAATCAAAGTGAAGATTTGGAAAATGGGCATTATGAACATTTGATATTAAAAAAAAAGACAGGAATTGTACAACAGTCTGGTCAGCATTTCCACCCACAGCCGTTAGCAGTATTGGTCTGTTTCATGTAGTTGAAATCTTTTGGGCACATTAGAACAATTGTTGATATTTTGCAAAGAAAGAAGAACTGAAGGAATGCCTCATAGGAACGAAGGAAGGAAAAGATGAGCAGTTTGGACAGGAAGGGAGCATTTTTTACTGGGAAAAGGAGGAGAGGAAGAGCACAACTGCACAATGAAGAGTAGAGATTCATTCAGTAGTGAGGGGAAAATATCTTCATGTCCTGGTAACAATTGATCACACAGCAATAACACTGAAAGCCTTTGAAATTTAAAAGCTGCAGATGCTGCAATTCTGAAATAAGCAACAAATACTAGAAAAGCTCAGCCGCTCACACAGCATCAGTGGAGAGAAATCATTAATTTTTAAGGCTATTGAATTTTCATTAGAACTGGAAATATTTAGAAAGGTGTATTAAACTGTGGAGAAGCGGGGGTGAATGGAGGCAACTAAGGGGATGTAAGATGGAGAAGGAAAAGAGGATGCAGAAGGTTTGTTTATGACATGTAATGCCTGGAAAAGGTATGAATAGAGGAAGGATGCAAAATTGAGGGAAAATACCCTGCTAGATCCTTGAGATGCAGAACATAGCAATTTCTGCAAATCTGATTTAGTAAAACCTATCAGGACAGCTTCCAAAGAGAAGTGTGTTTATTTGTCACATTGGAGCGCTTTCATCCCTAACGTCGAAGTACTCGAGATGGCAGAGGTCGACAGCATCGAGTCCACGCTGCTGAAGATCCAGCTGCGCTGGGTAGGTCACGTCTCCAGAATGGAGGACCATCGCCTTCCCAAGATCGTGTTATATGGCGAGCTCTCCACTGGCCACCGTGACAGAGGTGCACCAAAGAAAAGGTACAAGGACTGCCTAAAGAAATCTCTTGGTGCCTGCCACATTGACCACCGCCAGTGGGCTGATATCGCCTCAAACCGTGCATCTTGGCGCCTCACAGTTTGGCGGGCAGCAACCTCCTTTGAAGAAGACCGCAGAGCCCACCTCACTGACAAAAGGCAAAGGAGGAAAAACCCAACACCCAACCCCAACCAACCAATTTTCCCCTGCAACCGCTGCAACCATGTCTGCCTGTCCCGCATCGGACTTGTCAGCCACCAACGAGCCTGCAGCTGACGTGGACATTTACCCCCTCCATAAATCTTCGTCCGCAAAGCCAAGCCAAAGATACCTAGTCTAATGAGAAGGGTTCATCAGGTTAACGCTAACATGAGGTGGCCATATAAAGTAGAATAACAATCAAAGAGTGTAAAGTTACAATGGAGTTAAAAAAAACAATTTGTGCCAAGTAAGGGCATCATGATAGCTAGAGTTGGGATTCATTCACAGGTCTGTTGGCTGTGGGAAAGAAACTGTTTGTAAGCCTGTGGAAGCCGTTTTTCAAAACGAATGCCTTCTCAATGGGAGCAAGGCGAAGGCGGCATATCTGGGATGTTCATTATATTGGCTGCCTTTCCAGGTTGTGGAAGATTTAGAACGAGTCCTGTCCTGAGCTGCGTTCAAATGAAAATGAGAAACAAAATAGTCTTTGTGAGAAATTGAGGAAAACCTCTCTAATGACCTTTGCTGGGGTTTTGGAACATTGTTTTGTGTGTCTTGTTTATAAATCTGAACTCTGATTAGTTTCTGGTTATGTAGATGATTGAATGATACAGCCATAGGGATAAATGTAACAAAGTGTATTACTGCATTTGAAATTTAATGTGATTTCTCCCTGTGTGCCACAATAGGGGAACATTTCAGACTCTAGGAACTCAAGAACCAGAGAATGCTATAGCACAGAAAACAGGCCATTCACCCCTTCTAGTCTGTACTGACCACTATTTTGCTAGTCCCACTGACCTCCTACTCCATAACCCTCTAGACCTCTCCCATCCATGTATCTATCCAATCTATTCTTAAAACACACAATCGTGACCGTATTCGTCACATCAGATGGCAGCCCATTCCAAACTCCCATCACTCTCAGTGGAAAAACCTTCCCCCAATATTCCCCCTAAACCTTTACTCTTTCAGCTTAAACCTCTTGTCTTTATTTTCCCCAATCTAAGTGAATAAAGCCTACTTGAAAGCACTCTGTCTAAACCTCTCATAATCTTCTAAACCTTTCAAATCTCTCCTCATTCTTCTTCACTCCAAAGAATAAAGTCCTAACCTGTTTAATCTTTCCCTGTAACTCAACTCCTGAAGACCCAGTAACATCCTAATAAATCTTCTCTGGACTTTTTCAATCTTATTAGGTGACCAGAACTGCACACAATATTCCAAATTTGGCCTCACCAATGTCTTAAACAACCTAAACATAACATCCCAACTCCTATACTCAATCTTTCTTCTTTGGCTTGGCTTCGCGGACGAAGACTTATGGAGGGGGTAAATGTCCACGTCAGCTGCAGGCTCGTTTGTGGCTGACAAGTCCGATGCGGGACAGGCAGACACGGTTGCAGGGGAAAATTGGTTGGTTGGTGTTGGGTTTTTCCTCCTTTGCCTTCAGTCCTGTCTACCTGTGATGCCACCTTCAGGGAACAATGTATCTGTATTCCCAGATCCTTTTGTTCCTCTGCACTCCTCAGTGCCCATTTACTGTGAATGTCCTACCTTGGTTTGCCCTTTCAAAATGCTTCACCTCACAATTGTCTACCTTAAGCTCCATCTGCCATTTTTTGGCCCATTCTCCCGATTGGTCCAGATCGCTCTGTAAGCTTTGAAAATCTTCTTTGCTGGTCACAACACCTCCTATCGTTGTGTCATCAGCAAACTTGCTGGTCCAATATACTACATTATTACCACAACAAACAACAATGGTCCAACACAGAATCTTGAGGTACACCACAATTCACAGACCTCCACGTTGATTTAATTTTCTGCTAGCCGTGTAAAATAAATATTTTAAAAATCGTCATTCAGTACAGGTACTCCCTGACTTGCGACCATAATTGGGACTGAAGGATTGGTCGTGTATCAAAATGGACACAAGTTGGAATTTTGCCTGCACGCATCGTAACCAAAATTTTAAAGCAAATTTTGAAACAACTAATTGCATTTGACAAACTATAACAGGATACAGGGAATGTAAGTGCCAAAATGTGTAGAGTCGGCATTTGTTAGTCGGTGTCCCGAGGTCCGTCGGCTGGGTGTGGCCATCTTGATTCCTGTGCGCATGCGCGAGTCTTCGGTTAGTGCATGCACAGTGGATTCACCTATTGGAGTTTGCTTAACTCTCACGCATGTTCCAACTGAACTCCAATACACAAACCCACCATGCATGCGACAACCACAGACTCACGCATGCATGCAGGAATCAAGATGGCAGCGCCCAGCCAACAGTCCGCAGGACACCGACTAATAAAGTAAGTACCCACATTGTGGCTCTTATATGCCCTATATCCCTGTTATAGTTTGCCATAAACTACATAAATTTTGTATTTTTTCTGACATATATATTTTATAAATTCAGTCATGTTTGCGGATGGACCTGTCGCATAGGTCGCAAGTCGGGAAGTACCCGTAGATAAATTATAGCTTAAAGCATGGTTTTCAAACTGCCCCCCTTAACTCACATTCCACTTTAAGTAATCCTTATGTCATAAGTGCTCTGTGATTAGTAAGGGATTGCTTAAGGTGGTATGTGAGTGAGAAGGGAAGGTTGAGAATCACTGCTCTAGACATGATTGTTACTGAAAAATTTTGCTTGAGAAAAATTGTCATTGGCCCATTTCCTTTGGAGTTACGAAACTGTTCACATAACAAGTCAATTAGGTACGATTAAAACAGTAATTTTCAAACCCTTTTCTTCCACCCACATACCACCTTAAGCAATCCCTTACTAATCACAGAGCATTTAAGGCATAGGGACTGCTTCATGTGGAAAGTGAATTTATGGAGGCAGTTTGAAAACACCACTGGCTTAAAGAACTAAATGAGGGTCGTAGTGAAGCTTTCGTTCAAGAAGAGATACTTCAAAAGTTAAATATGATTAAATAGTGAATATTCACAATAAACTTTTTGGGAGAACAGAGGACATAAAATGGCAATTCTCAGTTGTTCAAAAAATTATGTGCAGTAGTTGAATAACTGACTTCCTTCAAATAGAAAATGTTATCTTAGAATGAAAATGTTCATTTCACGTGACCAAGAAAATTGAATTAGAAAAGATAACGCTTGATCTCATTTTCCTCGTTAAATAATGTTTTTAATCAAATTGCGTACGTGGGTTAATATATCTGTGGCTGGGTGTGAAAACATTTGTAAGACTAGCATATGATTTTCTCACTGAATGCTAAAATACTGTTACTCAGTAACAAATAACTAAAATAAAACCGTAAAGTAGATGCAGTATTTGAGTAATGCTATTAATTGGTCACCTTAAATTGCTCTTACAATTCATGAAAAACTGTGACCACAAGTTCTTTGCTGTTATGCAGAAAAAAAATGTTTACCCAGATATGGCCAGAGTTGAGAGACAGAATAGAAATGTATAAAACCATGCTGGGTACAGTTCAGTGCAAAATTGCACGAGAAAAAGACCCAAGTCGTGAAGTTAGATGATGGTATGCTGTGATGATCTTCCTTGGATCATTTTTTTTTCTTTTGAAATTTGTAATCTGTAACCTTTTTTTTTAAATTGCACACAGGGGATTATAAAATAACCATATTATCTACGTACATTTTCTGAAATACAAATTTGTATAAATCTCTAGTTTTCCTAAAATTCAGTAAGGAATAGGTGAGACTAATAACAGTTCGGAAACATGCAGGAAATTACTGTCACATTTGTTGCAGGAGGTAACATTTAAGTATGCAGATCAGATCAATTCTATACCAACTCCCTGAAGGGCTGATTACGATGTAATAATTGGGTATGATAGGAAGAGGAAGGCGACAATTCCCTTTAATTGAGAACAATTTATTTTACTTAAATTAAGTATATCCTATCTGAATAAATGTAAAAATTACCCAACAGAGGAATTAATAGTTAATGGCATTACAACTGATACATCTTTTTAAAAAGTTCCTCATTGATCCATGTGCCTTTGTGTGCTGTTTTGATTTTCCTTTTTAAGTTCAATTCAGTTTGAAACCATGCAGTTCATAAAAGTCCGAGGGTTAACCACTGGAGAGAGTAGAGTAAGTTAATTGCCTGATGACATTAAGGTCACATTCATTGATGTCAGTACCTTCAGGCCTGAGAAAGAAATCTAGTTAAAGTTCTTGATCCTGTTCATATTTCATTGTCCACAGATGTGTGGAAGCTGATTGAGGATTGAATCAGAGCTCGTTCTGATATTCCCCACATTTAGTCCTCTGTGGCTGTGTGTTAACTTGGCAGAAATAGGAAATTCCCAATTGGTCAAGATATTGAGTGCAGAAGAGGAAATTGAACAAAAATCAACAAAGAATACTTGCTCCTTTTAGATCATGTGTGTTCTGCCCAATGTAAAAATAGATGGTTTGTCACAATGTGTACTGCTTTTGAGCACAATACATTGGATGGAAGATACTGCAGCACTTTCTTTGTTTAGTAGTATCTGCATCTGTATCTAATATGCAATCCATATTTGAGTAATTTTCCTCTAATTTTAAGTTTCTGTAAAAGAAAAACTGCAATTTGGTGATGTACTTGACAATATCAGTTCCTCCTATATTTAATAATGCCAAAGTGTGCTCAGCATAGACCCACATTGATCACCGAGGGAAGTGATCCAATGACCTTTTTGTAGAATCATAATAAAACATGAAGCATTGAATCCAATACTGGTATGAAGGACAGGGTTATTCACGTCCCATGGTTGTGCCTCAAGATGAAAACTTTTTTTAAATTTTAGTTTTAAATTTTAACTGTCTGGAAAGAGTTTAGATGTTCTCCCTGTGATCTGCAAGGGTTTTCTGTGGTTGCTCCGATTTTCTTCCACCCTCCAAAACGTACGAGGTTGAAAGATTCATTGGGTGTAATCGGGTAGCACAGGTTTCATGTGTGTTCTGCTCAATGTAAAACTAGATGGTTGGTGGATCATTAAAAAGTTAACATTTAAAATTCAATTATGAAAGAAAACCAGACTTTTAAAGTGGTGATTAGAGACATACATTTTCTAGAAAACCATGCCCTTTAATTGCTTTGTTTGGTTTCTCTCAAGAAGAAGTTACACCCTTCACTTCAACCCAATAAAGAATTCTAGCTTTTACCTCATTGATAGCCAGACGACCAATTCTGATGAAATGGAAAGATAATTCTTCTCCTACTCGTATGCAATGGTTGCATCATATTATGTCTTACTTTTAAGTTTGGAGAAAATTAGATATAGCATTAAAGATTTCAGGGGGTTGAATTCGACAAGATATGGGACCCATTCATGGATTACTATCACAACTTAAAGATTTGCTGTATATTTCTGTGTATAAGTCAACTGGCATATAAGTCAACTAAAATAAAACCGTAAAGTAGATGCAGTATTTGAGTAATGCTATTAATTGGTCACCTTAAATTGCTCTTACAATTCACAATTCCTTTTCAGCCTCACTTAAAATTTTATGGTATATCAGGCATATAAATCGACCCCCACTTTCTGGCCGCCTGGGGTGCCCCGTTGACAGGTATACAAATTGACCCCCAAAGCTTGCAGTACCTGAGATGGGCCATTGACCGGCGTACACGTCGACCCCCATACATCGCGCAGATTGATCTGCTGGGCATTGGCTGGAGGTGATTGCTATCATGGAGGGTCCTTCAACACAACGCAGCATGCGACGAAAATATGAAGCAACCTTAAAGTTGAAATGACCATGAAAACCAACAACTGTACTGCTGCAAGAAAATTTGATGTATATGAAAAGTTTGTTAGAGATTGGAGGAAGAAAGAAGAGACTTTAAAAATGCACAAAGACAATGTTCTTTGAGGAAAGGAATCACTCATTGGCCAGAGTTCTAAAATCACGTTGCAGAATGGGTAAGTGAACAGAGGCAAGATTGCTACACAGTCACCTGAAATAAAATAAGAACATTTGCACTGTATTGGGCCAAGTCGTAGCTCAGTGATAATTTTGAGGCTACAGTAGGCTGGTGCAATCATTTCATGAACAGGAAAAATCTGATATTATGCCAAAAAAAACAAAAATTGCACAGAAACTACCAAAAGATCTTGATCATTAAGTTGTAAGTTTTCACCAGTTTATTATACGGAACAGGCAGAAACACCAGTTTGCATTTGAAAATATCGGAAACATGGATGAAATCCTAATGAATTTCGGCATGATAGGTAATAGAATGGAAAGGTGTTAAAACCAGACAGACCGACCACAAAAGAACCAGGTTTACCATGGTGTTATCATGAATAGACCGATGGGACAAAGTTAAGACCCATGATAATCTTCAAAAGCAAAATTAAATGGAAAATGAAATTCCCTGTGGGTATTTTTGTACATTTTCATGAGAAAGAATGGATGGATGAAAATGGTGTAAAACTATGGACCGACAATGTGTGGAACAGGCAGCCAGGCGGTTTACACAAAGAACGGAGTTTGCTGGTCTGGGATATGTTTCGTAGCCACTTCACTGAGAAGACTAAAAATAGATTAGCTCTAGATAATACTTACATGGCAGTTATCCCAGGTGGTTTGACATTTATATTGAAGCTTCTCAATATCTGCTTGAACAAGCCATTCAGAAGACAATGTTGGCAAGGAATGGAATACATGGATGCCGAGTGCAGAAAAGTTGTTTACAAAAGGCAGGGGAATGCGTGTTGCATCCCTGGATATGCTGTGTAACTTTGAGGTCAAGGCATGTGACAAACTTAAAGTAGAGACTTTGATAAAATCATTTAATGAGTGCAGTATTGCTTGTGCAATTGGGACACTGATGACGAAGCTGAAACTGCCTCATCAGATACAGATTGGGACCCATATATGACCGTTTAAAGGGTGAGAGTATGGATGTGCTTGCATCATCTTTGCTTTAGATGATGAGAGCAAGAATGATTTTGAAGGGTTCTAAATGTGTTGTTTTTGGACAATGATAGCAATTTTGAAGGGTTCTATTTGTATTTTCAAAAAGGATCTAAATGAAAATCTGTCGCAGTCAGGTTTTTATTTGGTCTTTCAAGAGTCGACTTATACACTGGATCAGCGCGGATTGGATTTTGTGCTGAATTTAAGATCTCAAAAGTATATCTGGCATATAAGTCGACCACCATTTTTTTTGGAGAGATTTTTGAGGTTTCACGACTCAACTTGTACACTGAAATATATGGTAGTTATGTAAACGCTCTGAGGATTCCCTGTCTGATGTAGTGATTCGATTCATATCTACTTACTATATGCAGGTTAATCTTGTTTTGTGAGAAAAGCCAAGGGCAGAAAAGACCATTTAACCTATAGCTCACTAACTGTCAAACAGTAATACTGGACTGCATTTTCGACTGTGATATGGGGAGAAAGCCAGTGAATGATTGCATTTGTATGAAGCTTGCTCAGACCTGAGGGGTCAAATGGCCTCCATTTGAGCTTTTGTGTAGTCGGAGTGTCTTATTCCCTTTGTTCAAACATCAATTTATGTCAGTTTATATATTTTTGGTTTCATTGAGGCATGGCGATTTTACTACTGCTCAATATTTTATGCAGACGTTTCTCTGCCTCTCCCCAGCAAATTCCTGGCCTATTGAGCTTTGGGTCCACTTCAGTGTGTCACGATTATTCTCCCTCGAAGTATAAATCATTCTGTTCTTCTTGTTCTGCAGGCAGTTGCTGGGAGCTGTACACCACTACCCAGTGTGTCTCACTAATTTTATTTTTCATTGCTTCTTTTTATCCCAGTGGGTAAATGACCTCTGCTCAGTGCTCCTCTCTGTGGGACAGACTAAGAATAGGAGCCTGCCACAAGAGGCTATGGTGCAAATACATAACACCTAAAGCAATCCTCGCACTCTCTTTTTGGTATATCAGTTTTAAATTCCCTGCACATTTTCTCAGAAAGAGCCTCAATATGAAAAGTAACTTCTCATGAGTAAATGTTTTATTTTTACAGAGAGATAAAAGTGGTGTTTGTTGCTTGCACTTAACTTATGATATAAACATCTAATCTTGCAACTAATTCTTATCTCATCCATTTGCAACATTAATACAAAGCATGAACATATGTAATGGTTATCATAATCTTAGATAGTTAGGTTAAAGTATGTTCTATTTCAGCATTTCCAAGGCTGTTTATTGGTTGCACGCAGCAGAAATTGCGATATGAGCTCTCCAATCCCCAGTATAATTTCTTACACTTCAAAATGTGAAGGGAACTGTGCCCTGATTCTTTAAAATATATGCAACAAGTGCTGAAGACAAAACCTGTTCTTTGAAATTAAAATAAAAAGCTACTGAAATAATATACGGCATTAGAGTATATTTTGTCAATAGAGCTAATGATTGCAGTGATTTAACTATTTTGATATCCCCACCCCCCCCCCCCCCATTAATTACTGTCATGTTGTGCTGCATTTATAAAGATACAGGAATTGAGTTACAGGGAAAGGTTAAACAAGTTAGGACTTCATTCCCTGAAGTGTAGAAGAATGAGGAGAGATTTGATGGAGGAATTTAAAATTATGAGGGAAATAGACACTGTAAATGTTGCTAGGCTTTTTTCCACTGAGGGTAGGTAAGTTACAAACCAGAGGACATTGAAAGGAGAAAAGTTTAGGGGCACATGAGGGGGAACTTCTTCACACAGAGAGTGGTGGGAGTGTGGAATGAGCTTCCAGCTAAGGTGGTGAATGTGGGCTCAATATTAACATTTAAGAAGAATTTGGGCAGGTACATGGATGGCTATGGACTAGATCAGTGGGACTAGGCCAAAAAAAATGGTTTGGCACGGACTAGAAGGGCAGAATAAACTGTTTCAGTAGTGTTCTTTGGTTCTCTACTTTGATCCAAAAATTGATGAATAGAAACTGGTAGTAAATGGTACTGATGCTTCCTTTAGCAGGACACACATTGCTGCCAAATTTGAAGAAAAAGTTGATTTGCACTTAACAAATATTGGATTTAAATGAATGTAAAGACAAGATACTCGTATAGCTAACAGTATTGGAGCTTAGCTGAGACACTACTGAAAGGAGTAAATCCACAAAACAACCCATGAGAAAATAAGAAAGAGGAGCAGGTGTGGGCAGTCTGGCCCATCAAACCTGCTCCACCACTCAACAAGGATATTGGCTGATCTGTCCAGGGACTCAGTTCCATTTACCTATCTTTTCCCCATGGTCCTTAATTCTCCTGCTATCCAAAGTCTATTTCTTCTTTGGCTTGGCTTCGCGGACGAAGATTTATGGAGGGGGTAAAAAGTCCACGTCAGCTGCAGGCTCGTTTGTGGCTGACAAGTCCGATGCGGGACAGGCAGACACGATTGCAGCGGTTGCAAGGGAAAATTGGTTGGTTGGGGTTGGGTGTTAGGTTTTTCCTTCTTTGCCTTTTGTCAGTGAGGTGGGCTCTGCGGTCTTCTTCAAAGGAGGTTGCTGCCCGCCAAACTGTGAGGCGCCAAGATGCACGGTTTGAGGCGTTATCAGCCCACTGGCGGTGGTCAATGTGGCAGGCACCAAGAGATTTCTTTAGGCAGTCCTTGTACCTTTTCTTTGGTGCATCTCTGTCACGGTGGCCAGTGGAGAGCTCGCCATATAACACGATCTTGGGAAGGCGATGGTCCTCCATTCTGGAGACGTGACCCATCCAGCGCAGCTGGATCTTCAGCAGCGTGGACTCGATGCTGTCGACCTCTGCCATCTCGAGTACTTCGACGTTAGGGGTGTAAGCGCTCCAATGGATGTTGAGGATGGAGCGGAGACAACGCTGGTGGAAGCGTTCTAGGAGCCGTAGGTGGTGCCGGTAGAGGACCCATGATTCGGAGCCGAAAAGGAGTGTGGGTATGACAACGGCTCTGTATACGCTTATCTTTGTGAGGTTTTTCAGTTGGTTGTTTTTCCAGACTCTTGTGTAGTCTTTCAAAGGCGCTATTTGCCTTGGCGAGTCTGTTGTCTATCTCATTGTCGATCCTTGCATCTGATGAAATGGTGCAGCCGAGATAGGTAAACTGGTTGACCGTTTTGAGTTTTGTGTGCCCGATGGAGATGTGGGGGGGCTGGTAGTCATGGTGGGGAGCTGGCTGATGGAGGACCTCATTTTTCTTCAGGCTGACTTCCAGGCCAAACATTTTGGCAGTTTCCGCAAAGCAGGACGTCAAGCGCTGAAGAGCTGGCTCTGAATGGGCAACTAAAGCGGCATCATCTGCAAAGAGTAGTTCACGGACAAGTTTCTCTTGTGTCTTGGTGTGAGCTTGCAGGCGCCTCAGATTGAAGAGACTGCCATCCGTGCGGTACCGGATGTAAACAGCGTCTTCATTGTTGGGGTCTTTCATGGCTTGGTTCAGCATCATGCTGAAGAAGATTGAAAAGAGGGTTGGTGCGAGAACACAGCCTTGCTTCACGCCATTGTTAATGGACAAGGGTTCAGAGAGCTCATTGCTGTATCTGACCCGACCTTGTTGGTTTTCGTGCAGTTGGATAATCATGTTGAGGAACTTTGAGGGACATCCGATGCGCTCTAGTATTTGCCAAAGCCCTTTCCTGCTCACGGTGTCGAAGGCTTTGGTGAGGTCAACAAAGGTGATGTAGAGTCCTTTGTTTTGTTCTCTGCACTTTTCTTGGAGCTGTCTGAGGGCAAAGACCATGTCAGTGGTTCCTCTGTTTGCGCGAAAGCCGCACTGTGATTCTGGGAGAATATTCTCGGCGACACTAGGTATTATTCTATTTAGTAGAATCCTAGCGAAGATTTTGCCTGCAATAGAGAGCAACGTGATTCCCCTGTAGTTTGAGCAGTCTGATTTCTCGCCTTTGTTTTTGTACAGGGTGATGATGGTGGCATCACGAAGATCCTGAGGCAGTTTACCTTGGTCCCAACAAAGCTTGAAAAACTCATGCAGTTTGGCATGCAGAGTTTTGCCGCCAGCCTTCCAGACCTCTGGGGGGAGGGTCTATTTATCGGTGTCTTATAAAGTCTATTTATCGGTGTCTTAAATACATTTAGTCAGGCATCTAATTCTGGTCAATTCTAGTTAAAGTATTAATGTTCTTGATTATAGACCAGAGTTGCTGGCAAAGTAGTGAGGGTTTTGACCCCATTGTTGTTTAATTCAATGTCTGTTACATTTCACGTATTTTTGCACATCATGCAGATTAGCCCAAAGGTGTAGGTGATGTACTTGTCCCTGATTGACTCATGAGATTAATGATGGCCTGAGCTTTCCTGTCAAATCTCCCATCACTCTCATAGGCCTAACTCCAATAATAACTCTCTTTTTTCCTCCATTGCCTTTTATTTGAAAGGCTCATTTCTTTTCTTCTGCTGTTACCTTATTTTTGAGAATTCACAAATATCAGTGTTCAAGTTTTCTTTAATTTATCTTGTTGGTTGGCTTTACTTTTTGGTAACAGATGGGTTGTGGACTTGCAAGCCCGGTGATTTCAGTGCTATTGTGTCATGGTTCCCACTATTTTTTTAAATTGAGAGATGCTTCCCACTCTCTGAAGGTCATGCCCATTTTCATTCTTACTACCTCTTGAAAAAGAGTCATCACAACAAAATAGTAAAGGAATGGGTGAAGAGGTGAAAGCAGGAAATAAAGCAAGAGGAAAAATCTAGAAGAGTACAAAGATAATCTATTGGAAGGGATGAGGATGGGAAATCTCAGAAGAAGAAATTAGGTATGGTGAATAATTTGTAAATAGGATGCCTGTGAGGAAGGATTAGGGAATGTAATGCATAGAAGATTTACACAAACAACAGGAAGGTTGAGGAAGACTGGAAAGGTGAGAGAGTGCCATCATGTGCAGCCAGTTGACAGTATGAAGCTGGAGACACATGAGAGACTGCAGATGCTACTGGAGGAACTCAGTGGGTTGAGCAGCATCAGAGAAAGAATAATAATTGCCTATGTTTCAGGCTGGAACCTTTCATCCAGTCTTGAAGTTGTTGCTTAATATAAAGCCTTCTCTTAGCCTCCTCTCCCTCTCTGCTTCTGCCATTGAGCTCTTGATGAAATGGTCATGAGAAAATGCTGCTTCTTCATTCCTTGGTTCTGGATCCTCCAAAATATTCCGTATGGTATTCATACTGGAGGTGTGGGAGAGTGTGCTTAAGGAGGAGATTTTTGAAGAAGAACTGTCTTAAATTTAATTAGGTCTGGTTGTGTGAGTATGGAGGGTGAAGATTATTCCATGCTTTAATTGTACGGGGTGAAGAATGAATTGCTGTACACATCTGTCTTGGAAGATGGCACTACATATTGGGTTGCATGCCCTCGTCTGCTGCTAGCAGGCTCGGGTTTGGTGTAGAATTGGTAGTCTATATCGAGCTGGCAGTTTACATTTTGTAAAACTAGGTTAGGTGGTGTGCTTCACGTCTGTCTTGGAGAGTGCTCCACTTTCCAAACTCTCACAAACCTACAGTTCCCTTCATTTGCCGAGGTGGCTTTGGGATCACTTTTGATTACTTTCCCCTGTCCTCTTGGTTGCCTTTTATCATTGGACACAAATGTCAGTTTCAAGGCTCTAGTTCTGGGAATGCAAATGACAGAGCCTACCTATCAGATGTAGTGCGCAGTAATTATCCCTCAATGCAGAGCTGCTGGACAATATTGTTTCATTAAAAATCCAGGCAGCAGCCTGGATAGAAGGCATTCTTGGATTGGAAACCCCAAGGAAAAATAAACTGCTCCACAGGTCCTAAAGCTAAGGTCCAATAGAAAACTCATGACCTAAAGAAAAAAAAATAGTGGATGAAGGAGAGCAGGAAGTTCAGCAACTCACTGGTTTGACATGTTCAAATTCTTCAGTGCTGTCAAGACCTTTTACTCCCCAAAGGCCCATCCCACTAAGAGGGAAGAATGGAGGTGAACATTTTGAAGAATAGAATTAAAGTTAGTGCCTACCTGATGGAGCACATGAAAGAACTTTTCAACCATGACTGAGTCCTTGTATTGTATGTCCTTGATTCAATCCACAGCAAAGAGATCAACCTTTTGCCCACCCATAACCAAAAATTTGGAGAAGCCATACGACAGCTGAAAGGCAAGAGCAGAATGGATCTCTGCTGATGTTCTAAAACTTGGCAGATAGTTACTTCAATCCCAAAGTCTTAAGCTCTTCTTATGTACATGAGGGGATGCCAGGATATCCATCAAAGAAATTTGGATACAATATCAAAAACTCTTCTTTGCCTTTTGTCTCCTCTGTGATGATGTGTAAAGTCAATAGGTCCACAGCATTTCCAATCACATTGCAGACCAGTATCAAGCTCACAACCTCTGACACAACAATGCTGCATCTCAAGATTCCTGGTGGAGTGGAGTTAAGCAAATAGGAAACTATACAACCTATCTTGCCTCTATGCCAGAACCAAATGTCACTCGACGTTCAATCAATGAGGTGTAATAGGTGGATGACACATGCCTATGTGTAGATTAGGAGGCCATAGCTCCAAGTCATTATTGACTTATTTACGAAAACATTTAAGAGGGTGGGTCTTGCACTCAATCGACATAAAACAAAGATGATCCACCAAACCTGCCTCTGTTTTAGAACAATAAAGTTTCATGCTGAGACCTTAAAAAATGTGGATATCACACTAACCATCTCTCAACAAGTTATGAGATTCATAATCTCCTTTACTGTACAGCATAGTCCTTGGGCATCCAAGGATATTCAAGACCTCTAATCTCCTGGGAAGCAGTGATCCCTGGCTTCCTGTGTGCATCTGAGATGTGGACTTCCTACAGCAAGCACTGAAAGTATTGGAGATACTTATTTTCTTGTAGTTGTATAAACAAGTCAATGTACTTGAATCATGAATAATAAAATCTAAGAATATACTGGAGTAATCAACATATCAGGCCTTCAGCCCCACTCGTCCATCCTTTTTTTTTCAAACTTTATTTAAAAGATAGTGGGGAAAAAAACCATAACATGCAGTATCGAAATAATCAAGAAAAGATTTTATAATAATACCCCTCCCACCCCTACAGCCAACTCCCTTAAGGGGAGCAAAAAAAAAGATTATATATATAAAAAGAAAAAGATTATGAATATTAATAACATTTCAAAGTATATCTAAATGCATATATTTCAAATACAGAGACCAGTTACTAACAAAAGAAGAAGAATTATAAGTAATTTTTTCCATGACAATACATACTTCCAATTAATTGTGCCAATGTGATATATTAATCTCAGTATCATCTTTCCAAGTACTAGCAACACATTTACGCACTACTGATAACACCAAACGTACAAAAGCAATTTGAATTTTGTCCAATCCCATTCCCCTTAACGAGTACAAATTTCCCAACAAAAAAATCGTTGGATCTAACAGTAATATAAAATTATATAATTTTTCTAAAACTACTTTGATTCCTTGCCAAAATGACTGAACTTTAACGCAAGTCTAAACGGCATGTAGAAAAGTTCCAATACATGAACCACATCTAAAACAAGAATTCAAATTACTAAACCCATATTTTTTTAGCTTTTCCGGGGTCAAATATAATTGATGTAAAAAATTATAATTATCCATTCCATATCATACATTAGTCAATTTAATTACATAGTCCTGACACATATTCGCCCAATCATCTTCGGGAAAAATAAATACTAAATCACTCCCATTTAAGTTTAGATTTCACCCAATCTGACTATCCATACTATCTTGTAACAAATTATACATAACTGAAACATAACCCTTCTTCGGTACAGAGGAAATCAAAGATTCAAATCTCAACAAAGTTGGTAAAATCATCCCTCTATCAGAATTATCTTTTATCAAAGCTCTAAGTTGATAATACACAAACAAAGAATTTACAGGTATATCAAATCTTTCTCTCAATTGATTAAAAGAAAGAAATTGTCCCTCTACAAAACAATCTTGCATTATCTTTATACCTTTAGAATCTCAAATCTTTAAATGATTATTAAACATTGAAAAAGGAATAAGCTGATTATTATACGATGGAGTTAAAATTGATAGTTTATCTTTCGACCCTAACACCCTATTTTTTAAAATCCAAATCTTTAACAAATGTTTCAATATCGGCATATCATATTGCTGTAACAAAATCAAATTCCAACAAAATATAAATTCATGTATCTCAACCCTAGAAATACACGCCATCTCCACTTTTGCCCAGTTTGGAGGCTGATCTCAATCCATCAATCTACTAACAAACTTCAACTGGGCCGCTTCATAATAGTTTTGAAAATGTGGTAATTGTAATCCGTCCAATGCATACTTCCACGTAAGTCTATGCAACGCCACTTGAACTAATTTACCTTTCCATAAAAACTCTCTCACTGCTATATTCAAATCTTGAAAAAAGCCCTTAGAAAGTAAACAAGGTATTGACTGAAATAAATATTGAATTTGAGGAAAAATATTCATTTTAATACAATTAACCCGACCAATCAGTTAATGGAAGATCTTTCCACTTAATCAAATCTACTTTAATCTTTCTTAATATAGTTACATAATTTAATTGACATAATGATTGATAATTAGTATCCATAAACACACCTAAATATTTAATTTTACTTGTCCACCTTAATTTTGTAATAGTTTTAAATTCACAGTAATCTCCTACTCCAACTGGTAAAATTTAACTTTTATCCCAATTAACTTTATATCCCGCTAATTCTCCAAATTTCAACAAACACTCTTGCAATTGTTTCAATGACCTTTCCGATTCCGTCAAGTATACCAACACGTTGTCCGCAAATTAATTAATTTTATATTCTTCATTCTTAACCCTCATCCCTCTAATTTCTTCATTTTGTCTAATAGCCTGAGCTAACAGTTCAATAGCCAACGCAAATAAGGCTGGTGACAATGGGCAGCCCTGCCGAGTTGAACGAGTCAATTTAAATGGTGATGAAATCTGTCCATTTGTCACCACCCTAGCAATCGGGTTCGTATATAAAGCCTTTATCGAACCAATAAAAAATGGGCCAAATTTAAATTTCTCTAACACTTTAAATAAAAATTCCACCCAACCCTATCAAAAGCTTTTTCTGCATCTAATACAACCACCATAGGATGATTAGGTTGCTTTCAAAATGCGTTGACCAAAGTAATTAATCGAAATATATTGTCCTGTTTGATCAATATGTACGAATTTGGGTAAATATTTAGCAAGTATATTAGCTAATACTTTAGCAATAATTTTATAATCTAACATTTAATAAAGAAATAGGTCTATATGAAGAAACTTTTAATGGAACTCTATTTTTTTGGAATGACACTTGAACATGATTCTGGAAACTTCTGATCTTCAGTAACTTGATTCAACATTTCTCCAAATTCATTAGAAAAATCATCATAAATGAGTTTATAAAATTCCACAGGGAATCTATCATCCCCTGGGGACTTTCTATTAGGCATTTCCTGAATAGCTTCCTTATCCTTAAATGGAGATTCCAATTCCTGAACATCATTTCCATCTAATACCAGTAACTTTAATTTAGATAAGTAAGAATCAATAGAACCATTATCCTGTTTTCCCTCAGAAGCATATAATTTCAAATAAAATGAATAAAACTGGTCATTAATTTCCTGAGGTTTATAAGTAACTTTTGAATTCTTCTTAACAGCATTAATAGTCCGAGATGTCTGTTTAGCTTTCAATTGCCAAGCAAGTACCTTATGAGCTCTTTTCCCCAACTCATAATAACATTGTTTAGATCGATTAATTAAGCGCTCAAACTGATAAGTTTGTAAAGTATTATAATGTAATTTCAATCTCGCTAATGCAACTTTTTTTTATCTTCTGTCACACCTTTCTGAAAATCTTTCTCTAACTCAGCGATCCTATTTTCTAACTCTAAACTTTCTGCCACATATTGTTTCTTAACTTTCGTAGAATAACTAATAATCTGCCCCCTCAAATAAGCTTTTAAAGCATCCCATATTACAAAATGACTATCCACAGAATTAACATTTTCAGTCAAAAATAAAGAAATATGCTCTTTAACAAAAGTAACAAACTCTGATTTTTTTCAATAACATTGCATTAAACCTCCATCTAAACGACAGACGTACTACCTCCAAACTTTCACAAGAAAAAAGTAATAATGAATTAACTGATATAACTCTACTTTTATATTCAGCTCATAATACTCTACCTTGTAAATGTGCTGATACCAAAAATAAATCAATTCTAGAAAATGAATCATGTCTTGAAGAATAAAAAGAGAAATATTTCTCTGTAGGATTAACTTTTCTCCAAATATCCACCTTATTTAAATCTTTCATTAACGCATTAATTTGTTTTGCCATCTTTAATTTCCTTATACTTTTTGGATTTCTGTCCAATAAAAGGTCGAGAACACAATTAAAATCACCACCAACTAAAACATTTTCATTAGTTTGAGTTAACAATATAAAAGCTTCTGAAATAAACCGCTCATCATCTATATTAGGGGAATAAAGATTCAGCAAAGTCCAAGATTCAGCAAAAATTTTACAGTTCACTGCCAGTATACCCCTCTGAAGATTCCAATTCAAATGGTAATTTTTTTTATGAATCAAAATCGCTACTCCTCTTGCCTTAGAATTAAAAGAAGAAGAAAAAACATGACCAACCCAATCGCTTTTCAATTTCAAATGTTCTTTTTCAGTCAAATGTGTTACTTGTAAAAAAGCAATATTAATTTTCTTTTTTTTTTATAAAAGCCAATATTCTCTTTCTCTTAATTGGATTATTTAATCCTTGAACATTAAGAGTTGAAAAATTCAATGTAGACATCCTTTTTAACTACTAATATATTTACACACTATAAAATAATGCTCCCCTCTATGATTTTTCAAAAAAAACCCTTAAAAACAAAAAAAAACAAAAAAACACACACAAAAAACCACGCAAAGGTAGCAATACCCTAAAAATCTGGGTGTGGTAAATCCACTAGTGGCAGATGACTGTCAAAGTTTTCAGTGTCATCCACCCTCCCAGCCAGATACATATTTATTATTTAATTAAACACAATAAACTATTGTCCATATATTCAGCCCAATGATTCCATGCCCAACAACTGCTCCGGATCTTCAACATCAAGAAGACTTTGTGTCAACTCTTCTTTCTTTCCATACCATGTCCATTTCAATTTACCCTCCTCTTAGGAGACAATGGAGGAGAATGCCCATTTCTTCGCAGTTCCGGCAAAGAATTAGCAAAAATCAAAGCATCATGATCATTCTCAAAGAATTGAGATTGAAAGTTTCCATAAAAAAACCTTCAAAATTGCAGGATAACGAAAAGCAAACTTATAGCCTTTTCGCCACAAAACCATCTTTGGCCATATCAAATTCTCGTCGTATTCTGCCATGCTTTCTGTACTGCCATACGTAGAATGATTTCTCGATCTTGGTATTTTAAACAACGAACCAAGACAGCTCTCGGTGTTTGTCCTGGAAGTGGTTTTCTTCTCAGAGCTCTATGAGCCTGATCCAATACCAAACCTTCAGGATAAAACTCTTTACCCAGCACCTCTGGGATCCAATGCTTAAAAAATGTTATAAGATCAGAACCTTCAATGCCCTCTGGAAGACCAACTATTTTCATATTATTCCTTCGGCTTTGATTTTCCAACGAATCAATCTTCTTCAATAAATCTCTTTTTTGAATCCCCCAATCTACAAAAGAACCTTCCACTTTTTCCATGTTTTCCTCTATTACGTTCCACCTGGTTTTGACAGGAAAGGCTGTTTCAATTTTCTTAAAATTATCTTGCACAGTATCAATTGATTTTATACATCTATTAATATCATTCTTAACTACAGTCATTTCCTGTTTCACAGTTGACATTTCATCACACAGGGTATTCATTTTTATTTTCATCTTCATAAATCCTTGATTCAACTGGGTTGATATTTGTTTTAACATATTATGCATTTGACAACCAATCCCTTCCAAAATAGTAAACATTGAATCCATTCCAAATTCCACATCCACTTTTTAATGTCTACCTCCTTTAACTACAGGCTCCTCCTCCTAGACAAATTCCAATAAGGTAAGTTCCTCTTCTTCCTCAGTCATCGTAGATCCTTTAACTGAACGGCTGTGGGTCTGGACTCCTGACGTCAGCGTTCGGGCTCCCCCACAGCCCATACTTTGTCCAGCAATTCTCAGACCCAGGATGCCCCACGCAAGCCAGGCAAAGCTGCCGGATGCGCAGGAGCATCCTCCGACGCTACACTGCGTGTCCCCGGGCTGCCCAACAAGATCACGAGTTGCCTTGTCAGCCGTGCTGCCCGCGCGCATGGCCTCACGTGAGCGCAGGTCAGCAGCGGCTGAGCTCACCAAAATGCCGGCGCCATCTTGCGGAGGCAGGATCGGTGCCGAGGACAAACTCGAACGCGCTGGAGTCCTCTGAGGCTTGGAGACTCCCAACGATGATTCCGTAGATTCAGCTTTGCAGGTAGTCCTCAATTCTTCCGCACTTTTGTACGTTAATTTTTTCTGAAGTTGAGGTTTAAATTTTTTTACATTTGATGCTATCATAAATCACTGTTATTTAAACAGCTACAAATATTATTTTTAACCACTTTTATGTCTTTTAAAAACTGGGTATATAGTAATCCAGCTGGGGAAAGGTGGAATACACATCTTTCTTCTACGCCATCTTGCCATCCCTCCTCCCCCACCACTCATCCATCCTGACCAAAATGCCATCCTGAGCTAGTCCCTTTTCCCTCTGGTTTGTTCCCTATCCCACTAAAGTTTGTTTATTATCATCTGAAGATACATATACAGCCAGGAATACAGCATTTCTCTGGACCATGATGAACACACATACAATACATTTCTCACATGCCACATAATAATCACATGAATGTATAAAAATATAATGTAAAATAAGAATATTCTGGAATAATTTACTCAATGTCATTAATAAGAGAACAAAGGTTGCATTCAATCTCATGGACTGCAGAAAAAAAGCTATTTCCCAGCTTGGCAGTCCTAATTTTGATGTTTCAGTACCCCCTTCCTGATGGATAAATGGTAGGGATTCTCTACAATTCTTTGATCCCTATTTATAGAACGCACCCAATGAATGTTATCAATCGAGGAAGGACCACAGTGATCTTCTTGGCCATTTTAATGATCCTCTATATTAACTTCTAATCCAATGCTTTGCAACTATTGCTCCAGACAATGATGCAACCAGACAGGACACTCTCAATTGTGCTCCTGTGTTGTCAAGATGTGAGCTGGTTGTCAACCTCCTTAGGAAGTGTAGTCATTGCTGAGCCTTCCTGACTAATGAGAAGGTGTTGAGAGTCCAGAAAAGGTTCTTCATTATATGTACACCGAGGAACTATGTGTTCTTAAGTCTCTCCACGATGGAGCTATTGATGTACAGTGGAGAGTGATTGATCTTCCTCCTCCTGAAGTCCAGAATCATTTATTTTGTCCACACTGAGACTCATTTTGTTGTTCTTGCACCATTTGATGAGCCTCCTGTTTATAAGCCAACTCACTATTTTTGCAGAATGAGCCAACGGCTGTTGTATTATTCACAAATGATGATTCTCTTTGAACTTAATTTGGCTGTGGAAGAACTACAGCAGGCTGAGTCCATGGCCGTGAGATGCATCAGTCATCATGACAGTGCTTGAGATTTTGCTGCCAACCCAGACTAACTGTTTTTTTGGTCAAAGATCCAGTTGCTGAGAGGGGTGCAGAGTCCCAGTGAGGACATTTTATCCACCAGCCTCTGAGGTATGATAGCGTTGAATGCTGAGCTGAAGTCGATGAACAGCAGCCTGGCATCATTGTCAGTGCAGGTGCAGGTCAAGACAGATTGGAGGGTAAAAGCTGTAGCATTATCTGTGGAGCAGTTTGGATGGTAGGCAAACTGGAACAATTCCAATGACAATTCCTAGGCCACGTACCTGTACAAATGTCTTTTAAATGTGGTAATTACACCATTTCATCTGGCAGCTGGTTTAACATACCCACCACCCTCCTGCCTCTCAGATCCCTTTCCAAATCTTTCCCCCCCTCACCTTAAATATATGCCCTTTAGTTTTAGACTTCCCTGCCCTGGAATAAAAGACTGTGACTACCCCCCTTACCTCTCACGAATTTTTTTTAACATTTGCTCTCGCCAGCTGTAACACGACATCCAAACTCTTGGTTTCAATGCCCCATCTGATGAAGATGGCTATACCTTATGCCTTCTTGAACTTGTGTCACCACTTTCAGACAATTATGTACTTGAACCCTTCAAACTTTCTATTCTACACTTATCTCCAAGGCCTACTGTGTATGTCCTGCCCTGGTTTAACTTACCAAAAAGGGAAGAGAAACAGAATGAACTTTTCAAGTAGAATATCCTTCATCATTAATTTACAACAACTCCAGTCAAAAGAATATCTTTTTTTTTTTTAATTTGCACATGACGGAGAGGTTGCGTTCAAGTAAATCCATCCTTATCAGGATTTTCCATAACATTTATGTCCCACGTTGAATGCCATTTTATGTGGAGATGTTTTTCTCATAACTGATACATTATGGGCAAGCATATTCTGATTGCATTGTAGGTAAGAGAGAAAATGTTTGTTTTAATTAACTTGAAGTTATTTTCTGAACTGGAAGCCTGCAATTGTGCAACTATCAATGGAAGAGATATCTTTGTCAGTTTAAAAACCACACCTCAGTTCCATGATGGATCTTAATTAATGATGGGGCAGAGTACAGGAATGAGATAGAGAAATTATGTCAGGGCAATAACATTTCCCTCAATGTCAGCAAAGCAAGGGCAGAAAGTGGGTAAACCACAGGTCCCAAAAAGTATCAGGGATTCTGAAGAGAGATGGCAGAGAACTTTGTTGTTAAGAGTAAATATCATCAACCTCCTGACCTGGTCCAATCACAACAGTACCTGCAGCCAAAAAAATCCACCAAAGTCTTTACTCCCACAGAAGCAAGAGGAAATTCAGCATATCCCCAGCATCCCTTAGCAATTTTTGTTGTTGCACCATGGGAAGTATCAAAGCTTGGTATCAGAACAGCTCTGCCCAAGACCACAAGAAACTGCTGTGAATATAGCTCAAGCCACCACACAAACAAGCCTCCCCTCTTTCAACTTCATCTCTCACTGCCTTGGAAGAGCAGTCAGCGTATTAAAGAACACATCTCACTGTGGTCATGCTCTCTTCTACTCTCTCCAGATCCAAGGACAGTTTCTTTCCTGTTGTTATCAACCTCTTGAATGAACCTCCCATTAGTATATGATGCCTTGCACTGTTCAAATATACATTGCTCTTTAACACTATGGTCTGCTCTTTTGTTTTATGACACACTATATCCTGCACTTTTCTGTTATTGCAATATTGTGCTTCTTTTCCTTGCACTATCTGATGTACTAGGTGAAGATTGACTTGCCTGGACAGTACAGTAAACAAAGCTTTTTACTATATCTCGTACACTTGACAATAAATAATTCATTCAAGTTCAGGTTGCCTCGTGCTGTGACCCGGTAACCTACAGAAAACAAGATCTGTGTATGTATTGAGTAAGTTTTTTTTCACAAATCTTCCATATTTCACTTATTTTGGTTGTGATTTGTGAATTCCCATGGCCCAAAATGATGTAATAGGTTGGGAACTCGTGAATGATTCACTGCACTTGATTCATTCACCAGTCTTGGCTTATTTCTGCACCCATACCTTCCTGACAGTCAAAGACTCTGGGACTTTTTATCTTGAGTTCCGAGAATTAAAGAAGTCCTCTTAAATGTTATAACTCCCAGGACACAATGGAAATTCCTGCATTTCACATTGAGCAATAATATGGGAGGATAAATGATTTTTGTCTGGGGAGGGGGGGGAAGTCTTTTCATATCTGAGGTTTTCCTTCAGTCAGTAGCTAGCTGGAACTCAGGTAATAATTTCTTATTTAAAAGTGTATCTACAGTAAAAATCCTAAAATCCAGACTGCTTGGAGAATGGGTCAGTCCAGATTTTCAGGATTCTCGGGCAGTACTTTTAAAATTCAAATTTGAGGACAATAAACAGGTAAATGTCGATAGTTAATTTAAAAAAAAACACATTTTCATGTAAAATATAAAGTACAAAAAATGTAAATAAATTTGTCTTACATATCCACAACCCGTGTTGCTTCTTGCCACTGTGCATCTGTGTCGTTATACACACACACACACACACACACACACGAACATTACACCACAGGAGTAACATTCCTCTGCTGAATATAACCCAAACCCAAATCAAACTGATACTCTGCTACCTGCACTTGACAGATATTCTTCCATCTAGAAACTTCTTAAAGTATTACTATATATCTGTTTCCACCATTATTCTTGGCAGCCCATTCCACACACTTAAGCTTCCACTCCCTCGCCTTAAAAACTGTTCTCTGGTGCATGACACTTTTAACCTGAGGAAAAGTTTCTGAATATCCACCCTATCATGATTTTATAAACCACTATGAAGTTGCCCCAGAGAAAACAACTCAGATTTGTCCAATCTCTCTCCATAACTCATAGACTAAACCAGGCAACATCCTGTTAAGCTTCTTTTGAACACTTTCCAAAGTCATTCCTGAAATGAGTTCATCAGAACTGCATACAGTCTTCCATGTGCAGCCAAACCAAAGTTTTAAGTTGATAAAAAATAGCTTTGTAACTTATATACTCAATGTCCCGCCCAATTAACCCAACCATGCCATAAACCTTCTTTACCGCCCTCTCTTCCTCCCTGATTTTCTAGAATGGTTCTATATTATTTTCACCACTTTCAGAAAAATTCTCTGCACGAATATTACTAAGATTTCCATGAGAGTTGAAGTGTTCACTGCACCTTTCTGAAAAAATATATCAATGCAAAATTGGCCTCATGGTACCTATTAAGCTTTAGTCAAGTATTAATGTTTCCTCTTTTGAAGATTGGTTGTAGGTGCTGAATGCCATTTATTAGCCTGTACATGGGGCCAATTTTGAGCATGTTAGGATCAGGCACTAAAACAAATTTTTACAGTACCAGTGAGGCAGCAAAAATTGAGTGAAATTTATTTGATATTTGTACTAAGTGACAAATAAATATTTTTCAGAGTACTTCTTATTGATCCTACATTTGGTTCTTGGAATTGATTTTGGAGCTCTCAGTAAATCAGATGGCTGCATTTGGATCAGTTACCTGCTCATTAAGTTAGTAAGGAAATAGACAATTAATTTTATATGTTCATAGCACTGGTAAGCTAGTAGGAATGAAACATTTTGGGATGCAGAAAGCAGGTGGATAGAATGTTTTCTATGTTACCACAATTTTGAATATTTCACCATGTAGCGCGTCGAATGACTCAAAGACTTGTTGACTCAAACCAAGGCTTTTATTAGCAAAAGACGTATTGCATCGAGGTCAACCATTCCAGACTGACCTGAGTCTGGTCAGGAGCAGCCCTTTATGACCTGCCGCTGGACGTGGCTACGGCTCTCAACCAATCACTACTACTATATGTAAATATATGCAAATATATACATTGGTGATAGTATCCATACTATCACATTCCACAACTTGTTATTCAGTTTGATTGAATTACAGTGTTTAAGACAAAATTGAAAAAAGAACAAAGAAATTTATGAGAATAGATATCTTCAGCAAGGACCAGGCTCTGGTGCAGGCATAATACATTGAATAACCTGAACTTCCATTATGCTATGGAAATGCATCATATAGCATTGGATGAGGATGCTTCACTTTACAAACACATTTATCACAAATGTTACCAGGAAACTTGGTTGTGTGTGTGTGTGTATCCTCCCCTTAGGACAGAAATGCAGCAACAGATATTGGACATCACTTTTTATTGACTTGCCTGTTAAAATATTCCTTCATTCTAACTCTTAAATTTAAACTTACCAAGCACCATTTCTTTAGATACCTACAAATTAAGAATTGTTTGAACTCTGTAGTGTTGAGACTTTCCCAAGACCTTGTTATAAATATGGTAGGGATGATCTATAATTTTTAACTGAATCAAAAATACTGATAGCAGCTATATATTATTGTTAAAGTCTAGATAAGATTAAAAAATTATGGGAGCAAGATCTTCAACTTTCATTTTCAGATACTACGTGGGATTCTATCTTAAAATTAATAAATTCATCTTCTTTCTGTGTCTGACGTTCGTCCTTACAATTTAATGTAGTACATCAAGCTTACTTTTCTAAAGTTCAATTATCTAAATTTTACTCGAACATCCCTTGAAATGTAACAGGTGTAAGAATGAAGAAGGTATTTTTATTACATTTATTTTGATCTTGTTCCTCTCTTTCCAGTCTTTTGGGAAGATATCTTTTGAACCTTATCTTAAGGTCTCAATGTGAATTTGATACCTAATATTATAATTGTCCTTTGTGGATCAACTAAGACGACTGATTTGAATTTAATTATTTCACAATCCCATGTAGTCTCTTTTGCTTCCTTTATTGCTAAATGCTCAATATTGATGAGATGGAAAGATGCTGTCCCTCCTACTTGGAGGCTATCTGATGTGATGGCTTGCCTAACTTTGGTAAAAATCAGATATTGTTCTGTTGTAATGAATTTAATTTTTCTAAGTTTATGGGGTCCTTTAATCAATTATTTTCACAATTTATAAGATCACTTGGATCTTGCTTTGTGATTTGGTTTTTTTTTTAATGGTAGTAAAATTATATGTACTTACCAGATAACTTCAGAAGGGAATGGGTAGAATTTGCCATATAGTATAATATTTACTTTTTAAAATCTTTTTCAATTAGCTCTATGTTTTAATTGTTTTTATTTTTCCTGTATAACGTTTTTTCTGTATATTCCTTTTTATATATTACCTTTGATTAATGGCTTCTATTTAACATATATTTCGAGATACAAGTCGAGTCGTGAAACCCCAAAAAAATTCTCAAAAATGGGGAGTGATTATATGCCAGATGTTCTTTTGAGACCTGAAATTCAGCTCAAAATCCAATCTTCACTGATCCAGCGTATAAGTCAAATCTTGAAAAACCGATTTGGTATATAAATGGATTCTTGAAAAACAAAACAAAATACAACTGCAACATATTTTCATTGAGATTTTTATTGAAAACTATTCAATTAGAACCCTTCAAAATCGCTATCAGTATCTGAAAATAGCAAAACATTTAGAATCCTTCAAAATCACTCTCACTATCATTGTCTGAAGCGAAGATGGCAGCAAGAACATCTCACTGTTCAGTCATCATATGGGTCCCCATCTGTATCTAATGAGGTGGTTTCAGCTTCGTCGTAAGTGTCCACAATAAATCATCATCCGTGCCATCGATTGCAGAAAAGATACCACACATTTTAAATAAATTTATCACCGTCTTCTTTAACTTTGTCCCATGCCTTGAGCAAGAAGTTACATCAAGTGATGCACCATGAATTGCCCTGCCTTTTGTAAATGACTTTTCTGCATTCATCCTCCATGTATTCCATTCCTCGCACACTTGATCTTTGAATGGCTCGTTCAAGCAGACATCGAGAGGTTGCAAACCACCCGGGATAACAGCCATGCAAGTATTATGTAGCGCTAATCTACTTTTAGTTTTCTCAGTTAAGTGGCTATGAAACATATCCCAGACCAGTAAACTCCACTCTTTGTGTCAACCGCCTGGCTACCTGGTCCACACATTGTCTCTCCATAGATTTACACCATTTTCATCCATCCATCCTTTTTCATGAAAATGTACAAAAATACCTGTAGGGAATTTCATTTTCAGTTTAATTTTGCGTTTGTAGATTACCAAGGGTCTTAACTTTATCCTGTTGGCCATGTAATATAGCACCATAGTAAACCTGGTTCTTTTGTGTCCTGTACTTCTGGTTTGCACAGTTTTAACACCTTTCCATTCCACTGTTTTATTGCCTATCATGTCGAAATTCATGGGGATTTTGTCCATAACTCTGATGTTTGCGAATGCCAACTGGTATTTCTGCCGGTTCCGTATAATAAACTGGTGAAAAATTACAACTTTATGATCAAGATCTGTTCGTACTTTCTGTGCAGTTTTTATTTTTTGGTGTAATAGATTTTTCCTGTTCATGAAATGATTGCACCAACCTACTGTAGCCTCAAAATCATCACTGACGCCTGGGTGCGACTTGGCCCACTGCAATGCAAATGTCCTTATTTTCCTTTGGGTAATCTTGCCTCTGTTCACATCCCCATTCTGCAACGTGATTTTCCAACTTTGGCCAACAAGTGATTCCTTTTCTCAAAGAACATTGCCTTTTTGGTATTTTTCTTAAAGTCTCTTCTTTCTTCTTCCAATCTCATGGACATCAAATTTTATTGCAGCAGGCACAATTGTTGGTTTTCTTGATTTTTACTGATTATTTTTTATGCTTCCAGATTGTGAGTCTAAAATATTTCATCTAATAAAAAAATCTGATGAGAAATATTGAACTTGGAGGGCAATTTTGTGAAATCTTACTTGATAATCATCAGAAAGCCAGTGGCACCAGATCTTGGCCTTCATTTGATTTGAGAGTTGAAGATTGAAGAATGATGATGATCTGATACTATTCACTCTTCAGTTTGAGAGTGAGAAGCAAAAATCAGATGTGTCAGTACTACCTTTGAGTAAAGTTAATGAAGGGGGCATGAGAGAGGAGCTAACTGAAGTTAATTGAAGGGTGACCCAAGCATGGAAGATGGTGGAGCAGCAATGACAGTAGTTTCTAGGAATAATTCAGAAAAATCAGGACCATTTCATCCCAAAGAAGAAGAGGCCTTCTAAAAGAAGGGTGAGGCAACCGTGGCTGACAAGGGGGTGGGATATGGCAAAGCTGCTATGAGGGCAGCACTACCATTGATGCAGGCCCAAAGGGTTTAACTTGCCCGCCCCCCCACCCCCGGTTCTAATGCCGATGGCTCTTTATAGACTTGAGAGTGCCTGTTAAAGGAGGTGACAGTATTTTAATTGAAAATCCTGTAACCATGGGGTCTGTGCCCAAGATGGCAGGGCATGTACTCAAACAGCAGCTACAATGGGTGGCAGACTCCAGGGGAGCAACCAGCCAGTGCAGGGCGCAGGATAAGGGGTGAATAACATGCCCCAATTTTATGTGAATTCAGATATAACGTGATAAGCCACTGGACCTTTTTGTTGCTCTTTCCGGAAATGATTTTTTTATATATCAAAATGGAACAGACCGTTAGAAAAAGAAAATCTTTTTTTTTGTGTAAGATAAGCTTCACACACTTGACACAATCAAGAATAAAAGTTGCATGTGACCTTGGCATACCTGAATCAACACTTTGTGGCTGGAAATCTCAGGAAGATAAGTTAAGTGCATCACTGCAAAGTTGAAGAAGAAGCAGAACTAAATACCAAAAGGCTGAAGACAACTAAAGATGTTAGCCTCGATGACTCCATGTACAAGTGGTTCGTTCAAACTCACTCAGAAGGCCTTCCAATTTTCGGGCCTATGCTCAAAGCGCATGCCGAGAAGTTTGACAAGCTGATCGTCAGAGAAATCTCACAATTCAAAGCTAGCAATGGATAGTTAGACCGGTTTAAAAGCTGTCATGGGATTTTTCAAGTGTTAGTGTCTGGAGAAATTCGCTGAGCCAGTGCCGCTGCCAGTGATTACCCTGCAGAACTAAAAACTCTCTTTGAAGAAGGTGACTATATCGAAGAACATTTTTAAGAAACAAAATGATGATTGTTAAATTATTCATGAATGTTTTTGAAAACGCAACCTCACTTTTGTCACAATGACATTTTTTGGACCCAAACAATCACATTATATCGGATTTCAACTGTGCTAGGAAAACTAGGAGCCCATGCTGTCATGGGATAGGTATGAGCATAGTTAGAGAATTGGCTGACTGGCAGAAGACAAAGAGGGGAATAAAGGGGGACTGTTTTGGTTGGCTGCTTTGATTAGTAGTGCTCCACAGGAGTCAATTTGGGTCATTTACTTTTGACCCTGTATGTAAATGACATAAGTGATGGCTTTGTGGCCATTTGTGGTTGATATAAAGATAGTTGGAGTGTCAGATGGTGTTGAGGAATTAGGGAGTCTACTCGTGAGAATGAGCAAAGAAATGGCAGATGTAGGGAAATGTGTGGTCTTGCACATTGGTGAAGGAATAAGGGTAAAGACTATTTTCTAAATGGGGAGAAAATTCAGAAAGCAGATGTCCAAAGGGACTGAAGAGTCCTAGTACAGGACTAAAGGTTAACTTGTAGGTTGAGTCACTTATAAGTAAGGCAAATGCAATACGAGTATTCATTTTGGTGGGACTAAAATATAAAGGCAAAGATATAATGCTGAGGCTTTGCAATGCATTGGTCAGACCACATTTGGAGTATTATTAAGCAGTTTCGGGCTCAATATTTAAGGAGGCTGGAGAGGGTCCATTAGAGGTTTATGAGAATGATCCCAGAAATGAGAGGATTAATATATGAAGAATGTTTAATGGCTCCCAGCCTGTACTCGCTGGAGCTTAGACGGATGAAGGAGGTTGTTACTGACCCATTCTGAAAATTGAAAGAAAGGGAAGATGGACTGGATGTGGAGATGTTTCCAGCAATGAGAGATCCTAGGGCCAAAGGGCACAGTCTCAGAGTAAAAAGAGGGATGAGGAGAAATTTCTTCCTCTAGAGCAGGGGTGTCAAACTCAAATTCACAGAGGGCCAAAATTAAAAACTTGGACTAAGTCGTGGGCCAAACTAAATATTTATTGAAAATTTTCAACAACATCTGCATGTTTTCTCTTCTTTCAACATATGTAATGTTAAACTTTTTCTTATTAAAATAAATATTTAACAATAGTTTTGGTTAAACTCTTTCCAGAAGAAGCATTAACAAATGAGAAATAAAATATTCAATATATAATATTTCTCTATAGCCTTTAAGCTCCTTTTAAATGTTTTTTTTTTTCACAAGCCAACAAAGTCAAAAAAATAACAACTTGCTTCAATGAAAATCCAATCTTTCAACTATGAACCAAAGTTAACCAAAGAAAATATTAATCCAAGTTTAGCTTGCTACACTGTGATTTACTCTGATGCACCTGGGTCTAAACCAGATACTTGGCATCTCTTCTTAGATGCAAGTTCATCAAACTCTGGGGTCAGAGTTTGCCTCCCACCTGCCTTGAAAGGTCCTGTTTTCTGTCTTTCGTTTGGCCATTTTCCGTAAGGGGTTTATTACATGTGAGTTGGGCGACAGGTCGCAGATCCTAATGAAAGTAAAGAGAGAGGTGGAGGCGATTAGCGGGCTGACACCAACGCATTTGCGAAGCATTCTGGGATTTGTAGTATTAGCTGTGCATGCGCTATACTGGCGTAGCGGCCAACGGACCAGCTCTAATACATACTTGATATGATCTTGCGGGCCAAATATAATTATATCATGGGCCAAATTTGGCCCGCGGGCCTGAGTTTGACATGTGTGCTCTAGAGGGTGGTGAATCTATGCAATTCGTGGCCAAATACAGCTGTGGAGACCAAGACATTAGGTATATTTAAAGCCGAGGTTGATAGGTTCTCAATTGACAGAGAAAGCAGGATGTTGGAGTTGAAAGGAAAATATGTCAGTCATGATTTGGATGGCAAAACAGAATCTCAAGTCAAAAGCTCTCAACACATGTTGAGATTTACAAATGTTGATCATCTTCTCTGACATAAAGCATATGCTTAACTTCTTTAAGAACCTTGTGCTTCCATTGGAGGGAAGAGAAATCATACACAGTATTAAGCCAACTTTCCATATTTTTGTGAGAGTTCAACATATTCCCTTGAACAGAGGGAGGCACCTATTTTTAACCTATTGTTCAAAAAATGATGCCACCAACAACGTCACCCTTGTTCATTATTACTGTCACCAGGTTAAATTTTAAGCAGTCAAGGTCAGAGAAAAGGGTACTGTGGTTAAACATGCAACCTTTCATTCAGTTGAGAAAACAATGCCTTACCAGATTTGCACTTAAAAGTATTCCATGTTTGCACAATAGTTCCATTGTTTCAAAATTTGAAATTGAACCCAATTTTCTTTTCTCCTACTTCAGAGAGGGCTTGGCATATGATTTGAACTGAAAGGTCAATGGCGAAAAGGGATTGCTACCTCCTTATCAATTTATGCATAGAAAATAATTTGCACATTGGCACTTTGAGGTATGAGCCATGATTACAAAACTGATGTTTATCCAGCAGAGATATTCCTCTAGAGACATTATCAGTGTGTGTGAAGTTAATTTCTTCCCTAACCAACATAATCTGATGATTTTGAGTGTAGTCCATACCACCCTTTGAATAATCAATGTATAATTAGGAATACACTGCACTGCTACACTATGTGATTTAAAGTAATACTCAGATGCCATTTGAATACTGTGTGGTATCTTTAAGAACCATAGAATATTACAGCATGGAAGCAGGCCCTTCAACTCTTCTTATTTGTGCCAAACTATTATTCTGCATAGACCCACTGACCTGTACCCATTCCATAGCCCTCCATACTCCTCCCATCCATGTACCTGTCCAAATTTTTTGAATGTTAAAATTGAGGCCACAATCAATACTTAAACTGACAGTTCGTTCCACACACACACACACACACACACACACACACACACACACACACACACACACACACACACATACACACACACACACACACACACACACACACACACACACACACACACACACCTCAGCTCTGACTCTCTTTGTGTGAAGGCGTTTCCCTGAAAATTTTCCCCCTTTCACCCATAACCCATGTTCTCTGGTTTGTATCTCAGCTAACCTCATTTGGAGGTTGCCTTTATCTATACCCCTCATAATTTTAAATACCTTTCTATCTCCCCTCATTCTTCTACGTTCCAGGGAATAAGGTCCTAGCCCTGTATCACAGTGCGTCAAGTCCCAAATCCCTGTAAATCTTCTCTGCACTATTTCAATTATATTGATATTTTTCCTGTAGTTAGCTGACTAAAAATGCACACAATACTCCAAATTTGGCCTCACCAATGTATTAAACAACAGTACCATGACATCTCAACTCCTATTCTTAATACTTGAATTTAGGAAGGACTTTTACCAAAAGCTCTCTTTATGACCCTATGAATCTGTGACACTACTTACGGGGAATTATGTATCTGTATTCCCAGATCCCTCTGTTCTCTGCACTCCTAAGTGCCCTACCATTTACTGTATATGTCCTGCTTTGGTTTGTCCTTCGAAAATGCAACACTTGCCTGCATTAAAATCCATCTGCAATTTTGCAGTCCCTTTTTCCAGCTGGTCCAGATTTCACTGCAAATTTTGAAAGCCTTTCTTTCAATCTGATCATTCACTTACCAGTGTTCAGAGTATTCTACAGATGACCATAAGTGCATTTTTGCTGCTTAGAAACTCGTACGATGAGTTCTCCATGTGTGACACTACAGATAGCACATCATTCCTGGATATGGCAGTGATTGACCATGTAGGTTGAATTTGAATTGAGACATACAGTTACAGGCCCTTTTGGCCCAATTTCATCCTATTAACCTACAACCCCATACATTTTTTGTTGAAGGGTGGGAGGAAACTGCAGCACATTGAGAACATACAAACTCCTTCCAGACAGCGCCGGATTCTAACTCACATTGCTGGTGCTGTAGCAGCGTGGCAGTAAATGCCACGCTAACCGTGCCACCCGTGTAGGGATATAATGTACCCAACCCAGACTAGCCAACATTTAACACCATGCATCACCTGGACCTCTAGTGAACAGTGTATTCGCAGCTCAGGTTATGGGAGGTTAAGATCACAGAGATATGTGACTGTCAGCGGAGGGCCAATGGCTCTTGACTTTGTACAGCTCTCATCCTCAAGTTTAACGTCACCCCAATTTTCAACTTCCTCACGTGTGAACTATCCAAGCAACAGCAGCACTTCCTTGCACTGACTCCCAATTCCTTGTTCAGTGTAGAATTCTATAAATCACTCAGCCACTGTATTCAGGAAGAAGTGACGTAATCTACTTCAGTTTTAGTGAGAAGCCACAGGCATTAGTTAGTAATGCCAGATTCTCCCAAGTGCAGGCAACTACAGGGCTCCCATGAAGAATCGGTGTCTTTTCTTCAACAGAAAGTATTCACTCGCTCAGCCACCAGTTTGCTGAGAATCACCAGAAGATTCTCCTGATGGCGAATGCTAGGTTTCCAGCAAACACAGATGTTGCCTTCATTATTTTTTAAACCAAAGTGATAGACATTTTCAATGGCCAGCCCTTCCTGGAATGGCAGAATTTGGTGAAAAGGATTCATCTCTGTTTCATGGCTCCTCTTCCAAGTGCATTCACCAGCCACAGCTGCTGAGTCCACTACAATGAGAATAATGCAAACAATGAAAATTATGTGCAAAACACTATTAGTCTCCTAAAAATGAGTTTCCTATGCATGCAACAGTCCAGAAGCATCTTGTAATATATACCTACAAGTTGCACTGAATTCTTAAATATGTGTAATATAAAGAGCAATACAGATATCTGAAGAGAACAGTTGATAGAGCAAAAAGTTCAACGAACTTTGTTGCCTGCAGAATGGTAAGAACAGAAAAAGGCCCCTGTAGGATTTCCCATTTCAAAGTAAAACTGAGTCATCGTTCCAGCCCTTGTCTCAGTCTTTTTCAATGAAATATTACAACTCACTTTCAACAAGTTTCAAAGTGTCATGCTGGACCAGAGCTCGTCTGCAAGATGAATGAGCAACTGTTCAACACTGAGCATCCTCCACTTCCGGGTCATTCCAACATCAGACATTAAACCGCAGTGTGGAAAGGATGCTTGCATTTGAGCATTTGGAGAGCACGAATGCCAGATGACATCGGACAACAATTTTTTTCAAAATGTTTGCGTTTGGAAAATAAATTAGGAATTGTGAGAGCTGAACACAAATTTGCTCTTATTTGCTGTGTCACGTAGGAATTTGGAGAAACGTTAATTGAACTTTTTTTGAATTTAGCATGTTTAATTGCAAAATGGCGCTGACACATTGCTTTAGTTCAGCTAGCCTAAAAATGTTTTGCCGCGATTTTCATGTGCATTCAGCATCTGATACCTCTCGTGTCAGTATCCAACAATAGTCGGCCAGCCTCGAGGGATTCCAGTTACCCTGATTCTGCTTTTCAATGGTCGCAATGACCTGGTGAATCCTTTTACTCTGTTTGCTTCTGATTGCACCAAGGACAGCAGGAAAGTCCAAGTGTGGGTGCAGAAAAATGAATTTTCAATTACATGTTGCACTTAATGGTTTTATATGATTGAAATAGATTTAAAATATGACAGGAAATCTCAAAAATAAGTAAAATGTAAAAAAAAAGTGTGATGGGAAAAAGGTAAGGTAATTTTTGTCATCAGGAGCCTAAAATCCTTAAAATGCACACAGAAGTGTTCAGGCAGTGAAATCTTCATTGACACATATAATGGAGAGAGGGAATGTGCTTTATATTCAAAATAATTAATAAACAAAGCAAAAGAATGGTCCTTTATTAATTCATCCCTGAATTTTAAAAATATTGTTCCCTAATAGAAAGGACCATAGCAGGACCTAATAAAAGGTCTTAGACGCCAGTTTCCAAATCTCGGAAGCCACTTTTTAGCAAAGGAAGAGATTGAAGATGAAATTTACCAATGTCTCTGGGGGAGTAGGATACCCATTGGCCATTGGTCATCTGGGGAAAAGATCAAGACCTCAAACTTGGCATAAAGTTCATAGTCTACTGGGCTCCAGAGATCCATGTCCTCTTGTAAGTTCCAGATGATACTGGAGTGATACCAAGACAGCTATGTGTGCAAGATCCTCCATATTCACTAGGATAGTAAGTGAGGCGATGTAAGTGTGCTTTCCCAAGTAATTAGACTTGGGATTATTACTAGTTGCATTCAGTGGCTAGGCTCATAGTTTGAATGTTCAGTATCAGATTCCTGAAGTAGACACTATTTGGGAGTTCTATCATGGTAAAAGATTACCAGGAAGGTAATTCAGATATATTCTGAAAGTCAGCTTGAAAATGTATAATAGTCAGACACGAAGGTCTGCAGACACCATGACTGAAGTAAAACAATGCTGGAGAAACTCAGCAGTTAAACAGTGCATTTTATCTCAAAGAGAAAGATTCATATCCAACATTTTGGGCTTGAGCCCTTCATCAAGGTATGAGCAGGTATCTGGACAGGTGCCTGAACAAAATGGTGGGGTTGAAAATGTATAACATCCTCATTGACACTAGGAATCCCTGGCCTGTCACTGATCAAAGTGGAGGTATGGGCTTGCAGGTGCTTCTTGGAAATGGTAGAAGGAGTGCACTATCCAAACGACTCAGCCTCCTTTCAAAGTGCCTCCTTCACTTTCTATTATAGATTGGTGTTTCCTCATTTCTGAGGAGGTTGCCATTCTGAACTTAAATTCTATTTTCAGAAATATAATATGCAAAATAGGAACTCATTGAGCCTGCTCCACCATCTGGTAAATGCATGGCTGACCCTGGACCTCAACACTTCATGCTCGACTCCTTAATTTCCACAGAGCCAAAGATCTATGAACTTCTGACTCGAATTTTCCTAGCAACTCATAACCTCCATTCCTCTGAGACAGAGAAATATGGGGGCTTGCAACTCCCTGAGGGTAGGTATTTATCCTTAAATCTAAATAACTGAGCCATTCCTCTGACTCCATTTGGTGGGTCAAACTTGAAGGCAGAGTACATGGTTAATGGTAGAACACTTAACAATGCGGAAGAATAGAGGGACCTTGGGGTCAAAATACTTAAATGTCTTAAGGTCATTGTGCAGGTTGATAGGACAATTAAGAAAACCTGTGGTATGCTGGGCATCATTAATCAGGGGATTGAGTTCAGGAATCATGAGGTAACCTTGCAGCTCTCTAAATCTCTGGTGAGACCACACTTAGAATATTGTGTTCATTTCTGGTCACCTCATTACAGGAAAGATATGGAACCTATGGAGAGGGTGCAAAGGAGATTTACCCGGATATTACCGGGATTGGAAAATCTGTCTTGTTAGACAGTCAGCACTATTTTCCCAGGGCGAGAGTAGCAAACACCAGAGGACATCTGTACAAAGTGAAGGGAGGAAAGTTTAGGGGAGGCATTAGGGGTAAGTTTTTTTTTAACACAGATAGTTGTGGGTGTCTGGAATGCATTGCCAAGGTTGGTGCTAGAGGCTGGAACAATAGGGACATTTAAGATACTATTTTTTGGGGGGGAGGGGGCTAGGTATACATGCTTTCCCTTTCCCTTTCAGGCAACTGTGCAGGTTATGTCTCATCTTATATTAATTTTCTATGTTTCTCAAGTGCCACCACATAGTGAGTTCCTTGCTATTGACATGATCTTTATGGGCTTCCAGTTTCCCTATTTTCTCAACTCCATGTTTTGGTATAGTAACATTACATTCTAGTCTGTTGGGAGTAAAAGCATCTAAAATTCTGCCCCTGTACAATTTCACTACTGAGCTAACATTTATGTGATACTTGGAAATATTAGATCCAGGGCAGCTTTATATTTTTCAATCAATGTTTGGAGGAATATTATCTACATGCTGTGTTGAAGACTTTAGATTTGTGTCATTGTGTTTGGCATAAAATTTGTATGAGAGACGAAACTTTTGCACCAAATTATCATTGCATGCTGCACATTTAGATGACCGCAGATGCAGGTCGAATTGGTAGCCTTTTAGATTTGATTTTTTTATCCTTTCATTGGATGCTGCCTGTGCTTCTGAGTATTTTCAGAATTTTATGTTTATTTCAAAAATCCAGCAAGTTCACTTTCCCATTGTACAGCCAGTTATGTTAGCTTGCACAAAAAAATAGTTTTCACTGACACAAGATCCAGAATCTCACAACCTACGACAGGGCAACAGCATTCCTACTCTATACTTTTGCTCATTTTTCCTTTGAGATGTATTGTCTGCTTTCATATTCTGGAGTTTTTGTTTTCCAATTTCATTTTTTGATGTACCCACTCAGAAAGAACAACCCTTCTTCTAGTTTGGTATCATTTCCAAATTTCTAACTTGGGTTCTGTACCTTGCACTCAATACTCTCAAATTCAATCGGAAAAGAACATCTCCATTATTTTCTTTCTTTTCTTTTCATGTTGTGTCTCAAATTTTGACAAGTTTACTTTTCACTTTTTCAAGTGGAAAATTACAATTTGCTTTTAATGAGCTCCCTACATTCTATTTGAAGTGTCACATATTCTAAGCGGAGAAAGTGTGGTTCGTGGGTCAGGCAGGACGTTTCTTCGACTGAAACCATTCTGACTCCTGATGTACATGATCTTCTCATGTGATAGTAAGACTTAATTCCTTTGTGTACTAGTAAAATTAGATTAATAAGCTTGCACTCGCTGACGGTGATGAATGTTTACACTCAGAAAAGCATCTTCACTGGAAGGAAAGACGATGAATGGGGATGGTGATAAAATGTTGTAGGCTGTAGAAATGGCAGATGATGTGATGCATAGATTAGAAAGATGTGAAATACAGGTCAATTTTATACTTGTGGCAGAGGAGTGGGACTTGTGTAGAATAACATTGTAGAGAAGGAACCTTGTCAGCCATACGAGGTAAAATATTTACAAAAGTTTTAAAAAAAGGCTTGAGGACATGAGCAGTAAGGGTTCCTCATCTCAAAGTTGTGCATCATTTTAATTTGGACATTTTGGACAGTTCCTTCATTATCACTGCCAAAATCCTGAATTACCCTGGGTAACACCATTGTGAGATCACCACGCAAACCTGGATGTTCAAGGTGATGCCTGAATGAAATAATATAAGATTTCGCCGGGTTTAAAAATTGAACTGTAACACAAATGGCCTATAGCAAGCAACAACAAAAAAATGTAACATTAAGGAAGAAGTCAGAATTGAATCAGTTTAAAATTGACAGTATATGAATAAAATAAAAGCCACAGGTGATAATGATATACTTACCATGTTGATTTCAGAAAGGATCAAACCTCAATGAAAATGCCTCTCAAAAACAAAGGTATATTTTATCGAAACATGACTGAAAAGTTTGGTAGGATTGAATCACATGCACATGAGCTCTCTGAGGATTCAATAAAATAATTTTCTATGTAAAAATAACTTTAAAAAAATGAACAGCTCACAAGGCTTAAAAATGGAAGCAGATCCAATAATAACATTTAAGAGGCTTCGAGACAGACACATGGATAATACAGGAAATAGAAAGGGATAAATAAGTTTAATTTTGGCAATGTGTGTGCAGATATGGGCTGATGGGCCTGTTCCTGTGCTGTACTGGTCTGTGTTCCATATCTAATTCTAGAATATTTAAAGTTAAAAGGCAATTCTGAATTCAGCCCCTCTTCAGTTAATAAAACACTATGTCTAGCAATCCCGTACTGTCAATAGTGTTAAATATATTCTTTGTCCATTTTATTCTACCTCTGAAATGAATTCTATTGATGAATTTCTATGAATTAATGTCTTTGTGAATGACATTTGAATTGTGATGGAATAATGATGTAGGTGATCGATTTGTGTATTTGAAGTTTTTGGCATAAAGAAAAGCAGCAACATCGAAAAGAATATGATTGTTAATTAAATGGAGTTCTGATAGAGAAAAGAGAACATGGCATTTATTTCTGACACATTGCGGTTAAACCTCCTAACTTGATAAAAATTTGGCTTTTGATGGTGTTGGCTGAGTTTCAGCATTTTGTGGGCGGGGGGGTATTTTATTTTTAATTCATCTAAGATGTTCCCAATTTTTAGCAGAATGTTTGAAGATTTATTTGTCAGCGAAGTTGCTCACATTATATCAGAAGGTACTGTTTGTGTATTCGTACCTCCTTTATAATATGGAAGCATCTGTCGTTGGAGTGGATGGGGTAATACAAGGTTCATATTCATATTCCCATATTCAACTAATTAAACTTTCCCATGTGGTACAGTGGTGATTTTAGATGAGATGCTTGGCTGGACTTAATTTGCCATATTGTCATTACAGAGAGGTGAATAAAAGCAGATTGGCCTTCAATGTACTTCAGATTTATCAAATTCGGGATTCATTTGTGAATCTTTCTCATTACTCATTTTTGGATGGTCATTTCTATATAACACCCATATACTGTTTACAAATACTTACAATAAGAAACTATTTTCCCCCAATCATTCTTAGATCTTTAAAATGACCACTGAGATTGAAATTAGGGACATGGATTATTGATCAACTGAAATCAAACTTGGGGTGCAAAAGTCTGTAAGCTAGAATAAAAAATAAACACGTGCATTTAGATCTTGCTTTTCATGGCATCAAGACTTGCAAAGTGCTTTACAGCCAATAAGTCCATTTTACAGTCTAGTTCTTGCTCTAGAAAAGTATTAACCAAATTTACACATGATGAACTGTCACTAAACATCGTAGTCAGACAATTGGTTTAATTATTGGGAATTTTCAAATGCTGTGATTCCAAAAAAATGTCCAGAACATGGTGGAAATGGTCAGCAGTTTGTGCACCATCTGTGGAAAGAGAAATGGAGTTAATGTTTCCTGCGAAAGTGGAACAAAAACAAATAGGTTTTAAGTTGCAGAGAGGGTGCAAGATAATAAATACCTGATCATGGGATGAGTTGAATATCTCTATAAGGAGGAGGCAGGGCTGGATTACTCAATATGAAAATCAAGTCATGGATTTACAAAGAGGTGAATAAAAGCAGATTGGCCTTTATTGTACTTAGATTTATCCAATTCTGGATTAATTAGTAAATCAGCGTCTTTTAAAAAAAATCAAATTGAACGATAACCTGAAGTAAGTGCCTTTCAATTATGATAAAGAGTAGAATATATCAATAATATTTCAGTTTACAAGTATAAAAGAGGTTGTCTGTTTAAAGGAAACTGTTTTCCTCTGTATAAATGAAATATCCTGTAAAAGCAACATTAGTTCTTCCCCCCCCACCCCACCAATGCTGCTTCTTCTCCTGGGCCACACTTTCACATTGAGAAGTAGTGGCATATATCCCAAAAACTTATTCTGAGTCTTACGCACCACCTTCATTCATTGTGGTGACATAATACAACCTTTTTCTTTCATCGCGCCAATTTAAAGTCTGACCTGAGTTCCTGGGGGCAAGCTGCCATTTTGAGAGCATTTTTTTTTTGCATGTATCTAGGCCACAGGTGGTTACTGTAGCTATGTACACTTGTTTTTGTGGTGGTGCACTGTGCACTTAGTGTACAGCGGGACCTGCAATTTCATTCTCCTTGCCGAGAAAATGCTCACATGTGCTATTCATATGGTTTCAATTACTATTGGATGGTAATGCCAGAACTGGGCTTTGTGTGTTTGTCCTGTGAGAAAGATCTGGAAGGCCCGACATCTGCTTCTGATTATTGCAATTGCAGGTTGATAGAATAAGGACAGGGTGAGGTGGGTGGGATTTCCTTCCGGTGCTTTCGCTGGTGCTCTAATATGCTTCACTTATGTAGCTGGTCTTTTAATCATTCTCTCTCACCAACATTTGGACTAAATTATGACTTGCAATTAACCTTCTGAGGTCTTTCTGGAACATATCAAATGTAACCCAGCTTCTAACAATCTTCTTCCTTCCATATTTAGCATGCAAGGATTTTGAATAGTTAAGCAATAATTAAAGAAAATAAATTAATAAATGTTGTGCTCTTGGAGCCAAGAACAAATTGTAGCTCTCGTCTAGAGCAAAATTTCAATTCCCAGAATGACAAAACTCCAGGGAGAGCATTCTTTTTCCAATAACTAATTTTCAGCATGTACAGAGACTGTGGGGAAATCTAATGATAATTGTTTAACCCTATCTTTGAAAGTCGAGCTGGTACTAATTCACTGTCCATATTATATTGGAAATTGATATTTAATCATTGTTTTCTTGAAGTTTGCACTGGAGTTCCCTAATTTTTATTCCAATAACCTGGAGGAAATTCTACTATAATGTTGAAGCATAGCTTCTTGGGGTGGATTTTTTAAAAAATCACAGATCACTTGTTACAATAAAACCAGTTTTTTTTAGGGCCTGCTGCATTTTATTTAAAAATAATTTAAGTCTCTCAATTTTTTTTTCCACATAGTTACTATGAATCCTGAGAATATATATTGCTGAGGTTTAATCACAGTTTAAATGAAACAACTTTCATTTATGTACTGCCTTTGGTTTAGTACAACAAAATTACCCACAGATATGTTTGCAATTTATTGCATTCATAAGGAACATTTTTATAATTTAACATCAGTTGCTTCACATGATTTTGATGATTTTTGGAGGTACTTCTTCTTTCATACTTTGTCCTATTTGCATACTATTAGAAATGTGGACCAATTTAATATTGTACACATTTAGGACCAATTTAGGTATTCTTTGTTCTCCAATTTCTCATATTTTCCGATTTAAAATTGGCAACTCGTGTTGTGGACCAAATTCAAAGTTTGACATGAAAGGCTAGATAGTCTCCAATGACTGTTGAATGTTCTTGCATTCTGTTGCAATCATCCTGTTCTGCTGCAAGGAAGAAGAATTGATACTCTGCCAGTGTACAGTAATGCCTCACGGTCCTGTTGCCTGAAAGCGTGGAACCGCATTCACACCAGAAGCCATTGGTATAAGCTTGTCATTTTATCCAAGCTATTAAATATTTGCATGGAGATGAAAATTGGAGGAGAGCTGAATAAACTGGAATTATAATATTGAACTAAACCTACAGCAATACTTAATGCTGGAATATTTAATGCATGGCAAAATAATGGCAGGTCAATTGATAAAATTGAAAGGAGTCACTTTTTTTGTAGACCTTGGAGAAATTGATCGCCATCACTTCAAATAAAATGTTGAAAAATGCAAGAAGCGATTTCTGAAATGTTGACATGCTGAAGATTTTCAATTTTGTATTTCTGAAAATGTAGCTTCAGTGGCCAGTCACTGAGCAATCTGTCTTTCACCTCTTGTCTGTGTACTTTAACATAGCTTTAAAGTAAGTAGAGTCTTGCATCCCACTTTGAAAGATGCTACCACAGCCCATAGGCCACACACGTATACACTTGGATCCACATTCAGATGGTTTGTGATTTCATAGATGAGTACACCCTCATAAGGAAACTATGTGTTTCACAGACTGATCAACAACCTGTATTTAAGACTCAAGCCCAAAAAGTTGGTGATGTATCTTTACCTTTGCTACATAAAGGCACTGTTTGACCTGCTGAGTTTCTCCAGCATTTGTGTTTTTTCACTTAACCGCGGTGCTAACAGAATCCTGTGTTTTACCTCTGGTTTAAATGGTGTTATTTACACTATCAAAAATACAATCCGAGAGGGAAAATAAAATTGTTAGATTACGTTTTGAAGATACAAAAGAAGAGAATGAGTTTGGGGAGTGATATTCCAAGAAATATGGCTGGTTCTTGATGATGGAGGGATACACAAGACAGTGTTTTGTGAATGGATATGATTAGATTCATTACTTGTGACTCCTGCTGGATGTGTTATTTCTGAAATGAACCTTTTGAATGCTCTTCATTTATGGCCAAGAATCTTTAATTCCATGCACACTATTATCTATAAGCCTTGCATTGGTTATCAATGGTCAGTGTTGCAAATAAGGCTTTTTAGGTTTTTTTTTAATAGTAGATTGATAGAGTTGAAGAGTGAAATATCAGTACTTATCTAATTGAGAAGGTGCAAGTAAATCTGTGAGTTGTCTGTCATGCCATTGATTTTTGAACACTTTACCCTCAAGGATTAATTTTAGTGACTAAGCTTTTTGAAAAGTAATTATGACATCTTGTATTTTGTGCTTTGGCATTTTAATAACCTCATTATAGATATGATGCACTGACTTTTTGTTAGCTTGTTTTTTCTATATTCTTTGTACCTCATATTGTTCGTATGTACCTATGTCTTCAGGAATTTGGTAAGATTTCACACATAATTAAGGATATATTGTAAGTGATGCTCCTGTGAGCATCTGTGTTGAATTTTTACTGCACTGTCCCTGTCATTTGGGTGATTGGCAGTGTGTTCCAGTTTAGGAAATGTGCAGAAGGTCACGGAGAGAGCAGGAAGGAAGGGTGAACATGAATCTGTTTAGCATCAGCATAACTCCCTTTATAATTCTGCAGTTCAGTTATAATGAGTAAAACTGCAGACAACCCCGTTCGAATTTCCCAGATTAACAAAAAACTTTTTTTTTGGAACATCTAACTGACATATTTTCTTGGAAACATTTGTTTCTTAAACTGTAAAATACCACTTACCACAAATATACCTCCTGCCATTTCACCAAGTCCTGTCAATAAATTGTGACTGTTTCAGCACTCCTGAAGAAGGGCTCAGGCCCCAAACTTGAACTGTCTTTTACTTTCCATGGATGATGCATGACTTACTAAGTTTCTCCACCACTTTTGTGAATTGCGGTAACTTGATGTTTTCCCAAGATGACTTAGTTATTCAGCAGTTATTTTCATTTTCTTGTTCATGTTAATTGATTCAGTGGATAGTATGAATGACTTCAAGATTTGCAGTCTTTCTTCCTATAAATGTATCTACATCTTACAGTAATGTAAAAGACAGTGCTGCTTCTTGTTCTAAATCTTTCAAAGGGGATTCTCATAACAAACGGAAACAAATATAATAAAATTTTCAATATGAGCATTGTTAGTATAACAATTGAAAAAGGGGTGGAATGATAAAGGTGAAAATACTTTTAATAAATTTATCAAGAATAGGCTTTGATAAAGGCATAAAAATGGTCAAACTTTCATCTTTGGTAACCTGAGAATCTCTCAAAATGCTTTTGAATTACAGTACTTCATCACCAGACATGGCAATTGAAAAAAGATGAATTAAAATGTCAGCTAAGGCGGGAAGAGACCATTCTGCTCTTTATAACCACTTACAGTTCAGAACAGGCCAGTTCGGCCCTACTAGTCCATGCCGTAACAAATTCCCATGCTCCTAGTCCCACTGACCAGCACCCGGTCCATACCCCTCCAGTCCTCTCCTCTCAATGTAACGATCCAGTCTATCCTTAAATGTAACCAATGATCCCACCTCAACTACGTCTGCCGGAAGCTCATTCCACATCCGTACCACCCTTTGCGTAAAGAAATTTCCCCTCATGTTCCCCTTATAATTTTCCCCCTTCAATCTTAAACCATGCCCTCTAGTTTGAATCTCCCCCACTCTTAATTGAAAAAGCTTATCCTCGTTTACTCTGTCTGTCCCTTTTAAAATCTTAAACACCTCTATCAAGTCCCCCCTCAATCTTCTACACTCCAGAGAAAAAAGCCCCAGTCTGCACAACCTTTCCCTATAACTCAGACCCTGAAATCCTGTCAACATTCTCGTGAACCTTCTCTGCACTCTCTCTATTTTGTTTATATCTTTCCTATAATTTGGTGACCAAAACTGTACACAGTACTCTAAATTTGGCCTCACCAATGCCTTGTACAATTTCATCATAACCTCCCTACTCTTGAATTCAATACTCCGATTTATGAAGGCCAACATTCCAAATGCCTTCTTCATCTACCTGAGTATCAGCCTTGAGGGTACTATTTACCATCACTCCTAAATCCCTTTGTTGCTCTGCACATCTCAATAGCCTACCATTTAATGCATATGACCTATTTAGATTTGCCTTTCCAAAATGTAACACCTCACATTTATCTGTATTAAATTCCATCATCCATTTCTCAGCCCACACTTCCAGCCTTCCTAAATCACCTTTTAATCTACGGTAACCTTCCTCACTGTCCACAACACCACCAATGGCGAGAATTAAATCAAGTGCATCATACAATTTTTTTTTCCCAACACCACACATTTAGTGTAAATAATTTTGTTGCTGCGTACCATAAAATCTGTTAAGACCTAAAAATGACCCCTGAAGCCATGTTGAAATGTTGTCCTTCAGTTTATATTGTCTCTTGTGTGTTCCTTCCAAATAACATAATTTTACACATCCTGACAACTAATCTGTCCTATGTACTTCCACTTTACTTTGCTCCTTGACTACATTTCCAAAATTTTATGTCAACAAAAGCTATTTATGGATTTTGTAGAAATCTAAATTTATTTGCGAGAACATTGTCTCTGAGCTCTAAACATTACTCTCCCATCAGTTTGAATTTCATTTCATTCATGATGGGTGATGCTCTTGCGCAACTGCAAAATACACCAAATGACATTTTCTGAGACCAACCTCTACATTATCTGGTACAAATGACTGTATTCTCCTTCTCGATCCTGCAAATCTTCAGTTGTACCGCACTTGATCTCTGCACATAGTTATCCTTTGAAGACTTGGGGCCTTCAGCAATGACTTTCTCCTCACCACCAGCTCCAGGGTTCCCTAGATTTCATTTCTAACTTCAGCCTTTCCTCACCTTCTATCATGACTTTATTTAAAGAGATGGGCTTAGCTTCTATTTACTAGCTGATCTCAGCCAGTCCTGCTTTTTTTCCCCATTTCCCTCAACAACTTTTGTGCTGTTAGATCCAAACTGACATCCAGATCTAAATGAGTCGGAACTTCCTGCAGCTCAACATCAGAAAGACCAAAGTTCTCACCCTGGTTTCTTTCCCTTGCCACTGATTCCATCTTCCTCCATGGACAGGCTAAAGCAGATTGTTTGTAGCCTTGGTGTTCTGTTTGACCCAGATCTGGCTTTAAGAATCCATATCCTTTCCACCATTATTTTCTGTCCATTCCTGAACTTGTCTTCCAATTACATTTCCCTGACGTCTCCCAAGCCTGGATATGACCATACAGAACTCTTTTCGTATTTGCTACCCAAACTCTACATCCCTAACATCCAAAACTACACTGCAAGAATCCTGTTCATTTCAAACCTCTGCCTGCCCAAACTCTTTCAGTTATGCTAACTCTGTATTCATGATGTCAAAGATGTAAATGCCTTTAAATCCATCTATATTCTTATGCCACACTCCAAATCTGTCTCCAATCCTTTATCTCAATTTGAGTTCTCTACACTTCAAATTGTACACCAATATCCTTTTACCGCTGCTCAGTTGCAAAAGAAATGTAACTTGGATACTGCTTTCTAAAATAAGAACAGATACAAAGCCAATTAAGCTACATATTTGGATGGATGAACAAAAATCCATTGTCGTACGCAGAGGGATTGGATTTAGCTGAAAGCCAAGAACTTTCTGTTTATACCATTTGATTTTCCTTTAAAAATCTCCTCAACATGTGCCAAGTTAGTTTTAAATGTTTTAAATTAAATTTAAACATACTGCACAGTAACAGGTCCTTCTGGCCTACAAACCCATGCCACCCAATTATCCTTCCACCCCTGTACGTTTTGAAGGATGGGAGGAAACCAGAGCACCTGGACGAAACCCTCGCAGATACAAGGAAAACGTAGAAACACCTTAAGACAGTGGCAGATTTGAACCGGGATAGCTGGTGTTGCAATAGTGTTGGGCTAACCGTGTGGATATTCCTTTTATTTATTTTTTTCTTTACCTGGCTTGCAGTCTGTTTTCCAAATCTCCACTGCGTGTCCTGCCATGAACTGACTTTTCAAAATCACCAACAACTGACACCTTTTGAAATATCCTGAAGTACTTGACAGTTATGGTAGGCAATTGAAAAGTTAGGTGCATTTCCTATTATTTAGGTTTTAAATTGGTCCAGATATCTTTTCATGCAATTGATCCCATGTTTTCATAATCTCTTTGATTAATTTATAGTACATTAAAGTCAAAGTAAATTTTAGAATTTTATGTATCCACAGTTTCTCCTTCTAAGCTTTTGTATGTTAATCTGAATTGAGCTTTTAAGCATGAATTTCTGGTTTTGTAATGGAGATCTTAGATAATATTTTAACCTACCCTATTTGATGGCATACAAGACACCCCATTTTTTCATTAAAAAAATTACTCCCAAAAACTCCCCTGGTTCTTGAATGCAAAGGTGATATTTTGGTGCATCCATCTTGCATTGTGCACCGAAATATGAACGTTGTGGAAGCTTTTATCCACAAGATGGCAACAGGTGGAAAGTGCTCAAGCTAACTCACCCAGCTTTCAGAAGCCCGTAGAGGTGCTGCTGCTGTCCAGAAAGCGCGTCCGCAGCTTCACGGACCACCTTCCCTTGGGTGGCCTGTGCTTTCCGGAGACACTGCCGCTGCTCACTTCCCCTGCACAGTAGCCACGTTTGCAGTACACACTGATGGCACGATCGATTGCTTGCTTTGAGAGGAGTGCTGAGCCCCAATGATCAGGCTCCACACTGAGCCTTTGCTCAACGAGCACTCCCACCCCCCCCCCCCCCCCCCCCAAGCAAATTGAATGAGGCACGGGCGCGAATGTTAGTGAGCGAGCAGCCTGATCTCTGATCACCAAGGCCCAACGCTCCCTTCAAACCAAGCGATCGATCGTCTGCTTCCCGCAACGGTGGGCCCTGCCTGTTCCCCTGGTGACCGGCACCTCTCCTTCCCACCCCCATGCACCTCTCAATTAAAGTGGCATTGGCACGGTGCGGGGGGAGTGGCCTGAGCCTCATCATGCAGCGGGCAGGGGAACATGTTGCTGTTGTGGCTTGTGTGTGAGGCTGGAGGCACACGCATATGTATGCGTTATCTACAAGGGGCCTTGCAGGAGGAACTTATTCGCCAACTTGCCTATAAGCATACTAAAGCAATTTGTCCTAAAATTTCCTGCTAAAATGGGCATCTTATATAGCTGTGTGTCTTGTATCCCATTAAATATGGTATTTTAGTGATTAAATAATGGTCACATAAGTTTTTCTTCATGAACATTAGATCAGTTTAGAAGCAGTGCAGCGGGGTAGTGCCCATCTTCATGGTTCACAAATGAATCTTCTCCACCATTTTAAGATATTAGCTGACATCTAGCCAATCTCTGTAACCCTTGATTCCACTGTGGTATAAAAATCCATCTCAACTCTGTTTAGACTTTAATTAATTGTATTCTTAGAAGGGAATTCTAAAATTTAACACCTTTGAGGGTAGCAATTCCTCTTCATCTCAATTGATCAATCTCTTACCTTGACACTATGCTTCCTAAATCTAGAATTCCCCCATCAGGGTATCCATCCCTGCATCATTTACCCGATCAAGCCCCACCATGCAAATGAGGCCAGCATGTCCAGAGTAATGGGAATGCTTTATAAAGTTGGCTGCCTTGAGGCAACGCCTCATATAGATATTCACAAAGCACAGGAGGCTGTTACATGTGATGGCTTGGCTTGGTCTGCCACTTTCTCCGCCTTCCACATTCCTCGGCACTCGAATAACTAAACCGGTAATTCTATCTCCATTATGAAATCAGAAATTCATACTTGAATGCTCAATTCACATGATCATTTATTAATGAAACAAATCATGGTGCAATTAGTAAATATACTTTCTACAGTACATCTTGAAGACGTTCGGGGGAATGTACCTTATTTACGTTTTAATTGAAATTCTTTCCCTTGGAGAGGTCCTCTGATATATAGACACCCAGAAACTTGAAATTACTAACCCTCTCTATTTCTAGCCAGTCAATGAAAATAAGTGCTAGGTCTTTCGCCATCCCCTTCCTAATGTAATATTCTCTTGATTCCACTATTTTTCTTCATTTGGTTAAACAAGCATCCATTCATGCGAATATTATCCATGGAATTTTATCAAGAAAGCTGACTAAAGCGAAGGCTAGCTGTGGATTCTGTGCAGAATTCTGACAAATTTAAATGTATGTTGCTAGATGGAAGACAGGCCAGAGAACTATTGGAATAGTGAAATCCAGTCATAATAAAGGTATTATGAGGATTTCCACTGGGCAAGGACAGGGATACCTGTGTTTCTGAACAATGGAGGAATAAAGTAGGAAATTGTGATGGTTTTTTAAAGAAAATGTTTGGGTGTGTGAGCTAATCTTATTTATTAGTTCATGTTATTTCACTCCATGAGCGGACATTTGAAAATCTTCCTCTGTTGATAACAATTTTTCAGAAGACAAAAATGAAGTACTTGTATTTGTAGAAAATAGATTGCTCCTTTCAGCTCTGCTGGCGTAGATGAGAACTCCTGAAAAGATGTTCCTTTCAGTCAACCAATGGCCAACCTTTTCCCTTCCCCCAGCACATCTGTTGGGATGTATGTCAGATCTTGGAAATATTTCCAGACTTTTTTTCTTGTGAATGCCATTATGATACAGAGCTGGAATTAATGTCAGTTTCTAGGCACATGTGGAGCTAACATGTAAAATGATCTTGGATAGCCATTCTGCATCTGTATTTTAGATTAGAAGGATTGTGTAAAGTTTTAAAGCCAGTGCATTGCATTCTGCTCCAAGAACTTTCTGCAATTCATTCAGAATGCATCCCATACGTGTTAATTAAAAATGTTTTCTTTTTACTGTTGCCACTTACCTTAGAGCTGACATAGGGTTAACAGACTCCACCTTCTAAGTTATTTTTACAAGTTGATCATTGCATAAAATACAGCAGGTGGTTTGGAACCTTTATAAGGAATGCGTAGTTAAATTATATCATTAAACTGCAAGATCAAAAGCTATAGTGGCTGATGTGTTAAATTTGCTACTCTTTTGAGTGTTTCATACCTTGAATGTTTGTATTTTACATTTAAATCAAGCCTTTGACTGGCAAGAGGGTCAGATTTTTTTTTAACCAGTTGTGAAGGTTGTTTTTTCGGTGCTTACTCTTTTCATTGACTCCAACTGTTTTCCCGAATTTCATCCAAAAGGGCATGGAAGAATTAAGTCAGTTAATGTTGGCGATTCAAATCATAGAAGCTCATCTCAAACTCGTATTCAGCTACTACCCACGGGAAAAAAAAAAGAATCTTACAGCTAAAATCACCACATAATGGTGATTTTTAAATAAGGTCCCAGAGCTGTGAAATTAGATGAGTTTTTATATCTGCTCCATAGAGATCCTCTAACGCTATATAACAGTTATCAAAGCTGAAAACTTTCTGGAGCCCCTTCTCAATTCTACTCATTTCAGTCCATTGTTGAAATAACTTGCTAAGATTGTTTGATGTGTATTGTGAGACTTTACATCAGTGGTTTTCAACCTTTTTCTTTCCACTTGCGTACCACCTTAAGCAATCCCTCACTAATCACAGAGCACCTATGGCATAGGGATTACTTAGTGGTATATGAGTGGAAAGAAAAAGGTTGAAAACCACTGCTTTACATTATGACTTTTTTTTAAATCAGTTTGTGCACTTTCGAAAAGCATAATGTTTCCATTAAAATACCAACTTGTATATGTGAGATAATAAAATTAGTGCTTTTCTTACAAGCCAAAAAACAATTTAACCAAAATCAATTACAGTACCTGCTTCCTCTTGCTATTCATCAGCAGTCCTGCTTGCATAACAGTGTGCATTTCTTATTCATTCATTTTAACTCACCAATGCAATAAGGTGATACTTATTTCTTTTGCCATCATTCACAGCCAAATGGTTTTTGGAAAGCATGAACTCATACTGGTTTTGTTCAATAAATTACTTGTATCTTTTCTATTCCAGTGTTTGCTTCCCCAACATTTATCTTCCTTTTCTTGTAAGGATCAAAAAAGAATTTAATGTTCCCAGGCATTTTATTTTGGCAGTGTGCTGAATGTTATAGGTGTGGTTGCCTTCTTTGGCTTTGAGTGTAAATTTTTGAAAACATCATATTTTCCAACTCCTAGGTTTTTGCTTCATACAATACAAAAACTGCTAAAAAGATTTCTAAAATATAAATTGAAGGATTGTTTCTGCCAATTTCACAGAATTGCGGCCAGGTCATTATAATAGCTTAACCCTGACAGTCCAGATTCTGACATGCACACTGAACACATTGTCTGCTTGATTGGGATTGAATGACAGATGCGATCGGTCACTCTAAATGCCAAAAAGACAGGGTAAAGAGAGCGAAAGCAAGCTAGCTTAGTGATTCAAGTTCTTAAAGTAAACAGGGCTACTTTCAAAATATTCAATCATATTATTGAGGAGAATTGAGGGACTGTATTGTGAAAACCTAACATCCATTCTTATTTCTTCAAACTATAACTTGTTTTTGGCATTGAATTGCTAGAATGTTCACAACCACAGCCCCTTTCATAGAGTGAAAAAATGCATCTGTAAAGGCGGAGACTCTCTGCGCTCACGTCATTGACCCTACCTTCATAAATTCTCCAGGAGTGGCTCCAAGGCACCGACTCCAATCCTTTTGTGGGCTTGTGACAGAAGTGGAGCGGAACGCTCCACCTCGCTCCATAAATGCAAGCGGCAGGTAAGGGGTGGACTGTGAACAACGTGATGATGCAGTCAACCCGCAATCCAGGACTGTTTAGTGAATCTGCGCTAAAAAGTTCACCTCAGACAGAACCCTGGGTGTGAATGTAGAGTGTGGGAGCAGAAAATTCTCCAGGCAAACCAATGCATTTCATTCCCAAGTCATCATCTCCTAACATCTTGCAGCTGAACATATTATGCCAACACATCAGATTGTGTTTAGAGTACTGCGGAATAGTCAGCATTGGTGTGACTGCCACCACTGCACCTTTGGAGCCACAGAGTTGCTGCTCTACTCCCTTGACCTTCTCGATCTCTTGGCGCGGCAGGTCAGGATCACAAATCCCACGATGATCATTCCGCAACAGATCAGCAGGAAGAGTCTGATTTTTTTTTTCCCCCTCCCCTCACCTCCACCACCAGCCGGCCCAGCCCCATCATCCACTTGTAGCAGCTCGAAGGATGGCTTTGTGTTCCTGACCCACTGCGGCCAGGAGATTGAGAAGGACGAGGGAGCAGAGCTGCAACTCAGGGGCCCCAAAGGTGCGGTGCAGTGACACTGATGACGACTATTTTTACTGATGTAAAATCCATTTATAGAAGGGAAGGTTTTGTGCTAGTCACCTTTGAGTACACCGTCACAGACAAATCAATAGCCAACTTTTTTACCCATAATCCCACACACAGCTGGAACCACTCTACATTTCCCAGAGCGGTTCCAGATGCATGGGGGATTATGGGTAACAAAGATGGCCATTGCTTGCCGCATATTTATGATGGGTGGTACCACGACAACAGTCGCCCCGCCTATAGCAGCTCCAGAGGATCCACCGAGGCACCGCTCCACATAAAAGCAACTTTGGAGCAGCCTTTTAGGACCGCTCTATAAAAAGATAACTTCAAGTTTTTCTCCGCAGATAGAGCTGGCCTCAAAGCAGAGGCTCTCCATAAAAACACCTCATGACTGCTTGATTGGTTTCTTGAGTAATTAGGTTCATGCAAGAAAATGGAATGAACTAATTTAGTAAGATTATATCTGAGGAAGTTCCATATTTTGGGAGAATTCAGAAGCTTTAATGTGAATATGTTCTGTTGAACAAGATCTAAATAACTGAATGCACTCTGCAGTTTTTACATTATTTTACTTGTTACTTTAACATGGTAGGTTTCCTTCACAAAGCTGATATAACCGTAAAAACAGTTTCTGGGAGGCAAAAATAGGAGTATTTTCATATGAGGCACTGCCTGTACTTTAGAATTCTATCATTGGATGTTGCTTCCTTGATGAAGGGCTCAAGCCCAAAACGTTGGTTTTCTTTACTTCCTGCAGATGCTGCATGACCTGCTGAGTTTCTCCAGCACTTTTGTGTGTTGCACAGTGACTCTGCAGGCTTTTCTATTTAGCTTCATTATTATGTATTTTATCCTCATCCCATCGCTCTACATCCACCTCTGAACTTTCCTTCTTTTCCACTTATTTGTTTTCACTCCTATAAAAAGTAACTATAATCCTGAACTTGAAGATTGTGACCCAAGGTCTAAGACTCTAAACTGAAACAGTTGCCTCCTTTCCACAGAACTTCTCAAGCACTTGTATTTTTATTTGATTTCATTTTTAGGCTCCAAATGTGAGTGTTGAGTTGAACCAATCTGAACTAGAAACAACAATGAAAGAGAAAAGTTTGTATGATCAGCATGTCTGCACATTTAATCTCAAATTTTCAGATTTATTGTCAGAGAGCATACAGGTCATTACATACAACCCTGAGATTCTTTTTTTTCCTGCGGGTGAGGTAGAATTACCTCTTATTGGTCATGCAAAAAAGTAACTATACACATCACTTGTAGACAAATAAAGAAATGTAAACAAACTGTGCAATACAGAATAAAAAAAAGTCAGACTCCTTTATACCTCTTTCCTGATGTTAGCCATGAGGACAGAGCATTGGCTGGGTGGTGTGGATGCTTAATGATTGCTGCTGCTCTCCGCTAGCAGCATTTCCTGTAGATGTTCGTGATGGTGGGGGGGGGGGGGGAGTTTTGCCTGTGATGTTCTGTGCTATACCACTACCTTTTGGAGGGCTTTACACTGAGGGGTTTTGGTCCAATCAGGACACTTTCCACCACACAAATGCAAGAAATTTGCTAGGGTTTCTTATGTCATACCAGACTTCCACCAACTCCTGAGAAAGTAGAGGCATTGATTGCTCTCTTCACAATGCCATTGGTGTCTTGGGTCCAGCAAAGATCCTCCGAGATAGTGACTCCTAAGAACTTAAATTTTCTCATCCTTTCCACCTCTGATTCCCCCAGTGGTCACTAGATCATACACCTCTGGTTTTCCCTTCCTGAAGTCAACAATTAGCTATTTGGTTTTGATGACTTTGAGTGCAAGTTTGTTGTTGGTACACCATTCAGCCAAATTTTCAATCTCCTGCCTGTATGCTGACTCATTGTGGGGTTTTCTTTTGTAAACAGGCCACTACAGTGGTATCATCGGCAAATTTGTAGATAGCGTTATTGTTGTACGGAGCCACAGAGTAATAGGTGTAAGATGAACAGAGCAGGGAGCTAAGACTGCAGCCCTGTGGTTCTCCAATACTGATGGAAATTGTGGAGGAGATGTTGTTACCAATTCTCACTGATTGTGGACTGGAGATGAGGAAGTCCAGGATCAATTACACAATGGGATGTTGAGTCCCAGGTCTTGGAGTTTGCTGATCAGTAATTTAGGAAGCCAAGCAATGTTTTATACATTCTGTGATATTCCCATACAGATCTTATCAACCTGTCTTCCAATCACGAGAAGTACCTATTAAATAAAAGTGTTGATTTGGAAAAACTCAACTGCCCTTCCAGTATTGAATTATTAAGAAATCACCTTTACCTTTTATTCACATTCTAATTACAACTGTGTTTATTTTTTCAGGTGTACGCCCCATCAGCGAGCACTGCCGATTATAACAGGGATTCACCTGGCTATCCTTCCTCCAAGCCTCCTACTAGTTCATTTTCTAGTTCATTCTTTATGCAAGGTAATTACTTGATTTTTAAGGGAATTTTTAAATTGTATATTATACAGTTGAAGGAATTTTGGAGCGGGAATCAGAGCGAGTCATAAAATTCTGTGTTTCACAGCAGGATCATGGTGCCAACATTCATATTATAACCAACTTATTACTATATAAAAAAAAGTTAAAATAACAGTGCCCGAAAAGTAAGGCCGTGTCTATGGTTCGTTGATCATTCAGGAATCTGATGGCAGCGGGGAAGAAGCTGTCCTCGTGCCGTTGAGTGCTCATCTTTAGGCTCCTGTACCTTTTTCCCGATAGTAACAGAGTGAAGAGGGATATGGATGAGAATTTTTCCATTTAATTGTCTCCTCATCAATCACTTCTCATCTCAGCTATTACCCAACAACAAAGGGTGTCAATAAACCAACAACCATTGCACTCTGACTTGTGAATTCTTGCAGTTCCTTGGTTCAGATCACGAAACTAACACTAATAAGGAGTCATGAGTTTATCGTCATATGGATTGTACAGTCTACATGGTCCACCAAAATTCATTCTTGCTGCAGCCGGACATTTTCTGCAATTGTACTCTAATAGGTCCCATTAAATTAAATTTAAAAGATATAATAAATACAAAAGAAAGATCATAAATATTCAGAGTTATCACAGCCCAAGAAAAAAGTGCTGTGACAGTAGTGCAGACCAGTAGTTCTTATGGGTTTGGAGTTGGAATAGTTTATGATTAGTGTAGTAAGAGGAGCTTCAAGAACCTGGTAGCCATTGGAGTGGCTGATTATTTGGGAGGTGTTTGGGTGTTAACTACAAGGGAACAAGCTGACACTTAGAAATTTTTTTTATCATGCATAATGACTGCATTCCATGCGGTACCATCAGCTTATCACAAATTTTGCCATATTTGGCACAGACATTGTGAGTTGTGCTGTATTGCAGTATGGTACTAACTAAATGGGATGATGTTCTGGGCAGGATGCCATTCCTAAAATAGTTCTGATGAAGCAGGTTACTGCTAACAAAAGAACAGCTTCAGGAATGGGAAACAATGTTAGACATTGGAAATTGTCTTACTTGGTAAGGGGATTTGATTCACATTATCTTTAGAATGCCAGTTTAAAAAAAATATCCTTTTATATTGAATCAATACTTTGCATGCAACCCACCACACAGGATATTGTCTACAATTTCTAGCTATTTCTTGTTCCTCGTTCGGTAGTGTTAAAATTGGAAACACAAAATAGTTGAAAACTAAATTTTGTATTTATGTAACTCTTTTAAAGCAACACAAAAAATCCCCATGTCCTCACATGGATTACAGCAATACAAATAAGTGCAAGTGCGGAGGGACAAATAAGTGTTTTAGCTGGGTTCAAAGGTGAGATAGGTTTTAAACACCAACAGAGAGAGAGAGAGGATTGTATGGCATTGAGATTAAGGGAGAGAATTCCAGAGCTGAGATTTGAAGCAGCTGATGGCAAGGCGATCAGCTATGAAATGCAAAGGTCAGAGATGTGTAAATTTGAGCGAGTTTTTGGATTTGCCCAGCATCAGAATGTTTAATCAGAGAAACTTGCACAGGAATTGAAACCCTTTTGTAATTACGTGAGTATAATTTGTTTTGCCCATTGCCTCCATTTCCATCTGTAGATCTTACCTTACTGGGCAGATAACATCATTCAAAAGAATCAACTTTCTCTGCCTGATTGTACCTGCAGTGCCAACTTATTATTTCTATTATAATTAGGCCAAGATTGTGTTTTTTTTCCTCCAGTTTGTCTTAAATCAAAATTAACTCTACAGCTGAATATTGTTTAGAAGTCCTTACACAGTTCTAAAATAATGGTACATTTTAATTAAAGATTCGATACCAGCCAAATAGTTGCAATCAAATAATCAGCAAGAATTAAGAATGTTTTAGTGGGCTTTTTTTTTCTGAAGGAATCATTGTAATGACCTCTCTTTCCAGATGGGCATCACAATTCTGATCCGTGGAGTTCTTCTGGTGGAATGAATCAGCCCACTTATGGAGGCATGCTTGTAAACTCCTCCCATGTTCCACAGTCCAGCAGTTACTGCAGTCTGCATCCACAAGATCGCCTGGTAATAGTGGCCTCTTCTGGAAACCTACCAGTAATATTCGTAAATGTCTGCATCTGCACATCATTTTTATGATTGACTTAGATTTTTGCTTCACAAACTGTAATGTTGTAGAGTCGTTCAACACAGAAACAGGTCATTAAATTCACTACTCACCATGTATCATGTCTTGGAAATTCAAGTGCTCATCTAAAGACTACTTCTGTTGAAAGTAAACATTAAACATTAAACAGCATATGAACATACCTGGATTTTTTAAAAAAAAACATCTTTCAATTAGAATTCTAACAAATTTGAATATGTCTGTTTATTTTTTTCCACATGTTGCTTTAAATTATTATTCCATTATTGGAAGTGCTTTTCCAAAGGATCCAAGTCTTTTCCATACCTGTTGAGTCTGTGGAGGTGATGAACTGTGGTGGTGACAAACCTGATCAGATCCTGTACTCTTCCCATATCCATTGATATCTATTCCAACTGATTTTTGTCCTGATAATAAAAGGACACAGACAAATTGCTGTGTGCAACTTATAGTAATCTAATTGATCCCACACAACTTGATCTAAGCCACATATCCAACTTGCAATCTTCCCTCTCCATACTGCATTAATAAATTAACTCCGTAAAAAGCTCAAAGTTACTTATCTACAGCCATTAATTGCTTAAATAAGAAGAAGTTGGATTTAAAAGTACCCTTTAAAAGTACCTCTTAACTGGAACCAAGATCATCAGGGATCTGGATCAACTGGAGAAGAGGATCAAGGAATTGCAGGTAGAATTTAATTCAGATTAAAGGTGATATATTTTGGTAAGACAATTCAAGGCAGGGTTTACGCAGTAAATGGTAGGGCCCTAAAGAGAATTGTGGGACTGAGAGACCTAGGGGTTGCAGGCACTTAGTTCACTGAAAGTGGTGTCACATGTAAGTAAGAGGGTGAAGAATGTATTTGGTACACTTGTCTCCATCAGTCATCATATTAAGTACAGAAGTTGGGCACCTTTTCAATAAACTGGTGAGACCACAACTTGGATTATTGTGTGCAGTTCAGGTTGCCAAATTGTAGGAAAGATGTCATTAAGCAGGAAAGGCTGCAGAAACGATTCAGGAGGGTGTTGTTTGAATTATAAGGAGAGGCTGAATAGACTGTGATTTTCCTCCCTGGAGTGAAGGCGGCTGATGGGTGAGCTAATAAAATCATGGGGTAGGGGAACCTAAACTAAACTATATCAATTTATAACAAAAGGAGAAATATTTGAAAAGAAGCTGAGGAGCACCTCAACTTCATTTATTGTTAGGTGTATAAAAAATACAGTGGTAGAGGTTGTTTGTGATCAGACCATTAGACATCTCGTACAAAGTACAACATGTAAGACACAATATAAGGTGCAGTAGTACAGAGAGAGATGAGTTGTGTACTATTTTGGGGTTCATCAAGAGTCCGATAATGGTGGGAATCTGGTGCTGTATGACCTCAGAGAGTTTTACCCATGCTGAATATGCTTCCAACAGAGTTAAATGCGGGTACAATAGCAATGTTTGAGCCATTTAGACGGAAACTGGCATAGGGAATATTTGGAGGGATATGGGCTAAATGCAAGCAAATGGGACTAGCTTGGATAGACAACCTGGTCAGCATAAAATTCTGAAGAAACTCAGCTGGTCTTTTCAGCGTCTATAAAAAGCAAGGTACATTGCTGACATTTCAGGCCTAAACACCTTCAAGGAATAAGCAGAATGAGCCAGAAGCAGAAAATCTCAGGGAAGGGAGAGATAAGAGCAGGGCTGGGGGAAGGTAACTGGGGAATAAGTTTGGAGGGGCAGGGTGCTTTGATGAAAGCCAGAGAAGTCATTATCAATGCCATCTGGATGGAGGATAGATAAGGTGAAGATAAGGTGTGCTTCCTCCAATTTGCAGGTGGTCTTAGTCTGGCAGTGCATGAGACCATGGACAGACATGTCAGCAAGGGAATTGGATGGAGAATTGAAATGGGCGGCTTCTGGGAGATCCACACTATTGCGGCGGACAGAGCCAAGGCGTTCAACAAAGCAATCTCCCAGTCTATGTCCAGTCTATCCGATGTAGAGGAGGTCATAACGGGAGAACCGGATGCAATAGAGGCACCCTGTAGATTCACAAGTGAAATGTTGCTTCACTTGGAAGGACTGTTTGGGGCCCTGAATGCTGGTGAGGGAGGAGATGTGGGCACATGGGGCATCTCCTGCGGTCACAGGGGTAGGTACCATGGGGATAATTGTTGGGGAGCAAGGAATTGTCAAGAGAATCACAGAGGGAGTGGTCCTTGCTGAAGGTGGAGAGGGGAATACTTGTGTGGTGGCAGAAATGGTGAAGGAAAATGTATTGGATGCAGAGGACATGTCTTTGTTGCGCATGGGGGTGGAGGGGGACAGGGCAGATATGTGGGTGAGCGCCAAGTTGATGGTGGTAGAGGGCAAGCCATGTTGTTTGAAGAAGGAATTCACCTCTGATGATCTGACTTGGAAGTCCTCATCCTGGATGCAAATGCGACAAAGACTGAGGAATTGAGAGAATGGAATCCTTACAGGGGACAGGGTGGGAGGTGTAGTCGAAGTAGCTGTGGGAGATGATGGGTTTCTGGAAGATGTCTGTCGAGAGTTGAGATGGAGACAGACCAAAGAAAGGGAGAGCGCAGCTAGAAATGGACTAAGTGAATTTTAGGTTTGGGTGGAAGTTGGCGGCAAAGTGGACGAATTCAATGAACTCATCATGGGTGCATGAGACAGGTCCAAAGTAATCATCGATGCAGCGGAGGAAGAGTTGCCTGGCCTGTGTAGGATTGTAGCATAGATTGCTCCACATAACCAACAAAAAGGCAGACATAGTTGGGGGTCAATACCACAAAGTTACCCCTTTAACCTGGAGAAAGTGGAATGAGTCAAAGGAAAGATTACTGAGGGTGAGGATAAATCCTGCCAGCTGGAGGAGTGTGGTGGTGGAGGGGACTGGTTGGGTCTGTGGTCAGCATGGACAATTTGCGTTGAAGGACCTGTTCTGCGCTATGAAACTCCATGACCCAATGTATTCAAAAAACAATGGAAGTAATTTCATTCCCAATTTTAGAATTCCTCATCTTGCAGAAATTTAGAGAGATGGTGACTCTTCGTAAGATCCTTCAAAGGGCTGAATAGTGTGAACATGTATCTAATAGTGAGAGAATCCAGGACCAGCGGGGCACAGCCTCAGAATACAAGTATTTCTCTTTTGAACAGAGATGAAGAGGTTTCATCAATGGTAGTGAATCTGGAATTCATTGCCACATGTAGCCTCGGAGGGCAAGTCATTGGGTATATTTAAAGCAAAGGTTGATAGGTTCTTGAAGGGTTATGGGAAAAAGACAGAAGAATGGGGTTGAAAGAAAAAGTTAATTACCCATAATTCAAATGGCAGAGTAATTTCAATGGGCTGAATGGTCTAATTCTGCTCTGATATCTTGTGGGCTTCCACTAAAAAGATCCATTGGGAATCTTCCATAACCATTATACTACAAACGGGTTGTAATTTTAATTGTTTTATTGTTCCCATGCTAACGGAAATTCATGTATGAAAGCACATCGTGCATTTAAGTCATTTATATTTTGGCACCTCCTTCTTCATATATTTAAAACACATTTAAAATCCACACCTGTCATAACTAACAAATGTTTTTATGAATTGTCTCACCTTAATATAATTTTGCAGTGTGAATTTTCATCCTTCACAAATCTTCACAAATCTTACACAATAAAAAGAAAGCAAAATAATACGAGAAAACTCCCAATACATCTCTTACATTAATGTGATTAAATATTGAAGGTGAGTATTTCTGTACTTATTCTAGGGAATGTCTACTCACAATCACTTACATCAATTAAAAATTGATTCAAACGTTCTGTAAATTGTTATTTTTATTACCATGCATTTTTATAAATAATAGTTCATTTATTTTTTTTGTAAATCAATTGCAGCTCTTCATTGTAAGGCCATGGGCTTCTATCTGGATGGGCTGGTTATTATGGAGAAAAGTGTTTTTAATCTCAGCTTTGTGCCTGATTAAAACTGTTTTTTTTAACAAAAAAGAATCGAAGAGTGCAAACAAGAGGCCATTTGGCTGAAGAACATTATTGCAAGGATTTCTAAAATACAATTTAAAAAAACATGTTTCACCAGTATTATTCTCGGAACCATAAAGTTATTTTGTTTTTACTTCAATGTGCAGTTGACACAATACAAAAATATGATCTGGTGTAGGTGCCACCTTTTAAGGGTTCATCCAGTCACGCAGAGGTGGGCTGTGGAGCTTTTAATACTATTATTGCCTTCAGTTTGAATGCAAAGTTGACTCACTTTTTGTTTCCAGAGCTCCTCAACAATGCTGCTTTTCCTTTAACATCCAGATATTAAACTGATCTGACTCAGCACTTGCCCATTTTCTTCTCCCCTACTCTTTTAACTTTCTGGTTGTTTATGACTGCTTTTTTTTTTGCAGTGGAAAATAAAGTGGCCCAATGGGAATTCACACTTATTTTCTGCCTGAGGATATATTTGAAGGAACAGTGTATCAGTGCATGAATACCTGTACTGTTTTTCAGCATGTGTTTTCAGCCCAAGTTGCAGCCTGACGTAACTAAAAATGGAGTTACACACCACAAAGGAGGGGAAATAAATAAATAATAAGATGGACGCTTTAAAAAAAAACGTGTATGCATGTGTATAAATAGCTAGCTACTACAAGCTATGGCTCTGAGGAGCCAATAGCGCAGGAGATTTTATAGTTGTATCCAGGTTAGCTCATTTGAGTGAAATTAACGCTGAGCTTTATTGGGCTCACAGCCCTGCTTTTAATCTCAAGATGGGGGCGTGGTCAAAGCCCCCTCAGCACAGAATGGTGTATTTGTGATCCGCGTTCTTTGATAGGCCAGTTAGGCTCCTTTAGTTATGGCCAGTTGGAGGACAGCGCTGCGGGATTGTCGCATTCGTCTTTCATTTCGTGAGGCACCCGAGGAGCTGCCACATACTACACACACACACACACACACACACACACACACACACACACACAGTATATGTATGTGTGTGTATGTAATATATATATATGTACACACATGTATATGGATTATATACATGCATACTTGTATACACACACACAAACACACACACACAGTATATGTATGTGTGTGTATGTAAAATATATATATATATATGTACACACATGTATATGGATTATATACATGCATACTTGTATACACACACACAGTATATGTATGTGTGTATGTAAAATATATATAAATATGTACACACATGTATATGGATTATATACATGCATACTTGTATACACACACATAGTATATGTATGTGTGTATGTAAAATATATATAAATATGTACACACATGTATATGGATTATATACATGCATACTTGTATACACACACACGCGCCGCGCGCGCACATATTGAAAATATTCCAACTTATTTTAAGGCAGTAATGTGCTCGTGGGAGGACTGCTTCCAGTTCATGAGAATAACCCTGCCCATTGTCATCAGAATACAACATTTTTTTTTTAAATTTAGACGTACAGCCTGGTAACAGGCGTGTTCAGCCCATGAGCCCGTGCTGGCCAATTACACCCAACTGACCTACAACCCCTGGTACATGTTCATAGTAATATTCTCTGATATCCTAGATTCCATTGTTGATTCACTGCCTTCGTTTAAGTTTCAGTGTTCGGCATTTCAGTGTTAGTCATTCACTCCCACTCCACTCTCGCCCACTTGCCTCACTCAGGAAGAATTTTGCCCTCACAGTCTGCAAAGCATTGTGATTTTTTTTTTTGAAAGAGCATTCTTGTGTCTCCTGTATGGCAAGTGGCTTTTGATAAATTCACTGTTGAGCTTAATATTAATGTGTGAAAAGATGATTGTATTTTAAAAAAAGATCACTGTACTGTCAGATAAAAAAGCACACGACCAACATGGGATGCGTGTCAGGGGAAGAATAGGATCTGGCGTAAAAACATAAGAAATAAGAGCTGGTGTTCGTCAGCTGGCACATCGAGCCAGGGCATCAAAGATTAGGGGGAGAAAGGCAGGAAGTGGGGCTGAGTAGCAAAATGGATAAGCTCAGGATTAAATGGTGGGATAAACTTGATGGGCTGATTTGCCTATTTCTGTTCCTTAAGTCTTACAGTCTTAATATGATCTTGGCAGATCAGCCTGAGGACTCAGCTCAACTTACCCACCATAATTCTTAATTCCCCTACAATGCATAAAGCTTATTTAAGAGGGTCTTAAGTATATTTAATTAGGCAGCCTCCATTTCTTTATTGGGAAAAGAATTCCACAGATTCACGATGCTTTGGGAAAAGTAGTTCTTCCAAATCTCCATCCTAAATGTACTCCCCAAATCTTGAGACTATGTCCTCTCTTTCTGGTCTCACTCAACAATGGAAACAACTGGCAAGTTCACAAGTTAAAGAAGCAGAAGCAGGCCATCGAGTCTTTTCCATGACTCTACACTAAGCTGAATTATGCTCACACCTAGATCCAATTTCCAGACTTCTCCCCATATCCCTTAATACCCTTACTAATGGGATACTTATCCATTTCCTGATTAAATACTTCCAGTGATCTGGCCTCCACTGCTTTGTGCGACAGTGAGTATCACAGATCCATGACCTTCTGACTAAAGAAGTTCTTCCTCCTCTGTTTTAATTGGATTACTTCTAATTTTAAGACTATGACCCCTTGTCCCTGATTCACCCATCAAGGGTAACATCCACATTCACTCTGTCAAAACCTTTCAATATTCGAAATGTCTCTATGAGATTTCCCCACCTCATTCTCCTATACTCCAACGAATACAACCCAAGAGCTGTCAAACGCTCTGCATACGCCAGCCCTTGCATTCCAGGAATCATCCAAGTAAATCTACTCCGCATCCTCTCCAGCAACATCACATCTTTTCTAAGATAGGGGACCCAAAACTGTACACGGTACTTTAGATGGGGTCTCACCAGTGCCCCTAAGAGTCTCATTAACACCTCTCTACTCTTATACACTATACTCCTTGAAATGAATGCTAGCATAGCATTCGCCTTCTTAACTACCAATCCCACCTGGACATAAACTTTTCGATTACTCTGCACGAGGACGCTCAGGTCTCTTTTCACCTCCGAGGATTGAATGTTCCTTTTGTAATTTAACATTTCAATAAAATCCCCACTTATTCTTTGTAATACTATAGAGTATAATCCCAGGCCACATAATCTCTCCTCATGGGCTAACCTCCCTTTAAAAAAATTCAACCTGGTGAACCTCATCTGCACCAGCTCCAAAACAAGGAGATCCTTTCTCAAGTGAGGGGACCAGACTGCACACATTACTCCAGGTGTGGCCTCATCAGAACTCTGTACATTTGCTGCAGAACTAGCCTGCTATTAAATTCAATCCCACCAGCAATGAAAAGCAGGGTTCTATTGTCCGGCTTCCAAAGTTATGATTGCCAAACAAGTTTGAATTTTTTTCTGGTTTGAAAGCAAAATTAATTATGGTCAAAAAGCATGTGGTTTATGGGAAGATTTAACAGGTATTTAAATAATGGGGAGATTTGCTCACATAAATAGAAACCATTGGTTAAAATGTGAGCTCCTAAAGATAACTGCCTCAAAAACTGAAGGGTGATGAGATTTGTAACTCCGTGAAATACACAAACTTGATCGAGAAACTCAGCAGGTAATGGAGCATCCATAGGAAGTAAAGAGTAACCAACATTTCCGGCCTGGGCCATTCATCAAGTGTAAGCAAAAACAGGCAGATGCCTGAATAAAAAGGTTGGGGGGGTGAGGGTGGTGGAGAGGAGAGGAGAGGAAGGGGAAAGGGGCAGGATGAGGAACACAAGCTAACAGGTAAGAATTCAGGGATGGATATGAATGGGAGGATAGAAGAGAAAAAAAGCTGAAAAGTAAAGGGGAAGAGGGTGGGGAGCTGGAGAAAGGGAGACAGGGTTAGGGAAAGAGAAAGACTTGGAGGAGGAGTTTAACCGAAATTCGAGGTCGATTTTAATGCCATCTGGTTGGAGAGTGCCAGACAGAATGTGAGATGTTATTCCTCCAATTTGCAGGTAGCCGCAGTTTGGCAGTGGACAGATGTGTCCGTGTGGGAATGGTCTTGTTTACCTTTTTACCTCAGTGATTTGTTAAGATAGGTAATAAAGTGGTGGCAGGTACAGTGATAACTTTGAGAATGGAAAATTAATATCCACTTGAAAGGGGGGAAAAAAACTTGGGTGTGGACCCAAATTGTTTTTTTTTTCCTAAAGTGCTGTGGTCTGAATGATGCAATGTAGCTATAAATGCATATAGATATAGAGTAAGACCTACTGAATGCAGAACAGAGCATTAAATGAAAAATTGATATATTATTTTCCTTTTTTATCCACAGAACTACCCATCACACTCCTCAACGGACATCAATGCCAGTCTCCCACCGATGTCCAGTTTCCACCGCAGTGGCACAAATCACTATGGCGCCTCGTCGTGCACACCACCAGCCAACGGAACAGATAATATTATGGGTAAGTTGCAGTACGTTGTGCCTTTCAGAATTTAAGGGTGACCCTCAATAATTTGCAAAATGGGCAGTGAATGAAGATATTGTTGAAATGGATGAACAACTTCACAATTGCTTACATAACTCCTCTTTGTTGCTCTTTTTCTGTTTGTTGAATCAAATGGTTTCTGAATCATTTGTCTCAAGCTAACCAATTATGTGACAGGAACAAAACAATGCAAACACCATTAAAGCATTGTGAAGCAACAGGTTGGTAATGCATGCACGCTTATCATTCCTGTACACAATAAATGGTAAACGATTATCTTATTCCAAAATCTTGCAAATTAAAGATTATTTCAGGAAGAGGGAAGCATTCCAGTTACAAAATGTATGGTAGTTCTAATATTTCAACCATGATCTTTTATTTAAACAGCTGTTTTGCCCTTGATATCTTAGCCTTACAGATATCTTCCAGCCTTCCTTCCACATTTTTGATGTACATGTGACTGCATGGAATATGTGTAACTTTCATAAATCATTGCCCAAGGGAAGTTCTTGAATGCTTGAACTGGAGATAAATTTTGAAGGTTTTGAGCAGCGAACTGGATGATACAATCAAAAACATAGGACTAAATGAGATGTATCCCATCTTACTACAGAAAGCGAGGAAAGAGATTACTGGGGCATTGGCCTTTGCAAACTTCCTGACTACAGGAGAGGTACACTTGGGGAATGGCAATTGTTGCCCCCTTGTTTAAAAAAGCTAAAAGGTAGAATCCTGAAAATTATAGACCAATGAGTTTTATATCAGTAGTCAGCAAACTATTGGAGAGGATTCTGAGTAAAGGATTTATGAGCATTTTGAAAAGCATAGTATTCTCAGGGATAGTCAGCATGACTTTGTTTGGGGCAGGTCACACCTTGCAAGCCTAATTGTCTTTTTTAGAGGAAATGACAAAATAAATCGAAGAAGGTAGAACGCTAGATATGGTGGATATACATTTTTATAAGACATTTGACAAGATTCCCCCATGATAGAGTCATTCAGAAAGTCATGAAGCATGGAACCAATGGAACCTTAGTATGGGTTCAGAATTGGCTTTCCTGCAGAGAGCTAAGGGTGATAGTAGACAGTACGAATTCCGCCTGGAGGTCAGTGAAGTTATGCAGGGATTTGATCTGGGACCCCCCTCTCCCCCACTCTTTGTGTTGTTTATAAATGCCCTGGATGATGAAATGGAAGGATGGGTCAGTAGTTTTCAGATGACACAAAGGTTGGAAATGTTGGGCATCACGTAGATTGTTGTGGTTTTAGCAGGATATGGAAAGAATGCAGAATTGGGCGGAAAAGTGGCAGATTGATTCAATCCAGATAAATGTGATGTGATACATTTTGGAGGTTGAACTTGAAGGCATAGTACATGGTTAATAGCAGGATTGTTAACGGTGTGGAAGAACAGAGGAACAACCATGGGATTGAGTTTAAGAGTTGTGAAGTAATGTTGAAGCTCCATAAAACTGTAAAACAGGAGTAGAAATAGACTATTCAGCCCATCTAGTCTGCTCTACCATTCAATCACAGATGATCCATTTTCCCACTCACCCTATTACCCAGCTTTCTCCCCATAACCTTTGATATCCTGGCTAAACAAGAACCTATCAATCTCCTCTTTAAATATATCCAATGGCCTGGCCTCCACAACTGCCTGTGGCAACAAATTCCATAGATTTACCACCCTCTAGATGAAGAAATTACTACACATCTAAGTGAATGTGTAGCAATTTCTAAGTGGATGCCCTTTAATCCTGAAGTTGTGCCCTCTTGTCCTTGACTCTCCCACCATGGGAAACAACCTTTTAACATTCAAAATATTTCAATGAGATCCCCCCTCATTCTCCTAAATGCCAACGAAACTCGGATTAGACCGCACTTGGAATATTGTGTTCAGTTCTGGTCACCTCATTAAAGGAAAGATGTGGAGGCTTTGGAAAGAATGCAGAGGAGATTTACCAGATGTTGTCTGGATTGGAGAGGTAAGGGAGGGAGGTTGAGCAGGGTTTTTCTCTTTGGAGCAAAGAAGGTTGAGGAGGCAGAGATAGGGTGGATAGCCATCGCTTTTTTTTCCCCTGGGGCAACAGTAGCAAATGGCAGAGGAATGGTGAGGGGAGGGAAGTTGAAGGGAGACGTCAGGGTTAAGTTTTTTTTACACAGAGTAGTGAGTTTCTGGAATAATTGTCAGGGTTAGTGGTGGAGGCTGATACAATGGGGTCATTTAAAAGTCAACCACATGGATGCAACAGAAATAGAGGGTTGTGGGTGTGAGGTTGGGAAGATTTAGTTTTTTGAGTAGGTTTATATCCGTTGGCACAACTTCATGGGTTGCAGTGCTTGATGTTGTTGATAACTTGCCTGTTACCAATAATTTCAATGATAATAAATATTACAAATTATTAAAATATATCATCATTAATTGCTCGTCTGGGGATAAAATGGAGGGTGAAATTGCTGAGTGTCTTCATACATGAAGAAAGTTGCTACATGTGGACTTTGGGTTACTGAGATCAAAAACATTCCAGTGGATTCAAATATTGTTATGTTCAGGCCATGAGCTACTGAAGAGTTTTTAAACTCTTGGATAATGTTTAAGGCTGAGTCAACCTTGTTAATAGTAAAAGAGCATCATTTTCGTTAGAGAAGTTTGGGAAATATTTTTGCTTAACAAAGCTGCATGTGACGTGGACTCTGCTATAAATTTCGTCACTTTAGTGGGTGGCATGGTTGGCGTAGCAGTTAGAACAAAGAACAACGCCTTTACAGTGCCAGCAATTAGAACAGGACCAGACCAGGATTCGAGTCCCGCTCTGTCTGTAAGGAATTTGTACGTTCTGAGTGGGTTTTCTCCGGGGATCTGGTTTCCTCCCACTGTTCAAAACATACCGAGGGTGTAGGTTAATGGGGTGTAAATTGGGCAGCATGGACTCATAGACCGAAATGGCCTGTTACCGTGTTGTAGGTCTAAATTTAAAATTCACTGGGACAGACTGTGATAGGAGTGTCACAGGCTATTCTCTCTCCAGAGGAAGGGTTTGTCCATCACATTTTTCATCAAGACACGTCCTCATACATTTCAAACTTGCATCATTGAAGATCATCTTAGAATTTTGGAAGCATGTGTACATGCTGGAGAAATCCAGTTAGAATCCTTTATTCTGTGGTGTTCATGAACTGTCCTCCCACTTATTTTTCATGATAATGTATAATCCTAATTGACTCAACTTCAACCTATCCTTGTGGTGAATCAGTTTATGCTCCATACATGAAGAAATTTCCACATCTCTTTTTCTACGGATCTAATCTTTGATTCCACACTCTCAGCCTAATTATTTTTAATTTTTTTATGGCTTCTGTTAGCCGGGTATGGTTCAACTGGCATTATGCCAAACTTCAAGTTTATTTCTAGTTGTGTAATTATAATATCTTGATGAAATCACAATGATTATAATTCAATCCACTGCACATCTTTACTTTTGTATCTCATTTCTTCAGATGACTACAGGACGTTTGCCGAGAGCTTTATCAGTCAGCAAATAGCTATGTGCCGTGGTGCTCAGCCATACTGACTGGAAGTAAACCAAGTATGATGCCTGAATTGCATCATGTTAGCAGATCATTCCTGGAGCACTGTTTTCTTCCATGGGGGAGTGGGGATAGAAATCAGCTGAAACCCGAATCATAATCATCAACATATGGAAAGATCAAAGTTCCCACAATTTCATAACTCTTGCTTTATTATCAGTTGTGATCGAACCACATTGAGAAAAAAAATAATCTAAACACATCTAATAACGAATATATTCCAATTGATATATTCAAGCTAGTATGTATATGAAGCTATGCCACCTGAACATAGCCTGCACACTACAAATACCCTATGAATGCCAAATAAGTTAATACATTATACTGTAACATCTCCTCAATTGATTCCATTAAATTCTTCTGTTTTTGGCTCAGACACTCTTACCCCTTTTACACAGAGGATTCAAGCCAGGTATTATGTGCCTTTTGAACGCTTTGCTTACCTGTGTGAATGCGTCGAAGGCAGATTGGTGTCTGAAATTACCCGGCTTTTATCCGTCAAGGTAGGTAGTGTCAGTGGCGATCGGGGCTGTATTACACGTCCCACCTCTTTTGCTTCGGAAAGCTGGCTTGCAGTATAAAAGGACTCACTGAACCAGCTTTCTTCTGTTCTGTGCAAACAAGCAAGGCAGCATCGAGAGATGCTGCAAGAGCATGGCTTTTCAATGTAAAACTTTGATTCAGACTTCGAGAAGTAAGAACACCAAAGCAAGCATTTCACCCATTAGCGGTACTCAAGTTGCTCTCCATACAAGCTCTCAATTATAATCATACTCTACTGTTTGCTTGCCATACTCAGAACAAGCTTTTTTTTCCTGAGCATCTTTCCAATTTTGCCGTTAATGTTTTCAAAACTTCATCTGATTGTCACTCATAGGCACAAAGGGAACTGTCTCTGACTTTTTGTGTCTGAGATGTAACCTTCATAAGTGGAAGTCTGTCCTCAGACTGTTGCTTTGTGAATTAAGTATACTGAGACCTATCCTCATTCTGTCTGTCCATCTTTGAACACTAAATTAGACAGAAGGCAACAGCTGTTTCAAGCTCTGGTATTTTCTGACAATCCAAATCCAAATTCCATCAGAATACAAAACGCCAACTTGGTGAGAATTGCAATTACGTTTGTAAAATTTAGGAAGTTTGAAATTCAATCATGAACTCATTTCTCCCATCCTTGCCTTCAATTTGCATCAAATACACTTGCTAATATTGTAGTTCGAAGCCCACAGCATCACCTGCCAATATCTCACAACCTTTTGAATTGTAAACTTGGAATTGTTCTACAAGTTGTAAATTAATTTGCTTTATCTTTATTTTTCTCTGTTCCAGTAAGCAGAGCAGGCGCGACAACTGGCAGTTCGCAGACTGGTGATGCACTGGGCAAAGCACTTGCGTCAGTAAGTTGAAAGGCTGTTGCTCACTTGCATTGAATGGTTTGGAGAAGTTGTACAAATCTATTAGTCATGCAGTGTAATTATGGAAGTGGAGCAGCTCAAAACACTTGATCAAACAGGGATATTCATATAAATGATTACTCATAGCTGAAACAGATTTAATCCAAATTTCTAGGCTGTGTGGCTGGGATTTGTTTTTAATATTGAGGTATATTGTGCTCTAAAAAGAGCTCCAGAAGCTCCCTAGCACAATACCATGATTCTTCCATTACAGTAAAACTCCAGCAATCTGGCACACATTGGACTTTGGTACTAGACTGGTCCTACAATCCCAATGTTTTTAAACCATTTTTATTAGATTTTACAGAATATTCTGATGCATTTCCTTGTGAACCAAGTGGATTGAATGGGACTGTGGGAACCTGAGCTCAGTGAATTGGAAGGGAGCCTGGAAACTGGTGCCCTGGTAAATTGGGAAGAATTGTGGGAACCCAAAGCTCAGAGAGTTGGAAAGGAGCATAGGGATGGAACCCCAAATGAATTGGAAAGGAAAATAAGAATCAAAGCCCTGGGAAGTTAAAGGAAACATAGGAAATGGGACTCTTGTGAATGGAAAGGAGCAGAGACCAGGACCACAGTGAATCAGAAGGAAACTCAGGAAATTCAGCTTGGGAACTGGGGCTCCGGTGAATGGAAAGGAGCTTGGGAACTGGAGCTCTGGTGAACAGAAAGGAACCCAGGAAACATCATCTTGGAGGCCTAATGCCAAAGCCTCCAAATTTCTGAATTGTTGGAAAGTAGATTATCTGAGTTTTGCTGTACTGGTGGAATGCAAATGGCCATACTTGAAGGTTGGGATTGCCCTAATTGTTTCAATTTCAATTTGGATGTCAAAACAATTACTCTTGATAGTCTAACAAAAACCTGTAAAGCAGATAGAAAAATTTTATGTTGCCAAAATGATTAGTATAACATAATAACATAACAATTACAGCACGGAAACAGGCCATTAGGCCCTTCTAGTCCGCACCGAACCAAACACCCCTTTCTAATCCCACCTCCCTGCACAATGCCCATAACCCTCCATCTTCTTCTCATCCATATACCTGTCCAACCTTTTCTTAAATAATACAATTGACTCCGCCGCCACTATTTCTCCCGGAAGATCATTCCACACAGCTACCACTCTCTGAGTAAAGAAGTTCCCCCTCATGTTACCTCTAAACCTCTGCCCCTTAATTCTTAACTCATGGCCTCTTATTTTAAACTTTCCACCTCTTAACGGAAATAGTCTATCCACATCCATTCTGTCTATCCCTTTCATAATCTTAAATACTTCTATCAAATCCCCTCTCAACCTTCTACGCTCCAAAGAATAAAGACCCAATCTGTCCAATCTCTCCCCATACTCCAGATGCTTAAACCCAGGCAACATTCTGGTAAACCTTCTCTGCACTCTCTCCACCCTGTTTATATCCTTCCTATAATTAGGCGACCAGAACTGCACACAGAACTCCAAATTAGGCCGCACCAACGTCTTATACAATCTCAACATCACCTCCCAACTCCTATATTCCATGCAATGATTGATAAAGGCCAGCATACTAAAAGCCTTCTTCACCACCCTATTCACGTGAGTTTCTACCTTCAGGGAACGATGTACCGTCACTCCTAAATCTTTCTGCTCTTCTGTATTCCTCAATGCTCTCCCATTTACCACATATGTCCTATTCTGATTCTTCTTACCAAAATGAAGCACCTCACACTTATCAGCATTAAATTCCATCTGCCATTTTTCAGCCCACTTTTCTAAGCAGCCCAAATCCCTCTGCAATCCTTGAAAACCTTCTTCATTATCCACTATTCCACCTATCTTAGTATCGTCTGCATATTTACTAATCCAATTCACCACCCCATCATCTAGATCATTAATGTATATAACGAACAACAATGGGCCCAATACAGATCCTTGAGGCACACCACTGGTCACCGGCCTCCAACCTGACAGACAATTATCCACTACTACTCTCTGGCCTCTCCCTTTCAGCCAATGTTCAATCCATTTGACTATCTCAAAATTTATACCTAAAGACTGCACCTTCCTAACTAACCTTCCATGTGGTACCTTATCGAAGGCCTTACTGAAGTCCATATAGACAACATCCACTGCGCTACCCTCATCCACATTCCTAGTCACCTCTTCAAAAAATTCAATCAGATTGGTCAAACATGACCTTCCTCCCACAAATCCATGTTGAGTGCTCCTGATCAGACCCTGTCTATCCAGATGTTTATAAGTACTATCTCTAAGAATTTTCTCCATTAATTTACCTACCACAGACGTCAAACTTACAGGCCGATAGTTGCCAGGCTTCCTCCTTGAACCCTTTTTAAATAACGGAACCACATGCGCAATGCGCCAATCCTCCGGCACTATCCCCATATCTAATGACATTTGAAAAATTACCGCCAGAGCCTCTGCTATTTCCTCCTTCACTTCTCTCAATGTCCTGGGGAAGATCCCGTCTGGTCCCGGAGACTTATCCACCTTTATATTCTTCAAAAGCCTTAAAACTACACCTTTTGTAATCTCTATATTCCCCATATTTACCCAATTTGCTTTTTTTATCCCACATCTCCCAATATCCTTCTCCTTAGTGAATACCGAAGAAAAGAAACTGTTCAATATCTCCCCCATTTCTCTAGGCTCCACACACAGTTTTCCACTCTGATTTTCTAAGGGACCAATTTTGTCTCTAGCTTTCCTCTTACCATTAACATATTTGTAGAACTCTTTTGGATTAGTTTTCACCCTGCTTGCCATAGTTTTCTCGTACCTTCTTTTAGCTTTCCTAATTCCTCTCTTAAGATTCCTCTTACATTCAATGTATCTTTCAAACATCTCCTTAACTCCATGCTTCTTATATCTAATGTACGCCTCCCTTTTTCTTCGAACCAAGTTTCCAATATTCCTTGAAAACCACGGCTCTCTCAAACCTTTTGCCCCTCCTTTTAACCTAAACTTCAATGAAGTATTTTCCTGTCAATATACATTGCATTTACATAGTATCATTAATAGGCTGTGTACTAAGATGTGTTCTTTGCACGATGATTTCCTAAATGGTTCCATAATCTTAGCATTGCCACTGTGCAAAGATAATGTCTCAGATTAGAGACATCCGATAATTAAACTTCATGAGCACATGTATTCTGAGCTAGAAGTATACCACTAGTCTTTGTTCCTTCCTCTACAAAATTGCCTGTTGAGGGAATGCATGCTTACAGGGTCCCACCATTCCATATTTGCTACTGCTTGAGGAGCTGGTGGACAAAATGCCAGAAGAAACATGCAAAATCCATCATTTTAATGTAATTCATCTCTCAACAAATATATGAATAGGTTAGTGTATATGTTGGGCATGAACTAAGAATTGCATTGGTGATTAGTTTTTAGGTCTTCTACAAGATAACCACGTTGCCTGATTGGGAGCGTGGACTAAGCTGATAATGGAATCACCAAAGTTTAATTGTCCTCATTGCCCCTTTTCTTAACAATTCACTAAAGAGAGAATATGTGTGTGTTTGTGTGCATCCAAGCCTGGGCGTGAATAAGATGGTTGGAAATTATTCCATCTGCCTCCCACATCCACTCCCCGTTATGCTTATTGCAAGTTGCTTGCTTTATGATCCACGTCAAACCATTTTTCAGAGTTTGTGCCCTCAGCTGCGGTGGGAGCAGAAAAAAAAATTTGGCCTGTTTCACACCTTGGGAAATGTTCTGCGAAGCAGCTGTAAATGTGCAACAAATGTAAAATGCTCAACAGTGGCATAAATGGGTCAACATGACAGTTAGTATTGTCCAAACAAAATGTCCTCCCTGTATTGCTATTGCATGTCTCTAAGTGAACAATAATAAAATTCATAGCATCCTGTTAATAAATCAATTCCTGGTTTTATTTCTAGATCTATTCACCAGACCACACCAACACCAGTTTCCCTTCAAATCCATCAACACCAGTTGGATCTCCGCCAACCCTCACAGGTAAAATAATCTGCTGTAGCGAACCGCATCAATCCATTATCAAACCAGCGCCTGTAGTTGCAGGCCTACCCAGGATCAGGAGTTCCCGGTGACTAGCGGGCACAAAGAACTCTGGGGGGCACGCAAATTCCAGAGTCAGGTGATGGTGATAACGTGCCAACAGTATTTATTTAAACTCCTGCAAAGGTTCCATTAAAGAATTCTGCTGGTTCAGCTCACAATCGACTTTTTGTTGTGCTTTGTTCACTGCACCACTCGCTACAATGGTGACTCCGATGGTTCAAACCATTTTTAGACCTAGCTATGGATACACAGAATGCTGTTGTGCTCAAGCTACTGGTTTTTTGGACCTCGCAACCACAAGTTTGGTTCAAGCAGGCTGAGGCCCAGTTTCACCTTCATCAGATTGCTGGTGTCACTACTAAATATTGCTATGTCGTGGCATCACTAGATCAGGACACCACGGTACGCTTCATTGACTTCTTACGCTAGCCTCGTACTCATACTTTAGTCATCTTCATGTAGAAGGCCTAGGTGACCGCACGCATTCCACACTGATGAATGAGATGCTGGTGCTCATGGACAGGCACAAGCCCTGTTTTCTTTTTGAGCAGATTTTCAAGGAACAGGTGACTGAGAATATCTGTCTGCTCCTTGCTGACGATGATTTCAGGAATCCCTGTCGACTGGCTTCCCGCGTGCATGAGCTATGGCACACCAAACAGCTTGGGGAAGCGACTGTTGGTCATGTGGCAGTGCCACGTGGAAGACTGCAACCTGCAGCTACCCCTGTTGGAGCTACAGGGTCAGGCTCAGCATCAAGAGGCACAAGAGAGCAGTGGTGCCATTATCACCAAAAATTAAACCCCACTGCACGCACCCATGAAATACCGAGGCCAGCCATCGGTAGTGGTAATGACGGCCAACCACAAGGACAGCCTCCTCTACCTGTGGGGTCAGTGTTTTCTCATTGACACTGGAGCAGAGGTCAGTGTATTGCCCCTCATCTGACCCAGATATGCATTGTGGAACACAACAACATCAAGAGCATCAGAAAGTACGGGGTAAAGGACAATACCGCTCAATTTCGGCTCTTCCTGATTCAGATGGTCCTTTACCATCGCCGACGTGTCTCAGCTGCTGCTAAGTGCCAACTTTTTACGAGCACACTGTCTCCTAGTGGATCTAACAGATCACCGTCTGGTTAATTCCAAGAAATTTGAGTCACTCACTTTATGACCTGCCGCATTACCTGCACCATACCTCAGCTCCGTGACCGACTTGGAAAATTAGTACGCCAAAATCTTGGATGTCTCTCCGAGCATTATGTTACAAGGTCAAACCAGCAACCACAAAGAAGGTATATCACACAGGGGTAAAGATGAACAATTACTTTATTAACAAAAATTCACCTTCAAACTTTAATTCAAAATCCCCCCCCCCACCCCTTTTATAACAGTGCCCACTGGTTACTATGCAAATTCCTATAACAGTGTAAAACTAATAAATTCCCCAGCCTAAACATAATCAAAGTCTAAGCTACACTTCCAACCAGCCCACAGAAAAAACTTAAGACACAAAACACACAAGACTCACAAAACTTCAATCTCAACCGAAGCAAAGATCATAAACAAAATTCATTTTGTTTGATAAAATGAAGCCAAAAAATCTTTGAGAGAGAGAGAGAGAGCACAAAATTCAAAGTTGTCTTGTGTTGCTTGCAGAGAGAGGAACAACTGGCTTGGTCTGGATCCTTCTGGCTGCTTTTGGAATGTTCATGCTTTTTGAAATCCCAACATTCTAAACAGTCCTCCAGACGATGACTCATGCTCTGGGCCTTCTTCCACTCCACAGCACCTTCAGTGATGGGTTTTGATCCAACTCCAGAGATTTTTAGATCATTTTCTGCACAGACTCAGTCCATCTCCCACTCTCTCAGCAGTCCACCTTCACCTTGGCTCTCTAAGGCAAACTCATTTTTTTTTTAAATAAAACAACACAACACAAAAATCTGTAACACCTCCCCTGCTAAAAAAAAAGATTCGGTCCACAAGAGCTTAAGTGATCACATAAGTATGTGATTAGATTCATATCTATCCAGATTAACATCTTGACAAACAATCTGCTTTTACATTATCCATCCCCCTTTATGTGTGTAATTATTAAATCATACTCTTGTAATATTAAGCTCCAATTCAATAACCATCTGTTCTTATTATTAATTTTAGACAGAAAAACTAATGGATTATGATCAGTATATGTTATTAATGGTTTTTAAGCAGTACAAATATACGCATCAAAATGTTGCAACGCTAAAACAAGCACTAATAACTCCTTCTCAATGTTGAGTAATTTCGTTGATGATCATTAAACTTTCTCGAGAAGTACGAAATAGGATGTTCTACTCCATCACCATCCTTCTTCTGTAACAGTACAGCACCAACCACTTTATCACTGGCATCCACGGCTAAAAAGAATGGCTTTTCAAAGTTAGGGGACAAAAGTACAGGGTGACGGCATAAAATGGCCTTTAACTTCAGAAATGCTTCCTGGCATGCATCTGACCAGATAAATTTTTCTTTCTTTCCAAATAGTTTTGTTAATGGGAGTGCAATTTCTGCAAAGTTTTTACAAAATCTACGATAGTAGCCAATCATACCTAGAAATCTCCGAAGAGCTTTCTTATTACCAGGGATAGGGAACGCAGTGATAGCCACTACTTTAACTCCAACCGGTGCCAACTGTCCCTGTCCTACCACATAACCCAGATAAAGTGGCATGTCCAAACTCACTCTTGTGCAATTTCACTGTGAGGTGTGCTTCTACCATTCTCTGAAATAATTGCACTAATTCAAGCATGTGTTCTTCCCATGTATCCGTACTAATTACTAAATCATCGATATAGGCTCCTACGTGCTCTAAACCCTGAATTACTGCATTAATTATTCTCTGAAATGTGCCAGGTGCATTTTTCATCCGGAAAGGCATAACATTATACTCATACAATCCCGAATATGTAACAAATGCAGAAATCTCTCTGCCTTTCTCTGTCAAAGGAACACACCAGTATCCTTTTAATAAATCAATCTTTGTAAGAAACTTAGCCTTCCCCACCTTAGCTATACAATCATCTATTCTGGGGATAGGGAACGCATCAGTCTTTGTCACCATTTTTACCTTTTGATCATCTGTACAAAACCTAATTGAGCCATCTGGCTTAGGCACCAGAACACAGGGTGAACTCCAATTTGAACTTGATTTTCGGATGATGTCATTTTTGAGCATATAATCCACCTCTTGATCCAACAATCTGTTCTTTTACTGATTAACAGTAAGAATGCTGCTTAATAGGCTTAGCATCACTGACCTCCGCATTATGACAAGCCACAGTAGTTCTTCTTGGAACATCTGGGAATATATCCTTAAATTTCATAAGTAATGTCTTCATTTCTTCCCTTTCTGATTTAGTCAAATGCATTAACTTAGCTTCTAAGTTTTGCAAAACTATGGAATTTTCCAGCCTGGGGCTTATCACTTTCTGTGCTCCATGTTCTTCCATGAAACGTATCTCCTCCTATAACTAGCACCGTGGTTGAAATCCTAGTCTCCTCAGTCATTTTCTCAAAGTAAGGTTTAAGCATGTTCACGTGACAGACCTGTGTCTGTCTTCGACGATCAGGCACCTCAATAGAAACATAGAAGATAGGAGCAGGAGTAGGTCATTCGACCCTTCGAGCCTGCTCCGCCATTCAACGAGATCATGGCTGATCTTAAAGTTCAGTACCCCGTCCCCGCCTTCTCTCCGTAACCTTTAATACCCTTATACTGAAGAAATAGATCTAATTCCCTCTTAAATATATTTAATGAACCTGCCTCTACTGCCCTCTGTGGCAATGAATTCCACAGATTCACCACCCTCTAGGTAAAGAAATTCCTCTTAATCTCGGTCCTAAATGGTTTGCCTATTATCCTCAAACCATGGCCCCGGGTTCTGGATTTTCCCATCATTGGAAACATCCCATCTGCATCCATTCTGTCCAGTCCTGCCAGAATTTTATATGTCTCTATGAGATCCCCTCTCAATCTTCTAAACTCCAGGGAGTACAATCCCAATTTGCGCAATCTTTCCTCATAAGTCATTCCTGCCATTCCAGGTATCAGCCTGGTGAATCGCCTCTGCACTCCCTCCATTGCAAGAACATCCTTCCTTAGATAAGGTGACCAAAACTGCACACAATACTCCAGGTGCGGTCTCACCAAGGCCCTGTACAGCTGCAGTAAGGTATCCTTGTTCCTATACTCAAACCCTCTTGATATGAAGGCCAACATACCATTTGCCTTTTTAACCGCCTGCTGTAACTGCATGCTCGCCTTCAGAGACTGATGTACAAGTACCCCTAGGTCTCTCTGCACTTCCCCATCTCTTCATCTATTGCCATTCAAATAGTAATCTGCCCTCCGGTTTGTATTACCAAAGTGGATAACCTCACATTTATCCACATTGTAGTGCATTTGCCATGTATCTGCCCAGTCCCTCAATTTATCCAAATCACACTGGAGCTTCCTGACCCCCTCTTCCGTGCACACAACCCCTCCTAGCTTAGTGTCATCTGCAAATTTGGAGATATTACATCCAATCCCCTCATCCAGATCATTAATGTAAATTGTGAACAGCTGGGGTCCCAGTACAGATTCCTGTGGCACCCCACTGGTCACCGCCTGCCACTCAGAAAATGAGCCATTTATCCCAACTCTCTGTCTTCTACCTGCCAGCCAGTTCTCAATCCACATCAATACTTTGCCACCAATCCCATGAGCCTTGATTTTGGAAGCCAGTCATTTATGCGGGACCTTATCGAAGGCCTTTTGGAAGTCCAGGTACACCACATCCACTGGCTCTCCCCCATCTATTTTACCTGTCACCATCTCAAAGAATTCCAATAGATTTGTCAAGCACGATTTACCTTTTGTAAATCCATGTTGACTCCGTCCGATCCCTTCTCTGCTAGTCATATGCTCCACTATTACATCCTTAATAATGGATTCCATCATCTTGCCCACTACTGATGTAAGGCTCACAGGCCGATAATTCAACGCTTTTTCTCTACCCCCTTTTTTAAATAGTGGGGTAACATTAGCTCCCCTCCAATCCATGGGTACTGATCCTGAGTCTATCGAGTTCTGGAAAATAATTCTTAAAGCATCTGCTATCTGAATGGCCACTTCCTTGAGTACCCTAGGATGTAGATTATCAATCCCATCAATTTCCCCAAGACCATGTCCTTAGAGATACTGATTTCTTTCAGTTTCTACCTTGCATTAGTCTCTATGTTTCCCAACATCCTTGGGAGGTTATTTGTATCCTCTCTTGTAAAAACAGAACTAAAGTAAGAATTTAATTGGTGACATAGGTGACCTGATTAATTTTTGATTTCACCTTATATGGCCTGAAAACTGAGCTCTCAAAGAGTTTGACTGCATTGGAAACAAAACCAATACTTTGTCGCCTGGTTTAATGTCCCTAATTTTTGATCATACCGAATTTTCATTTTTCCCTGAGCAGTTTTTATATTTTTCCTTGCCATCTCGCAAGCCTGATGTAATCTGTTTTTAAATTTGAAAACATAATCCAACAGATTTGATTGTATATCATTATGTATCCACTCTTCCTTCAACAATAGTAATGGACCCCTGACTTCATTACCAAACACCAACTCAAATGGACTGAAGTCAAGAGATTCCTGAGTTGCCTCTCTAACAGCAAACAATAACAAATCGATTCCTTCATCCCAATCCTTATTATTTTCCACGCAATAAGCCCTCATCATAATTTTTACAGTTAAATGGAACCTTTCCAAAGCCCCTTGACTTTCAGGATGATAGGCAGACAACACAATTTGATGGGCTCCCAATTCATACTCCACCTTTTAAAATATTCCAGACATAAAATTACTCCCTTGGTCCGATTGAATTTACCTTGGTCCGATTGAATTTCCCTTGGTAGGCCAGACAGTGGAAAAATTTTAGCATAGCCTTCACAATCGTCTTTGCTTTAATGTTTCTCAGGGGAATAGTCTCTGGAAACCTTGAAGCTGTGCACATGAGTGTTAACAAATATTCATTTCCCGCTTTGGTTTTTGGAAATGGGCCAACACAATTGACTATCACTTTTGAGAAAGGCTCCCCAAAAGCAGGGATGGATTGTAAAGGTGCCACAGGTGGTCCTTGATTAGGCTTGCCCACCAGTTGACAAGTGTGACAGTTTCTACAAAAGTTCACAACATCCTTTCTTAATTTTGGTCAATAAAACTGTTTCCTTATCTTTTCTACTGTCTTTTTCACTCCAAGATGACCTCCTAAAGGTGTACTATGAGCCAACTTTAATATTTCATTCCTGTAAGTTTTGGGAATTACAACTTGCATTATTACTGCCCAGTTTTCACTGGCAGGTATCACTTGTGGTCTCCATTTTCTCATCAATATTCCATCTTGAACAAAGTAACCTACTGGCACAATTTCAATTTCCTGGTTAGACAGAATCTTCTCTTATCCCAGCAAGATCATGATCATGCTTTTATCTGGCTATTAATTCTTCTCTTGACAACATCAAAGCTGGATCCTTAGGCAACCTCAATACTTGCCTTCACTACCGGATCATCACAGACTTTCTCTACCTCTACCTTTTTTCGAGATATGGTTCAAGTAATGCCACACACAGGGTAGATTTCCAAACCCTTTTCAGACTCATTAACCAATGGCTTACTTGTGAGTTTCACCCAGGTATGACTTTACCCTCTGCTAAATTATTTCCTAACAAAAGAGAAACTCCATCCATCAGCTGACTTGACCCTATCCCTATCGTAACCGGGCCATTAACTAAGTCTGATCTCATCACTATTCTATGCAAAGGTGTAGGCTCTGCTTCATCACCAATGCCTTTAATTAAATTCACATCTCCAGTATCAGTCTCCTCACCAAAATTCAAAGCGTTGCTTAATACAAGCGATTGGGCTGCTCCAGTATCCCGCAGGATTTTAACTGGCAATTGATTGGATCCTTCTTAAACCAAAATGAAACCTTCAGTCATGAATAGTTTAAAAATATCCCTAACATTCTCACTGAACGCAGGCAGTTAATACCACCCCTTGCTCTTTTTTCCTTTTCAGTACAGGACAATTTGCTATTATGTGCCCTGGCATCTTACAATAACACTCAAAAGATTTTCCTTCACCCATTTCTCTTCCTCTCTTCCTTTAACCTCACTTCTAGATTTTCTTTCTACTCTACTTGGATTATCAGCAGTATTCCTTTGAAAGATTTTCCCTTAGGCTTGTGGGTTAAAGCATATTCCTCTGCAAATTTAGCCAATTCTTGCCAAGTTTTTATATTTTTCTCTGCCAAGTACACTTGAATATCGTCAGGAACACAACTTTTAATCTCCTCCATCAGAATGATTTCCCTCAATAAATCAAAGTTATTTTCTACTTTCATTGCGGAACACCACCGATCTAAAGACACAACCTTCCTATAAGCAAAATACAGGTAAGATTGGGTTGCTGCTTTTTCTTTAAACTCCTGAACTTTTGTCTATAAGTCTTTGGGACTAGTTCATAAGATTGGAGTATAGCCTGCTTTACAAATTCCCAATCAACTGCTTGTTGTACCATGAGACACAAATGCACCTGTTAGGTTTTCCCTTTAAGAACACTTTGTAGCAGGAGTGACCACTGGTCTGGAGGCCATTTTAAATTTACAGCTACTTTCTCAAAATGCTGAAAATACTGGTCTATTTCGGCTTCATCAAATGAAGGAACTAACCACACCTCTACTGACAAGAAACCTCTCCTCCTGACCAGCACATGGGTTTTGGGCTTCTGTCTCTCCTTGGTCAGCTTTAATTTAGCTAGTTCTAGCTCATGCTTCCGTTCTTTCTCTCTCTCCTCCATTTCTGCCTGCCTTACTGCTTCCCATTCGGCTTTCCTTTCTGCCTCTCTTTTTTCCTCTAACCCTAGTTTTCTCAAAGCCAACTTTACTTCCTCTGAAGTTTATTCCTTTGGAAACTGTTCTAATGCAGTTTCTTCAAATACCCCCTTTCCTACATAGTGCATAACAATCTTTTGGACAATTTCCTTTTTTTTTAATCCCAGTTCTTACTGTAAAAAGTTTTAACCTGCCAACTATAACCATCAATTCTGATTTTTTACCCATTTTTAAATTAACCACTGAAGGGTTCGCTATGAACTGGTCAATATTCATAGTTGTTGGTTTTTCTGCTGGTGATTTATACACTCACCGTTTATTTTTAATTTCAAGCTGGAGGTTGAGTCAAACTCAGACGACTGAAAAATAAGCACAAGTCAATCGCCCTTAAAGCTTCCAAATTGGTTTGATCCCAGACGATACCTCCAAATTATGTTACAAGATCAAACCAGCAACCACAAAGAAGGCCTATCACACAGGGGTAAAGATGAAAAATTACTTTATTAACAAAAATTCACCTTCAAACTTTAATTCAAAATCCCCCCTTTTATAACAATGCCCACTAGTTACTATGTGCATTCCTATAACAGTGTAAAACTAATAAATTCCCCAGCCTAAATATATAACATATGTAATTAAAGTCTAAGTTATATTTTCAACCAGCCCACAGAAAAACCTAGACACAAAACTCACAAAATTTCGATCTCAACTGAAGCAAAGATCATAAACAAAATTCAGTTTGTTTAGTAAACTGAAGCCAAAAGATCTTTGTGAGAGAGAGAGAGCACAAAATTTGAAGTTGTCTTGTGTTGCTTGCAGAGAGAGGAACAACTGGCTTGGTCCGGATCCTTCTGGCTGCCTTTTTGAAATCCCAACATTCTAAAATATCCTCCAGACCATGACTCATGCTCTAGGCCTCCTTCCACTCCACAGCCCCTCCCAATGGTGGTTTATCATCCAAGTTCAGAAATTTCTGCACATGCTCAGTCCATCTCTCACTCTCTCAGCAGTCTACCTTCACCTTGGCTCTCTAAGGCAAACTGTCATTTTTTTTAACATAAAACCACACATCACATAGGCCAATACACAACACAGAAATCTGTAACAATTGTCACTCTGCAGTTCACTGCAACCCAGCACAAGCATGGAGTAAAGGACCATATTCCAATAAATGGATGGCCTCTTCATGCACGAGCGTGCAGACTGCATCCAGAGCATCCAGACAAACTGCAGTTGGCCAAGGAGGAATTCAGAAGAATAGAGGAGATGGGCATAGTTCGATGCTCTGATAGCCCATGGGCATCCCCACTTCATATGGTTCCCAAAGCATCTGGTGGCTGGAGGCCTGGTGGAGACTATCGTCACCTTAATGAAATTACAATGGCAGATCAATACCCAGTTCCCCACATACAGGACTTTACAGTGATCCTACACACCACGAGGATTTTTTTCAAGATCAACCTGGAACGTGGTTACAATCAAGTTCATCTGAACGACATTCCAAAAACAACCTTCATTACGTCTTTTGAGCTTTTCGAGTTCCTCTGTACGCCATTCGGTTTGAAGAAAGCAGATCAGACCTCTCAATGAGAGGCCTGGACTTTGTGTTTATATATTCAGATGACATCCTCATCGCCAGCAGCTCCAGTCAGGAACACCGGGCACATCTTCATCAGTTCTGTCAGCGACATGACGAGCATAGCTTAACAATTAATCTTGCCAATTGCCAGTTCGGCCTAATGTCCATTGACTTCCTTGGTCATCATGTTGATCATCACAGAGCAGTCTCACTAGCTGTGGGAGTTTATTGGCAGGATAAATTTCTACCACTGTTTCGTGCCGGCAGTCACCAGAATAATGCAGGTGCTTTTCAAGCTATTGTCTGGACAACCTAAAGAACTGAAATGGGATGGAAAAGCCATGGCTGCATTTGAAAAAGCCAAAGTAACACTGGCGAAAGCATCTATGCTGGTGTCAACGGCTGTCATGGTTGATACATCGAGCACATCTGTAGGTGAGGTACTGGAACAGCTGGACAATGGCATCTGGAAACCCCTGGCAGCCACCACCTGAGGCAGCCTGAACAAGAGTACTGTGTGTGATGGATTATATCATATTTTATATTGTATATAGATATGGTTTTTGAAGCAGATAGATTGTGGAGTTTTAGTGTAAGTCACAAACACTTCACAAAACAGATCTCAGTTAAAATGCAAGAGCTTTGCTGAAAATAAGTCATTCAGGCACCGAGAGCTTTTGCAAAGACAAAGAGACTGCTTTGCTAAAGAATTTCAAAAGCAGGTGTAAATGGGTAATTGTTTTGAAAGTAACAGATGAATGGACTCAGAAGTTTGGGTCCGGTGCTGCAATCTGTCTGGATGCAGTTTGCTGTTCTATAAAGGTCATGTGGTTTTGCAAGCAGACAGGCTTTCTTCAAGAGAGGGAGAGAAAACTGGTTTATGCAGTCATGGCAAGATGGCAGCTTGCTGAAACCCCATTTTGAAGATGGGTTGTGAGTTCTGAGTTCAGCCTGTTGAAAACCCTTGTGGTCCATACAAGAGGAAATGGCTGGCTAGAGTGTTTTGCCTTAAATAAGGGAAACAAAATGAACTCTGTGGTGACCTACAGAAGAAGGGGTCATCATTTGGAAAACCCTGATGGAGCAAGTTTCTTCGGCAAGACACTGAAGTTGCTGATCAGAGGGAATCAGTTTGTGTCCAATGAGCAAAAGATCTCTCTCTGAAACCAACAGGAATTTTCCTGTGTGTTAACCAATTACCTTTAAACACCAGAGCTTGGTGAAACTTCTTAAATGTTAAATTCTGTGCACAGTATAAGAATTGCCTGATACGAATGAACCTGGAGGAGTGAGAAGTGAGATTGGACTGTGAATCAACTTTTCTGAACTTGTACACATTACATACACGTGTGGTTAGAATTAGAAGGGGGTTAATTTAAGTTAAGTCAATATTAATAACTTAAAGTTTGATCCTGTTTTTATGTTTAAAGAAAATTAAAAATAACTTTTGTTTAAGTCACCATTTGTCTTGGTGAATTTCTATTACTGATGGGTTTTGGGGTCCTCTGAGCTCGTAACAAGTGCTTTTGACAGAGAACTTCTTGCTCTGTACCTTGCGATAGACATTTTTGTTACTTTCTGGAGGGCAGAGAGTTCACTGTTTTAACAGACCACATGCCACTCATGTTTGCTTTTGCCAAGGTGTCAGATCATACACCTCGGAGTTCACGACTTCTATATGGCATATCGTGGGGAGAGACAATCTTATTGCTGGCATGTTATCTCGCACAATCATCGTGTCGGTTCATTCTCCAGTTCTAGGAATAGACTATAAGGCTTTGGCAGTGGCTCAGCAGAAGAAGATGAGATGGTCACATATCGCACTGCCATCTTGGGCCTGAAATTAGAGGACTGTGAAGTTTGTACCAACAAATTCCATGCTGCTTTGTGAGGTGTCCACCAGATAACAGAGGTCGATGGTCCCTACTACCTGGCAACATTGGGTTTTCAATACTATGCACAGTTTGGCTCACCCTTCTATTCAGGCAACAAAAAGGTGGACAAATTCCTGTGGCACGGATTGCGCAAGCAAGTTGGCGTTTGGGCAAGGACATGTATCGCACGTCAAACCTCCAAAGTTCAGCGCCACATCAGAGCTCCATTACAGCCCCCAATGCAGAGGCAGTTCAGTCATATCCACGTCGACATCATTGGCTCATTCCCCCCACCCCCCCCGCCCCGTCCAGAGGCACAACTCACCTTTTTACTGTGGTGGACAGACTTATGAGATGGCCAGAGGTTGTTCCACTCTCAGGCACCCCCACTACAGCTTGTGCAGCAGCTCTCATTGCCCGTTTCAGTTAACTATGGACATTCCTCTGAGAAAGCGTACAGTTCACGACTGGGCTACGGACTACAAATGCACAGTTACTGGGCACACATGAAGACAGCTTTTATGGCACACCTTAAGGGTTCAGACTGGATGGACGAATTATCCTGGGTACTGTTAGGTACATGCACCAAGTCAAAAGAAGATCAGAAGATCCTTGACCTAATTGGTGTATGGAGCCCGCCCCCCCCCCCCCCCCAACAGTCCCAGGTGATTTCTCCTGCGTGTGGGCAGCAGGAGTCTCCCACCTCTTTCCTGACATGCCTGAGGGAGAAGGCTGCTGCACTGGGACTGGTCCTGACCACCCAGCGTGGTCTTCCGACTTCTACATTCCAGCTGAGCTTCACAGGACATCATTGCAATAGCCACATGAGGGACCTTTAAAGGTGCTGTGGAACGACACCACAATGTTTGCTCTGGACGTGGATGGCAGACAAGAGACTAGTTCTTGTCTTAGGCCAGCACATTTGGACCCGGAGCAACCGGTACGGGTAGCATGCCCCGTGCAGAGGGCGTCCACTGGCCTGTTCTAGCCATATTAGTGAGACTGCAGTGTCCCCTCCAAACTATGTTTCTTGGGTGGAGGGGGGGAAATCATGTGGTGAACCTCGCCACTTCATTATCGAACCGGAGTCCATAGTTGCAGGCCCCCGCAGGATCAGAAGTTCAGGGTGGCTGGGGGGCCACAAGCACTCTGGGAGGTGTGCACCTTTCAGGGTCAGGTGATAGTGATAGTTCACCAACTGTATTTATTTAAGCTCCTGCAAAGGTTCCATTAAAGAATTCTGTTGGTTCAACTCACGGACACCTTCTGTTGTGCTTCGTTCACTGCACCACTCACTACACCACCTTCCTCTCAAGTGGCACAACAGTGTGCAGGGGTTTGTTGGGTTATTTCCTCCTTCCTTTTGTTTCAACCTTGGTTTCCTAGTTTTCATTCTGATCTTTTATAGCAGGTACCTCTGTGTGGTCCAGAAATGGAGGCCAAGGTCCATCTTCTCCCAATTATGAAGGCCCACTTCACTCTTTGGTAAGTCTGAGAATAAAGGGCATTATCAAAATGTGCTCAAAATAAAATTGGCCTTGTAATCCGTTTGGACACAATCTGGCACTGTTTTAAAAAAGCTTCTTTGTGGGATTAAATAAATCTGTGTTTTGATGTCTCATACTTCTATAAATAAGGTTAAATCCTTAGGAAATTTCTCTATTTGAGGACCAACGTAATGACATTAACGAAATTTCACATTTTCAGAATTTGATTATTTTTTTCTTTTTAAAGTGAGATTAACAATAAAAGTTCATTGAAAGTGGAGTGCGGAGATGTTCACTTTGCATCCCTCATTCACATGTGAAATTTGAGAATGCTTGATCCTGGCAGGGGAAGGTATCTTATCAGATTGTACTGGTCGGCAACGTAAGTGAAAGTATGTTTCTACAGAGCACAGTGGTGGAAGAAGGTTTACTCTCAGCATTTAAGAAGTGTCTGCCTGAGATCTTGAATTGCTGAGGTATTAAAGGCTGTGGGCCAAGTGTTGGAAGATGGGATTAATATGAAAGAGGGCCCATCAGTGGACAATGGACCTGCTGTGCGAAGGGCTAGCTTCTGTGTTGTTTGACTCTGGGACAATGTACCATGAACTTCCATTTCAGGTGCAAGGTTTTACAACCAAATACTCTGTCATCTCAGTCGTTACAAATTGCAGGCTACGATGGGTTGTTTCTCATTTGGTCTGGGGTCTTGAATTTTCCGCATCTACATTTGTGGACTATTTCCGTCGAGTGAGCTGCTAGGCCACTTCAAAAGTATTTTGGAAGTTGGTAATGTTGATGTGGAAATTGAATGAGATAGAGTTTTCCTTCAGTAAGGAGTGTCAATGAACCAGCAAAAAATGAGAAATTGAAGGAACTCAGCAGAAATAGTCAATGTTTCAGGTCGGACCCTTTGTCAAGACTAAAGCAGGAAAGGTGATATCAAGGGGTTAACAAAATAAATCAAATGGGAACCATATAGTTAATTTGCCATTCGGGTTAGTAGTTCTAGATCTTCTTTTATTGACAGCAATATTTTTGATTTCCTGATATACCATTGTTCAAATTTGAAACTTCCATGATAGTATTCAATCTCATATTATATAGTATATTTAAGCCCCTGAAATTCTGATTGCATAAGTCATCAGTTTGCTAATGTGGTTGGGGGTGATGGTGGAGTAAAGTGTTCCTCTGTTCTTCTCATGAAGTGTGCTCTATGCTGCGTGGCCCCAAGATGCTGCAAGTTATGGGATCATGAGTCAGCAAGATCACAGCATCTTTCATGAGTAAATGATACTGCAATAAGAGTTGGTGCTGTTTGTAATTAAACTAATCACAAATAAAGGTGAATGTGAGAGAGTCTGTGCTCATAAAAATAATGTCCTGTTGAGAATCTTTTAAGTTATGGATAATTCCTTACTTCCTATGCAGTTTGCGCCTCGTTTTATTGTAAACAGAAAAGAGTCACAGGGATTCACTATTAACTCCAATTGCTGTAAAAAGAAGGAAATTAATGCTACATCACAAGTAAAAACAGAGAATTGATGCAAGCATTACAATTTCCTGATCAGCCAAACTTCAAAAGAAAATGAGTGCAATCAAGGCATTCATGAAATGATTTTTACCTGAGATTTCAACATCAAATGCAGAAGGCAGTGGGCAGATATTTTTTCTCTGTTAACTAATTGTGTTAAATGTATGATTATTTTTGACAAGTTTAAAGCATTGCTCAAAGTTAAAACAAATGTTGCTCAGTCTGTGAAATGGCTGATAATATTTATATGCCCTTTGCTTACATTTTCTTTAGCAAACCCGAATTGAAGACCGTCTGGAAAGATTGGATGATGCCATACATGTCCTGCGGAACCATGCAGTGGGACCATCAACAGCCATGCCCAGTAGCCACAGTGACTTGCAGAATTTAATAGGAGCATCACACAATGGACCAATGGGTGGCTTAGGATCAGGATATGGGACAGGATTGCTGTCAGCCAATAGACATTCTTTAATGGTAAGATGCGAACAAGAGCATATGCCCTGAAAATGATGGGTTTGCAAACTCTAATGCTTTGTCTCGTTTCTGGTAAATAAACGTAGGCCTTCAATTCCTATTAATCTTATCTTCTTTTTTCCAAATAGTTTGCATAATTTTCTACGTATGTTTCTGATCAAGCTCAGAATTTGAAGTATTTAATTTTGAAACATTTTCAACAGATTGTTTAGTTTGAGAATGTAAGGGAATTGGACATAATTTGATTAATGACAAACAATGATGTTTAGGATATGGCCATTGTCAGTTTTCTATGGTTTAACAAGAGCAAGTGTATTTTGTGGGAGAAAAGAGAGTAAAATTAATAAATGGCAGTTTAAACATATCATTGATTTTAAAAAAAAGGTATGTCTCGGACGAGACAGAGTGATTACCCAGCAGTACTTTGAGTTTTGCTTAACAATGAATGAGGTGCAATTGTGAATAACTGTTTTAGAGTGAACAGTATTTTTTTTTGGCGAAAAACATGATTGGCCATCCATTTAAAACTGTCACATAATGAATGAGGGAAAGCTTTGATAAACTTTTAACATGCAGAGATTAAGACAACAACTGTTTTATCTTTTAAAAGAAGCGGATAAATAGGTGAAGCAGAAAACGGCTTTGTGGGGGAACTTGTGAAACAGTTCTAAATGACAAATATAGACAAATGGCCACTTCCTGTACAGAAAACTTCAGTCATTCATAAATCTGACTTTTCTTGTTACTGTGCCACTGAAAATCAAAAACCAGCAGATGCCAGAAACTTGAAATTAAAACAAAATGTGTTAGGAGTATGCAGTAGGTTAGGCAGCATCTGTGGAAAGAGGAACAGTCAAGGTTCTAGTGTCATCGGAACTGTACAATGCCAGCATTCTCTGTCCTAATTTCTTTTCACAGTTGATGTTTCAGGTTGAATATGATAGCTTTCTGCTTATATTTTGTTCACTATCTTCCAACAAGATTGCTGGATTAAATGTGTAGGAGAGAGTGGAGCAGTGAGCACGCAGGAGTCTGCCCATGTGTGGGAATATTTTCTCTCTTTTTTTCTCTCTTCTATGGGACCTCAGCTCTACCACTTACTTCTGAAATGACTGGTTCTGCTATTTCAAATGTTGCAGTGGCTTCCAGCAGCTTGGCTGCACTTGATCTTAATGTGTAAGCTCTGTTGGTAATTTTGAAAGATTGTAATTACAGTAGGCCTCGCAGTGAAGCCAATGCAGCGAAGACTTCATAAATGCTAGTTTTCAATAGCTTTAAGATCAGCATAGAACAGAAATTGTATTTTCCATTGTCTTGTGCTTGTAAACGAGTTCATTAAGGTGCCTCCATGTATCCTTCCCAACTGTGAGGCATTCCCTTCAGACATATTATCATGTTTGTTTGCATGCCATACGTTCATTCTCCCAGTCTAACTGTAATCCAAGGGGAATGCCCACTATTGTACCCAATTCCATGAGCGACTGGTTTGTGCAGAGGCTTTGAAGTCAAGAAAATGTCTGTCAGCACCTGCCACATCATTCCCTGTAGACTTCTGCACCTTGAAATAATTAAGAAAAACACTGCCACAAGCAATATCCAACAATATTCAGCAAGCAACTAATCTCTTAGGAGTCAGTTAAGGGTGCTAGATATCATTGGTGGTAATAGGGAGAAGTCCTTCTTACTGATAAACTTATAATTTATTGCGAGAAGTTAAGAGAAGGTGTTACCAAAACATTGATTTGCCCTCAAATTTACATTGTGATCTGTGTATTTCAGTTCCCCGGGTGCCCGTCCTTACCAAAACTAAGCCCAGTAATATACATCAGTACTGGGGACTGTAAAATTATTTGAAAAAAAATGCAATTGCTGGAATCTAAAGTTTTGCACAACACTAAACTTCAGGCTAAATTTGTAACAGTTAGCTGTTACAGCACCTTTAACCTCGACTGCTATTTCTAAGGAGTTTGCACATTCTCCCTGAGATGTTCATGGGTTTTCTCTGGGTGCTCCAGTTTCCTCCCTCCCTCCAAAAAAGATGGGGTTAGTAGGTTAATTTGGTATAATTGGGCTCATGAGTTTTGTGGGTTGTAAGGGCTTTCTACCATGCTGTATTGTTACATTTAAAATTACATTTTATGAAAAGTACTCAGTCTGTCAGGTAGCATCTTTGGAGAGAGAAACAGTCCACATTTCAAGTTGCTATCTTCCTTCAGAATGAGTTAAAGTGAGAAGACAAACATGTTTTAAGTTAGAAGGAAGGAGGAGAAATACTGAGAGAACAAAGGGAAAGTGTGAGAGGGTTTCGGTGCTGAGCATCTCTTGTGTTTTATTTCAGATTTCTGGCAACTGAGGCATTTTTGCTTTTTGGATATTTTGATTGTGATTGATTGGCAGTTATCATTTTTCAAAAATTAAAATCACACTCCTAAGAAATACTCCATTCTGTTGATGAGAGAAAAAAAATATGTAATAACTATTAATTGGAAGGTTGGGACGTTGGTGGGAAATGGTGTCTCTGATCTGGTATGGAACCATGCAAACCACAGAAACTCAGGTTTGATTGAGCTGATCCCAGTCTAAATTGCACTCAACGACAGCACTGGGTTAGGATGGGTCGGCTGGGTTTCCAGCTCCGAATTGATATCATCTGTGCTCAGATGGAAATTGAATGAACCTAGGTGTTGCACGAGCAAAGCTAAAATGGTGAATGAGATGCTTTCCTGGCTCAAATAGCCAGCTAACACTCATTTTGCAACCCCGTGCATGAACCAGGCTGAAGGGATGCATGAATCATATTTCAGCATTATTCAAAGCCTTTAGAATAGACTGTAAAAGGAATTTGGCAAAAAAAAGTTTTGACCCCTTTTAGTTGTTTGCCAAAAAATGTTTCAGTTACTCCATGTCATTTGTTTATAATCATGAAAAGTGGTTGCCAAAGTAATTATTTTAATATTAATTTGTGGAGAAAATAAGTTGTGATCCAAGCAGTTGGCTGGAACAAATAAACAAGTCAGCAGAAGAATTTTTTCTGGAGTAGGATGATGCCTCATGAAAGTTGCAGAAATGTTTCTTTTGTGAAAGCTAATATGGCAAGTTAATTGCAAAGCTAAGTTGAAAACAGCATCTGCACGTGCTCACTTTAAAGCAAGTTTGGGCTAGTTGATGGTTTCCATCCTGTTGGTAGGAATCAATTTCAAAAAAGAATTCTGGGAGAAGGATGGTAATCTTTTCCACATTGGGAATTTTAATGCTTGAAGCAGGTCATAAAGTTGAAGCCAAATGCTTGTCAGTAAAGTAACAGTGGGTGGCTAGTAATGGAAACACATGTTACCAACCAGACGGTGGGAGGATTTCTCCCTCACTGCACACTCCATACCCTTTTCTTTTATTGCATTGTAAACAATGCCTTTAGACTGTATCTTCTGCGCATATGATTAGCAGACAACCGTCAATTCCAGCTGTGTAAGTTTATGTGGAAGATATTTATTAATGTGTTGTCCTGAACGATTCTGTTTACATATTACCTCGTTATAATATTTACTGATTTGTTTTAAGTCAGAGCAATGAATACATTAGCAATGTAATTACAAATAGTATAGTCAGGACCTTTCCTTTTACCCCACCTATCCTGCATGTAGTGCGTTGGGTTGATTAGTGACAAAAAATTAGCTTTCTTTCAGTTTCTGGACACATGGTCTGGTTGAATTGAATATTCTATACACATAAACCTGTCTTCTCCCAAAATCATACCTGATATACATTATGAAGCAGGACTTTAAACAAAAAATTCTCACTCTTGATCAATCTAAGTTGCCACAGTCCCTGCAAAAATCCCTGAGAGAAATTGAAAAGTTAATGATTGTTAAAAGTTAAAGCAGTTGCTTTTGCCTGGATGTGGATGTAGTTTTCTGTGTTAGTCTGCACTCCCATCTTCTTACTATTGAATATGGTTGTTCTTATTCCCTAATAGCCGTGAACAAGCACCACTGGACTTGGTGACACAGTCACTCGTGCATTCTCCAATCATTTGGGAATGTAATTCCTGGGAGGCTGTAAACCAAGGCTACCTGCAGCCCTAATGAAAAGAGGTAGAAAAATAACAGCTTGTAGATATACAAGACAATGATTGAACTGTTGGCCTCAAATATTAATCAGCAATATTGTTACAGGTTTACAACTTCAATGAAATCATGGCTGATCTGATGATAGGTAAATCTATCCAACCTTGTCTTAAATATATTTACTGAAGTAGTTCCATTGCTTTAATGTGCAGAAAATTCCATAGACTCACCAACCTCTGGGAAAAGCAGTTGCTCCTCATTTCCATCCTGAATGTATCACACTGGATCTTGAGGTCATGTCCCCAAGTTCTAGTCTTCTCCCACCTATGGGAACAACTTACCTACCTGTATCTTATCAATGTATTTCATAATTTTATACAAGCATCTCATAATGCTTTTAGAATGCTGGCCTTTATCAATCATTGCATGGAATATAGGAGTTGGGAGGTGATGTTGAGACTGTTTAAGACGTTGGTGCGGCCTAATTTGGAGTTGTGTGTGCAGTTCTGGTCGCATAATTATAGGAAGGATATAAACAGAGTGGAGAGAGTGCAGAGAAGGTTTACCAGAATGTTACCTGGGTTTAAGCATCTAGAGTATAGGGAGAGATTGGACAGATTAGGTCTTTATTCTTTGGAGCGTGGAAGGTTGAGAGGGGATTTGATAGAAGTATTTAAGATTATGAAAGGGATAGACAGAGTGGATGTGGATAGACTATTTCCGTTAAGGGGAGGAAAGATTAAAACAAGAGGACATGAGTTAAGAATTAAGGGCCAGAGGTTTAGAGGTAACATGAGGGGGAACTTCTTTACTCAGAGAGTGGTAGCCTTGTGGAATGAGCTTCCGGGAGAAATAGTGGCGGCGGAGTCAATTGTATTATTTAAGGAAAGGTTGGACAGGTATATGGATGAGAAGAAGATGGAGGGTTATGGGCATTGTGCAGGGAGGTGGGACTAGAGAGGGGTGTTTGGTTCGGTGCGGTCTAGAAGGGCCTAATGGCCTGTTTCCGTGCTGTAAATTGTTATGTTATGTTATAATTTTGTTTCTATAAGATCCCAGCTAATTCTTTTAAATTCCAGCTAATACAGTCGCAGATAACTCAGTCTCTCCTCATAGGCTAACCCCTCTTCTCAAGAATCAACCTGGTGATCCTTCTCTGGGCCACCTCCAAAGTCAGTACATCCTTCCTCAAGTGCAGTACTCCAGATATGGCCTCACAGTACAGTTGTACAGTTGTAGCATAACCTCCCTGCTCCTAAATTCAATTCCTATAGCAATAATGGCCAATGTTCCATTTCCCGTCTTAATAGCCTGCTGCACCTGCAGACCAACATTTGCGATTCATGCACAAGCACTCCCAAGTCCTTCAGCACCCTGCAATCGGTTGTTCTTTAGTGAGGAGTATTATCCTTGCAAAGGAATGTATTTGTGGCACAGCACCATGGTTGACAAAAATAAAGAGACATAATACAGTTGCAGAGAGCACAATAAATTTCACAAAGTGTTTTGAACTATTTTGTAGGTTACAAGCAAAATCTGTTATTAGTTATTGACAATATTGCAGGAGGTGGGAGTTGGGTTTTAAAGAAGATGGAGGCAGTGATTTATAGGGAGAAGATCCTAATCTTAAGGAATGAGCTTGGTCATCAGTGATGCAGCAATGAAAACTGAGGATGTGCAAGTGATTAGAACTAGAGAATCACAAACTGAGAAGAGCTAGACTACTTGCTTACCATCTTGGATAGATGCTGAGTTTATTGTTTGGTACATAGGCACTGAAATTCTTGCTTGCTGCAACTGAACAGGTATTTTGTATCTAAATAAAAACAACTACAATCAAATACTGAATTTAAAAAAGACAATAGATACCAAAAAATAAATATTCAGTTGTCCTAGTGCAAAAGAAGTACCTTTGCAATAGTGTAGAGAGTCTTTTTTTTTAATGTCATAGCAGTCTCTGATTAGTGTAATAAGGGGAGGTTCAAGAGCATGACAACTGTTCTTGAACTTGGAGGTGCTGGTCTTCAGGTTTCAGTGCCTTCTACCTGACTGTAGCAGTGAGAAAATGTTGAGCCCAGGGAAATGGGGGACCTTTAAGATGGTAGCTGCCTTCATGAATCAGTACCTAACAAAGATGGGAGATCAGACCCTGTGATGGATTTGGCTATGTTTGTTACCTTCTGGAGACTTCAGCATTGCTGAGCAGTTGAATTTCCAAAATTATAATGTAATGTGCCCAGTCAGTATACATTCCAGAGGGCATTTGTAGACATTTGATAGAGTATTCGATTACATGCCAAATCTCATTAGACTCCTTAGGAAATAGAGGCACTGTTATGCTTTCTACATGGTTGTCTTGTGGTTCTAGCTCCAGGAGAGGTCTTTAATCTTTTATTTTAATTTAGACATACAGCACGGTAACAGGCCATTTTGGCCCATGAATCCGTGCTCCCCTACTTACACCCCATTAGCCTACAGCCTGCTACGTTTTGAACGGTGGGAAGAAACCGGAGCCCCCGGAGAAAACCCACACAGATACTGGGAGAACGTATAAACTCCTGCAGACAGCACAGGATTCGAACCCCAGTCCAGTCCCGATCACTGGAGCTGTAGAGGTGTTGCAGTGACTACTACACCACCCAACCTTCTGAAATATCTCCCAGGAACTTGAAGGCTCTTACCTTCTGTTCCTCCCGTCCCATCTCTTTCTCTTATTGTTGGGGGGCACCAGGCTATGTGAGTGATGCCACTTTGTGTGCATTTTCGGGAGGTAAAAATTGACTAATTTTGTGCATTAATATATGACAATAAAGTAGTCTTGAACAGCAGACAGATGCAGGTGTTCCTGAGGTCTAAGAGATCTAATGCAGTTTATCGGGCCAGTGAGATGGCATCTGTTGTTGATCTGTTGTAAAGATGACAAATTGAAGTGAGACCATGTCCATCCTGACAGGATTCAGCATGGTAGGAGACCCTACCAATGCATGAAATCCATGCCACCCAATGAGCCTCCAAACTCCTTCTGTTTATGGAAGGTGGGAGGAAATCCACACAGATCACAGGGAGAACGTACAAACTCTTTTCAGACAGGAAGGAGTGTGAACCCTGGATGCTGTCACTGTAATAGTGTTGAGCTAACCAGTCTGCGAACAGTACCGCCACACTCCATGCACAAATTGCAGTTGTCTGCACTCCGTAACCAACCTCTTTGGCACTGTGATCCTTTTACTGCAATGGTGTAGCAATAAGCCTTGCCTTTAATTTATTTGGTTAGTAAAACCAATCTTTTTCATTGCAATCTTCATTCTGAAGAGCTCAGACACATTTAGGAAACAAATTACATGGTGATAGGATAGCTGTTAATTTTTAAAAGACTACCTGCTTCAGTGTTGAATCCTGAGTGGAAGACTCCGTTTAGTGGATTGAATGGATACAGTGAATCAGAGTATTTACATTCTGTGCAGAGGCATTGTTAAATTCTCATTCTCTCTCTCTCTCTCTCTCTCTCTCTCTCTCTCCATCTCCATCCATTAGCATTTAAAAAAAAGAATGCAAGTGTTTTATTTGAGATTCAGTTTTTCTGTCTTTTTTTCCTGATGGTGCAATTTATTGAACCACTTTTGTACATGCACCAGCATTCTTTCAATGAATGATGTTCTTTATATGCAGTTTGAGACAGTGTGACGGATTATTCAATCCTTCCGGCTTCACACCTGGGCGTGATCCAGTCCAAAATCAGCATTCACTTACACCTTCAAAAGCAGCAATTTTTCTTGTTATCTTTTAGTCCTTTGGGTACATTGTAACTATTTACATCAGTTTTACTGACTTGGACCTAGTTTTATCTTGCATTGGCAAGGCATCAAATCCTTCAGCTTCCTAGTACTGTACATAATCTACTGGTGGCATTTTAATAGATTCATTGTTTATCAACATCTTAAGTTGTTCTTAAACTCCTTCCAATTACAGTTTTGAGAAAAATGCATCTGCATTTTTATCCAGTGTTTGTTTTGGATAAAGAATGAGCTTGCATTGATTTCAAACCATTGATTTCAATGAAGTCCTAACAATGATCATCAAACCCACTGATTATTTTAAAATAGTCCACTTTTGCAGCATAAACAAATGAAGCAGCTTTTGTCCACAAGATCCCTCAAATTGCCAGCCAATATGTTTTGGCAGTATTCATTACAAAGAGACTGAAGTTGAAAATCCTTAAAACAAAGAGTGGCACTGCCTTTATGTACCATTACTTTGATGCCATTGAATGAGTTCTTAAAGTGTAACTTCTAGTTGAGAGTAAGACAGACTAGCTGTGAATGGTGGTCAATAATAAAACACAAGTTGCTCTCTGGTCTGTCCTGATTTTCTGCATCGAAGATGGGAAACAGCTGTGCGTTGTTTTTAAAGCTGTTTGGGTGACAAGTCTGAGTTGAGACAGGGGAGCTGAGGTCATCACTAAAGCAGGTGCCTGAGAACAAGTGGAAAGCCTACACAGACTGACTGAATTCACATGAGGTTTAGGAGGGCTGCTGTTTCTTTAACAAGAATGTCAAGTATGCTGGAAGAGCTCAAATTATTTTCTCCCTTATTTCTTTTAATTGTGTTTATTAACCATCTGTAAGTTCTTGCTTTATTTCCACAACTCCCAATAAATCTACCAGAGCACTTTGCAAGATAGCTTCCTCTTGAAATTTCACCGAAAGGACAATGTGCTTCAGTGTTCAAAACCGCTTCAAGTTTTCTGTCTTAAATGACTCAAATGTTTCAACATTGAAAAGACTTGTGCAGATGTAATGTTTCACAGATCCTGAGTTGACACATATGGAGATATTTTATTGAGGTGTGTGTCACCATCTACATTTTTATACATGTTCATTTCTTTCAATTATAGCACATATTGTGCAGACACCTTTGATCCCTGAGCTTATAATTTTTCTTAAGTTATTTTCAACTTCTTCTTCTACACTACCATATACTATTCCTCAATCTTGAGTAGGCACTCCTTTGCCATTACCTTTGCGAAATACTTTATACATCAGGTTGACAAACCCTTTAATTATATTCTTCTCAGCCACCCTTTCTCTTTAGAAAATTCTTTGGCTTCATAAGGAACAGAGGAAGTCACATGACAGTTTTGTCCTTCGACAGTGCAGAACCAAACTTGCGCACACAATGGAATTTATAAATGCTAGCATTTAGCACAAATAGAGGTACCTGCTGTAGGGGGTATTGGGGTAAATGTAACCAATACCTGCTCAGATGGAGTATGTTCAAATGCTTATCTCAATAACTTCAAATTCACTTGCCCCATTGTCTGAAAAAAAAACTTGTTTCCCCATTCTGATTTGTCCATGGGCTATGAAAAGTTCAAACTAATAAATCGCCTCCTTTGCTAATTGCCAGTGTCTCCAATGCTGGCATCAAGAACACTTTCTGATGCCAGTTTCCTTTTATTCTGCTGCAGCTTCCTGTTACAGATGGATTATTTCTATTTTATTTGTGATCTGTTTTGTCACTGAATGGGATTGCTATAGACATTGGCCAGATCTTCTGATTGGCAAGCTGGTTGCACACCTTTTGGGGTCTGCTATTACTTCCAGTGTGACAGCAGAAAATGCTGGAAATGCCCAGGAGGTCTGGAAGCATCTGTAGAGAGAGAGAGAGAGACTTAATCAATATTTCAGGTAGTTGATCTTTCATTAGAACCCTGCTGCTCCTTGACTTGTTGAGTAACTGTTGCATGATCTGTCTTTATTGCCCAGAGCTAACGCTTCTGCTGTTCGTAGGAGGCAACTGGAACTCCCAGTTGTCAGCCATTTCAATTCCTTTCCCCATTCCCACCCACATCAGTGTCCTTAGCCCCATCGATTGCCAGAATCAGACTAAGTTTAAACTCCAAGAACAACCTACAATATTCCATCTGAATAGCCCAACATGAACTTTGAAATTTCCACTTTCAGGTGACCTCCACCCCTATCCAAATCCACTTCCCATTTGATCTTTCTGCTCCTGTATTTACCTTTCTCTCAACAGCTGCCCTTCCCTTCTCTGTGCCCACTGATCCGCTCCCTACCTATCTCTCACCTCTCACAACTTCATTCATCCAGTATCCTGTCACCCCTTGTTCCCTCCCAAGTCCTTCCCTGCCCTCTTTTTATGCTTGCATCTAGCCTTCCCACACCAGTCTCATAAAGCAAGGTTGCATCCTGAAACATTTCTCTTCAGGATGCTGCCAGACCTGCTGAGCCATTCCAGTTCCTCTTCGTTCAGACTTTCAGCTTCTTCAGTTACTATGTTTCTGTAACTTTTCAACCCTTTTGTTTTGTGCCTATGTTAACAGTTCTGTTGGGACAACTGGATTAACACGAAGACAAAACAATTGCTATTCTTTCCATCTCTCATGGAATAGGAGCAAACCTTGATACCCATTCAAGCTAGATATGAACTTGGGTCCTAACTTTAAAGTGGTTTGATTTGGTATGTAAAATGTTCATGTATGTTAGCAGCCAGTGTAAATGTATTGCCTTGGTAGACAAGTGTGAATGCATGCAGGAATTCCCAGCTTCTAAAGAAATATGCGCAGGTGATCATTTTCATCTTTGGCCTCACATTCTGCATATTCTTTAATAAAGACGATTATTACCATATATTAGCATGTGCTCGGTTTGATCTGCCTTTTGTGCACATTGAAGCATAAACTTTTCTGCCAAAAGATTTAAAAATCAGAGCTCATTCACCATCCTGCCAAACATTACCCAATAAAAAAAATTTGTTCAGTCAGATCCCTGTATCGGCAACAAAGCAGATACCATATTATCCCTGTCCAGTTATTTCTTATTGGCTCGGTCAAAAATTAACCCTTCATTATCACCAACGTTTACATGCAGCAAACAGCTTTCATATTCCTCTCCATCTGTGCATATAATTCAAAATAAATGTGGCATGCTTATACAATTAACCCACTAAAATAACATGTATTTCTCTCAGCACTATATACCACAGGATAAGCCCACTTTCCTTCCCTCCTTCTTTTCTGTGTCCACATTAAACTACTTAATGCTTTAGAGGCTTGGTCTTCTCCCCCAATCAAACTTCTTTATGACATGCTTTCTATTGCGTAGGTGGGTCTGCCTTTGTCTGCTTTCCAGCCTCTTGAATTAGCCGGTACTCCGCTGAAATGGTCAGCTCTGAAAAATACATATACAGAGTTATGGAAGTCGGTGCTGAAACTAATAGAGGGGAGGGAGCCCGGTAATTGAGGATGAAAATGATGAGAGAACATGTAACAAAATGTAAGCAGACAGTGGGAGATTTTAACAGTAGATCTAAAAAAAAGAAGATTCAGACATCTTTTGGAGATTATGTACTGGCACCCAATGGAATCTATGATGTTACAGAATGCATAAATATTAAAGTAAGACAAGATGCAGGTTTCTTTTTGGAGCATTTTCTGACAACAGTTCATCCTTGAATTAACATGAGGTCAGTCCCTTTATGACAGAATGAGGAGATGTTTATGGGAGATAAATTGCGGCAGGGTTTGTTAGTGTAGGTCACATACAAACACTTTAAAACAGATCTTCTTTAAAATACTGGAGCTCTGCTAATGCTAGACATGTCGGTTTTGCAAAAGCTTTGGAGAGTGCCCAAGTGACTTCAGTAATGGATTGTTGTTTGGAAAAAGGCAACAGATGAAAGAGCTTGTCGGAGCCACATTCTACCTGGAGGGGAACTGGCTGTTCTAAGAGGGTCATGTGGTTTTCCAAGCAGGGAGAGTCAAACAGGCTTTCTCTCACAGAGAGAGAGAGAGATCAGTTCAACAGTGTTACAGTCAGCAACAACAGCTGAGACTGGAACAGGACAAGCTGGCAAGCTTGTGGAAAGCCCCATTTGGAAGACGGGCTATGAGTGCTTAGTTCAGCCTGGTCAAAGCCCTTGTGGTTCCTGCAAGAGGAGAGGACTGGCTGTCTAAGGTTTCAATTGGAATAAGGGAAAGAAAAGGCACTCTGTGGTGACCTGAAAGAAAGAGGTTATCATCTGGAGAACCCTGAGGGTGCAAGTTTCTTCAGCAAGACTCTGAAGTGGCTGGGTGTCCAGCGTACAACAAATCTCTCTCTGAAAACCGACAAGAACCTTCCTGAGCGGTACCAAAGCCAAATGAACTTTATAAATGTTAAATTCTGAGCACTGGTCTGCAACCAGTGAACTTGGAGGAATGAGAAGTGAGATTGGACTGTGAACCAAAGAACTTTACTGAACTTACACACACATTACATACACATGCACTTAGAATTAGAAGGGGATTAGGTTAGGTTGGTTAAGTCAATAGTGATAAATTAAAGTATGATTCTGTTTTCATGTTTAAAGATAATTAAAAGCAACATTTGTTTAAGTTTCTATTTGTCTTGGTGAATATCTATTGCTGCTGCATTTTGGGGTCCTCTGGGCTCGTGAATAAAAAAATTACAAGCTCATTGATCATAAGGTTGTAGAATACGTAAACGTAACCTTCAGTTCCCCACTCTAAATTGACTTTTTTCCCATCTACTTGAATTTCATTTGCCTGCATTGTGTCTTGTCTTCTTAACTCTGTCTCAAAGCCTCTTAAACATGGGTATTGTGTCTGATTTCACCACAGCACGTTTTAGATGTCAACTATCATCAATGGAAAAAAAATATATCCTTTAGATCCTCTTTAAAACTCCTACCCCTCATCTTAAACCTTTTTCATTTAGTTACCTCCACCATGAGAAAAAAATACTTTGACTATCCACATCATCCCTCTCATGATGTTCTTCTAGCAAATCACCCTCAGCATCCTTCACTTCAGGAAAAACGAGTCCATCCCTTCCCAAACTGTCCTCAAAACCAATGCAGGCCGTGTCTTGGTGAAGGCCTTCTGTACTCAATCACATCCTTCCTACAGTTAGGCAACCAGACCTGCACTCAATACCCAAAGTGTGGCCTAAATCAGTAGTTTTTTTTTAATAGTTGCAACATAATGTTCTCTGACCTATGAGTACAAGCCTACTCTATTGACCTGTTGTCACTTTAAACTTGAACCTTGAGATCATGGATTGCAGTCATTGTGCCTTGTGGGGAATGAATAAGGTGGTTCAAGGGGTGCTTTGGTTGGAATGATGTTTCTTTCCAAGGATGTCTTGTCCAGGAAGGTGCCAGCTTTCGAATGTCGTGACCAGTTGCACAAAACTATTTCCACTGGTTGGAGTCTCACGGGGAGGGAGGAAATCAGAGCAAGGCCAAAAAGAAGGAAGTTAAACACATTTACAGATACTTGAACTCTCTTGAAGCAGTTAACTTTAATTTGAAATTTATAGATTTTAAATATTTTTTTTTAAGTTAGGAGCTATGAGAATAGTTAGGCAGATGAGTTGGGTCACAGGTGAGCCACTGTCTTTCTTGAAGGCAGAACATAGCCATTTCACAAAAGAGCAACTCTGATACTTGTGCAGTTTTTGATCCCATTCCAAGCCTGCTATACAAGTGTGGTGTCCGAGAAGATGGAACTTTGTGAACTCAATATTCTGCTTCAAATGAAGATGTCGATAGAACCCTTAAGAGTTACAAAAATGAATTCAAATAATCTTAAAATAAACTTATGTGAACAAAAAAATCATCAAGCTAAATAATGCAATGAAATCATATGGAGCTGTCAGGACCTAACAAGAAAGATGTGGGCTGACACATCTTTTGAATTCACTATCCTTAAGTACTGCAGAAGTTCAATTAGTGAGTATATTCAAGACTAGCTTTAATAGATTTTAAGATATTAAAGGAATTAAATTGTTTGGGTTTTGTGTAGGAAACTGTGCTGAAATAAATAATCAGCTGTGAACTTACTGAATACTGGAGCAAGCTTGAAGGCCTCCAGATTCTATCTCTTATGTTAAACTCAAAGACAAAAAGGGAATGTGTTAGCAAGAAATGAAATGGGAGTTTCTTTAAAAGAACCATTACCAAATGAGATCTACTGTGGGAAATCACCTAATTATGAACATCCTTGGTTACTGCGAACTAAAGCAACCTACCTTCATTGGGGTATAATGATGTGGAGGCTAACACAGTGTGTTTTTTGGGGAGATTTTATCGAAATGTACATGGAAATTAATATCAATTACCTCAGCTTACCAGTCGGACCCTGGTTTGAATTCTTTCCAGACTAGGAATTTAAAAAAAACCTTTCTGACATACTTTGCATACACCTAATTGATTATGAAATTGAAAAGATAAATTAACATGCTTTTTCTATTGTTTTTAATCATAGATATTAAATTGAGCATCTGTTGGCCAACAATAAGTATAAAGCATCCTAAACAGAAATCTTTGAATAACCAATTAGATGACATTCATCAAATTTCCTCTTGATAAGGCATTAAATGTGCTGTTTTTATTAGCAATTAGGAATGATCGTGCCACCAGAGGCTGTTTTTGTCCAAGAATAGTGAACATATTAATGTGAAAATGGAAATCATAGCTGCCAGCACCATGGCAATTGGTGACATAGTTTATCATTTTCAGTATGTTTGAACATTGTTTACTTTAATTGCTTGGAATTAAAGCAAAGCAGTGATATTTTAGCCAACTGGGTGCTCTTTTATGTCAAACCTTCCTCTACAATAGCTAGTCTGCAGATGCAGTCTGTTGACTATTGTGGGATGAGTCTCTGGTGGCATAGAATTAAAGACAAGCAAGTTTTTCTAATTGATGATCATTAGTAGTTTTCATTCAACTTTTTTACTTCAGCTTTCTTGAAGTAAATGATGCTATTCTGCATGCTACACTGAGATGGTCTTGGCTATCATTCCTCCATTTGCAATATTTAGTCGAGGAGAGCCTAGTGGAAGTGCCTCAGTTCCCTTTGGAATAGTGGCTATAGGCACGTTTTTTTAAAAGTTATTTGGACGGAATCCTCATCGTGAGCAGCTTTTGTTCATATCTTGATGACGGGCTCAAGCCCAAAACATTGGTTATGTATCTTTATCTTTGCAATAGAAAGTACATTGACTGCTGAGTTTCTCCAGCATTGTGATTTTACTTCAAGAATTTCACGTTTTACCCGAAACAGAATTTATTGTCATGTAATTTGGGGTTTTGCAACAGCATCATGCTTTACTCTGCCGAGGCCAGGGCCACCGCCTCCCCCTCGCTTTTTACATTTTACACCCCAGTTACACAGCAGTAAGAATGGGTGTGACTCGGTCAACCCCGTCAGAATCCAACCGGGTCCCTGACCTACCTCAGAGGTAGTTAGAGAACCCAATTAAACTTGCCTAGGCCATGTCCACAGGTGTTTTGCGACCAGGTATGGTCCGACCTAGGAGGGGAGGCAGGCCCCTCCAGCCCGGGTAAGAAACCTGCATAGGAGAAGGCCACTCCGATATAAAACCTACGACACAAGGACCTCGCTGCCACATCCCAGCTTGCTTGGCCACGGCACACGAACCATGGGTGTAAAGGGGGGGCCAGTACTGCTCACACTGCACTCCACCTAAAAGCTCCTTTGCGCAGGCCCGAGGACAGGTCCACGTCCTCCCCCTCCACGTCCTCCCCCTCAAAAGATGCTCACAAACTCAAGCTAGCATGCTGGAACATCAGAACCATGCTAGACAAGGCTAACAGCCACCGACCTGAACGTCGGTCTGCCCTCATCGCACATGAACTCCTCAGACTTGACATCGACATAGCCGCTCTCATAGTTCAAACATTCATATTATAACCATCTTACAACATTACTATAAAAATATAAATAACAGTGCATGAAAAGTAAGGCAATGTCTTTGGGTCATTGATTATTCAGGAATTTGAGTTACAGGGAAAGGTTGTGCAGACTGGGGCTTTTTTCTCTGGAGCGTAGAAGATTGAGAGGGGACTTGATAGAGGTGTTTAAGATTTTAAAAGGGACAGACAGAGTAAACGTGGATAGGCTTTTTCAATTAAGAGTGGGGGAGATTCAAACTAGAGGGCATGGTTTAAGATTGAAGGGGGATAATTATAAGGGGAACATGAGGGGAAATTTCTTTACGCAAAGGGTGGTAGGGATGTGGAATGAGCTTCCGACAGACGTGGTTGAGGCGGGATCATTGGTTACATTTAAGGAAAGACTGGATAGTTACATGGCTAGGAGAGGACTGGAGGAGTATGGACTGGGTGCTGGTCAGTGGGACTCGGCATGGACTAGTAGGGCCGAACTGGCCTGTTCTGTGCTGTAAGTGGTTATATGGTTATATGGAATCTGATGGCTGATTCTCCTTGTGCTGTTCAGCACTCGTCTTTAGGCTCCTGTACCTTTTCCCTGATGATGGCAGAATGAAGAGGGGATGGCAGAATGAAGAGGGGATGGCCTGGGGGATGGGGGTCTTTGAGGATAGAGGCTGCTTTTTCAGATACCGCCTCATGTACATGTCTTGAATGCAGTGAAGTCTTGTGCCTGTGATGTCGCAGGCCAAGTCAACAACCCTCTGGAGTTTATTTTTGTTCTGAAAGTTGACTCCTCCATACCAGGCAGTGATGCAACCAGCCAAAATGCTCTCCATGGTATGCCTGTACAAGTTTTCAGTGACATACTGAATCTTCTCAGACAGCTCACAAAGTATAGCCTCTAGCGAGCCACCTTTGTGATTGCTTTAGCATAGGGGCTCCAGGACAGATCCTCGGAGATGTTGATGCCCAGGAATTTGAAGTTCTTGACCCTCTCCATTATTGAGCCCTCGATGACGACTGGATCATCTTGCCCTGACTTCCTTCTGAAGTCCACAATCTTACCTTGGTTTTGCTGACATTGAGCACAAGGTTGTTGTCGTTACACCATTCAATGAGCTGATCCATCTCCCTCCTGTATGCTTCCTCATTGCCATTTGTGATTCTGCCAACAACTGTGGTGTCATCGGCAAACTTGTAGATGCCATTGGATTGTGCCTGGCCACACAGTCACAGGTGTATAATGAGTAGAGCAGTGGGCTAAGCACATATCCTTGGGGTGTGCCTGTGTTGATTATCAGTGAGGAGGAGACGTTGTTTCCAATTCATACTGACTGTGGTTTTCAAGTGAGAAAGTCAAGGATCCAGATACAGAGGCCTAGAGTTCGTAGCTTCTTGACCAGCACTGAGGGAATAATGGTATTGAAGACCAAGCTGCAGTCAATGAAGAGCAACCCTATGCATGAATTGCTGTTTTTGAGGTGATCCAGAGCTGAGTGGAGAGCCAGCGATATTACATCTGCTGTAGAGCGATTGTGACGATAGGCAAATTGCAGTGGGTCCAGATCTTTACTTAGGCATATGTTAATTCTGGCTGTTACCAGCCTCTTAAAGCATTTCATCCCAATGGAAGTTAGTGCTACTGTGCGGTCGTCATTGATGCAGCTCACACAACTCTTCTTGGGTAACGGGATGATTGATGTCCTTTTGAAGCTGGTGGGAACCTCTGATTGCCGCATTGAGAGGTTAAAAAAATGTCCAAGATCACTCCAGCTAGTTGGTTGGTGCAGATTTTCAGTACCCTGCCAGGTACGTCGTTAGGGCTTGACGCCTTGTGAGGGTTCACCCTCTTGAATGATGTTCTGACGTCACCCACAGAGACAAATATTATAGGATTCTCATCCTTTTCAGGGATTATAGTAGATATTGTTTGGTTCTTCTTCTCAAAGCGGGTATAGAAGGTGTTTAGCTCATCGGGTAGTGAAGCATCACAGCCATCTATAGTGTTCGCCTTCACTTTGTAGCTGTCTGCACTCTCTCTCATAGTTGGCGTGTATCTGTCTCTGTCTCTAGCTTCCTCCAGAATTGCCTCTTTGCTTCAGAGATGTCCCTTTGCATGTTGTACCTGGACTTCTAGTAAAGATCCCGATCCCTGGTCTTAACCCCCCCACCTAGTTCTCGCCCTCAGCTAGGTGCAAATTCTTGATTCATCCAGAACTTCTGGTCGGGGAACACCCGGTATTTGCGCATGGGCACACACTCATCCACACCGGTGTTGATGAAGTCGGTGACACTTGTTGCATATTCATTCACGTCTATGGATGAGTTCTTGAATATGTTCCAGTCCTCCAATTCAAAGCAGTACTGCAGATGCTCCTCTGCCGCCCTCGACCATAATTTTGCCATCTTCACCACTAGTGCTGTGGTCTTTAGTCTCTGCTTGTATGCCAGGTCTAGAAATACAGCCAGGTGATCAGACTTGCTGAAGTGTCATTGTGGTATGCATTTTTCATGGTGGTGTAGCAGTGGTCGAGCGTGTTGGTTCCCCTGGTTACACATGTAATGTCTTGGTGGTAGTTTGTCAGAGACTTCTTCAGATTGGCCTGATTGAAATCTCCCACAATGACTGGGAAGACATCCGGATATTCTGGACATCCGGATGTTCTGCCTCATGGGGCTGTTTATCACAGTGCTCAGTTCCTCCAGTGCCAGCCTGACATTAGCGGAGGCGGAATGTACAATGCGACCAGCAAGATGGCGGTGAATTCCCTCGGCAGATAGAACGGTGACACTTGATCGCCAGATGTTCCAGGTTGGTGGAGCAGGACTGGGACATGACCATCACATCTGTGTACCATGATGAATTGATGATGACAGAAATACTGCCTTCCATGGTTTTTTTTGCTCACCATCTAGTTACGCAGGGAGCATTTCCCCTTGGCCAAATAATTGAGACATTACTGAGGATTCAGCAATCTTTATCCTTCCAAAAGGGGGGGGAGGAGGAGTTGGAAAACCAGTCCATCTCAATGTCTAAATCGCAATTACTGCTGCATAATATTGCTGTCAGGTTGTGAAGAATGGTGTGACCTGACCTGCTGAATCTCTTCAATAAAAGGTTAATTTTGGTGCGCTACTTTCTCACTTCACAGAGGCACTGTATCTTTTCTGAAAACAGCTAAAACACTGTGTGATATCACTGGTCTTTACCATGTTCAGATTAGAATGCAATTAATATGCCTTCATTGCCATTTATTATTTGAGTCCAATGATAGCAGATTTTGCAATTATGTTTTATTTTTGAGACAGGGGACCTTATTACTGTTGTGACTTTAGCCTAGTTTTTTTGAGAAAAATCAGTTATCAGAAAGGTAGTGGCAATATTGTAAACTTTCAAGAACATTTGACCATTAAAGCAAATTTCAGCTGAAACTTTTTTTTTTACAATTTTCAAAGTGTATCAACTTTCTTTAAATTTTTGAGAGAAAATTGGTTAGAATTGCATAAATAAAATAAATAAGTATCTTTACAATCATTACGTTGTCATAAAAATAATGGTATATCCGATGTGTCCTGAGGAAAACTGATTTTAGCAAAGGATGGCAGTGTCATTACAGCTTTAATGTTGCTCTTGACTTACTAGGCCCTTTCAAAGTGCAGCACATGGGTAGCCCTCCTGGGACCCGGTTGCAATTATGGGTCTTGGTGCAGGATGCACCTTTTAAATCCAAGGCGGACCTACCTGCTAAGTCGCCAACCCGGTGATTTAAGGGGGTGACCCGGTGAATGATGCATCGCACACTCACCGGAAGTTCATGATGTTCAGATGCTGGCAATGCCTCTCTGCAGAGCTGACGTCACCGAAGTAAGCGGGTCAACCATTCTCAGGAGGAGGCCTGGGTAAGTCTAATTGGGCTCCCTGACCATCCGTGAGGTAGGTCAGGGTTATGACTGGGTTGGACCCTTTCAAATTGTCATGTTACTAGGCCATTAAACATGCATATTACCCGGTGAACCCCATTTCACATAGCACTTTGAAAGAGCCTACTCTGCATTCAGGGGAATGCTCTGAATGTTACTCTGCATTCAGGGGAAAAATTAGGTTCAGAGTGCCTCCTCAGCATTCAGTGAGGCTGGCTGTAAAATCTATTGCCCAGAATTTCAATTACATAACATTATGCAATTGAATTTTTGTCCCCTAAATTGAAAGGTGATAATAATTTTGTGTCATTCTGAAAATTCATTCTGTGAGAAATATTTGAACAGAGATTATTCTTCAACAGTAGAGTGAAATTTGAAAAAAAAAACTACCTTATTAAACTGAATTAGCTATACTGAAGAATTATCTCACATCACTGTGTTGAACAAATATATTAAGCAGTTCTTTTTTGTGACTTCTAGCTCAAGAATTGGTCTTAGACCAAACTATTTACATAGTTTATGTAATTACTCCTGAACTCGTGCCTGGTACAACCTTGGATTCGTAAACACGAAAGCAATTTAATAAAGCCACTTCATAAGTCAAAAGGATCTCATGATCAGTAAAAGCATTGCTCATCTCCTGCATTCCAAGACCTCACTACTTCCTGTGTTTAAAAAAAAACTTACCCTTGATGTGTCCCCTAAACTTTCTTCCCCTCACCTTGTACAGACGTCCTCTGTTTTTTTTTCCACTCTAATCCCAGGAAAAAGGTGCCAGCTGTCCATCCTACCTATGCCTCTCATAATCTGTTGAGCCCGTTTAAGTCACATCTGTTAACCTTGCCCCATGAAACATGGTCTCCAATCCTTGTATCATCAATGTGGAAAAAAATCTCCTCTGCACCTTCTCCATAGCCTCCTCATCCTTTCTGATTTGTTAGTGAAAATAATTGCATTGAATCTTAAGAGAATCACAAGAAATAGTGTTTATTTTTGCTATCCTCAGAAGCAGTTGCTTTGCAGATTAAGATGCAAGTTCGATTGACTGTCTTACAATGCATGATCAACTCTTATGTGTGATCCTGTGTTCTGAAAGATCATTAATAACCACCACAGAATGCAAGTTCATCCACAAGCGCACCATGTTTGCATTGCATCTGACTCTGGATATGATCTGGAGTGACAATTATCGCATTTTCCCACCTCACTCCCTGAAAAGTACTGTGGTTCTGATTGGGAACAGCCAGTATAGTCAGGTTTATGCAATTTAGACACACTACAGTCATTACCTGCAGCTGCACAGTTCTTTCATTATACAAATGTTTAGGTTCGAATGTGCTTGTGCAGATTAACAGTGCATGTGTGTGGAACATAAGCAGGAAAGCAGTCCTGGATTTATAATAGCATGGCTGTAAGTTTAACCAGACCATAAAAACTAATAGCTGATGCATCAACTGCTTTGTGTGGTCAGAACTTGAAAATGTCATTACTTTTGTTGCCAGTTTCCAACACCAGTGAGAGAGACTTATAAGAACTGTATAAGATTCAGAGACATAGATAAGACAGACAGCCAGTACCTTTTTCTCAGGGCCACAATAGCAAATTCCAAAGAACATCTGTTTCAGGTGAGTGGATTAGGGGAGGCTTCGGAGAGATAGTTTTTTTTTACACAGACAGTGGTAGGTGGCGAGAATGCATTGCCAGGAGTGTTGATGGAGCTAATACAATAAAGATATTTAATAGGCACATGGATGTAAGAAATATAGAGGTTTATGGTGTGTGGTAGGGAAGGGTTAGATTGTTGTGGAGTGGGTTTATAAGGTTGGCATAACATTATGGGCTGAAGGGCCTATTCCGACCTGCGATGTTCTTTGTTCAATTTCTCCCCTGCTCTTAGCTTCACATGGTACAATGGACTATTCCATTTCTGGATCCCTCTGTCTCCATCTCAAGGAATAGGCTTGTGATAAATACCATTATAAACAAAGAGCTATCTTCAATGTACATCCTTCTACTCTGTCTCGTGTAGGAACCATTCCATTCTCATAGCTCCTCTACCTCCTCCATATTTGCTTCAATTATGTGAGTTTCCACACAGCTGCCTCTGAGATGTTTTCTATCCACTGGAGCCATTAGTTTCCCTTTAGGATAATTGATAGTACTCTTGAAAATAACTCATCTGCTTCCTGCACTTCAGATCTCGTCTCACTCTTACAAAACACTCCACTTCTCATGGCAGTTTCCCATGTCATTGAACCTGTCCTTTAATATCTTCCCTCCATCCAGGCAGTCTTTCCAAGTGAAGCAGTATTCACAATATGGTCTTTCACCAGAGAAACCAAACAGATCAAGAGGCCACTTTGTGAAGTATCTGCATTCCATCCACAGAGGTGATTCAGAACTCCCTGCCACCTGCCAATTCAATTATCTATCCCATCCCACTCGTACACATCTGTCTTTGATCTTCTGCCTTGTTAAGCCCAACGTAAGCTTGAGGAACATTACCTCATTTTCTTTCAGGTCAATCTGTAGCTTTATGGATTCAGTATCACTGTTTACATCCGGTACCGCACGGATGGCAGTCTCTTCAATCTGAGGCGCCTGCAAGCTCACACCAAGACACAAGAGAAACTTGTCCGTGAACTACTCTTTGCAGATGATGCCGCTTTAGTTGCCCATTCAGAGCCAGCTCTTCAGCGCTTGACGTCCTGCTTTGCGGAAACTGCCAAAATGTTTGGCCTGGAAGTCAGCCTGAAGAAAACTGAGGTCCTCCATCAGCCAGCTCCCCACCATGACTACCAGCCCCCCCACATCTCCATCGGGCACACAAAACTCAAAACGGTCAACCAGTTTACCTATCTCGGCTGCACCATTTCATCAGATGCAAGGATCGACAATGAGATAGACAACAGACTCGCCAAGGCAAATAGCGCCTTTGGAAGACTACACAATAGAGTCTGGAAAAACAACCAACTGAAAAACCTCACAAAGATAAGCGTATACAGAGCAGTTGTCATACCCACACTCCTGTTCGGCTCCGAATCATGGGTCCTCTACCGGCACCACCTACGGCTTCCACCAGCGTTGTCTCCGCTCCATCCTCAACATCCATTGGAGCGCTCACACCCCTAACGTCGAGGTACTCGAGATGGCAGAGGTCGACAGCATCGAGTCCACGCTGCTGAAGATCCAGCTGCGCTGGATGGGTCACGTCTCCAGAATGGAGGACCATCGCCTTCCCAAGATCGTATTATATGGCGAGCTCTCCACTGGCCACCGTGACAGAGGTGCACCAAAGAAAAGGTACAAGGACTGCCTAAAGAAATCTCTTAGTGCCTGCCACATTGACCACCGCCAGTGGGCTGATAACGCCTCAAACCGTGCATCTTGGCGCCTCACAGTTTGGCGGGCAGCAGCCTCCTTTGAAGAAGACCGCAGAGCCCACCTCACTGACAAAAGGCAAAGGAGGAAAAACCCAACACCCAACCCCAACCAACCAATTTTCCCTTGCAACCGCTGCAATCGTGTCTGCCTGTCCCGCATCGGACTGGTCAGCCACAAACGAGCCTGCAGCTGACGTGGACTTTTTACCCCCTCCATAAATCTTCGTCCGCGAAGCCAAGCCAAAGAAAGAAAAGATCAAATTCTACAACTTCAGGTAGTTCCCTTTCTCCGTCCATATCAGATCTGGCCATTCTGTCAATCATCCAACTGTGATATTGGCTCAGTTTTTGTTACTCCATTAGCACAGCCTGACCTCCTGAACAATCCCACAGCCGGATACTTCACAACTTTTTACATTCCTTTGCTTTGGTTCTCAATCTGTAACTGTCCGAAACTTGTAGATTTCCTTTCTGCCTGCCCCCATTAACCTACTGACAGACTGACCTGTGCTACTTGCCATCATGAACCCACCCTGTCAGAGTTTGTTTCTATCCCATCTGTCACCTTCACAGCTACTTGAAAGTAGCTTGCTTTCTTTCCCAATTCTACGGCAACATCTTCAACCTGATCTGCTGACAGTCACCAGCATCTGCATTCTTTGGCTTTTCTAAAAACTGATGATAATAATTAAAAGTACCATATATTTCACTGGATAAGATGACACCAAGCACCCAAAAAAAAAGGGGGTCATCTTATAGGCCAGATACAAAAACAATGACCTTAAAATTCTACTCAAAATAGCACTTGATTGTTCCATAGCCCACCCAGTCCCCACCTTACAACAACTTTTTAAGCTGCTTTTATACTGTTCAAATTCCCACCGTTTTTGCTGATTGACTGAGTCAGCCATTCTTTAGCTTGGCTTTGTGGACGAAGATTTATGGAGGGGTATGTCCACGTCTGCTGCAGGCTCGTTGGTGACTGACAAGTCCGATGCGGGACAGGCAGGCACGGTTGCAGCAGTTGCAGGGGAAAATTGGTTGGTTAGGGTTGGGTGTTGGGTTTTTCCTCCTTTGTCTTTTGTCAGTGAGGTGGGCTCTGCGGTCTTCTTCAAAGGAGGTTGCTGCCCGCCGAACTGTGAGGCGCCAAGATGCACAGTTGGAGGCAATATCAGCCCATTGGTGGTGGTCAATGGCGCAGGCACCATGAGATTTCTTTCAGCAGTCCTTGTACCTCTTCTTTGGTGCACCTCTCTCTCGGTGGCCAGTGGAGAGCTCGCCATATAACACGATCTTGGGAAGGCGATGGTCCTCCATTCTGGAGACGTGACCCACCCAGCGCAGTTGGGTCTTTAGCAGCATGGATTCGATGCTTGCGGACTCTGCCAGCTCGAGTTCTTCGATGTTGGTGATGAAGTCATTCCAATGAATGTTAAGGATGGAGCGGAGACAGCGCTGATGGAAGCGTTCTAGGAGCCGTAGGTAATGCCGGTAGAGGACCCATGATTTGGAGCCAAACAGGAGCGTGGGTATGACAATGGCTCTGTACGTGCTGATCTTTGTGTGTTTCTTCAGGTGGTTGTTTTTCCAGACTCTTTTGTGTAGTCTTCCAAAGGCGCTATTTGCCTTGGCGAGTCTGTTGTCTATCTCTTTGTCGATCCTTGCATCAGATGAAATGGTGCAGCTGAGGTAGGTAAACTGGTTGACCGTTTTGAGTTCAGTGTGCCCGATGGAGATGTGGTGGGGGCTGCTGGTCATGGTGGGGAGCTGGCTGATGGAGGACCTCAGTTTTCTTCAGGCTGACTTCTAGGCCAAACATTTTGGCAGTTTCCGCAATCCACTGAAGAGGTACTGGGCTTCTCCTCCAGGAAAAACAAGGACTGGTTTGACGAAAACAACCAGGAAATCCAGGAGGTGCTGGCAAAGAAGCGATCTGCCCAGCAGGCTCACCTTGCAAAGCCTTCCTGGCCAAAGAAAAAACGAGCCTTCCGTCTCACATGCAGCCATCTTCAGTGCAAATTCCGGGAGATCCAAAATGAGTGGTGGACTAACCTCGCCAAATGAACCCAGCTTAGCGCCGACATTGGCGACTTCAGGGGTTTTTATGAGACACTAAAGGCTGTGTACGGCCCCTCACCCCGTCCAAAGCCCTCTGCGCAGCTCAGACGGTGAAGTCCTCCTCAGCGACAAGATCTCCATCCTCAATCGATGGTCAGAACACTTCCAATCCCTTTTCAGTGCCACCCGCTCTGTCCAAGAATCCGCCCTGCTCCAGCTCCCTCAACAACCCTTGAGTCTAGAGCTGGATTAGGTCCTTACCCGGGAAGAGACATATAAGGCAATTGAACAACTAAAAAGTGGCAAAGCAGCAGGTATGGATGGAATCCCCCCAGAGGCCTGGAAGGCTGGCGGCAAAGCTCTGCATACCAAACTGCATGAGTTTTTCATGCTCTGCTAGGACCAAGGAAAGCTGCCTCAGGACCTTCATGATGCCATCATCATCACCCTGTACAAAAACAAAGGTGAGAAATCGGACTGCTCAAACTACAGGGGAATCACGCTGCTCTCCATTGCAGGCAAAATCTTCGCTAGGATTCTCCATAATAGACTGATACCTAGTGTCGCTGAAAATGTCCTCCCAGAATCACAGTGTGACTTTCGCGCAAACAGAGGAACTACTGACATGGTCTTTGCCCTCAGACAGCTCCAAGAAAAGTGCAGAGAACAAAACAAAGGACTCTACATCACCTTTGTTGACCTCACCAAAGCCTTTGACACTGTGAGCAGGAAAGGGCTTTGGCAAATACTAGAGCGCCTTGGATATCCCCCCCCCCCCCCAAGTTTGTCAACATGGTTATCCAACTGCATGAAAACCAACAAGGTCGGGACAGATACAGCAATGAGCACTCCGAACCCTTCTCCATTGACAACGGCGTGAAGCAAGGCTGCGTCCTCGCACCAACCCTCTTTACTATCTTCTTCAGCATGATGCTGAAACAAGCCATGAAAGACCTCAACAATGAAGACGCTGTTTACATCCGGTACCGCACGGATGGCAGTCTCTTCAATCTGAGGTGCCTGCAAGCTCACACCAAGACACAAGTGCAACTTGTCCATGAACTACTCTTTGCAGATGATGCCGCTTTAGTTGCCCATTCAGAGCCAGCTCTCCAGCGCATGACGTCCTGAGTCAACCATATGAATAACAGTAGCGGGCGGGAACGTCCATGCATATGAATGCCCTTCTTTCCCAGCCTGTTTCTGCTGAGTTAGCTGGGTAACTTGACCAACGCAATTTTAGGGCTGTTGGTCTGATGCTGCCCCAGCTTCTACCACTGCTGGTTCGTTGTCCCGGGAGTCGCTTTAGCGATCTCTGTTCGCATCCGTTGCCGCACAATGTGCAGGCCCAATCTGCCGCAGTGTACACAATTTTTATTTTGCACTAAAATCCACGACCAATGTGGTGTTAAACCAATAAAAGAATTGTAAAATTTAAAAAAAACACATCACACACATTTAAAATCCTTGAAAATCAATAGCTTCATTGTCTGAGGCAAAAAACAGCAAGCACGTCCGGAGTCTCACTGTTTATTCTGTCATCTTATGGATCCCAGTCTGAATCTGGTGAATTATCATTGTCCCAAAAATAAATTTTCCTCTGTACCATCCACTGCACGAGAGGAACCGTTGGTGGTTCCATGATAACAATTTTTTTTAAAATTAAACTGATTAAGACTGAAGATAGCAACAGACTGAACCATGAATCACTTCGTGTTGGTGCTTCACCCACCTACCAGCCACGCCCACCAGCTCAGTCAACAGTAGTGGTATATTTGGGGGGAGGTATCATCTTATACCACTGATGGGCTAAAACCATGAAATTCAGACTGATATTGGGGTCTCAACTCATCTGAAGGTCACCTTGTATACAGTAATAAAAAGCAAGTACTAGATCACATACATAGATGCATAGACCACATACAGGTAACATCTGAATGGTTCAACAAAAATAAGTTTATATTACTGCAGAGGGTTCATAAAGAGCATAGCTCAGAAAAATACATATAGAAATTCGTCATCATGTATTATCACAGATATTTTTTTCAGATCAGTTTGAATAAAACTACTGCGACCGTAGGGTCTGTGCCCAAGATGGCAGCGCCTATGATCTTGAGGGGTTGTAGACTTCACGGAGCAGAGGACTGGTGCAGGGCACCAAAAAAACGAGGAGACCCCCCCCCCGTGTTTGAGAAGGAGTAACAGAGGAGATGACCCACAGTACGGTGACCTCAGTGGTGAACCCGTGAGAGCTTCTGTGGTTGAAGAAGCACACAAGCAGTGGACTGTTGGTGACTCGAAGTGAGCAACTCATGCAGGGTGTGGGCTGCTGGTGACTGAAGTCGAGGGTTTCACATGAGCTGCGGACTGCTGGAGATTGGTTCAAGATTGGCTGAAGGGGTACCAGATATCGGACTTAGGAGGCGAGAGAGTGCCGAGGGCACTGAAGTGTTCCTGACCGTGTCAGAGGTTGGGATCTGAAGCTCAGGCTGTTGATGGTTTGGACTTGAATCTGAGTGGCTATGGGTGCTGCTGGAGGTGAACCCATGGACAGTCCGTGACTGAAGGGACTCTCCTTTGCCTCTCCTCTTACTGTAAGAGGCACTTCAGGCAATTTCTGCTAATGACGGATCTGTCTGCCTTACAGATGAAAACAAATTCTCTGTAATGTCTTTATTACATGACAATAAATTGAATCTTAAAAGTTCCACATATCCAATAGTTGCCAATGTGCATTTTGTGTTTTTATTACAGATTACCAGCGTAAAGATTTTTAAAAATCTTCAATAATTTCTTCTGCAGTGTAAATTCCTGCCTAGGCTTCATTTGAGATGGTACAATATAGTGACTTTACACAGTGATTATGAGGTCTTCTGGGCAAAGGCTTAGTCCATTCCTGCATCATAGTGGAAGTACTTAAGAAGTATTAACGGGATTAATGCAGTCCTTTTGACAGAAAAGAATAGCAACAATTAGGAAAGGATAGATTGGATAAAATACTTTAAAGAAAGAATCAATTTCATTTTGCCCTGGGATAAATGGATATCTGAATTGTGATATCCCATTTCAAGCAGACATTTGTGTCAAGTGGATGAGTTTATAATCAATCAAACAGCAATCTCCTTGGACAGATTCTTCAGATGGGATGTCAAGGAAATTGCTTGGGTAGGTGACTTTAGAACTTTGGCAAATTAACAAGGAGGTCTCTATGAAACAAAAGGATAAATACAGTTGTAAGAAGGTAATCTTGAATGTTCATTAAAATAAACTGAAACTTTATTGAGTCAGGTGGGTTAATAGCTGCATTAAAGTTGCTCATATCTTTAGGTAAAGAGACTTCAGGCATTATTTCATTTAAAGTAAGAAAAAGTCCAATGAATTATAGTCAAATGGCAAATCATTCTCTTTCAAGAGTTTTTAAAGTTTTGAGATTTTATATTTATTGCCTGTTTAGAAAAGAACATTTGAAATTGCACCTGCTGTCTCACGTGAGATCAAGTGGTCACAAAAATGTAATTTGTATATTTGTTGTCTTACGGAGTCCAGAGGACCCCCAAAAAGCAGCAGCAATAGAGATGCACCACAACACAGGGTTACTTAAACAAAGTAGTTCTTAATTATAATTGAACAAGAAAACAGAATTAAACTTTCACTTATTACTTAACCTACTTACTTAACCCACCTAACCTACTTAATACCCCCTCTAAAACTAAGCGCAGCTGTGTGTAATGTAGATTTAAGATTAGAAAAGTTATTTGGATCACAGTCCAATCTCACTGGTTGCAGGCAATTCTTGTGCTCTGCACAGAAGTTAGCCTTGATGAAGTTCACCAGGCTTTGGTGCTTAACATACAAATGGTTACCACTCAGGAGGGTTCTTGCTGGTTTTCAGAGAGAGTTCCCTTTTCTCCCAGGACCTGATTCCTTTCCAATCAGTCTTGCTGACCAAACTTTCCCTCTTCAGGGTTCTCCAGATGATCCTCTTTTTTTTCGGGTCACCTCAGACAGTTAGTCTTCTCCTTTGACCAGACAGCCTTCCAAAAGTTTGCCAGCTTTGTCTTTCTGGAACTGATTTCTGTGTCTCTCCTCTCTGTTTCACTACCTCCCTCTCTGAGAGCACATGCTCTCCCGGGCCAGCTGTATTCTGCAACGTTGTGGCTCTTTCTGCAAAAGGCACTCTGCAAATGTCCTGCAAAAAATTCTGTGTTTTAAAATGTGTCTGTGCAAGCTGCTCTAGCAATTCCTCCCAAACCACCTCTAAATACTCTGTCACAGTTGGCAGTAAGGTTGTTAAAATGTTCTTGGGTGTATTTATTTCAATGCACGGAGTATTGTCGGAAGGAATATGATTTAGGGCGTGATTGGCATATGGGGTTATGACATTATTGCTATTAATGAGACTTGGTGGTAGGAATGCCAGGAATGTTAGCTCAGTGTTCCAGGGTTCCGTTGTTTCAGATGTGATAGAGGGGGAGGGATGAAAGAGGGGGAAGTGGCATTGCTTGTCAGGGAAAATATCTCAGCTGTGCTTAACAGGACAGCACTGTGGACTCATCTACAGAGGCTATATTGGTGAAGCTGAGGAATGGGAAAGGTGTGACCACACTGATAGGGTTGTATTATAGACCGCCCAATAGTCAGAGAGAAATGAAAGAGTAAATCTGTAGACCAGTGGTTCTCAACTATTTTCTTTCAACTCATATACCAGTTTAAGTATTTCCTATACCATTGGTGCTCTGGATTACTTAAGGTGGTATGTGGGTGGAAAGAAAAAGTTTGAAAACCACTATTTTAATTGTACCCAATTGACTTGTTATGTGCATTGTTTCATAACTCCGAAGGAAATGGGCCAATGACAGTTTTTCTCAAGCAAAATACTTCAGTAACAATTGGGTCTGGAGCAGTGATTCTCAACTTTCCCTTCCCATTCACATACCTCCTTAAGCAATCTCTTACTAATCACAGAGCACTGATGACATAGGGATTACTTAAAGTGGTATGTGAGTGGAAAGAAAAATGGTTGAGAACCACTGCTGTAGAGAGATAGCAGACAGATGTAAGAAACAGAAAGTTGTGTTAGTAGGAGATTTTAACTTTCCACATATTGACTGGAACCCCCATACCATAAAAGTGCTGCATGGCTTGAAGTTTGTCAAATGTGTCCAGGAATGTTTTCTAAATCAATATATAAAGTTACCAACTAGAGAGTGTGCAATATTTAATCTCCTATTAGGGAACCAGACAGATCAGGTGACAAAGATATATGTAGATGAACATTTTGGGTCTACTGACCATAATGTCATTAATTTCAAGATAATTATGGATAAAGATAGGTCTGGTCCTCGATTTGTGATTCTAAATTGGAATAATGCCAATTTTGTGGAAATGAGAAAGGATCTAGGAAGATTGGATTGGGATAAGTTGTTTTCTGGCAAGGAAGTGTTCAGTAAGTGGAAAGCCTTCAAAGGCAAAATTTTGAGAGTGCAGATTTTGCATGTTCCTGTCAGGATTAACAGGCTTAAGGAACCTTAGTTTTCAAGGGATATTGGCGATCTGGTTAAGAAGGTGTATAGCAGGTATAGCAGGTATAGGCAACAAAGAACAAATGAGGTACTACAAGAGTAGGAAAATGTAGGAAAATACTTAAGATGGAAATCAGGAAGGCAAAAAGAAGACATGAGGTTGCTTTGACAGATAATGTAAAGGTGAACCCAAAGGATTTTTACAAGTATGTTAAGAGTTAAAGGATAGTAAGGGACAAAATTGGTGCCCTAGAAGAACAGAGTGGCTGTCTATGTGTGGAGCCTTATGAAATGGGGTAGATCTTTTAACATCAGTATTTATTCAGGAAACTGGTACTGTGTATAAGGAAGGAAGGGGAAACAAGCAGTAGTGGCATAGAATATATAAAGATTAAAGAGGAGGAGTTGCTTTCTGGCTTACAGCGAATAAAGATAGATAAATCCCCCAAGCCTGACATGATATTCCCTCGAACCTTGAGAGACTAATGTAGAAATTGCAGGAGCTCTGGCAGAAATATTTAAAATGTCCTTAGCCACAGGTGCGGTGCCGGAAGATTGGAGGGTAGCTCATGATGTTCTGTTGTTTAAAAAAGGATCCAAAAATCAACCAGGAAATTGCAGACTGGTGAGACTGAGTCAGTAGTAGGTTAAATAATGGAGGGTATTTTGAGAGATTGGATATGCAAGTATGTGAGCAGCCAAGGGCTGATTTTGGATAGTCAGCATGGCTTTGTATGTGGCAGATTGTGGTTAATGAAAGTAGATGAAGGAAAGCCAGTAGTTGTTGTCAACATGACTTTAGTAAGGTCTTTGACAAGGTCCCACGTGGGAAGTTAGTTCAGAAGGTTCAGACACTTGGTATCCATGGAGAGGTTGTAAACTGGATTTGAAATTGGCTGAATGGGAGAAGGGGAGAAGAAGGATAGTGGTCATGGATGATTGCTTCTCAGACTGGAGGCCTGTGATTACTGGTGTGCCTCAGGGATCGGTGCTGGGACCATTGTTATTTGTTGTCTATATCAATGATCTGGATGAAAATGTGGTAAGTTGGATCCGCAAGTTTACTAATTACACTAAAATTGGATAGTGTGGCAGCAAGGAAGGCTTTCAAACCTTGCAGAGGGTCTGGACCAACTGGAAAAATGGGCCACAAAATGACGGATAAAATTTAATGCAGGCAAGAGTGTGGTGTTGAATTTTGGAAGGACAAACCAAGGTGGGACATAGACAGTAAATGGTAGGCCACTGAGGAGTGCAGAGGAACAAAGGGATCTTAGACTACAGATGCATAATTTCCTGAAAAAGGCATCACAGGTAGGCAGGGTTGTAAAGAAAGCATTGGTGAGGCCAAACTTGGAATATTGTGTGCCATTCTGGTCGCTTAACTACAGGAAGGATATAAATAAGATTGAAAGAGTGCAGGGAAGATTTACTAGGACATTGCCGAATCATCAGTAGTTGAGTTACAGGGAAAGATTAAACATGTTAGTACATTATTCCTTGGTGCATAGAAGAATGAGGGGAGATTTGATAGAGGGGTATAGACAGAGTAAATGCGAGTAGACTTTTTCCACTTAGATTAGGAAAGATAAATACAAAAGGACATGGCTTTATGGTGAAAGGAGAAAGGTTTAGGTGGAACATTAGGGGGAACTTCATTCAGAGAGTGGTGGGAGTATGGAACGAGCTGCCACCTGATGTGGTAAATGTGGGTTCACTTTTAAGTTTTAAGAATAAGTTGGACAGATACATGAATGGAAGAGGGCTATGGATTGGGTGCAGGTCAGTGGGACCAGCAGAATAATATTTTGGCACAGACTAGAAGGGCCAAATGGCCTGTTTTCTGTGCTGGAGTGATCCATGGTTCTAGTTTTTGCTTTGTCCATTATGCTGTTGTCGGTAGTAAGCTACTCTGAAAAAGTGATTTCCTCCGCTTTTATTCCTGGTTGGCTGTTTAAGGTGATGCAACTCAAAAGAACTAATTTCCTGTTATGGTAAAGCATCTGCTTTTTTATCTGATCATCTTGCAGCGATGTTAATTTAGGGGATTAAACTTGCATTCCACAGATGGAAACATTAATATGAACTAGAAAAACACAAAAACTAGTTTTGGAATTTTTTTTTGAAAATGTTATTTATCACTTGTATCAATACCAAAAAATTATTCAATTATGTAGATAATACAACAATATTCAATACAAGATTATAGAGAAAAAATATATTTCCCCCCCCCCAAAAAAAACCCTCCTCCCCAAAGAGGAAAAGAAAAACACCAAAACTATATATTAATCATTAATCATATTCTCTTGATGTAACTATTGTATCTCCTGATCATTGATTGAGTAGAGTAGATGATGTGGCTGAGTTTTTGTTAACAAATTCTATATATGGTTTCCAAATCTCATAAAAAATCCCAATCTGATACCTCAAATTACAAGTATTTTTTTCTAATGGTATACAATTCTGTAATTCAATGTTCCATCTGTCCATCATTATATAATTTTCTGTTTTCCATGTCATAGCTACACATTTTTTTCTACCTCTGTTGTACTCTATCTAAAAGGGAAATTAGGTGCAAGTTTAAGACTACCAGGACAAAGTAAATTTGAATATTTAATTACAGATACATTTATTGAGAAATTTAATGCACATATATATATAAGATTACAAGATACTATGGGAAAAAATAGAACTATGTAAATCAAAACAAAGATGGGAAAAATATCTAAATATACAAATTTGAAAAGACATTTCGTCAAGATTGTGCCAAGAGAGTGTAACAAATACAATTAATGTTAGATATCAAATGATATAGTATAATTTTTTGCATCAATTGTATTATGCTCCATATAAATTAAAAGGATTAAACTCAAATTATTTTGATGAATGTTTTAGATGTAATAAGGAAGTAGGGACCTTTGAACACTCAATTTGGTCCTGTGTTAAAGTGAAAAAAATTTTGGAAAGATTTAAGTATATTATTAGCACAAATTATGAAGATAAAAATTTGACATGATCCAAGAATATCTTTACTTGGTAATATATATGAAGAAGATATGAAATTGAAGTTGGATAAATAGTGCTGGAATCTTGAGTGAACAAAGAGAAGGTGAAGGGGCTCTGGGTCAGGAAGCATCCATGCAAGGTAAAAGCCTTAAGCGAACTTTACTGTGCCATGGATAGCATGGCAATTAGGGCAGTTCTATTGCAACACCAACGACGCGGGTTCAAATCTGGCTCTCTCTGTTAGGAGTTTGTACACGTGTCTGCGTGTGTTTCCTCCAGGTGCTCCAGTGTCCCCCACCCCCCCCACCCTTCAAAAACATATGGGGATTGTAGGTTAATTGGTATATTTGGGGGCCGTGGGCTTGCGGGCAGGAAGGACCTGCTACTGTGCTGTACATCTAAATTTAATTTCAAAATACTGCTGCCAAGTCTCTCCGACAAATGATGCTAGTGTAACTCATGATTTTCTCCCACTAAATCTGTTCATTTTTGGAAGGTGGAACGTTAAATAATTATTTTTAACTTTAGAAGACCCTTTGTATAATTGTCTGCACAAGATTAGATCACTAATAAAAAAAATTTAAATTCAATTTGGACACTGCGATAATCTTACTAAAGCAGAGAAGCTTAAGGTAAATTTAATGGATGTGTTGAGAGAATGTTGTTGAAACAAGAAATTATGTTCCTGTCAAGAGGGTTGGTAAGTGGTCTTACAGATTTTTAGGTAAATAACCAATAAATGAGGCTTCATTTAGTCCACCAAATTGTTCTAATCTGGAGTGCCCTGCCCTAAAAGGTGTGAAACCTCGGAGAATGGCTCAGGCCCCAAAACGTTGGTTTATATATCCTGCAAGACCTGTTGAGTTCCTCCAGCATTTCTGCGTTTTTTAGTGAAAGCTGAGTTGATCACCACTTTGAAAAAGGAATTGAAATGATCCTTTAACATTTATAAGCAGATCAGTGGAATAAATCTTCAGTAGGATTGCTGTTTAAAAGAGCCAGCAAATACTCAATAAAATGGATTCCTCATGTGTTGTACCCTGCTGGCCATCATTTTTCTGCCTGTGGTTAAAGTTGTTACTTGAGATTCCAGGCAATGTCGCACATTTTAGCCTTCAGTTAATTCCCTGTTCTTAATGCTGTCGCTTCCACCATGAGTGGGGAGATGGAAGTTGAAGGTGGAGAGGTGGAATTATTTCCATCCAGACTAAGACATTTGGTATCCAATGCATTTGTGCTTTTTTACTAACTATAGCAAAGTCTGATGAAATCTGGACCTTGCCCAGCATGACAGCACTAATTGTGTATTGTGATAATCCAAATAAATAGTTTGGTTTTAGGCAGACCTCAGTGAGTGAAGAGGTGAGTAAGTGGTGAAAGTTTACTTTGTTCAGTGTGATAAGACGTTGGCTTTTAGTGACGAAATTTATATTCATAGTTGTATTTATCTTAGAACTGGGGATGAGGTGTTAATTATTTTCAATTTATTGTTTTAAATTCACCATTCCTTTGGGGAATTATCATCTAATGCCTTGGAATAATCGTGTTTCTTTTTAATTGTAGTTATGTACCTTCACACTGCATATAAGTTGTTCAATGCTGTTGATGTGCTTTACACTGAATAAGAGAGGTAGACTCGTTGTCTTGCCTCCTCTCTCCCCCTCTCTAAAGTTTTCCACAAGGTATGATCTGGTCCCAGTGAGACAACTGTAGGATAGGTACTAAACAAAAGCACAGGTGTTACAAGGAAAGTTTAAAGAGCAGATTAACTTGCAATACACTTGCACACTAACCAGTGCTTAACTGCCATTGGCTAAGGCAGTAGAATAATTCCCTTGGCACCTTTCAAGTCTGCAAGTAACGCAAAGGTCTAAAAGCAACCAAAAATAACTTAACAAGATCATGTTGTGAGAGAGGTTATTGCATTATCATGTTGCTCAAGATTGGATTTCTAAAAACTTACGACATCATTTATAGCACAGATTCGGCCTGCCTCGGAATGATGCCTGTTTATTTGCACAGGCAGGGAATGTAAAGGGGCAAGTATTTTCTTGACCAGATACATCAGGATTGAAATGCAGCTCTTTTCACCAAGGCATGTGTTAGGAATGTCGTGATGGAAAAGTCTCATAGCAATTTCATTCAGGACATGGCATCTGCTAATTTGTGACTGCAATGCATATTATCTTGAGATTATGCTGCAGCCACCAGCCAAGACTTTTTTTTCCCTCTGTATACTTTGTTTTTCTGTTGTTCAGTGTAATGTTGTTGAGTAACTGTGCTGCTTGTTTACTATTCCAGTATTATTAATCAGATTTTAATAGGCTCTAAATCCAGCACAATGGTAACCTTGTACATATAAACAAATGATGATTCTTTGAATCTGGGTTTTGAGTTGTATCTGAAGGAGAAAGGTCAATAGAAGTGTTAGTTAAATTTGTGTGAAGTGTTTTTGTGTGAGCTAGTATTGATCTGCTTGATACAAAAAATAAAACAAAATCAGTCACACTTTTCGTAAGAATGTTTTTCTTCATGAGTTGGCATTGCCTCATATTAGCTAATGCCAGCCCTCAGTGGTTTACATTCTATATTGTTGGGCTAACAATGGCAAGTAAATGGCTGGAGGAAAGCTAATACAATTGATTCCAGCATACAACAAGCCTTTGACTAAAACTGCTCGACATTTTGTGGGGCCCAGATCACATGGTGTCGCTGCTTCTGATGCTGTCAACCTTAGCTGGCAGTCCCAAAAAAAAATGGCAGGCAAAGCTTTATTCTCTCTAAAATGAAAATCTGATGCCAGTTCTGAATTCCTTCAGGATTGTTGGTAAATAGCAAGGGAATTGTGAAACCCACAATTAAACATATGGGCATTAAGATAATTGTCAGTTATGTTCACGGACAGGATAGAAGACAGATGGAAGTGAATCAGTAGCCTCCATAGAGGCACACTGAGAGAGGAATTGACGTTTTACCTGGCTGAACTGTTCTGCCATGTTGTTTGTCAATAAATGATGTATTTGAATGTGCACTGTTACGTGTGTGCATGGTGTGAGTGAAGGAGGAAGAGAGAGATGGAGAGAAGGTGTGATTGCACCCTCTAGAGAACAAAGATGAACATTACATGAAGCTGTAAATCTTCCTGACAAAATGTTTCTTCTATTCACAAGGGGCAATGTTGATTAGATCATATTAGAGTGCATCTTGATAAAAATCATTCTTCTACATATTTCAGCACAAGTTTGCTCAGGCATGTTTGGTGAGATTTTCTACACCTAAAGTCCCTTGCTCCCATATCTTCTGCATTCGTTTGTTGATTATCTATATTACCATTGATTTTTTTAAAAAACAGAAAATATGAAAGAGAATAAACATATTTTGGAATGCAGAAATGTGCACATCCTTTTTCTTATGCCTCTAACCATCAAATTTACTTTCATTTAAAAAGTTGCTTAAAACTAATAAAAATTAGTTTAGGAAATAAATCAGAATGACAGCTAGTAGAATGATTTTTTTTATTACAGAAGTATTCAAATCAAATGAAAACATTTTTATAAAAGCCATCTCTGAAAATTGTTTTGAGCTATTTAACATGAGGATGATACCATCCATTTCTTTGACACCTTTGTGAGCTGGCTTGCTTAATATCTTCCTGGGTGTTATCAAGATGCAGGTTTGGGCTTGAAAATTGGTAATTCCCACTAAACAGCTGTGATAGTACATATCTATCACCAATGTACATAGTGTATATAGTAGTGTATATAGTTACTGTATCTAGACTGTGCTTATAGCGATTGGCTGAGAGCTAAGCCACACCCATTACCTGGGCCTTAAAGGGCTGTGTCCCTAGCCAGGTCGGATCATTCCGGACTGGTCGGCCACCTGTGAAGAGCTCCGGTCTTTTGCTAATAAAATTGTAGAGCTCGTCGAAAGAACCAAAGACTTGTTGATCCAAACCAAGGCTTTTATTAGCAAAAGACCGGAGCTCTTCACAGGTGGCCGACCAGTCCGGAATGATCCGACCTGTCTAGGGACACAACCCTTTAAGGCCCAGACAATAGGTGTGGCTTAACTCTCAGCCAATCGCTGTAAGCACAGTCTAGATACAGTAACTATATACACTACTATATACACTATGTACATTGGTGATAGATATGTACTATCACAACAGCATCAAGGTTTTTTCCAGGAAGTGATAAATGTCTTTGGGCATAAACAGTGGAGTCTTCCTTCAAACATAACTTGATCAATGATTGAACTTTAGTTTTAATATTTTCGATCCAACTCGCTCCTTCACTTTTCACTGCTGTTTAATTATTGATCCTGATATCTGCCAATTTAGTCACACTGAGTTTCAGCACCTGGTCACATTCTCTGTCACTGGCCTGAAAGGACACTGGCTACAGTAGTGAATAGTATCAAGCCATTGTCACTGATCTTATGTGAGTAGCAGTTAACATATGTGGAGCTTAAAATGAATGAATGATTAAGTAATCCACTCTTGATGGTTTTTGGTTGACGATGTACCTTGGGCAGGGGCAAATAGCATACACGATGGATAGATTGAAGGTTTGCGAGGACTAACAAAAATGCATTTCCCTATTGATGATGCCCCAGTACGAATAGGGCTGTTTCACTTCTCATACCCTCAGTGCAATCTAATGCCTTAAATCTTAAATCGTTGTCTTTGCTCCAGCCTTTGTGATATGTGGAATCAGCAATTCGTGCAACATTCCAGCATAGTACAGGCCCTTTGGCCCATAAATGTTGTGCAGACCTACTTCACAACAATTGCATCCTTCCCTACCTCTCATCAATAACCCTTGATTTTTCATACATCTATGTACATACCTAAAGACCTTTAAAATGTTCCTATTAGACCAGACTCCACCACAATCCCGGCAATGCATTCCAAACATCCACCACTCTCTGCGCATATTAAAAAAAACTACCTCTTGCATCTCCTCTAAACTTTCCTCCACTTACCTTACCAGATGTCCTCTGGTATTTGCTATTGTCACCCCTGGAAAATGGTGGTGACTCTCAAGCGTACCTATGCCTCTCATAATCTTGTAGACTCTATTCAATTACCTCACATCCTTCATGGCTCCAAAGAGGAAAGCCCGAGCTCTGTCAACCTTGCTCCATCTTGACGTGTTCTCCAATCCAAGAAACATCGTGGTAAATGTCCTCTGATACCTCTCCAATCCAAGCATCTACATCCTTCCTGTGATGAGGTGAGCAGAACTGAATGTAGTACTTTAACTAGAGTTGGACAGAGCTGCAATATTACCTCGTGGCTCTTGAACTCAATCCCCCAACTAATTAAGGCCAACACACCATACTCCATCTTAACCACCCTCTCAACTTGTGGGGAAATCTTGAGTGATCTGTTCTTTCAGAAATACCAAAATAAAATGATACATAGTTACAATTGCAGAAATGATATTTTTTTATATTTGTTTAGAAATTTTATTTTCTCCATTGTCTCTGGCCCATTATATACTGGATAACATCACATGTTCCACATTAAAGTCATTGTGTGCAACTCTTCAATCACCACTCTGTCTTTGTTTGACATCTACACAGCCACATGTTCAAGCAAGAGTTCACTGAAATAGGAATACAGTGCCTTTCACCAACATGCATGCCCAAGGATATTGAACCCACCACTGCTCCATCTACATTGATCTAGTCTAAGCTCAGCCAACAAATCAAACAAGGACTCATATAAGTAAGGCGAATATCAACCAAGCCATTAGAAAAGTTCGCTTATAAAATTCATATGTGTTTGCCTTTTGAATTGGGATGGAAGAAAGTTCAAAAATACTCATTAAAGGTTATTTTACAGGAAAGGTGACTCACTAGATGGAACTTGAAGGCAGAAACAAATGTCTGTAGGCTGAACACTGGAAATTTCCATGGAGTTTGCATGAAAGTAAGAATGTGGTGACAACTGAAGCAGAATTAATTGAAGAGTGACATAATTATTAGCTGAGCTAAGGTTATCCAGATAAATGGTATTGCCATGACAGCCACAATGATTAGTATCATGGCTCAGCTCAGTTGGATATTTCATTACAACATTTAAAATAAAGTATACTTTAATATCAGCCTGACATAGATTTTACAACAACACTCACTTTTCTCAAAGACGTTCTGGTAGTTAATATCATCTTGCAAAATAGAACAAAAAAACTGGTTTGAACAAGTTATTGAAACAGAGCTGGATATGTATCCTCAATAATGTCTGTTGTAATTTGGTAGATGTACAAGACAATAGGCAGGTAACATTGGTTATGAAAATCTGTGTAGATTGGGAATGCACAATTTTTTTAAGAATATACCACTATTTAAATAAATGGATTGAAGTAAAATTGAGATTGAAATATTTGTACACCGTGGCATTTCTATTTTGTTTTTTGAAACATCATGTACCTGTATATTGGTGTCTAAGCATGGAGGCATAGAAAGATCCGGGTTTGTTTATAGTTCTGTACTGATGTTATAACTGATCCCTGGGTGTCAGAAGAGGTTCTACAGCTGGGTTTCATAAATTGTAGTGCAACTGGTGTTCAGATTTGATGCTTTTCCTGTGACATTCATACAGGATAGATGATGCACAGGTAAATGTGATGTTTACAACAGATATAAACCCTGCACACATTCCATAAATACATTAATTATGTACAGTCCATTGAGAACAGTCTAGTTTGAGCTGTGCACAAGATATTTGGGGTTTGTTCAGAAACTAAATTGTTGTTTTACTCATGGTTCTGCTGGGCACTCAGTTACAATCCAGAATGGCATGAGAGATCTTATGGGTCAAGTTCGGAAAACCATCAAAAGTCCTAATTGGTTTGAGATGTTGCCCAGTAATTTTATTTTGAGAACTGTTGAAATATTCATTGTTTTTATATTTTTAATACCAGGTGGGAGCTCATCGTGAAGAAGGTGTTGGGCTTCGAGGCAGCCATGCAATTGTGTCAAACCAAGTGCCAGTCCCGCAGCTTCCAGTGCAGTCAGCCACATCCCCTGACATAAACCAGTCCCAGGATCCATACCGAGGTGAGTACCTCTGACTTCAAACATCACCTAAATGTAGTCTCGGCAAATGGCAAATAGAACTGATCATGTTCATCAACGCTGTTTGTAACTAAAGTCAGTTGATTTTATTAAAGCATAAATATATAGCAACAAATAAATGTTGCAATTGATAAAGAATTTTAAACCTTGACAACAAGGTTCATTTTTTTTTTAAAATCTAGACATAGAGTAACAGGCCCTTTTGGCCCAAGAACTCATGCCACCCAATTATACCCAGACCTACAACTCCCAGTACATTTACGAATGGTGGGAGAAAACCAGAGCACCCAGAGGAAACCCACACTGGGAGAACATACAAACTCCTTACAGACAATGCAGGATTCGAAACTCAGTCCTGATTACTGGCGATGTAACAGCATTGTGGTAACTGCTGCGCCCCTAGTAATGGTCAATTTTGCAAAGGTTTCAGAGGAGTTTTTAGCACGTTTCAGAATGTGCTGTCTTTGTGTTTTAAAATGACCTTAAGCTGGACTTGAGCTTTCTATAGTGGCCTTTTGCATTTAAATTCAACATTTAAATTCATGCTTAATTCACTCATTGAGCATCAGTTTGTTTCCATCACTCCAAAAGTAACCTGTCTGTTATCTAATTACAAGATGTTTTTATTGAAAAATAAATAATTCCAACTGTCTTGGAGCTTGATTCGGAACTGACTGTAAACTGAGCTGCCTAAATCTCTCAAACACCCTGCTTCCGAGGGACGTCCTCAGTTACTGAATTACTCATTAAGGACAGTACTGGCCATTCATAAATTTGAGTCTGCTCTGCTATTTGACTTCATCCAGCTCAAAATGTAGTTCTACTCCAGTTACCCATCGAGGCTCCATATCCCTTGTTGCCTTGACTTAACCAGAGCCCAAATGAAGCAACAGTCTTAACTTTTGAGGAAAGATTTCCAGATTTATATGACAATTTATGTGAAAATGCTTCTCATTTTCATTTTTGAAAGTTGTTACTTAGAGGCCATTGTCTCCTTCTTGCCACAGAAAGTAGTTTTTGAAATCAGTACTTTATCATATCCTTGTAATGTTTTCAAACATCTCACTCACTCTCTCAAGGGTATGCTTATTTCTTATAATTTAACACCAGGCCATCCTGGTGAGCTTTGATGTGATGTGCACCTTAGAACACTGCCTTCAACCCATCTAGTCCGTGTTGAACTATTATTCCACCGAGATCCACCAGCCTACACTCAGAACATAGGCCTCGAAACTACTCCCATCCATGCATCTATCCAAATTTTTTAATTGAACTCATATCCACCACTTCTGCTGGCAGCTCATCCCACATTCTCACCACCCTCTTCAGTTAAGGTTCTCCCCAAGATTCCCCCTAAACATTTCACCTTTCAGGCTAAACCCATGTCCTCTCATATTAGTCTCACTCAATCTTAGTAGAAAAAAGCCTGTTTTCATTTACCCTATTTATACCCCTCATAATTTTAAATACTTCTATCCAATCTCCCCTCATTCTCTGACGCTCTGGGGAATAGAATCCTAACCTATTCAATCTTTCACTATAACTTAGCTAGTCAAGACCCAGCAATATCCTCATCAATTTTTTTCTTCATTCCTTCATTCTTATTGATACCTTTCCTGCAGGTAGTTGACCAAAATTGCACACAATTCTCCAAATTTGGTGTCACCAATGTTTAATACAATTTCAACAGAACATCCCAACTCTTGTGTTCAGCACTTTAATCGATGAAGGTCAATTTGCCCAAAAGTTCTCTTTACAACCCTATCTGCCTATGACTCTACTTTCAAGGTCCTAGATCTCTCTGTTCTCTCTCACTCCTACCATTTACTGTCCTAGTCCTGCCCTGGTTCATCCTCCCAAAATGCTGCAATACAATGTCTTAACAAAATTAACCCTACTATAATTATCTAATATATAGATATATATTTTTAAATAGTGTGTATATGAAAAACCAAGACCATTACAGTCTGTGCCCAATACTCAAAAAAGGATTCCCCCAAACCCCAGGTCAGTCCAGCCAAGTAAGTCAGTCCAAAAACACAGTCCACAGAATTCAATCTCAAAGTTCAATATCCAAGTTCAGTTCTTTAACTGATAGCAAAGGATCTCGAATTGATCATTGATGAGAAATAAATTACTGATGTTGCATTACAGTAAGCTTATGAATCCTTTTGCAGGCTTCTTCAGATGACTTCCATTGGTTCTCAAAGTGTGGTTTTTAATCACCTCATTTATGAGGTGTGGGCCTTTCACACAGCTTTCCAAAATCACTCTCACAAGAAGATTCAAAGTGACCTTTTAGTCATACTCGAATTTAGTCTTTCCCCTGAGAAGGAGATCAGCCAGAACCATTCTCAAACACAGAGCATGTGGTGTATCTGTGTATCCTTCTTGGCTTCTCTTCTTCACAGCTGGATACTTCCTCGTTCTCAAAAAAAGTTTCAGCAATTAATACATTCCTCTCTCTCTTATCTCAATATCTCTCTCCTTTCTCTCTTTCTCTCTCTCTCTCTCTCTCTCTCTCTCACACTCTGTGCACGGCTTGACCTTGGCAAATCAGCACTGAGCTGTACCACAGTCAATGTTACACAGTTCTCAGTAGAAATCCATCCTTTATAATGACAGTCCACAGTCCAAAAGGTCAGTCCATCATCCATAACACAGGTTAATACCTGTGGTTAATAAAAAAGCCCTCTCTTATCTCTTTTGGCTCCGTGAATAGATGACAATTTTAAAGCATGTAACAGGTTTGAAGTTGAGGATGCAGGTTTGTATATGTGTGTCTGTGAATGAACATAGCTCATGATACTCTGTAATTCTTGAAAATGACTTGAATATAATTTGACCTCAAGAACTTCAAACCAGACCAATTTTGGACAAGCAAAGAGTTTTTTATTGTGATTATATAACTTTAATTAACTGAAAGTAAAATGTTAACGTGATGCTTAAGAAACTATTACCATCAGTTAATGCAGCTCATTTACCTTTACCTCCCTTTTAGGCCTCTCCAGCAGCCTGCAAGGACAAAGTGTGTCCTCTGTCAGCTCAGATATAAAGTCAGAAGACGAACCAGATGAGAATCTGCAGGATTCAAAATCCACAGATGAAAAGAAGGGGGAAGATGATAAGAAGGATATCAAGATATTAAATAGGTCGCTATCTAGGTAACAGAAAATAAATGATCCTTTCATTTAATTCCTGTCTAGAATCTGATCACGTCTGTAATATAAAATTCACTGCCTTAACTTGTTGTATGGTTCCTTCTTTTGATTATGGGCTCTACGAAAGGTTCTTCCAAATTGATGACCATCAACCTTCAAAAATGTACCAGTAATTGTAGGTTACTTGGGTGGCAAAGGCTGGTGGGACGAAAGGTCCTTTTTGCGACATTTCCCTTTATAATCTCTTGATAATGTCTAGCCAGTTGCTTTGACTCGTTAATGAATAAGTCCATTCCAATAGCATTGAATTTTTCCACTGTTTATTTGTACTCTTAACAGTAAACTATACTTAAACAATTAATAAATGGACAATAAGTTATTAATACATTCAAAAGTACATGTCAAAGAAAATTGTCTAGACAAGCTCTATATTCTTGATTCTAACAGCAAATTCAAAACTCAACTTGTTTCTCTAAAATAGTTGAAAACAGCTTTTAACCTTGACTATAAGGCTGTAACTATAGAGACACTCAAAGGAATTTCAACAAACATCCGGAAGGCTGCTAGCAATTGGGTGTTTAAATTTTCAAGAGATTTCTATTCATTTTAACCCTTACAGCACTGGCCCCTAATAATTATTATATCTAAAATTAATAATTACCACTACAAATAAAATCAAATATACGGTAATAATACATTGTGTAAATATTCAAAAGAAAGTGAAAGTCGCTCATTAAAGTTTTCTGCTTCTTGTAAGAGACAGATTTTGGTAATCAGTCTATTTAGAAAGATTGTTCATCCTTCACACCACCATCTTGTGGTAAAGCTTCACCCACGACTAATCTTAGTTTCTATTAATGTTTTGGGCAGTAATTCTATGGGATCCATACCCCCCAGTAGCTGAAAGCTTAGTTATATCTTCCCTCAATCTTGCTTGGAGCTGCCTTGTTTCCCATTGCCTCTTTTGCAATTCATCTTTTAGTTCTGCTTTTCTCATCTTCACGACACATCAATCCCAAGTAGCCATAGCTGCTGTTGTTGTTCGTTACACTCAGATATCAAACATGAACAATAATCTCTTCGAAACCAAAGCAGTCCTCATCAGACAAGCAGATCCAATGCCACAAACCATGTTCTAATCTGTAATATACACAGAAGGCTTACCGCTTCTAACAATGGTTTTGATTGTTGTTTGTTCTCCTTTATTGAGCTGCTTTAAACAGAGCCTAATCGATCCATTATTCTTCCGAAATAAATTTCCAACTTTCTATGTCTTCAGATTTGTCCTTCCATTAAATAATGAGTCAGTAATCTGAGTTTCTTGGACTTAACTGTCCTGCTTGAAGATCCGTCTTTTAGTGACAAATGAGTCAATAATCCAGGCTTTCTTTGACTTAATTATTGCAACCATTTCCATTTATAAATGCTTGAGGACATGTAGCTGGTTGTTTTAACTAGTTAATAAATAAGTCCATTCCAATAGCACTGAGTTTTTTCACTCTAAACAGTAAACTGTACTTAAACAATTAATAAACGGACAATAAGTATTAATACATTCAAAAGTACACGGTCAAAGAAAATTATCTAGACCAGCTCTATATTCTTGATTCTAACAGCAAATTCAAAACTCAACTTGTTTCTCTAAGCTAGTCAAAATCACAGCTTTTAACCTTGACTGTAAGGCTGTAACTGCAGAGGCACTCAAAGAAATGTCAAAAAACCTGCACAGACTGCTATTAAGTGGCAGTTTAAGTTTTCAAGTGATTTTCAGTCCTGTTACCGTGCTGTGTGTATGTTTTTTAAATGTTTAAAAAAACATTTAATTTGTTGAATTAATAGAGTTCACTAGATAAATAACTTGAGTGTATAAAACTCAAGTTAGCACATGAAATGCAAAGATGAGCTGTATTGTTTTATTTGATTTTTATTGCATTTATGACAAGTCAAAGCAAAAATATACGATTTTTTAAAGAGCAGGCACATTCAATGATTGGTGTGCCTTTTCAATCTAAAACAATTTGTCAGTATTAATTTTACTTCAGGATATGTATAGCAAGGAAAATGTTAGTGTGCATGTTGAATATTTTCCACTCATTTATACAAAATGTTCCTTATATTTGTCCCAGCAATAATAATGATGACGAAGACCTTTCTCCAGAACAGAAGGCTGAACGCGAACGAGAAAGAAGAATGGCAAATAACGCTCGTGAGCGTCTGCGTGTGCGTGACATCAATGAAGCATTTAAGGAACTTGGTCGCATGGTGCAGCTCCACCTGAAAAGTGACAAGCCACAGACAAAGCTCTTGATTCTTCACCAAGCGGTTGCTGTTATTTTGAGCTTGGAACAGCAAGTCCGAGGTCAATAGACATATGGAACTGTTCGACAGAACCTTGTTGCCCAACTGCTTTCCTTATCCTCCAAATTCATCATCTTCCCTTACAGATTAAATATAAAGTGATAAAATCTGGCCTCCAAAAACATGCTTCATTGAGAATTGATTTCGTACATAATTGGAAATAGTGATATGACAAGTTAAAATGATAGGCATAGAACAAGATGATGGATTATTCCACCAACACAAGGTCCTCTGCTGTTGTGACTGGAGGGTAATGCCTATAATAAAAGAAAGAATGGGATGTTATATTTGACCTGATCATTTGCTCCAGCAATGCTGACAGAGCAATAAACCTTAGCCTGGGGCACAGTGTACTTCTTGGTCAGATCGTGCCAACCTCTTTGACTTCCACAATTGCACTTTATAGCCCTCCCTGACATAGATTGTGCGCTCAGCTTTCTGGAGCATAACTTGATCCCAAGACCTAATTTAGAGGCAAAATTGCTGGCTGAGATTTAAGCCTGACTCCTATCAGGCAGTGAAAGAGTTGAGAGATTGGATTTGAGAAGACTCTAGATTTGTGTGCATATTTATTTTTGGGAAGAAAGACTTATAGTTTCAAGAGGAAATCTGGTTTGGAAAGGATTCATGATAGCTTGATTTTGCAGGGCCTTGTCAGGGATCAGTCAGGATACATCAAATGGTATTTCCTCATTTCATTTTCTTGCTCTGAGCATAATCTTCTTAAATAACCTGCAGTCGTTAAATTGCTGTGTAGAAGTATTGCAGAATGCCCATGTAAATACCCTCATGCCTCATTATTTAATTTCCTTAAAGACCCAATTTTTTCTCCAAATGTTTTACTTAAAACAGTATTGTTTTCCATGCTCCCTTTGAAGGCCACATATTTACATAAATATTATGCATTGAAATGGAATCAGGATTTCCCCTTTTAAAAAGTGACAATTACCCCCAGACATAGTGTCACGTAACAGGATGAAATTGGAATTTCCCCTTTTTTGAAAAAAAAATGAACATATATTTCAAATGAGAAAAAAAATTGCATCAAAGTAACCTTTCTCATTGTTTACATATGTGCGTATGCACACACACACACACACACACACACACACACACACACACACACACACACACACACACAAACTCTGAATAATGCTTCTAAATTGTGACATAACTTTTTTTCATTTAGCATAAATATTCTGATAAAGATATTTATTGTGTTCTCCTCGTGTAATTACTTTTAAGGAAAACATAGTTATTTTTACAAATCTACCTCACATTTAAAGCAGGAGTATATATGTAAATGGTGCTCCCTCTAGTGCACCAAATAAATAATTTACTCCACAGATGTAAAAGGCAAGGCCACTGATTTAATAATGTAACGGGGCAAAAAAAGGACAGAATTGTGAAATAAGATCTCGAACAAATAATTCAAAATACTTACAAAGTGACATTAATTCTGTCACCATTAAGCATCAACTATCTGTAAATGGATGGAGCTAAAAGAAAAAATATTCATCTGGGAGAATAGAGAGAAAAATGGAGTTAAACTGCGAAATCAATGATAACAGTACTTTAATTCTATTTTCCCTCCACAGACTCTGCTTGATCGGCAGAGTACTTTGAGCATGTTCTGTATTTTAGATTTTCATTATCTGGGTTATTTTGCCCTGATGCAAATGGGCAGAACTGTGTGATGGTCTCTAACTCCATTGAAATGCTCTTTCTCCTATGTAACGAAAATAGGAGTCGTCTTGCACAGATGCCTGAAATCACAGGCCTTGTGTGTGGGCTTCAGTTTTATCAAGGCACAGATTGTAAACTCTGCATGTCACTCCAGTCTTTAATCTTCACTGAATTTTAAAGATTATCCTTTAAAGTGGCTGAACTTGGAGGAAGAGATTGAGTATCTGCAATTGTTATCCTGATGTAATTTTGGCAGAAGATAGGCAAAGTATTCAGAAGTGATGCATTACATTCCAAATCCATGTCCAACTCCAGAGAGCACATCACAGATTCATACAGCATAGAATGAGCCCAATCATATACCATTGTTCCTAATCTGGCTCTCTGAAAGAGCTATCCAATTAGTCCAACTGCTTTGCTAGATCCCAATTGCCCTGCAAAGTTTTTTTTTTCTTTTTTTAAGTATCTTATGGTTACTTTGAACATTTTCTTTCTCCTGAAGAGAGGAACCTGAACCCTAAAGCAGCTTGTCTGAAAAGAAGAGAGGAGGAAAAAGTGTCAACAGATCCACCGCCACTCTCCCTTGCAGGAGTCAACCCGAATATGGGAGACACATCCAACCATATGGGCCCAATGTGAAAAGAGGTAATTGAAATCATGCCAGTTTCAGCTGCTTTATTAAAGGATGATGGCAGCCAATATACGTATCTCAACCAGAACAGAATCCACAATATTCTACTTTGAAGCATTGGCTTTTACTTCTGTCAGAAAATATGTGGGGAGATTTGTTCTTTTGTTGTCTGACCCTGTTTTGTTTCATCATTGAAGTCTTTAGGTTTCACCATTTACTTTCACCAAAAACTTCCAAATCTTCTCTGTAATTCCATGGTGATTTAATTTTCCAATTTAATGCTGAACAAGGTTTTGTCAAAATGCCATTAAGAACACGCCAATATTTCTTCTACAAATATTTCCTTCCATCTTTGTGATGTTCACATACCACCATCTCAAAATTTTCTCTTTGGAAAGTGGGATGCACTTAATAATTTTTGTAGCTGTTCCTTTTGATTTTTAAAATTAAAACTTAATGCTCATCAAAATGCAAGTGTTCCCTTCCCAAACACCTACTTTATTCAATGCATTCTCTGATCATGACCAAATCAAAAGTTATCTTCTCTCTTTTGGATTTCCCACATCATTGTTTTTAAAGTATTAGAGAATTTTAATGAACTCACAAGCAAATAGAATGTTTCTGCTATTCCCACTCAAATTCCCCAGTGATTCCTATGATCGAATATTTTTTAATGGCTCGCATGCCAATACATCCACCTCAATTTTCTTTTGTGGTGGGATGTAACACATTCTGTTCTACACAGTCAATTATTGCAAAATGCACAATTATTGGGGAACAGCAGTAGAATATAACCGATAGGAAGTGATTGAAAGGCAGCTCAGTGTTAAAGTGTGGTTCAATGCCCAAGGGGAGTGTGTCACAATACTGACACCATAATGCATTGTGGCAGGTTACAATAGATCTTTTGACTCCAGATTCAAGGGAAAATTGCAAAATAGAAGTGAGGGATGAAAGAAGATAGAGTGGACTTCTGTCTCCTTGATATTCCTGTACATGTTTGAATTATAAAGTTTGAAAGAGAAAGGCTATCTGATTATGTGTGTCCTGTTTCTTTTTTCAATATTTGAGCTGCCTTGTCTACCCATTTGAATTAGGAACAAGTCCCCTTATTAGGAAAAGGGGTGAGAAAGAATTTATTGCAGTAAAAGCCCCTGGTATCCATCACCTATGGGGATTGGTAGATGCTGGATAAGTGAATTTTCCAGTTGTTTGAGATTGCGTGTTGTGTGGATGGGCAAGCTAAATGACGAGGCACACCAATTTTAAACCTACATATTTTTGACCTATTTATTTTACGCAATTTTTTTTGCTGGTTGCTCATGGGGTTATACTGTAATTGTAAAATAAAATGATAAAATTATGATATTCATGGAACGAAGAGCTAAACCATTATGGCACAACTTGTGCTGTGGAGAAGGAGGTCTTAGCATGCATTGGAGGTTCCAAGCTAGATAATTAATGAGGTTGAAAAACAAGTGGCCTCCATAATGTAAATCATGAAGTGAAGGTGACAGTTCCTCCGATTTTGTGCACTGGCTGTTCTTTTTCTTCGAAGTCAATATGTGCCTGGGCACTGAGCTAAGATAGGATTTGGCTCGGCGAGTGCACACCAAAGAAAGCCACATATTGCCAACGTTCGCTGTCCATCTTGGTACGCACATGAAGAATGGACAATTGGGCAAGTAGGAAAAAATTAGGAATCACCACACTCAGGTGAGGAGCAAGAGAATGTGGGGAATAAAATGAAGATTATGTGTATCTTTAATTAACCTTTATTCTTTTTCCTTATAGGCCCATGGTGCCAGATCAACAATAATAAGTGAGGGATCGCTTCCTTGACAACTGTATTATCTTACAACAATGTAAACACTCTGCCCAATCCCCTTTTTTTGTAAAATGGAGACACATTAAAAGCAGTCACGAAAATGAATCACAGACGAGAAAGAGCAAGGAAACAGAGAATACTGCATTCCCAACAAGCAAAGTACGACTTGGGGGACAAACTCTAAACATATCATTCAGAATGTTGAGCAGTATGTTGCAAGCTGTTAATGTACAGCCGAGAGACTGAATGGCAATCTTCTCCACACTGTGGAAAATGCATTTGTGCCTGAACTTCTGTAAAAAAATAAAATTAAAAAAAAATCAATTTGTAGGTTGAAAAAAATATTTATTTGAAATCGTAACCTTGCAATAATGAAAAGTGTACTTCTGATATAAAAAAAAGGAAAAAATACAATTTAACATTTTGTTTTGTTGGTGTTCTAGTCAGCTAGTGTTTGTTCTCTGGAGAGAGTGAAGCTTTGCTGCCCGTCTACATCCAGTATTCACAAAAACCAGCAACTGTCCTAATGGTAACTTAGGTGATGACTGCTTAGCCGTTCCTCTGTCTGCATGGGAGTAACTGATGGAATAATGGGCCTGTCGGTGATGTAATCTGTATCTATATTGCGATGCCTTTTCTTTTGTGATTTCAATTCCTGTTATTTTCCTGCAGTTATATAGTGTTTGATGGAAAATAGGTCACACCTTCCTTTTAGAAAGACTTGTTTTTGTCGGAGACTAAAAATTAGTAATAACATGAAGGCTTTTTGACTATGGGTATATGATGTTGTGACAGTTCAGCATGGCTACGCTGTGGAACCCAGCAAAAACGACTAGTTTAGAATACAAAAGTCCTGATCGCAGCACTGTTACAAAAGTAAACTTGATCCTGCATGGAGCCTGGCAGATGACTGCCCTTGTGGTTAAAAGTCAGTGGATAAAGGCACCAACCATCCTGTGGAACTGTGCCCTGGAGACCACAGATGAAAGCAGGCTCAAGGTACAGTGTTTGCTTATTTGGCTGATCCAAGCCAAGGCAATGATATGGGAACTAAACTGAGCATGCTCCCAGACTGGATGAGGGAAATGTTGGTCAGTATTCCCATACCCAATCATTAATCGGTGAAGGTGAACAATGCAGGAAAATTCATGTTGATGGACGCTGGACTTGACTGTGATTTTTTCCTTGTGTTACTTGCTATCTGGCCTCAATGTTTCATTGAGATAGCTAGTGCCCAAAGGATTGTGGTTAACGATGTAGTTGGTCTTTGGGAGGAGGGGTAAAAATTGGTTAGACAAAGATGCAAGAAGTGGAGAACAAGATGTTATGGATAAATGTGGGAACCCAAAAGCTCATATAAAAGGACGTTCCCACTTATAATATATACAAAATATTACAAAAGCTGAAATATCCATTTGCATTCCATTTTAACCATTGTTCCTTATACTGTATGTGTGTGCTGTGTATATATATTATAGTTTTAAGAAATTGCCACTCCATGTGACTGGTGTGACTTGTGCTCCTGGATGTGAAAAAAGAAAACTTGCAAGTCTCCTTTTGATTTATTGTTAGTGTTTTGGTTCCACTTTTTTTTAAAGCATTTGTACTAAACATGGATGATATGGTTCTGCACAGCGGTTTCCTTTTGATCAATCTGAAGAGACAGCTTAGTTCTATGCATGTCAGGAGCAGTGAAATCAAGTGCTTTCAGGCAGGTTTACTGCAGACTTATTTATGCAATGTAACGTGAAGTAGCAAGCTTACTTCGACGTTTAAAGAAAGTTAGAATATTAAAGCTAATTTGCTCACTTCAAACAAACAAGAGCTGCACCTTTACACATGCTGACCATCTCAGTGCACAAGTTTCATTTTCTCTGAGGCCATTATATTAAAAAAAGTTAATGGTAGGTTGTTTTTTTTAAAAATGGCTTGATGCCCCTTGAACCCGAATTGTTCAAACCTCTGACTGAGCTGCCCCTTGCTGAAGGTGTGATTTAATCCTTCTGGAGCTGTCTGGTCTAAGATCATTTCTGTGATGTTTGGGAATTCTAGGAGCCATCACAATTTAAAATAAATGTCAATCCCTCATCTTTTTGAATAACGGCTAATGAGGGAAGTTATTCACAGAGAGCTACTGTTGTGTGGCCTGAAGTAAGTCATGTGACGTCGAGTGCTTTGTTATCCAGGTTTCAATTGTAGAAATATCAGAGTCCAAATCCATTCTCACCCAGAATGATTCCTGTCTGGGACTAGACTGTAAAAGTTGGCAGATTCTGGGTGAACTTTAGCTTCAGGGAAGCATACAGTAAACTTACATCTAGATCTCCTCACTAGATTGGTATGCATCATTAATGGCTAAAAAAATTTCGCCATTTAGATTGCTGATACAATTAGCATGTACCGGAACATGTAAAATAGTAACTGCCAGATCTACATGCCTGGCATTATAACTGTTGATGGAAGGACTTATTTTTCGGCAAATAGTGTATTTGTGGAGAACTCAGCTTGATACCAATTTTTTTTTTCCTGAACCAAGACTCTTCAATCCTGGCCCTTTTAATCCTATTGAGTAACATTTTTTTTTAAATTCACTCACAATGACAAGGAAATAAAAAGCGCTTAAGAAAATGGTGGTGAGCTGTCTTCAACCTCTCAAAGCTTCTGATGAATCTACTCCCACAATATTATTGGTTAGGGGGTTCCAGGATTTAGACCCAGTGATGTTGGAGTACAGAGATACATGTCCAAGTCAAGGCACTGTGCCACCGGTGGGAAGCTTGCACTGGACAGGTTTCTTGTGTTGTTGTCCTTGATTTTCCGATTTGCATAAGTTCCTGGGTTCTCCATTAAATCATGCTCTTTTATCCGACATGCACAAAATTTTGAGAGAATATGTCAAAGTTGTTAATGCTTCTAGGTTCAGTTCACCATTAATTTTGCAGTTTCTTTCGATAGATATAGTACTACTTCGAGTTAGGGTGTGCTTTTTGCTTTGCTCTTGTAGTCACCTGGAGTTCTGCAAGAACAAGTGTGCAGTGAGACCCCTATTCCCATACATTTCCCTCCATGCAAGGGGCTTTTTATTTCCTTTGTGAAGAAAACTGCAAGCAGGATCTTTTTGAAATTTAACGCCCAATATGTTGTTCCCACTATAGTCCCACTTTGCAGTAGAACATTAAAGCCTTTGCTTTTTTTCTTCTTTGAAATTTCTTGAGAGATTTTTTAAAAACTAGAGAAAATTTGCATTTTCTTTCCTGCAATTGAAAAGTTTATCTTTTGAAATTTGTCTTTTCATGCATAAAGGGTTAAAGTTACAGTCTGCGGGGTATCAATAGCCATGGAGAGAATTCATAATTAAAGAAAGATTCAATGCAGCAAATATCTGATAAACGCAGAATATTTTTGCCGACTCAAAGTATCCTTGAATTGTAACTTCTACGTAGAGAATGGGTGGATATGAATCATGAGAGAATTTAACTTTGGCTCAGGTATGTGCTTATCCAGGTTCTACTGTTTCAGGAATCTGGTGGAAGGGCTCAGGCCATGTAAACACAACAGAAACACTGAGACACCAGAGCACAATTTTGCTCCCCATGGCACATACTGTGTGGAAATCTGATTGTGCTGAAGTAACATGTAATGGTATGCTTGAACCCGGCATTTTGTCTGGTCCCAGTAACGAAGCACATTTCCATGCACCAAATGCTGTGGGAAAGGATATTAACCATAGTGTAAAGATTAAATATAACCATTTCATCAATCAGTGCTGAAAACAATTATAGCAACACTGCCTGCTAGAATATTTTAAAACAGTTAATATTTCTCATTGTTTTCTATCATTTCATAAACAAAAGTACTGTAGTAGATTAGAGACGAAACAACAGCAATGATTATCAATAGTGGATATGCAGCTTGCAACATTGACAAGAGCAGCAAGATCTAGAAGCCTGAGCAAAATTTTTTTTAAAAAGAGGCTTCAAAGAACTTGTTAGTATTCTAGTTTCTTTAAAGAACTTAGCAATAACGAACGAGGAAGTGTGCATTATTTGTGAAGAACGCTGGCCAGCATTAGATTACGCATGAGGTGAAGCTTGGGAAAAAAAATTCATAACGACTATCAGTGTGTAAAAGGGGTTTCATATATTGTATATAGTTTTAAAAAATCCCACAAATAATCATATAGATTTTGTTATATTAAACCTAATGAAAGTAAGCAGTAAAATAGGCGTTGCTGAAGATAAAACATAACTATTGGACATTTTTTGTTTTGTTTACATTCTTGTGGGGAGAGCACATATGCTAGTTGGAAGGTTTGGTTGTGGGTGGGTGGGTAGGGTATGTGGTTTATGCTCTTAAGATACCTTTTTTTTTGATTGAAGAAAAACAACAGCACTGGAATTTTAGTGTATGTGCGTAGCCTGAAAATTCTCTTAGTGGTATGCTTACCGAATTATTGGGAACTTGTATTTCCTACAATTTGTGTAGACTTGAAACATTCCTGCCAGTAAAATGGCATCTGTCCCCTTTGACTTTCAGTATAATGTGATGCCTTGATACAAAAAGGCAACAACAGAAAAAGAAAGAGCATATGGTTCCATCTTTTCTCCCTGTTGATAATTAAACTATCACTTTAAAGAAAGAAAGTTGCAAAGTATGTGTGTTACGGGAGGCAACAGGCAAACTTTGTCACTGGTTTTTGAATTTTTTTGTGCAGGAGCTGAAAGCTATATTTTTACATGTTGACTTAAGAGTCTTTTTTAATATGTCATGTGATTTTTGCTTTTGAAAAGAAAATTGGTGGAATCCCTGTGGTTAAAAAATGTCTCAAGTTTAAATGAGGTCGTAAAATTTCAAGTAGCAATGTCAAGGAATTTTACAAGCACACAATATATTTCTGGAAACAAATTTCAAACAAGGAACAAAATAAGGTATTTGCAATTTATTGCCTACTAAATGTTTATTATAAATCACTTTTTGTGCTGTTTGTTGGAATATCGTTGATAATGATTACATTTGTGAGTGTTCTGGGTTTCATTACTTTGATGGGCAGTTCATGAAACTTTTAAATGCATGGAGGTGGATCAAGTAAATGATTTTTTAAGGCTATGGATTGGAAACAAGCAAAGTCAGTTGACAAAAGCAAACTGAAACGTGTTGCTTTCTAATATGCCGGCCCTACAGAAAGGACTCAGTGCTTCAGACAATCCAACATTGTCCAAAAGGGCAATAAACTTTGGACAAGAATTGAAATGTTGTTATTCTTTTAGCACTGGTAGTAACACAGTTCTTAGACACAAGTAAGAATATACTGAAACTGTTATTTTTTTCGTAAGTAAAGGCATTCAGAGATGGAGGGGAAAAGGAAGGCAAATAAAACTAAGATATAGATCACACAGGACCTCATTGAATAACTGAGTTCTAAGTTATGGTGGTTACAAATGAATGGAAGCTAACTAGTTAAGGGACAACTGAAATAGTGGAAAGATTGACGTATTTAAACATGTAAGATGAACATTGTGTGTCCATCCAGCGAGGAAAATGAAAAGTGCAAGAATGCTGAGTACAACATCGATTCACCCTATAACCACAATATTTAACCTTTTAGGAAATATAGCATTCTAACTCAGATTGATGGTAAGTGACATCCATAGGTTGATTATTAAAAAAGTCTTTTTGTCAGCTTTTTCAATCTCCATTCCCTTTTAAAGCCGAGCTGATCATTTTCAGGTCAAAATGTATTCTCGGCATTTTAAAATGTACCTGACAGGTGCAAACTACTAAAAACATGCAACGGATCATGTGGTCATGCATTGTTGGGTAAAGTTGATGTGATGTCATGTGAACTGCTTTGTTTATCTAAAATAGCTTGGCAAATAGTAATTTCCTTAGAGCAAATATTTTTTACTAAAATACACTATTTCAACATTCCATTGATCTTGAGTTAAAAAATAATTATAAATTAGGAGTGGTTAACAAATAATAGTGTAGCTTATTTTGAGCACATATTTAAGGGAGTGTGGCTCGCATGCAGAGGTCATGCCTTCAAATGGACTTCAATGAAGGATGGGGAATCTATGCTTTAGTGGTTGGGATCTTGAAGAGAATGCTCTTGAAAAAAAACACCAGTGATATTGTACAAACATTGTTGATGAGTGACAATATAGAGGAATTTATTGAACATACCTATTATATAGAGACATTCTTGCTTAAGAAGGTGACACAGATGATTTTGCTAACTCGTGATTGAACATAATGCTTTATTAATTTAGGTGAGTGTGCGTTATGTGTTATCTGAGGCATTATTTAGTTAGACATGTACAAAATATTGGTAACAATTTAACTATTATAAAAATGTTAGCATATTACCATGCTATAAGTGAACTAAAATGATGTTAGTAACAGCAAAGCTAACTTACTGACTCATGAGTGGAAATTCAAGACATTGCTTTAAAATTCTTATTGGATCCACTTCCCTGTCTATAATAACAGTTTATAAACCGAATCAAACTGTTCACCCGATGGTACCCATTGTGTTCAATGTAACTGTAATTAACACTAACGCCTATAAACTGTCAGTTGAACCAGTGATGCAATTTGTAAATTTATCCAGTCTTCCGATTTTTGTTTCAATTTTTGTTTTTGTTCAAATTTTCTTTTGTAATTCATTTTTTTTGTATCAGGCAAAAAATAAAATATTTGTTTTTAAATGACAGAAGTGAACACTCTCCAGAAATGACTTAAGCATTTGGTGTGAACAAGCACAAATATTAGCCAATTATAGCTGACTGGAAAAAATATATATAAATAAAAAATTTAAGAAGATGTAATTCCTTTACAATGGGGCACCAGGGCTTTGAGCTCACTTTTACCAACATTTTTCTCATGGACACTTACTCATCTTGTGCAGTGCTGGTTTACCATGCTCATTTCAAGTATTATAGACATATGTTATGGTGAGAATATGAACTGTGGCCTTTTTCATTCTTGTACTTGTGATGCAATTAAGTGAAGAGAAAAGCAGAGAATTACCATGTATCAGTGCCTGGCTTTTTGTTATAAAGCTTCTTTTGTCTAGTGCTCTTTTTGCTATGAAATAGACTGTAGTACACCCTATAAAAGCTAAATTTAAAGAAAAAAATATATTTGGCTTATTTTTCACAGGAGCAATCCTTTTATACCATGGATCTTGGAAAAAAAAATTCTCGGATTCTGAATATTTCTCTTTGTAGATTTTTGGAATCATTCTGAGTAAAAGTTTGTTACTTTATTTTACTATTTAAAAGATGTTATTTTACCATGTGTTACTGAGGTGAACTGTATGGTAGCATTTTAGTTGTGTACGTCGCACAGCATTGCGACTGCGCCTAGCTGCAGCAGTGGAATAAAAACCTATTTCACCTTTTTCCCATTTGTGTGGCTCGAGTGCCTCAACTTTTCATGTTTTTTTGGTGTTTTTCAGATTTGTAGAAATGTCCGAACAGATTGTTTGCTGGAGTATTCAAAGGCCAGCTCGATGTAGGCCATTACCTGTTTATCATCAGTAGTTATTCCAAGCAGTCATGTACATGACAGTTCTGTAGCAATAAATGTGCCATTTTTATAACCTTGTGTTTCACGTGTCTTTTGTATTCTTTACCTGATGCCATCAACTCTCAGGTTATGAAGAGTTGTACATTTATTTGTATTCCTTCTTCTGCGTTTCAACACCAGATCTAGTGAAATTCTCACTCACACACCATTTAAGTATTCTGCCCACACTAAGAATTCATTATCAGAATTTATTATCAGGAGAGCATGTCACAAGGTTCGTTGCTTTGCAGCAGCATCACAGCGTAAACATTTATGTAAACCACCTTACAAAATAAAAAAAAAAGCAAGAAAAATCCAAGTAAAGCAATGTCTGTGGTTCATTATTCATTAAGGAATCTGATGGCAGAGAGGAAGAGTGACATAGATTTGTAATCTTCAAACTCAAAATTTATGTTACCTCTTCTACAACATTTTATATCCATATTGATATTACAAACAGTAATGTATTATGGTAACCCTACTCATATTTCGGTGTTATTTTTAATTGATCGGAAAGCACAGATCACATTGACGTATTTCTTGCTCATCACAGCTTCATACATAGTTAGCCTGAATTATTAGATTTTACTGTTGTTAAATGGAATTCTGGTCACTAACCAAACACCAAATGTTTTTGCTGAATCACAACTTTGTGATCTCTGAAGTCTATATTTTTCATGCAGTGGAGCAATGTTTACCATTTCACCAACCACGAGAGAAGGTATGTTTTTGAAAAGTAGAACTAATTGTTTTACTGAACTGTTCTGCACATTTTCCTTCCAAAGGGCAATACAATAACTCGTGTCAAGATGACAAACCCAAATTATTTTTTGAAGTTTTTCGATTAGGTCCTCCTGGCAAACTAGAGAGGCCCAAGCCATGCCAATGCAAATCATGCAACAGTACTTCAAGGAATGTCTGATTATCTCAAAAGAGGGTATAAATGGCAATGTCGTTCATTCCCCCATTGGAGTCTTCTATCCTGCAGTTTACAATTGTTCATGCCGTAGCATTTCTTAGCAAAGCTCATCATTTGTGAACTTGATATCAGGAATTACAAAGCAAGCACAAAACCAAATTAATTGCAGTATTTTCATCTTGAATGTAAAACATCAGATGCTATTTATTGTAATGTAATATTACACAAAATTGCCTTTAGTCTGCATAAGGCAGACAAAGATTCACCATTAGCACTGCCTGGTGCCCCAGAGTTCTCTGATTCATCTCATCAGGTGTGTCTTGTGCCAGTCCGCTGCTCCCCCAGAGTCTGCAACCCCCTCGAGACCGCTGCCAAACACAGGTGCTGCCACCTTGAACCCAGACCCCATGGTCACAAGATTTCATATAAAACACCTTGGCTGTTTAAAGCTCATACAGAGCCATTGGCAGTAGGACCGGGTGGTAGGGCCTACACCCTCTGCTCTCCCAGTGGCAGCAGCTCTGGTAGTGCCGCCATAATCTGGCCAAAAATAAATTACATCTGGAAGTTAATGCAACCCTTATAATACCAATCATTTATTTTTAAGTACCCTTTCATTTTAGCAGGAAATTGTCATACCCTAAAATGTTTAGTCATTAATGACAATAGCTTGCATTACATTTGACATTGGAGTTACTGGTTGAGGCGTTATACAAATCTAATCAGAAAATAAAATGAGCACTAAGTCAAAGAAAGAGGATATTTGGTTACAAGAAATTATTTTTTTAGGAGTCATCTTAAAGGCATTGGTGGAGTAGTTTAGAGTTTATTCAAGGCCAATCATACTAAACTTTCAAGGCAAGGAAAATGAGGAATAGCAAAATGGATGAGAAGCTTGAGGAATGCACCAGTCCTGCAAGGTCTCAAGGAGAAACATTGACTTTGGTATTCGGTCCATATCCTTCCAAACCCTTCCTGTCCATATTTCTGACCAAATAACTTATGAAAATTTATGGCTATGATTGAATCACATTTGGATTTGGTTCAAAGGTATGGTGAGTAAATCCTGGCCTTTTAGCTTGCTTTAGCTGGAGAATTTCAATAAGACCATAGAATACCATGGAAGTGAAATAACACTGGCATTTGTCACAAAATCCTCTATTAAAATGATAAGACTCCACCACTGATGAAAACCCTAAATTAATGCTATGATGTTAGCACCAACTTACCACTACAACATTTTCTTACTTTCAATCAATTTAACATTTTTAATAGAAATCCATAAAAACGCACAAATAGGTGAGGGAACATGGTAAAAATATCTTAAAAGTATTCAGGCTGACAGCATCTGTGGAGAGAGAGAGAGAAGTTAGTCAGTCATAGCTCCTGTTTTTTTTTTCTCCCATTTCTCCAGAATCCTGATGTTTTAGTTCTCAAAAGCGTTGAATTTTGTTTCTATGCAGATCCTGTCTTATCTGTGAAGTTTTTCTTCTGATTATCTTTTCAGATTTCCAGTGATGGGAGTATCTTACTATTCCTTTGCAAAACTTTGCAGTGCATCATTGAACCTGCTGGGAAGCTGAGAAAGAAATTGCAGAGGCCGTTTCAGAGATACACACCTCAACTCTGGCCTCAGGTGAAGTGCCAGAAAACTGGAGGATGATTAATGTTGTCCTATTTATTAAGAGCAGCAAGGACAAGCCATGGAACTGCCGACCAGTGAGTCTGATAATTGTAATAGGAAAGTTCTGAGAGGAAGGATATACCAACAGGAGGAAACTGATGGTCAGCAAGGCTTTGTAGGTAGGTGTTCATGTCTCACAAATCGAATAGTATTTTGAAGAGATGTTCAGGGGAATTGATGAGGGGATGGTGGTGAGCTTTTTCTGAATAGACTCGAGAAATGTTTTTGACAAGTTCCTGCATGGTGGGTTAGTCTGGATGATTAGATCCAAGGTGAGCGTGGCCCATTGGATTCAAGGGAAGGAAACAGTGGGTCGTAATTAAGGGTTGCTTTTTATGATTAGAGGGGGAGAAAAGGTGAGTAGGGAGAGAAAAGTGGACTGGAGTGTCTCAGAGAGACATCCCTGTAAATAGTGGACAGTGGTGTGGAGGGGAAGATGTGCCTGGTGGTGGGATCATGCTGAAGTTGACGATAGTGTCGGAAGATAATATGTTGGATGCAAAGGCAGGTAGGATGGAAAGTGAGAATCTAGAGGCAATCTAGTTCTGCCTGGGGAGAGGTAGGGAGGGACCGAGTATGAGAAAGGGAGGGATTGCTGGTACAGTCAATTCTTATGACCATTCTTTAAACTCGTACTGCTAAAGTCGATACCTCAGTCATCCTATAGAACAGAATAACAAAGAAACAAAATCTATTCTTCGTTAGATGAAGTTAGTATGGTGTTTGGCTTGCAGTCACGGGTGTACAAAGAATACACATCCTTGCGAGGCACCAATGTTGAACATGATCATGGAAGGTCTGCTGCCCCCAATCCTCATGACCTGTCATCTGCTGATCAGGAAGTAGAGAATCCAGTTGCAGAAGTGGGTTCTAAGTCTACGGATTCTGAGTTTGAGGAGGAGTTTATTTGTATATATGCACCAAAATTCTTACTTGCTATAGACAAGCAGGTACTTTGTCTAAAAAAACCACAACTCTAACAGTATATATTATACTACTGTATGGAAAGAGATGATAAATATTCAGTAATGCAAGAAAAAAATGGTATTGCAATAGAGCAGAGCGGCCTTTTTGTGCTGCCGGAGTAGTTTATGATTAGGTTAGTACAAGGGGTTCACGGGCCTCCCAGAATTTCAGAATGTACATGAAGGAGAATTAGTTCTCAAGGCACATGCCGAGGGCCAAAAGAAGATGTCTTGATGACAAATATGCCTATTTACAACACTTGAAAATTAAGACAATGAAAGATATTAGGTTACTGATAGTTAACTAGGTTCACAGATTTAAGAAACTGAGACAAACTGAAAACACCTGAGAGAGCGAAAAGGGAAGGAGATAGGAGGAGCCACTCTTGATTGAAAGTGTTCACATCTTCACATGATTATAGACCTTCACCTATCTGAATGACACTTTATACAGTCTATTAAAATACATGGAATGCAAAAATTGTGGCTACGTTGTTATCAATGACAATTACTATTTACTGGAATGGTATTATCAGTTGAATCCAAAATTAATATAAATTTTACAAAATATGAGACCAGTTACTTGGATCTAGGAGTCCTTTAGCCCACTGTCCACACCAACCAAGTGGTTTACCCAAACTGGTCTCATTTGCCTGCATTCTGCTAATATACCTCTAAACCTTCCCTATCCAGCTTCCTGTTTAAATTTCTTTTGACTATTACAGTTGTACCCACCTCTAGCACTTCCTCTGGCGTTTCATTCAGTATACTTCCTATGAAGAAGGTACCCCTCAGGTCCTTTTTAATTTGTTGTAATGCACAATACTGCTGCTGCAAAACAGCAGATTTTGTGATACATGTCTTTCTCCTCTCACGGTAAACCTATGCTCTTTAGTTTTACTTTACCTTGGGCAGAATAGTTAGCATAGCGGTTAACGTGACACTGAAACAGTGCCAGCAGTAGAGACCGGAGTTTGAATCCAGCGTTGTCTGTAAGGAATTTGTACATTCTCCCCATGTCTGAGTGGGTTTTCCATGGGGGCCCCAGTTTTTTTCTCCCACCTTCAAAAACGTACCAGGAAGTGTAGGTTAATTGGGTGGCACGGGCTCCAAGTTTACCCTGGAAAAACAACTATCCTTGTTTACCTTATTCATGCCCTTCACGATTTTATAAACCTCAATAAGGTCAAGTTCAAGCAAATACCTCCAAACTTATTGGACGATGCTTCACACTACTGCAAAGCAATGATCCCAACAAAACCAACAAAGGAGTTTTTCAAAGCTAAGAACTGGAAATATTTCAATAGCCAAGTCACCCAGTCTAAATCCAATTGACCATGCCTTTCATTCTTTCTTTGGCTTGGCTTCGCGGACGAAGATTTATGGAGGGGGTAAATGTCCACGTCAGCTGCAGGCTCGTTTGTGGCTGACAAGTCCGACGCGGGACATATGCTGATGAGAAAACTCAAGGGAACAAGCTTCCAAAACAAGAGGATCACCACAGAATATACTCAGTACATGGTGAAGGCTACGACAGGCAGTCATTGCATGCAAGGGATATGCAACAAAGTTCTAAACATGACTACTTTAATATACATAACAATGCTATGGCCCAAGTATTATGGTCCCCTGAAATGAGGGGAGTATATATAAAAAATGCTGTAATTTCTACACGGTCAAACAAAATGTATACTAACAGCATTGAATAAAATCTGGAATGTGCACTTTAATCACATGTGAATTGTTTGATTACGAATTAAAACTCTGGAGCAGGGGAGCAAATAAAGGAAAAAAAAGTGTTTTTCTCCCAAACATTATGGAGGGCAATGGATTAGCTTTGCTTCTCTCTCCAATTATAGAGTTGTACTGCACAGAAGCAGGCCCAATGGCCCATTCATTACAAATGTTTTATACATCTACACTAAACAGATGCCCTGTATACTTCTATGCTGTGCCCATTCAAGTCAACTTGAACTTGTCCAAACGTCTCCTGAAAGAAGTGGTTATTGTAGATTCCACTGCCTCCTCAGATGGCATGTCCCACATTAAGCTACTCTCTGTGTTTTATTAAAAAAAACTTGCCCCTCAGATCCCTTTTCAAGCTCCTTCCTTGGGGAATAAGTTTCTAATATTTGATAAAGTACTTCTAAATAGTTATCTATGTCAGAAGCTTGCAGGGTTGACTGATTTTCTGAGGAGTTGGATATGGAGGGAAGGATTAGTGAGCAGGCACTCTGTCTGGAAGGTGTAATGAGTGCATCACACACAGATTTGTGTTCTTTCCTCAACAATTTTCTGTATTTACACATGACTCCGTATTTTTTCCCCAATTTGATTTATTAATCAAAGTAAATCATACAATCAAAATACAAGTAAATACATAATATTTATCCCATATAATCCCCCACTCCCCAACCCTAACCCACCCCTCCCAACCCCCTCTAATCTACCACAAAAGAAGGAAGAAAAAGAATAGAAGAGGAGATCAACTTACATAACAACCATCAATTATTGCCATGGTTTAGTGCAACCCCAACAACCGTGGTAAAACAAAACTTTTACAAATTCAAACCCATATATCTCGTATATGGGTTCCAAACTTTAACAAAGAAAGGATAATTATTACGTAAATTATACGTTTTTTTTTTCTAATGGAATGCAAGATCTCATTTCCGAGTGCCACTGTTAAATACTCAAATCAGTCTCATTTTTCCAAGTAATTGCCAAACATTTTCTAGTCACAGCTAATGCCAATCTCAAAAAAGCAATTTGAGATTTATCTAATTTTAATTCTAAACTCAATTTCTTAATTTAACCCAATAAAAATACCATAGGGTCAAAAGTTCCTTAATTCTATTCCAAAAAAGTCGCTCTGTCTCACATAACCAAGTAGAATGCAAGAAAGAGCCAACTTGCTTATGGCACCTAAAACATAAATCAGAAGAAATAAACTTATATTTTCAAGAGTTAAATATAACTGATGAACCTTACATTCACAATTTTAGTCATACTATTTTCACATAAAGCCATCCAATCATCTTGAGAAATAGATACACATAAATCTTGTTTCCCATTTTAATTTAGATTTATGGATTGCTGGCTTAGGTATTACATTCTGTAATAAAGTATACATCTCAGATATAAATCCTTTCTTGCCCCCTTCAGCAACCATAACGTACACCCAAAATTATCCAACGGCAAGACTCTAACAGGATATTTGAAGAAATTTCATATTTCTCCTTCATTCTTTGAAATGAAATAAAATACCCAGCTCATAACCATCCTTTACCTACACATGACTCAATTGATGTAAAAAGGGAGTTGTGTCAAATTTGCAAAGACACGTTATCATTTCCATTAACTTGAGATCTGGAAAAAAAAATTCTGCATGATTCCAAATTTTCAATGAATAAAATAATCAATTATGACAACAGTAAGACAAAGCTTGAATTTTCTGAAAGTTGAATGCAGAAGGGAGAGATTTTATTGAATGTTTCAATGTATTAGGAGTACTGATAGGATAGATTGAAAGAAATTGTTTCCATAGATTGGTGAGGCCAGGATTGAGGTTGTGGTCTAAAATATAGAGACAATTTTTTTCAGAACCGAGGTTGGCAAAACTTTTGCTTGCAATTAATGACAGAATTTTGGAATTCTCTTTTCCTAAAGGCATTTGAGACTAGGTCAGTGTAATTTTAATTATGAGGTTGAAAGCTATTGCAATTAGGTCACAGATTAACTATGATCCAACTGAATGATGAAGCAGACTCAGGGGACAAGTTGATGTAATCTTATTTTAATGTCCCTAATGGTGCAAATTTATGACTTGCATTTCCACATGAATAATCACTTTTATCTGTTGATCATAAATACTTCAGAGAACATTACTGAGCCGAGATTAGGCATTTAAGATAGAAACATCATAGCAAAATCATTATTGAACAATAACGCCTTCCTGTATCTTGAAGGAGTTTCCACGCAGTATTAAAAATATTCATTTTAGTGTTCATAAACCATCTTAAAGCAGTGCTTTGGTTTCTATTTATCTAAAAGTTAGTACAGAACCTTTTATTAGTCTGTCACTGGGGCAAAATTTCTCAGAGCATTTTTGTATTCACCTTTCAAAAATTTTTTTGAATATTCATAGAAGGCCTGCAAAAATGTATTAAGGTTGATGTTTTTCAGAGGTCAGAAAATGTCTCCTTATAGTTGCCTCCAAGGCATTCCAGTTGGATTTTTACATCAGTCCCCTGTGGACGTGGGTCTTCTGCACAAGAATAATGTTACTATAGGTCTTCAAAGTACTGAGTCAAAAATTTCATCTTCTGTCCAGAGGATGGTGTATAGAAATGATAGAACCCATAACCATAGCAATTACTTCCACAGAGCTGTCAAGTCATTAGTATCAGTGACAGTATAAGAACAGGTTCTACAACTGACAACTATGGAGCGATCACTGTCACCTGAGCTCCATGACCATTTCACCAATCTCCATACTAATCTTCCATCCCAGAAATAAGGCCTTCCTGTGAAATAGGGCTACCACATAGGTGTAAGATGGAAGCTTTCTCAAACATTGTGCTCATGATGGAGGATGTTGGGGAATTTAATGTTTCCTTCTTTAGACACTAAATGTCAGTGTTAAATGTTCCTTCATTGACGGCAGTGATTTTTTCTTTATTATTTTAGATCATTTACTGAGATGAGAATGTCAATAAATGACAATGAAGAAGGACTGAGCAGATTTGAGATTATTCTTTGGCATTTAACATTCTCCTTATTTCCTCCTCTATCCGTCAACCAGAGTAAGAGGCGAAAGATGCCACTTGTGACTATTTCTGTACTTGGAATTCAAACTGGCAACCTGATGCCAGAGGAGTTATGATTTTGGGCCGGGGGGGAGTGAAATGTTGGCATGGGGTAAGTTGGAAGTAGGGTTGAGTGTTAGTATAAGCAGTTGTGGAGTGGACCTTATGATAGTTACAATTCCTTGTTATTTTAAAATGATGACACCCTGAAATCTTTTCCCTGAAAGCTGCACAAATAACTTTGCTGGCAATACAAAGTAATGATGAACATTTAAGAAGAATTTGGACAGGTACATGGATGGGAGAGGTATGGGGGTCTATAGATTGGGTGCAGGTCAGTGGAACTAGGCAACAAAAAGACAGGTTCTGCACAGACTTGAAGGGTTGAAGAGCCCTGTTGCTGTGCTGTAATGTTCTATTGCCTTCATTTGCTCAATATGCATCCAAGTCCTTCCTAGCCAAAAATCTCTCCAAATGTCTTTTGAATGTCAGAATTGTGTCCAATTTCCTCTAGTTCAAAGAGGACTACTAGAAGATTCCCTATCTTATTGGAGGCCTGAGACTAGTGGTGGGCCTCAGGAATCTGCGCCATGTCCGCTGTTGTTTGTCATCTATATCAATGATCGGGATGTTAATGTGTAAATGTGACATTGAGATTTGGAGTGTGGAAGACAGCAAGGAAGACATTCAAAACTTGCTTTGGGATCTGGGCCAACTGGGAAAATAGGTTGCAAAGTGACAGGTAGGATTTAATATGGACGAGTGGGAGATGTAATTTGTGATGATGAAACAGGGTAAGAGCTATGCAGTAAATGACAGAGCACTAAGGAGTACGATAGAATACAGATACATAATTCCTTGATAGTGGCATTGCAGGTAGATAGGGTAGTAAAGAGAGCTTTTGGGTGCTAGCCTTCATAAATCAAAGTATTGAGTACAGAAGTTGGATGTTATGTTAAAGTTGTAGAAGACTTTTATGAGGCCACATTTGAAGATTTGTGTGCAGGTTTTGTCACGACAAGAAAGATATCAAAAAGATTGAAAGAGTGCAGAGAATTATTTATCAAGAATGTTGATGAGTTATAGAGGAAGGTTGAATAGATTAGGGTTATATTCCCAAGAGGTTCCAAGAATGAGGTGAAATTTGATAAAGGTATACAAAATTATGAGGGTGTGGTAAACCACTGTTAGGCTATGATTGGCTTCTGTTGGCTGGACACACCTCCCGAGACATTTGCATGCCCTCCAGCCCACTCTGCCTTGATAAGCTAATGAGGTTGACAGCTGTCCAGTCTATAGTTAACAAAAGCCAGTCAGTTTCACAACTTCAGTCTTGATTATTAATGGTGCATCAAAGGGGTATTGATAGGGTAAATGCAAACAGGCTCTTTCCACTGAGGTTGGATGAGACAAGAACGAGAGGACATGGTTAAGTGTGAAAGGTGAAATGTTTAAGGGGAACATCAAGGAGAACTTCACTTGAGAGGGTGGTAAGTGTGTGAAACTGGCAGCAAAGATGGTGGATTTGGGAATGATTTCAAGATTTAAGAGAGCTTTGGATAGGTACATGGATGGAAGAGTATGGAGGGCGATGGTCCACGTGCAGTTTGATGGGTCGAGATGGAAAAATATTCTGGCATGTAATAGATGGGCTGAAGGGCCTGTTTCTATGCTGCTGAGTTCTATGGTCAAGTATCATCTACCCTGGGAAAAATACAATGAGCATTCACTTTATCCATTCCACTCATTATATTTTAAACCTCTGCTAGGTCACCTTTCAGCCTCCTACATTCAAGGGAATAAAGACCTGCACTATCTGACCTGTTCATGGAACTCAAGCCCTCCAGACATGGCAACATCCTGATGAATCTCCTCTGCACCCCTTCCAATTTATTGATGTCATTTCTATAGCTGGGTGACCAGGCACGGGGAGTGCAGATTTTCAGTAAAATGCCTCAGCCGTTCGTGAATCCAGTTCTCTTCGTTATTTCTTGATATCATGCGTGTGACTTGAATTTGCTGGACCCAAACTTCTGCAGATTGTGCAGGTCCAAAGAGGAAATTGGAATGAATAATCTTTCACCTGTATGTGATGTGTGAATGCTTCCTTCAGAAATTATATTGGTGGATGCTGGAATACCAATTTGGAAAAGTTTATCTTCTTATATTTGAAGTTGCTGAGGGTCCATGCCCTTCCTAACAGACAAGAAGTCTTCAATACCCTCCAACGTGGAATGTCATCTGGCACAAGTGAGAGAAATAAGAGCTGATGTGTGCAGGGTGGTTCCTCTAAGAAATCATGAGCTTCAAAGTGTTTTGAGTCTAAACCCATGGCAACTTGCTGAATTACTGCTGGTATTAATTATTCCCAATGGATATTAATGGAGACATTTTCAAAGTTTATTCAGTTCATAAAATTGATTGAATGTTGGCTCTGAGTTCAAGTCATTAATTTGTCAGCTTTTGGATAGGAAAATAAATCATTTTTAGAAGTGAGTCATTTGGTTAGATGGAGCAATGGATTGAAATTAGGTTTGAATGCTATAATGCAGTCCTTGCCATTAGAAAAATAACTGGGGGGGATGACTGGATGAAGTGGAATGAGTTTCAGATATGGTGAGAGAAGGAACATTGCAGAATGCTATTGTGCAATAACATTGAAGTGTCCATGCTAGGCCTCCTTGCTCTATGACCCAGAGAAATGACTGGAAGACTATGTTGCAATTTGATCTGGAAAGGCAATCCCAGCTCAAAAAACCCTGATATTCTTGTGAAGAGTCTGAATTGGGTGAGTGTGCTGGCACCTAGAAAAGATTCCATTCAAAATGCTGCCAACCAGTGTTAGGGTTTGGTCAAGAGCATGTCAAAATTGACCTTATAAATTTTGGATGAGGAAGTTTTAAATTTAGACATACATATAGCAAGCCAACATGCCCTTCTGGCCCATAATCCCGTATCACCTGATTCCACCCAATTCATCTATGACCCTTATGTGTTTTGTAGGGTGCACTCAGAGGAAACCCATGCAGACATGGGGGGAATGTATAGACAGCACCAGGTGCTAACTGGAGTCTTTGTGGCTGCAACAGTGTTGCGCTAACTGCTATGTTTGCCATGCCATATGCTAACCGTGCCATTTTGAAGAGGGTGATGGCAATTTTTAACATCATTGTGACTTAGGGGAACATATTAGTTGATTGATGCAGAGTGGTCTGATTTGAGCTTGCACTGCAATGCTTTTTTTCCTATGTGAAAGCTAAAAATTACTCATATCTTTCTCTTCTGGGTGCATGTTAAATTTGCAATAGGTGCAATCTTGACTCACTGGGTAACATTCTTGCCTCTGATACAGAAGATGTTGGTTAGGAAGCCATTCCATCTGCATAACATAGACTGACACTGCAATGGAGTATTGATAGATTTTTGTCTGGTCAGAGGTTCTGTCTTCAGAATGAGACATTGAACAGGACTTCACTCTGATATCTCAGATAGATATAAAATATCTCATGACATGGTTTGAGCAAATGTAAGTGGAAGCTATCCTTATTTATTATATATCTCCCTTTCAACGTAAGTGAGATAAATCAAGTTTTCTATAACCTGCTCCTGTTTTGTTTCCTACACCAAAATAGTGAACAGGTCTTGTGACGGGCCCAGAGGACCCCAAAACCCAGCAGCTTTAGGAATTCACCAAGACAAATGGTTACTTAAATAAAAGTTAGTTTTAATTTTCTTTAAACATAAAAACAGGATCAAACTTTAACTTTACCTAACCTTATTTAACCCCCTTCTAATTCTAAGTACACGTGTATGTAATGTGTGTGTAAATTCAGAAAGTTCTTTGATTCACAGTCCAATTTCACTTCTCATTCCTCCAAGTTCACTGGTATCAGGCAATTCTTATACTGTGCACAGAATTTAACATCTATGAATCTTCACCAGGCTTTGGTGCTTGTAAGGTATTTGGTAACTCCGGAAGGTTCTTGTCATTTTTCAGAAAGAGATTTGTTGCTCATTGGACACACACAAACTGTTTCCTTCCGATAAGCCACTTCAGAGTCTTGCTGAAGAAAGTTGCCCCATCAGGGTTTTCTAGATGATGACGTCTTTCTTTTAGGTCACCACAGAGTTCCTTTTCTGTTTTCCTTATCTCAGGTGAAACATTTATACAGCCAGCCATCTCCTCTTGTATGGACCACAAGGGCTTTGAACAGGCTGAACTAAGAACACACAACTTGTCTTCAATGAGGGGTTTTTAAACAAGCTTCCAAAAGCCACTGTAGAAAACCAGCAGTTTCTTTCTCTCTCTCTCTCTCTCTCTCTCTCTCTCTCTCTCTCTCTCTCTCTCTCTCTCTCTCTCTCTCTCTCTCTCTCTCTCTCTCTCTCTCACACACACACTTAGAGAAAAAACATGTTTGGTTCTCTCTGCTTACAAAACCACATGACCTTTCTAGAACAGAAAACTGCATTCAGACAAACTCTGGCACCAGACCCAATCTTCTGAGTCCATTCATCTGTTGCTTTCCAAAGCAATGATCTATTACCTCACAGCATGTCCAATTAACACCTACTGTGAAGTCCTTCAGCAAAGCAATTTCCATTGTCTTTACAAAGGCACTGGGAGCCTGGTCTGTCTGGCTTGGGCAGAGCTCTGGCATTTTAAATGAGATCTGTGTTGTGAAGTGTTTGTGTTTGTTTGTGACCCACAGTAAAAACTCCACAAGTTACCACCTTTAAAACATATAAAATATAATCTGTCATAGTCTCAAAAATACGTGACTGGCTACAAAGTATTTTGGTGCATTCATTGATTGTGAAATGTGCAGTATTAATTACTCCTGCATCCCAAATGGCCATACTTTAAATAGAAGCTTGTCAGATAGGATTATCAATTGGCAAGATATCAGCACTAACCTGATTTTTATCCTCATGTCTCTACACCTTCCTACAGAAATCAATGCATAACCCCACAAGCGGTTATTTTTACAGCCTGAATTACTGTAGTCAGTTATTGCACCAAATGTTTCAGCCAAGATCAACATCTTCTTGATGCTCAGTGGTTCCTGAGTCACTGTGGGGAACAGATCACACACATTGATTTGTATACTTTCCTTATTGTAGGATATCTGAATGAGAGATAAATCTTCATGAAGCTAGGTAATGCAAGTGGTAAGAACTCGAGAATTTCAACATCTTGCAGAAGATATTGTAAAATGTTTGCTCAATGTCAGTCAATGCGACAAAATCTACCAAGAAAAAAAATCAGTTCAAAATGATTTTATATACATATGTTTAGAAAATCAAAGCAAAGATGAGTTGATGTGAAGATCATGATGAGATATCCATGGCTTATAGATGCACAGATGGTGATTTGGGATTACATTTACGGGGTACTGTCACAGCACAGATGATAAATTGTCAAATTTTGTCACAGAACTGTTTCTGAGAGGAGGCTTTCACGCTCTTCTTTGGCTCATTTCCACTAAACGCCCGGTAGAATACAAAAAAAACTAAACGCTTAGTCTGTTTTTTCTGTTAACAGCTAATTTGTTTACAATGAAATACCAGCAAGCTCAACATTCTAGGGGGGCTGCACTGGTGGTCATTGGTTCTGCTGGTGGGTGAGTGAACCGTACAAGCAAAGAAGGTAACCGAGTGCTTCTTACTCGAGCCCAAAAGCTGCAGATGCTGGAATCTTGAGCAGACCAAGAATTGCTGGAGGAATTCGATATCCATGGGTAGAATTGGTCAGTCAACGTCTCAAGTCAAATCCCTTATCCACACTTGTTTTCCCGAGCCATTGTTTGTCTGCTCAAGAATTTATTATTATCTGTCTTCAACTACAGATGTAATTGGGATGGTACTAATGGCCTCATCACACCTGACTTGGGAAGGAGAAAGGCTTCATAAAATTACCAAATTCTTCCACTTCTAATTACTGTTCAATAACCACTGGCCAAATACAACTGTGTGAATGTGGAAAGAGATGTTTTGTTTTGTAAATGTTTTGCTGGGAGGATAATGCTTTTTCTCAAAATGGCAAAGGAGCTTCCAGGAAGACACTTCATAGTTTATAGAATTGCATGGAATTACGTATGGGGGACAGTTGGCTTCACCAGTCCACACTGACTTTATGCTGCATTAAATCCTCTATCACCTTAACATTGCAATTTATTCATATAATGTTTTATTCGCTTCATCATGATTTGCTTCCAATTAAATACATTTGTACTACACTTTAGTTGCCCTCCATGGCAAAATTTCACATCCTCACTACAAGATGAATACTTATTTTTCTGAATGCTAATTGTATTTTATGATGATTCTCAGATATTAATAATGTCTAAATATTTTCTTCCCCACCAATGGAAATATTCTCACTCTTTCCACTCAATAATAATCCTCCATAATTTCAAAGGCCTATAATGGTATACTTATCAGCCTTTTTTCTCAAAGCATAGATGACGCACTATATTTCTGGTACAGGTATTCTTTGCAACCTCCTTATTATGGGAATATCCTTTTTATAAAATGGTGACTAGAATTGAACGTAATACTCAAAGTGTGGTCTAACTGAGATTAAAGACAAGTTTTGCATAAACTCCTTACTTTTCAGTTTTATTCATCATGTACCTTGTAAAATGACCCTCAGAATATATGTTTTAAGTTGCCCTCACTGTATAAGGCTACCCCAAGTCTGGCACTTACCACTAAGAGCTTACTGCCCCAGTAGTCCTTTACCAACCAAGTTCATAGGTGTTTCATCCACGTTTCCAATATTGCATAATAGATAATCATGTTTCTTATGTTGTTGAATTACATAGTGATGGAAATTAGTTATTTTAACTTCAGGATCTGTGGGTAATTTCTACGTCAGTGCTAGATAATTTATTTTCATAAAATGACTGCACCATGAAACAGTGGCTTTGAATTCTTTGCTTGATTGTCTTAAGCCACTTAAGTGGAAAAATGCAGATTTTATTTCTTGGTACCACATATCCATTTTGACGCTGCTCATGGACCATGTCTTCTCTAGAATCGGCCAATGTGCAGTGCCTCCTCTCATTGCACATCAGTGAAAACTTGAGCCTTACCAAGAAACAAGTTTATAATACAATGCAATACGGCTTAATTGGGTGGCACCAGCTCATGGGCTGAAAAGGGCTGTTACTGTGCTGTATGGCTAACTTTTTTAAAAAAAGTAAATACTTTTTAATTGATTGAATATAATATTACTACTAATCCAGCTTCTCAAACATAAGTTTCAGTGACAAAATATTTAACAATAAGGCCATAGGAGTTATGCTAATCTGACATCACCTCCCAAACTCATGGCTTCTGCCACAAAAAGAAGTCATGAGCTATAGACACCCAGGGTCACTACTAACAGAACATTCCTTTCAAAACGTACATTGGCCCAATTTGAAAATACATAATTGTTCTGTCCCACAATGTTTTAACGAGAAATTAGCATGAAATGTTCACCAGAAATTCTGTAAAATCACACAGAGATGCTGGAAGAACTCAGTTGGTCTCGCAACCAACATTTTTGGCCTGAGCCATTCTTCAAGGTATAAGCAAAGAACAGGAAGGCATAAGAATAAAGAATGAAGGAGGAGGAAGAGTCCAGACTAACAAAATATGTTAATTTGATATGATAAAAGGAAAGGTGAGAATTGAGGTATGGTAAGAGGAAAGGTGAGAATTCATAGGATTTCTGTGTGAAGACTTTGGTGTTTCACCAGAAGTTCTGTGGTCAATCTGTACATTTCTGGTATGTGGAGGCATCGGAACAGAAATATTCTTCATCACTATTAACTTATTCCACTTTAGCTTTCAGGAACAGTTATAGTGCTGGCAGGGCTTACTTCCTAATGATGGGATCCAGGTTAGAGTGAGTCCCAGCATCCCTGAAGCCTACTAACAGCTCTTTATTTTCTTAATGGACAGATGTATCAATTTAATATAATGTTCTGTTGTAGGAAGGGCTGAAATCTTGAATTAGTTGTGAATATGTTGCGCATTTGGGAACAAGTTTCCTTCTTTCTGGGGCTCGTTGACTCATAAGAGGGTGTATTCCTCCAATTTCACTGAAAATGATTTCAAACATAAATCTTCTTTGCTGCAGGCCCATAAGAAGTTTCCTGAATGAGACACAAATTAGTTCCTGCTGGTCTCAGGGTCTTGGGCGAATGGAGACTTGAAAATTTAAAGTTACAACTTAGATTACAAAAAGAGCCAACAACTAATGAAAAGAACAGGTGAAAACCCCACGATTTCATTTTCCTTTTGCTTCAGAATAATCCAATTCCAAAATACTCTGTTAGATATTATTAACAATAACAACCTGCACATCTACTGTAAAATCTCTTTTTAACCAAAATTCAAGCAACTGGCAGCCTCAAGCAATCGGCAAAAAAAATTAGCAGAAATGGGTAAAAATCACGGAAGTTTAAAATTGCCAGCCCTTGCTGTTAGTTCTCCAGTCATGAAGCACACTCTCTCAAGTAACCAGGAATTTCACTTACCTGGCAACTCCCAATCCCTGAAGTTGCCAAATACCGGGGATTTTACTCTATATAATATAACAATAGCATCTTCCATTCATAGACTGCTTTGACGTTGCAGAATTTTGCATGAGCTTTGTAAGAGCTTTTATAAACAAAAGCTGGCTCCTTTCCACTTTAGGAGATATTACGACATGATCAAAGAGGTTCGTACGCTTTGAGGGCAATTTTTGAGCTGGAAGGTGCAAAGATTTATACAGCGAAATATCAGTGCTTTGACTGCATGCTGGTCAATAATGAGGTGACAAGTCAGGATTGATCAAGTGATTAGAGTTAAGAGTAGCACAGTGTTGGAAGCCAGCACTTGGACAAAAAAATGGGAATTTTGAAATCAAGGCATTGTTTATTTCTGAGCGGGGTGTAAGTCAGCAAACATGGGGGTGATGGGTGAGGGCAGTTGGTGCCCATTAAGGCAAACCTAGAATTTGTGGAGACTAGAACACAGGAGACCAGAGTGCAATATAAAATCAAGCCTGTGATCTAAAAAGGCACCGATGAGGCTTTCAGCAGCAAATTAACTGGGGCAATGGAATAGGCATCAATTTTTTTTTAGCAATCATTCATATATTAGGTCCAAAGCTTATCTTGGGGCCAAGCAAGCAGTGTGGTTCAACCTAAGTCAGTCCCTGTCACAGTCTCCTTTTCCAAGTTCCTGATCAGTGAGAGGAACATGTTCTGCGCAGACATCATGGGCTGAAAGATTTGTCCCTGTGATGCACTGATACATTTTCTATGTTCATTGGAAGAGAAATAAGAAAGAGTCAAAGATTAACTCTTCAAAGTTCCAGATAAAAATTTAAAATTAACGCAGATTGTAATGCACCTGAGCAATGCTAATTATTGCTTGCAATTGGCATGAAGCATCAAGTAAATTGCCACCACTTGTTTTATTCTCTTGAATTCCATGCATTTCACAACACATCTTTCCACAGTTTCAACAGGACCCATAAATGAGTCTGTTGAAGGCAGGGAACTGAACAAAGTGCAGACTACAATGTGATCTTAGCGAAGACAGTTTGGCTACTTTGGTTGGGCGATTTAACTTCTCAAAGAAAAGCATGTCAAATCCAAAACATTGACAAGACGGTGCAAGTAAAATAGAACCTACGGAGAATGGCAGAACAGACTGGGTTCAGTAGATTGACAAATTGGGAGACTTTGTTGAAATGCAGTGTGTTTATTATATGCAGTAAAATCTTTGTTATTTAGAATTTCAGCAACTGTCAGCCTGAAGAAACCAGCAAAAAAAATCAAGTAAATAGGTGAAAAAAAGGGGGAGTTTAAAATTGGCACCATTAGTTAGCCAATCCATGCAACCTCAAACAAGTGGAAAATTCACTTAGCTAGCATCTACCAATCCCCATAAATGCATGATCCCAGGGGTTTTACTGTATCTGGAGTGAATACTAATATTATATACATTGTTCAGTACAGCAATGGTGCATAAAACAAGAATATTCAGGATAGCAAAAGGCCTTTCTACTGGTTGAGATAGGGTCAGATACCTACTCAACAATGATTTTAATTTACCAACACATTGTGATGTCCCATTAGGCGGGCATGTGTAAAGTTTTATCCTTTTATGTTGAGCGTCAGTTGGTTTTATACTTTCAAGCCTGGTTTGGAAACAAGTATGCAATTCTTACATAATAGGAGAATGAGTGGGTTATTGACAAGGTACACAAACTTGTTCTTTGCTGATTGTATTGAGAGGTCAATAAATGAATTTTACATGAAGAAAAAGTGAAGTAAAGCTGGCCTAGAATTGTTCATTAAGACCGAGCTAGAGAAAATCTACTCGGTTAAGAAGATTTATATAACATAACATAACAATTACAGCGTGGAAACAGGCCATTAGGCCCTTCTAGTCCGCATCTATGTAAATTTTGTCTCCTCTCACATTTCAGTTGCAGTCAGAACTGCCATTGCGATACTGCATCATCAATTGCATCAGCTACTGATCTTGAGCAGGGAGGTTTCAAACATTGTTTTATTATTTGCCTGTAACAGTGTGGTAGACGTTCACCCTGTTTCTGTGTAGGTTTCCTCCAGGTACTCCAGTTTCCTCACGCCCTTCAAAAATTTAGGTTAATCAGTGCATTTGGTGGGGGTGGGGAGTGGTTGGGATGAGCTCATGGGCCAGAAGGGCTTGTTACCGAGCTGTATCTCTAAATCTATCCCACAATGAGGGAACTGAAAGGTATTTATGATTCTGAACAGATCTATACAGATCTATACATTCAACTTGGAACATTCCAATCTGCTTGTGTCATGATTGTCTTATTCAGTGTTGCAACCAGCCAAACTGCTGTGTGATATTATCCAGCTCTTGGGTGTTGGCTTCTCAACTCCTTTTAACTGATGAAGGGTGTACAGAAGACACACTGGCCTCCAATTATCCTATTCTTTGTTGCTCAGACTTCATCGACATTTCAAATACAAAATGATGTCTACCTGCACATGAAGATAGGTATAGTATTAAGAAGAACAATGCTTCTTCAACGTGGATTGAAATGGAAATAAGTGAAACACAAAAGTCTGCACACTCTTTTTTTTCTTCTTTGGCTTGGCTTCGCGGATGAAGATTTATGGAGGGGGTAAATGTCCACGTCAGCTGCAGGCTCGTTTGTGGCTGACAAGTCCGATGAGGGACAAGCAGACACGGTTGCAGCGGTGGCAGGGGAAAATTGGTGGGTTGGGGTGGGTGTTGGGTTTTTCCTCCTTTGTCTTTTGTCAGCGAGGTGGGCTCTGCGGTCTTCTTCAAAGGAGGTTGCTGCCCGCCGAACTGTGAGGCACCAAGATGCACGGTTTGAGGCGATATCAGCCCACTGGCGGTGGTCAATGTGGCAGGCACCAAGAGATTTCTTTAGGCAGTCCTTGTACCTTTTCTTTGGTGCACCTCTATCACGGTGGCCAGTGGAGAGTTCGCCACATAACACGATCTTGGGAAGGCGATGGTCCTCCATTCTGGAGATGTGACCCACCCAGCGCACTCTAAGAATGTAGTAAAAACACCCGGAAATACCGGAGGAACTCAGTCGGACTCGCAATGTCCATAGGAGGTAAAGACAAATTACTGACATTCCGGGCCTGAGCCCTTCTTCAAGGTATAAGCCAAAAAGCAGACAGACATCTTAATTAAAGTCTAGAGAGAAAAGGGAAAGAATGTGAAGGGGAGGAGATCAGACCAACAGCCAAGTTTTGGCTGTGTGAAAGGAGATGGGGAAAAAGGAAGAGAGACAGAACTAGAGGGAAGGAGATGGCAAAGAAGAAGAAGGGAGTTTCTTATCAGAAACCAGAGAAGTCACTGTTAATGCCATCTGGTTGGAGGGTGCCCAGATGGAAGATGATGTGTTGTTCTTTCAATTTGCGGGTGGTCTCAGTTTTTCAGTGCATTAGACCATGGACGGATATGTCAGTAAGAGAATGGGACAAGGAATTGAAATGGGTGCCCGCTGGGCTAAAATTGAAATAACTCCACCTGGGTTCACATGATAAAAATAACTTCAGGTTTCTGTCTTACATATTGCCTTATGACATAGAAACAGGCCATTCAGCCCATCAGGTCTGTGCAGGTACATTGAGCAATTCCATTCTTCCACTGATTTATCCTGTTTTCAATTCACCTATGTTTGGATCTATTCTACCACCCACCTGCACAAAGGGCAATTTTACAGTGTCCAATAAATTGTTTAAACATGCATCCCACAGGTATGAGAACGGTAACTAGAGCAGTCAGAGGAAACCCATATAATCACAAACTCTGTGAGACAGTGGCCGAGGTCAGAATCAAACCTGGTTCACTGGAGCTATGAGAGAACGGATCTATTAGCTCTGTCACTGTTTCCCTCCAAAACTGATGAAATCCTCTCAATGAAGTTATTCTCCCCACTCTCCCGCCACGTGTTCTTGGAGGAGACAGCCATTGCTGAGATCTCATTCCACATAACTAGCTGATGTTGCTAGCTGGAACCATGAAAGGCAGTGGTTTATTTCACCCTACCTTGTGCTGGTATTCCCACTGGCATTTTACAAATTAGGAGATTGTGTTATTTCTCTTCTTCTTTCACCAGAGGCTCTATTGTTTATAATGGCGCTGCATTTTGTGCCAATTCACTTGACACAGAATGGGGATAAAATCCATGACCAACCTAATCTGTTTTGTTTGGGGTTTTTTTCACCAGGTCTGACTGTGACACAGAGAAGCTGAGATTGTTGTGCCCTTGTTTAATTGGATTGTTCCGAAAATACACATTTTGACATTCGTAAGGATCTCACTCATGGGATTTTTCAGAAATATTCGCACAAACAGATATTTAAATTTTATTTCTGCTGAATTTCCCAAATATACATGGCTCTACTCTCTTAAGCTGACCGCGCCTGGCACCTCTTCCCACCCCTTTCGCAGTTACATGTTTTCCCTCCTATAGAGGCCTCACCGTGTGACAGTGCCAGTGCGTGCCAAATTTGAGGCACTCTGGTGTTATACAAAGGGCATTCATTTTGCCTTGTCCCCTGATAATCATCAGAAAGCCATCTGTCTGGCCCAGATTCAAAACTTATTTCCTGGAAGGGAAAGGCACTGTGACAGGATGCAGTACCTCTGGTCCCTAATGTAATCAATGTTAAAGAGTATGAGTCAATTAAGTGCGCTCACTTTTGACAGAGTTTAACACTTGAGAATATTCAAAGAATTGGAATGAGTCTACCTCATAGCTTATGAAATAAAACATTTTTATTAAAGTCATAAATGAGCTTTTATCAATCAGCCCCTGAAATGGGGGAAAAAAATTTTCTTAATATTTGAAGCATCATTCTTGGGGCTGAATGATGTCTGTTTCTTTTCCTTATCCTTCCCACATTGTTTTTTCATTGACCTTCTCCTGAAATCTCATTGAATCCTGCTGGTCTATGGCACTAGTGCAAAGTCCAAGTGGCTGTGCCTCATCAGTGAGTTTGGAACATGACCAGCAGTAAGCATCATAGATAACATCCTCTCACAACTGACCTTCAAAATTTTAACGTAATGATTGGGGATATTTAAATGTGGTATTGGAGCTTTTATTGGATAACTATTCAAGAGTAAAAGGGAAAAATGGTGGAAGAGTACTAAAATTGAATTGTACAATGCTTAATGAGGTTTGAATTTTGTTTTAAGATGGTGGTTTATGTGACTAATATGATGATAGATGTGAAGTTAGTTGATATTAGGTGAAGGTTTATCTCTATAGAGAAAGTTTTTTTTTCATCTTTTTTTCATGCTACAATTTTTTTTTTGAGAATTGATTATTGTTTAAGAATTTTTGATAATGTTACTAACTTTACTAATTTTTTATATTTCTTCTTTCTTTGGCTTGGCTTCGCGGACGAAGATTTATGGAGGGGGTAAAAAGTCCACGTCAGCTGCAGGCTCGTTTGTGGCTGACAAGTCCGATGCGGGACAGGCAGACACGGTTGCAGTGGTTGCAGGGGAAAATTGGTTGGTTGGGGTTGGGTGTTGGGTTTTTCCTCCTTTGCCTTTTGTCAGTGAGGTGGGCTCTGCGGTCTTCTTCAAAGGAGGTTGCTGCCCGCCAAACTGTGAGGCGCCAAGATGCACGGTTTGAGGCGTTATCAGCCCACTGGCGGTGGTCAATGTGGCAGGCACCAAGAGATTTCTTTAGGCAGTCCTTGTACCTTTTCTTTGGTGCACCTCTGTCACGGTGGCCAGTGGAGAGCTCGCCATTTAACACGATCTTGGGAAGGCGATGGTCCTCCATTCTGGAGACGTGACCCATCCAGCGCAGCTGGATCTTCAGCAGCGTGGACTCGATGCTTGAGTTAAATATATGTTTCATCTTAACTCCGTTTGTTAAATATAATCATTTAAGTTTGATTTAAATATGTTTTTTTAAGTCTGATATCTTAGTATTAATTACTTTTCTTTTTGTTAGTATTTTAATCGGTTATGTTTTTGTTTTTTTTTGTAAGTGGGTTTTTTTTCTCATATATTATTAACTTTATTAATTCTTCACTCTTTATTTTGTGGGGGAAGGGGGCTTGGACTAATTTGAGTTGGGTTATTAATGTGTAATAATTATTGGGGAGGGTATAGTTTATTTAGATTACTGATTCTGTATTGTAATTTTATTATTTTATTCTTAATTTTTTTTAATGTAATCCTATATGTTATTCATGTTATAAAATCTTAAATAAAGTTTAAAAAAAACAACTGACCTTCAAATACACACGCCACATTAATGCGCATTCATCTGGGATGACTAAAGGAGGTGGCAATAGATTCCTCACCAGGATCTGTTAATGATAATTCATTGCACAACATATATATGCACCAAAACTTTTATTTGCTGCAGCTGAACAGGTACTTTTTAAAAATACATTAAATTAAATGCTATAATAAATATAGATCATAACTCTTCATAGTTACAATAGTGCAAACAAAAAGTGGTGTCATCATACTGCAGACAGTCCCTTTCTTGTGGTGTCAGAGCAGACCATGATTACTGTAGTAAGGGAAGGTTCAAGAGCCTAATAGCCATTGGAAAGAAACTCTTCCTGAACTGAGAGGTGCTTGTCTTCAGGCTTCTGTGCTTTCTTTCTGAAGGCAGCAATGAGAAATGTCCGGGGTGATGGGGGTCCTTTATGATGTTGGCTGCCTTATTGCCTGGCTGCGTGATGTTGCTACCTTCTGCAGCCTTATTTGTTACTGGGCGCTTGAATTGGCAAACCAGCCTGTGATGCAACCAGCTGGCTAGAGTGCATAACTCGAAGTTTGACAGAGCATTCGATGTGCCAAATCTTTTTAGACTCCTTAGAAACTAGAGGCATTGGTGTGCTGCCTTGATGTGCTGGCTCCACGTGACAACTTCAGATATGTATATTCCCAGGAATTTGAAGGTACTAACCCACTCCACCTCAGCCCTATCAATGTGGACAGGTGTGTGATTCCTTAGCCTCCCTTTCCTTGATCTTGGTGGTGTCGAGCAAAAGACTGTTGTTCTGGCACCACCACCACCAAGATCTCCATTCTGTATCCTGATTCATCATTTCAGGTTATTTGGACAACAATGCTCTTCAGCGAATTTATTGATTATATTGGAGCTGAACATGACTATGCAGTCACAAGTGTAACAAGGAATATAGTAGGGGACTAAACACACAGCCTTAGGGTGTCCTGTGTGGATGGTCAGCAAGGAGGTTCCAGATTCACACTGTTTGGATCTGCCAATAAGGAAGTCAAGGATCCAGTGGCAGATGGGGACCAACAGAGTCCTAGATCTATTAATTTGGTCATAAGGTTTGCGAGTGTGACGGTGTTGAATGCGGACCAATAGTTTGACATCTGTGTTTTTGTGGTCCAAGTGATCTAACACAGGGTGGGTGGGCAGTGAGCTGATGTCTGCCATTGACCTGTTATGTTGATAGGCCAATGGAAATTCAGATCAGAAACTGGGTTAGAATGGTTCATTAACATCTAATGAAGGGCATTTAATTTACTTTGTCACAGTCACCTGCATGGTGGAGAGCCAATAAAAAGGGGCAGGGTGATTTAATGAGAGGTGTTTTATGGAAAGAAGATGTGTAGTTGATTTGGAGAAGAATAAAAGAATGTGATGATATTTGTGTGTTGAAGAAAGAGTGAGTGTGTTCTTTTAATTGTTTAACTTATAGTCCCTACAAGTGGTAATCCTGTTGGCTCACAGCAACTTCTCAGTAAAGTTGGAAATTTATAAGGATAAAACCATTTTGGGGGCAGTCGAGGAGGTCAAACTTGAGTTTCCCCCATTTTTAGCAACAATGGATAGGCATGGTTCTCGATCCTCGAGCCACATTTCACTTCGTTAAATGTGACGAGTCAGAAGGCAAAGTTCCATTTGCTTTTGGCTTGTGAAGTGGAAGACATTCTACTTAATCCAGCTGACCACTTCTATTTTGGAGTGAACTCAGCCGTCCCAGGAATCTCGCTTTGCTTAACTGCTAGGCGACGACAGCCTTGACGACAGAATGCTGTCACAGATGCTGAGAAGATGGCGCAGGCTGGCTGGAAAAGAGCCTATTGAAGGGGAAGTATGGATTTCTCCGCTGTTTACCTCCTCAAATACAAGGACACCTGCTAAGTGTCTGTTGGGCGATGAATTAGCGAGGCACACTGACCTTGTTATGGCCATGACTTCTGCAGTGCAGCTAGAGTCATTAACAACTGCCCCCAGTCAGCAGGAGAAAACCGAGATGGAAGAACAGGCACCCAGTTAGCAGAAGACAACTGAGCTGAAGCGGGAATGGCACCACTCAGTGTGCAGGTCAGTCTTCAACTACCCAATGGCATAACGCCGGTTTCCAGCTTGATTTAGAATCGTGTGGGTCAGGGATGCGGCAGAGGTGACAGACAGCATCTTTGTTAAAGCACCAGAAATTTGATGCTGCAGCCTGGTTATACCAGCTACCTTGCGACTTGTACAAATGACAATCGGGAAATGACGAGGCCTGGTAGTAGAGGCAACTGCTGCTCATGAGCGATTCAGCCACCGTATTTTTCTCTCAGGTCGTCAATTTCTTGTCAATTCTGGTGCAGAAAATTCTGTTGTCCCTCCATCTCCTCAAGAACACAGACATCCTAAGAAGTCATATGTTCTGTCTGGTGCAAATGATTCTCATATTCAGACATACAGCCTGAGGTCACTCACGCTGGATTTCAGTCTCAGTAAGTCTTTTTAGTGGGTCTTCAGTTTCACCGTCACAAATGTCACAAATTCCATTGTGGGAGCAGATTTTCTGTCATATTTTTCTCTGCTGACGGGCTTGAAGAATTGCTGTGGACTGCAACACTTGTATGCAAGTGAGCTGCATTTGTCATCCCTCGAGGATTGTCACCTGCTTGACAAGTCTTCAGCCTAGCTCCGTCCTATTCAGATGATTGCTCAAGCATGTCCCTCGCTTTGTAACCCCGTCAAATCGATATGTTGACTGTGCTGTTTGAACCGTCCAATTATGTGGACTGCCTATGGGAAAGCTTGTGATTGCTCAAACCAGCAGCTACGTGACATTCATCAACTACAGTGTATGTACAAGATGATTTACAACACTGCACATATTCATTTGAGATGACGAAGTTCGACAACCACTTCAGTCTGTTTATGACAGCCCTTACGAGGTCATACAAGGCCACCCAAAGAATTTTGTGATCTGGCGGAATGCGAAGGCCGACTCTGTCACCATTGACCATGTGAAGCAAGCATATATTGACAATCCATTTTCTTTTGTCACTGCCAACACCGAAGAAATAGCTGGACCACTGCCAGTCAGATTATCCACCGCCCGGCTTGCAGTACCAGACTAAATCGGGCTGGAATGTCAGCCCTCCAGTCTGTTACAATGTGGATAGATCCAGTCAGTCACTTCCTCGCATGACTCAGGGCTGGAGGGGGGCTGTTGTAGTTGCATATGGGCATGGGTCAAGAGTAGAGCTGGTTGCTGCTGGTGACATATCGGAGGCGATGAGTGAGAGAAGTAATGCGTACGTGTGGGTCAGAACGGGCACGGTTGACCACGTGCATGCGCAGGGTCACATGGGAAGGAGATTAGAAGCGTCACGGTCACCTGCATGGTGGAGAGTCAATGAAAAAGGGCAGAGGGCTTTGGTGAGAGGTGTCTCAAGGGAAGAAGAAGTGTGGTTGTTTTGGAGAAGAATAAAAGAGATTGACATAATTTTTGTGCTGAAGAAAGAGTGAATGTGTTCTTTTAATTGTGTGTATATTGTTTAACTTACAGTCCCTACAACTTCTGGTTTCCATTTGTGCCTTCACTCTGAAAGTATCAATAATGGACTGGGTGGTAGAATTGATGAGGATGTTGGGAAGAGAACTTGCAGGAACAATAGTAGAAAAATATAACTGCTCTATTGGATAAGCCAGGTCTCTATGTATCATTCTACAAATGCTTGTAGACTATTCATCCTGTTTCTTAATTAATGCAGGCCATAGCTCAATTGTTTCTTACCTCCTTTGACCTGCTTTGGTTCAGTAACCCTAAATACCCTTCCTTGACAAAAAATTAATCGAGCTCAGTTTTGAAATATTCAAATGACTTAAACTCAACTACATTCTTCGGGGAAAAAGGAAACAATAAAATGTAAACAGGTAGCTTGTGTGGAGAGAAAAAGAGGGCTATGCTTCAGCTCTATTCAGAGCTCACTGACTCACCTCTCCCTCACTAGCTCCTGTGTGTTCTCAATTTCATTCTCTCCATTTCCTCATCCCTAGACTTTCCACAATGGCAGCTCCTTAACCATGGCTCCCCCTCTACTATATCTGGCAATGGATTCAATAAAAGGAAGAGGTTGGTGGAGTGGACGGCAAAGGTAAGGGAAACTCTATCATTGTTCTGGCTTGGTGGAAAACAGGTGTGTGGGAAATTGAATCTATTCTAATCTGTCTTAATTGGAGGGTCCAGGAATGCACTGTGCTGCAGAGGTCTGAAATGTAGCCAGGCCCATCTGACCTCCCACCCACAGAAGACATTGCCTCAAGAAGGCACCCAACATCGTAAAGGACCCCTGGACATTTCTCATTGCTACCTTCAGAAATAAGGTACGGAAGCCTGAAGATGAGCACTTCCAGGATCAAGAACAGGTTTTTTTCCAATGGCTATCAGGCTGTTGAACCTCCCTTTATTACACTAAGTATGGACTGCTCCAACCTCACACTGCACTATTATAAGACCATTTTTTGTTTGTACTATTGAAATTATGAACCATTATTATGGTCTATTGTTTGTATTTATTATAGAATTTAATTTAATTTAATGTATACAATGTAGTTTTTTAAGAAGTACCTGTTTGGCTGCAGCAAATGCAGCAAATAAATTTTTGGTCCATATGTGCATTGTACAGTGACTCCAGATTCAATGGCATCTATTTCCCACACTCCTGTTTTCCATCAAGCTAGACCAATGATAGGGTTTCCACTCCACCATTGTCAACATTCAATGGATCACCCTTATTTCCACAAATTTGATTGAGATTCCACTATCAGACAACTGATAGCATAAAAATAGCCCCTTTAGCCTTTCCCACATTAGGATCGTATTTTTCATGGCCTTGCTAATCTCTGTGTCTGTCCAAATGTCTGTTGAACACAGTCTTACCTGACCCCCCACCTCCTCAGACTGCAAGTTCGATATCATCCACTCTGTGTAAATTTAATCCTCTTAATTTTTTTTGACCTTAAAGCTTTCCCCTCTCATTTCTAATGCCTCTACCATCAGAGAAAGATTTTGATTATCAATCCTATCTATATCTCTCATGATCTTACATACTTTTTATCAGTTCAGCATTTATCCTCATTCACTCCAGGGAAAATAAGATCAGCCTAACCAATCTCGCCATGTCTCCAGTCCAGGCAACAACACTTTCTCCAGTGCAGCCACAACCTTTCTGCAGTGTCGTGACCATAAATGCACGCAATACTCTTGCAAGAATTTTGTAAAATTGCACCATAATGCTCCAATTCTTAGTCTATGCTCCAATCCATTGAAGGGAAGCTGGCTATATGCCTTTTTCATCCTATTGTCTTGCGTGTTGAAAATATTTGTGAACTATAGACCAGAATCTCTATTTATCAATATTTCTTGCAATTTTTGGCTCTCCTTTTAGAAAGGATGTGCTGACATCAGAGATAGTTCAGAAGAAGTTCACGAGGATGATTCCAGGAATCAAAGGGTTATCATATGTGAAGCATTTAACAGCTCTTGGTCTGTACTTGTTAGAATTTAGGAAAATTATAGGGGGATTGCATTGAAACATTTCTAATTTTTAAAAATTTAGGCATACAACACAGTAACAGGCCATTTTGACCCACAAGTCTGTGCCGCCCAATTTAAACCCAATTAACCTACACCCCAGTATATTTTAAATGGTGGGAGAAAACTGGAGCCCCCAGGGAAAACCCACACAGACACGGGGAGAATGAACAAACTACTATCAGACAATGCCAGATTTGAACCTCGGTCCTGATCACTGGCACTGTAAAGGCATCGTAGAAGGGTTGCTTCCCTTGAAGAAAAAGTCTAGGACAAAAGGACACAGCTTCAGGAATGAAGGGTGTCCACTTAGAACAGAAATGCGGAGAAATTTCTTCAGCCAGAGGGTGGTAACTCTGAGGAATTTGTTGCCACATGCTGTTCTAGAGGCCAGGTCATTGGGTTATTTAAGGGAGAGATTGTTTCCTGATTAGCTAGGGTATCAAAGGTTATAGGGAGAAGGTTAGGCAGTGGGGATATGAGGGAAAATGGACCAGCTCATGATTAAATTGTGGGTCAGACTCAATGGGCTGAATAGTCTATTTCTGTTCCTATGTCTTATGGTCTTAGTGCCCTACCATTTACAAGATATTTCCCACTCTGCTTGATTTCTCAAAATGCATTACCTTGTACTTGTCAGGATTAAATTCTATCTGCCAATGCTCTGGCCAATTCTCTACCAGATCTAAATTTGCTGTTGCCTTAGACAAACTTTCTTGCAGTCCAAATCATTCATTTTCTTATCATCCACAAACTTACTAACCATACCTCCTACATTCACAGCAAAAGACTCAGTACCAGTCCCTGCAGTGTACCACTGGTCAGTCTGACAATCAGTAAGCCATCCTTCCACCATTACCTTCTGCTTCTGAACATTGATTCAATTAACCAATTCATCTTGAACATCATGAACCTTAGGTTACTGGACCAACCAACCGTGAAGGACATTTTCTCCCCACCTCCCCTTTCAGCATTCTGGAGGGACCACTTTTCTTCCCAATTCCTTTGTTCACTCTTCTATCTTCATCAATAATGCAGCCTAACTGGACTCTCTCAATTGTGTGAAGCATGAAAGCCTACAGTCGCTTTAAAAATACAGAAATGCTGGAGACATGTTGGCAAGGCAATGGGGTGGGAATTCAAATGGATGGCTGCAGGAGATCCCTGCTATTGCAGTGGACAGAGCCAAGGTGCCCACTCTCTCCAATGTAGAAGAGACCACAACAGGAGCACCGGATGCAGATGACCCCTGCAGGTTGACAAGTGAAGTGTGGCTTCACTTGGAAGGACTGTTTGGGACCTCGAATGGTGGTGAGGGAGGAGTTGTTGTGGCAAGTGGAGCATCTCCTGTGGTCACAGGGGTAGGTGCCAAGGGGAAGACATGTCGGTCCATGGTCTTGTGCACTGCCAGACTGAGACCACCTGCAAATTGGAGGAACAGCACCTCATATTCTAATTGGGCACCCTCCAAATGGATTCCATTAACATCAACTTCTCCATTGGCTCTTTCCTCAAGCTCTGTGTCTCTTTCTTTCTTCCATTTTCCCTCTGTCTCCTTTCCCCTAGCTTTGCTTCCACAGAGTCAAGACCCTCCTCTCCCAGTCAATTCTCCCCTCTCTTTTCTCCTGTCCTCCCATCCATATTCAATTAACATTCTCTGTCTGTTGGCCTGTACTCCTCATCCTGCCTATTCTTCCCTTGTCACCTGCTTTTTTTTATTTAGGCGCCTGTCAGCTTTTTACTCAAACCTTGAATAGGGCTCAGGCCCGAAACATTGGTTATATGTCTTTGCCTTCTGTGGACACTGCAAGACCTGCTGAGTTCCTCCAGCATTTCTGTGCTTTTACTCTCAATTGTGCTTCTGTAAAATATCGTCAAGATGTGGGTTGTTAGCCTTGCCCTCCTCAGCCGCCTCAAGAAATGTCAACGCTGCTGCACCTTCCTGAGTAATAAGGAGGCTTTATGGGTCCATAATAGGTTGTCCATTATCATGCATGCAAAAGAACTTTGTACTCCATGATGGAGCCATTGATGTGTAATGGAAAATGGTTCACCTTCATCCTCCCAAAGTGCACCATTTTATGAGCCTCTCAATCTCATCTCTGCAAGCCAACATATCATGGTTGTCATTGAGACCAACTGCTGTTGTATCGTACACAAACTTGATGGTTCTCTTTGATGTGAATCTGGCAGTGCAGTTGCGAGTCAGCAGCGTGAACACTAGTGGGCCGAGCACACATTCTTGCCGTGCGCTAGTGCTCAATTTGACTGGACTAGAAATTTAGCTGCCAACCCTGGACTGGCTGTGTGGTCTTTTGGTCAAGAAGTCCAGAATCCAGTTGCAGAGAGGGATGTTGAGCCCCAGGGAGGACAGTTTATCCACGGGCTTCTGTGGTAATGATAGTCCTGAAATATCAGTTAAAGTCCCCTTGAATACTCGTGTTCTGGATAATGCCCTTCATAAGTTTCACCGGCCCTAACGCCCCTCATTCAGATCAGACTAAGATTCATTTTTAGTTCAGTGCCACATACATCTGATGTATCTTTACTGCAGAATAGGTACACACATACAACCTGTGCATATGTAGCTTTTGTGGCAGCAATCCTGTTTGCAAATGTTCCTCATTGTGGAGTGGGAGAATGCTGTTTCCAATGAATAGTCATTGACATCAAATATTAACTTTATTTATCTGATGTTGCCGACTGAGTATTTCCAGCATTTCCTGTTCTTTTTGCTGTGGCATAAACTTTCCATGATGTGTATCCTTCCTTTATCTTGCATTCCTTTTCCAGATGTTGCCTTCAGGGATTATCCTATGGTTATTGTCACAGCTCTGTGAAGCCTGTTCTTCTGAAGTAGAGTCAGAAAAAGGCAGGGCTCCATTGACAGTACTGAGTATGGCTTTCATCGTGGGCCCCAGGTGAGTGAAGAGTGCATTTAGATTCCCAGAGTGCTACCACTTGCGATGGATGGTTTAATGTGAATTTCTCACCATCAAGGGAGAATTGTTTGTTTCAGTTAAATATCAAATTTTAATGGAGTTAAGCATGCATTGTCTTTAAGTTTTCCAAATGCATGAGAGTGACTGAAATTTTAATTTACATTTTTTTTGAAAATGTGATTAAGAAATTCACCCGGATGTTGCCTAGAGCGGAGAATTTATTGGGAGAGATTTTGAGAAGTATTAATAGTGGAACTGTTTTTTGTCTGGTTGGAGATGTGGAGTCAGATGAAAATAAACTTCAGCACAGACGAGGTGCCTAAATCTAAAAGGCATAGATTTAAGGTTAGAAGGGAGAAATTTAAAGGAGATCTGAGGGGTACATTTTTTTTCACACTGAAGGTGGTGGGTGTATAGAATGACCGGCTGGAGGAAGCTGTCCAGGTGGATACACAGACACCATCTATAAAGTAGTTGCCCCTATACTTGGACAGAGAAATATGGACCAATTACTAGGAAATGGGATTAGCCTGGTTCATATTATGGTCAGTCTGGATGGGTTTGGCCAAAGGGCCTATTTCTGTGTTGTACAACTCTATGGTTCTCATGTTTTTAATGAATTTTAAATGTTTGTGAAATTTAGATAATTGATTTTCACAAACAGGTCCATACATCCCTCAAAATTGCCATACAAGTTGATAAGGTAGTTAAGAAGGCATATGGTGTGTTGGCCTTCATTTGTCAGGGAATTGAGTTCAAGAGCCGGGAGAAAATGTTGCAGTTGTATACAGCTCTGGTTAGACCACAGGAGAAAAACACAGAAGTCTGCAGACACCATGGTTTTTTTTTCTTTTTTTATATATATAGTAAAAACACAATACTGGAGAAACGCAGCCAGTCAAACAGTGTCCTTTATGTAGTAAAGGTAAAATACACAACTGACGTTCGGGATTGAGCCCTTCATCACAGTATGGGAAAATGTCAGCAGGCATCCAAACAAAAAAAGTAGGGGGGAGCGGGGGGGCACAAAGGCAGGAGATGATGGGTGGAGCCTGGAGGGAGGGGTCAGCAGAGTACAAGGGGAGGACAGAGAAGTGAGGGAGGAGAACTAGGAAAGGGGAAGGAAAGGGGGAGGGGGAAGAGGAGAACAGGTTAGCGGAAACCAGAAAAGCCAATTTCAGCACCAAAAAGAAAACAGACAGCATCTGTGGAAAGCGAAACATTTAATGTTTCAGGTCTAAGGCACAAACTTGTTTCTTCTCTTTCCCAGTTCTGATGAAGGGAAATGTTTCTCTTTCCACAGGTGCCAACGGACAAAAATATGTTTCCAGCATTTTTTTCTTTTGGTTCCAGATGTACAACATCTGCACGTTTTAAAATGTTGATTTTGTGGAGCATGCAATGGGGGAAAATAAAGCAAGGAGGCATGATATTTGATTACCAAGCAAAAAATACAATGGCAGGGAGGAAAATGGAGAAGATATAATTAAAAACATTAAACAGAAAATATTTGCAGCAACACCTGTAATGAAGAATGCCACCAGTGTTGGCCAGGTACCACAATCTATATGAGAGTCTACTTGGACATGATGCACATAGCCAAATTCAGAGTTAGTTTCTCAGCTGGATTGAGGCTCCCTGTGCTGCTGGCATGAACTAAATTTTGGCCACAGAAAGCTTTTAACAAAATGTGAGACTTCTGTGATGCACGGCTGCAGCAGTAAGCAGACACAAAACTTGAGAAGGAATGTACAACAGGTTTTATTCAGTTAAAAGTCTCTGCTACAGTGGTAGCTGTACTGGTGGCTCCCAAGTGACTGGCTCGGGAGGGGCCAGCTCAGGATTATATCCCGGGCGGTTGATTGACAGCCATCCAGATGGAGTTAGGTCTATTCAGGTCGGCTGATTGACAGATGGCCAGGTGTGGCTTGTCCTCCGGTGATCTTCCTGCAGGTACAGAAATCGCTCCCTGCAGTAGGCTGGTGGTGTATCACCACAACTTCCCCAGGTAAATGGTCTGCACAGAAAAACTGAACAATTAACCTAACCAATCATTGCCCAATCATTCACTATCAGTAATCAGAAAAGTAATGTAACTTTTGCCATATGTGCTATCCAACAGTACTTATTGAGCCATAACTTACTCAGTGAACTTTATCTTGGATACTGCCTAAACTACTACAGACTGGTCTCAGCATGGACAAAGGAGTTGATTGAGCTGACATGCAGCAAGTAAAATTTGCACCACGTCATTGCTAGAACATGTCCATCTCCAGCAAGCAAGCAGATCATCACCTTTCATTCGATCGTAATTGCCCAGATGCAAAATCAATTCTTCCAATTTGCAGGTGGTCTTGGTGGTATAGTACATAAGGTCATGGACAACATGTGAGTGTTGAAGTGTTGCACAGAACTGAAATAGTTGGCCATTGGGAGGTCTCTATCGCTGGTGCGGATGGAGCCTTGATGAGAGTCATAGTTGGAGTGGAAGTGGGGTGGATAAAGGAGCAGATCAGAGGCTGGCTATTCTGCAGGGTGCATCTCACCTGGCTCGCCAGATCAAATCTCAGGTTAACAACTCAACTGAAAAACAACCCCCCCCCCCCACTTACTTAATGCAGCAACTCCTCAGCACAGCAGTTGGAGGATGAATCCTGATCATGTGCTCAGACCTTTCAAACCATTCAGAAGCAGAGGCAAAGTTCTAATCATTAAGTAATGACTCCCTTTTCATGGGATTTCATAACTAATGATGATTGTGAACTTTATGATGACCATTCCATTACACCATTGTATAACTGCATCGTGGAGAGAGTGGAGAGCATCAATTTACTAGAAGTCCACTTATGTAGTGTCCTATCCTGGACGCACAACACCTCCTCACTTGTCAGGAAGGTGTCACAGTAACTGCATTTTCTGAGAAGCCTGAAATGGACAAGGCTACCGCTTCTGCAGGAGCTCTACGGAGAGTGTCCATAAGACCATAAGAATGGCAAAGAGGCTCACTGCCCCTCCACCCCTACTGCCCCACCATCAACATGAGCTACTGGAATCATTGTCTGGAGGGTGTGCAAAATCATTGAGGACCCCTACCATATTGCACACAGCAATTCTCAGCTATTCCCATTGGAAATACAGAGATAGCACCACCAGGCTGAGAAATAGATTCTTCCTGTAGCAGTGAGAATGCTGAATCATCAAAGGTGATGCTAACCATCCGAGACTCTCATATTTACCAAACAATGTCTATTTATCTATTTGTATATATGTCTATTTGTCCTGTGTATATGTGCTATGTCTGTTTATGTGTCTGCATGTTTGGTTGCATGTCTGGTTTCACAATGTATTAAAAGTTTGATAGTGAATAATTTACTTGGATCTGCTCCCTCCACATCACGTAATCTTGAAATGAGAAGTTAATGCCAGAAGTAGCATTTATAACTCCTGAGGGTTAGGGATGCAGTGCAATTAAAAAAAATATATATATATAATTTAAAGAACACTATTGCCTCTTCAAAGTAAAAAGATGCTCGGATTAATGCTGTGTTTTACATCTATGCCTGCATATACTCCATATATGATCATATATGAAACTAACTTCAGTAGTTTTTGCTTAGTTTTAAACAGTGTCTTAGAATGATATACACATTCTGTTGAGAGTTGTTCAGAGACATTTGGAATCCAGCCAATCTTGAAGACAGCATTTACTTAAAATGCTCAGATTTAGTTTCTGGCTGCAGGAGGCAGTGTTCATTAAGTATTTACAATGCAGCCTCATGTTGTAGAAAATGAATGCTGGTTAGGTGTTTGCTTTGAGAGTCGCCAGTGTTTAATCCACAGGAATAATCCTGAGTTTTCAATTGTCTGCCACTTTAATTTAGTGACCTACTCTCAGTTTGTCTACAGCCTCCTACATTGTTCCAACAAGGCCCAATGGAAGCTTAAGAAACAACACCTCATCTTCTGCCTGGTCAGGTTGCAACCTTCAGGACTCAATATTGAATTCTTCAACTTTGGGCAACTCACTCTTTCTTCTTGTCTATATCCAAACTGGCCATTTCTTCCAGACATTATTTTAGCTTAGTTTTCCCTTCCATAATACTTTAACATGCTGGCCATCTCCCATGAACTTGCAACATGTCACACAAACAAATAAAAAAACTTATTTGTTCTTAATAGCTATTTAATTACAAGATTAAGTTATTTGGTCTCACTCTATCAGAGATACTTTGTTTGATCTACCCATCCCTCTTCCATCTTTCCTGCTACATAAAAATTGGCATGTTTTCTTGGGTCTATGAACGATGGAAAGAAAAGGGGTAAAAACAGCAGGAAGTGCATCTCTGTAGTTCTCCAGGAAGATGCTGTGTGAAGGGAGATGGAAGGATGAACCAGGGAGTTGAAGAAAGCATGGTTCATTCAGAATCCTGAAAGCAAAAGTACGTCAGAAGATGAAGTTTCAAGAAAGAGGTAAAGTTTATGGAGAAGTATTTATGAATGTGGCAGTTGGTGGATGGATGGTGAGTGCTGGAAATGGAACCAGTGAGGTTGAGAGCTCTGTAAATCTCTGCTGAGCATTTGCAACATTTTTCAATTTTATTTCAAATTTCCATTATTCACAGTCTTTTGCTTTAAGATTTTGAAAGTTGATAATGACAGCATGTTTTACTCATTGAGGAATCTAACAGTTGGAAGCAGAAGAGCACATACAGTGCTCTCCATAATGTTTGGGACAAAGACACATTCATTTCCCTCTGTCTATCTATGTACTCATGTATCGATCTATTTAGGCATACAGCACGGTAATGGTCCATTTTGGCCCACGAGCCCATGCCGCCCAATTCCACCCAATTGACCTACAACCCTTGGTGCGCTTTGAATGGTGGGAGGAAACCTTAGCTCCTGGAGGATACCCATGCAGACACAGGGGAGAACGTACAAACTCTTTACAGACAGAGCAGGATTTGAACCTTAGTCCCAATCATTGGTGTTGTAATAGCGTTGTGCTACCTCCCTCCTCCAGGCCACAGGAATGATTGGACAATGCCGACCCGTGGATATCCTGCTCCCCTGGGCCCTGCAGTCCCAAGACTGTCATTCGAAAACGTTGGATTTTGCCATCTGCTTGTTGTGCCCCTGCGAGTGCATCATAGTCCACCCCTTGAGATAGAGCCTGCATGGACTGGATGGGATAGTGCATCTGCTCCTATATTGGCCTTCTCCGAGATGAGCTTGATGGCTGTCGTGAATTCCGAAATATAGGACAGAAGCCCTCTGCTGATGAGCCGACCAGGGGTCCGACACTTTAGTGAAGGCAGATGTTAGCGGCTTTTGGTCCATAAAGGCTGTGAAAAAGCCTGCCTTATAGGAAGTATCTGAAGTGGCGGATAGCAAGATACAGTGCCAACAACTCCCAATCAAAGTTCAGGTGGCCTCAAGTGCCTGCTGAAGAAAGCCAACAGCTTCCAATGTCCTTCTTTGTGTTGTTCCAGCACTTCCCCGACCACTGTACTGAAGGCGTCCACTGTTGGGGCCATCGGGACATCCATTCTTGGCTGGACCAGCAGTGCGGCGTTAGCCAAGGTGTCTTTAGCGTTTTCGAAGGTAGGTGATGATTCCTCATCCCAAGTGGCGTATTTTGCTTTGCTTGACATCTGGGCAAACACAGGGTGCACGATTGGAGCCACCGAGGATAGAAATTGATGAAAAAAGTTTATCATCCCAGCAAACTCTTGAAGACCCTTAACTGTGTTGGGTTTAGCAAATTACTGTATTGCCTCGACCTTCGCAGGCAGTGACGTCGCTCCATGCCAGTCGATTCTATGACCCAGGAAGTCGATGGCTCCTAACCTGAACTGACACTTGGCTGGGTTGATGGTCAGATCGAACTCACTTAAGCAAGCGAAGAGCTTGTGCAGGTGGGACAAATGTTCCTTGCGATTGCGGCTGGCAATAAGTATGTGGTCCAGGTATATAAATGGAAAGTCCAGATCGCGTCCCACCTCATCCATTAACCACTGAAATGTCTGTGCCACATTCTTGAGCTCAAAAGGTATCCTGCAGAACTCAAAAGGCTGAAGGAGGTAATAAAAGCCGTCTTGGGAATGTCAACTAGGTGGTCCAGGATCTGATGATATCTTCTGATAAGGTCCACCTTTGACAAAATGCAAGCTCCATGCAAGTTAGATGTGAAGTCTTGTATATGTGGCACAGGGTAGTGATCTGGTGTGGTAACCTCATTCAACCAGCGGTAATCGCCACAAGGTCTCTCTCCATCCGCTCACTGCTTTGGGCACCATATGTAACGGGGAGGCCCTGGAACTTTCGGACCACTGAACAATTCCCATCTCCTCCCTCATTTTAAACTCCTCCTTGACTAGACGGAGCTTGTCTGGAGGGAGCCTGTGCGCTTGACCGTGTAGTGGTGGTCCTTCAGTCAGTATGTTGTGCTGCACCCCATGCTTTGGCATCACTGAGGTGAGTTGCGGTGTTACTATTGAGGAAAATACTGTCAACATCCTGGTGAACTCCTTCTCTAAGAGCATAACAGAGTCCAGGTGTAGGGTCAGTAAGTTGGCCTCCCCTAGGGAGAAAGTCTGGAATGCTTTGGCATGGACTAGCTTTTGTCCTTCCAAATTCACCAGAGGAAATCAGCACCCAGCAGTGGCTGTGCAACCATGGCCAACGTGAAAGTCCATGTGAACCGACTGGTGCCGAACTGCAGTGGGGCTGTGCTTGTGCCGTATGTCCAAATATTGCTACTATTTGTGGCCCTCAGTGTCGGTCTTATCTTTGTGTTGTGGGTATCATGCCTTGATAGGGGAAGCATGCTTATTTCAGCTCCCGTATCCACCAAGAATCGTCAGCCAGAATGCCTATCCCAGACATACAAGATCCTGTCTCGATGGCCAGCCACCATAGCCATTAGCCACTGCTGGCCCTGGTGTTTCCCTGGAATATGCAGGGAGGGCGACAGCAGTGAGCCTCTGCTCCCAATCTTTGATAATGGAAACACCACTGGATGTTATCCTCATCCCCTTGACTTCCAGATGACTGCTGGTGTGTTGCTGGGTTTGATCAGGTCTGCTGTTGCATGTGGGTTCTGGTAATTGATCCCACAGATGCCCCACTTTCCTGCTTAGCCCACCACAATACATCTGCGTGGGCCACGACCCTCCGTGGGTCACTGAAATCCTCATCAGCCAGTTACATGTGGATATCCTCCGGCAGTTGCTCCAGAAAGGCCTGTTCAAACATTATGTCCTTCCGCTAGTGCTAGCATGTAGTTCATTAGCGCAGAAGAGGTCCTGTCTCCTAATCTATCCAAATGGAACAAGTGGGCTGCTCACTCGCATCATGAGAGGCCAAAAAGTGCAGATCAACAATTCCTGGAGTGCCCAGTACTTGCCCTCCTCTGGGGGCTGTGGAGGAAATCAGAGACCTGGCCTGCTGTCTCCTGATCCAGGGCACTCACCACATAGTAGTATCTTGTGGAATCCGATGTTATCTACCGCAACTGAAATTGGGCTTCTGCCTGATCAAACCACACCCATAGTTGTGAAATCCAAAATGTTGGCAGTTTTAGTGAAACTAGGTGTAGCGAAGAAATGTTCTCCAAGTATTGTCAGAACCCAATGTAGCGAAGTCCTACTCACTGAGCTATGAAAGAAAGTGATATACACATTGTAGAGCTGAGTTCAAAAACTGATTTATTCAGGCTTTCACCCTATGCTTTTATACACTTCCGTTCCCATCACTTGAGCTGGAAGTGACGTCATAGGGTAGGATAAAAACCCATCCTGTGCGTGGGCTTGCAGCAGTGCATACGCCATTTTGGGAGCCGGTTTGCTTGCTGGTAAGTGGGTCGCCACATGGAAATAATAATGAGTGCATTCAGAGACTGCAATTTGAGCAAACAAAATTAAAGTAACAAGTTAAAGAGAGACACTCAAAAATTATCTTTTCCATATGGAGGAAGTCAAAGAAGGTTATAATGCAGAAAAATTGATCGCAGCGTGAATGCAGTAACCGAGATAAACAATGTATCTCGCAGCAAAATGAGACAAACATGGGATAAAGATTGATGCCTGAGGGCTGGGATAAATTTTAATTCGGATCCGGCAATGTTAGCCGGGATAAAGTACAATTCGGACAACAGCCATGTAATATTATGGGACAAGCATTAGACAAAAGTGATGGGGGAACACCAGTGCCACAAATGTGCTATTTGCCCCCACAATATCAAAAGGAATTTCGATGTTTGTAAGCAGCATTAACAAAAAGGTTAGGCCACAAGGAATGTCTAGTTGGCAGCACATGGTCTGTGAGGACGACAGAGAAAGCAGAACAATTATTGAAACGGACTTGTAAAATAAAAATACAGACCGTTGTCATAATAGTAAATAATAGAAGCATGACATTTGACTTTGTGACAGGGCCCAGCATTACACTAATGAGTCAGATGGAATAAGCATTTAGATGGCCACAAAATATTATATCTGAACTTAGATGGCTAAGTCAGAAAAGCCATTACTTCCCCAACTAATGTTCCTGAGTGGAAGATGTAGCTGGGATTTCTGACTTGTCGTCATAAATTTGTCTCAAATCCAGCAGGGCTCTTGGCTCTATTGCAACAATTGCCGTGGAAGAATGTAGAAGGACTGATGGTGTGAAAAGGGGATTTAGTGCATTCTCTGCTGAGATCATCCACTACTCAGCAGAGCATGTGCCACCTGAAATATTATCACTTGAGCTTACTGAAAACTTCATAGCTTATTCACGTTAAAATGTGGCTCACCTCTTGCTCCATGCTTGCTGACACTTGCAGTTCAGCAAGACATTTTATGGTTCTTTGTGCATGTGTTCAAAGCCACTCATAACCTTATGGTTGGGGTGCTGTGCAGCGAACAAAAAAAACCACACAGAAGCTGTGAGTGAGTTGAACCAGCCAACTGACTTTACTGGAACTCTCTGAGAGCTTATCAGCACCACTCCCACGATCCTTTTTGACCCCTCCCACTGGGACCATTGTGATGACAGCCCAGAGAGATTCCCCACCTCCATGACCTGGTTTGCTCGTGGATCAGTGCAGCTTGCCACATGACCCCACAACCAGTGATTGAAGGTACCGAGTCCAGAGTTCATACATTTGGGAGGCCGACCTCTCCGCCACGGGGTTGGAACAGTTACTGTTTCGTTGAGTGCAAGGTGTGCTGGTTTGAGGTGGTTGATCGTGAATGTTTCCTACCTACCTTCAATGTCCAAAAGGCACTTAGTTTTGTTGTGTTGTAACACCTTGTATGGATGCTGAAGGGGCGTCCGATGTGCGTCTCTCCATATGAAGACATATTGACAGTCTTCGAGATCCTTCAGGACGTAGGATGGAGCTGGTCTGAGGCATGAGGATGGTATGGGGGCCAAGTCACGTTAGCAGCACTGTAGTGTTTCCTCCTGGCCACGATCCACTGGCACAAACTCTCCCGGGACTGTCAGTGGGGCCCCATAGACAAGCTCAGTGGAGGATGTAGCCAAATCCTCCTTCGACACTGTGCGGATGACAAGGAGCACTCAAGACAGCTCTTTCACCCAATTCAGGCCTTGGAGCGACGCCATGAGGGTCGATTTCAAATGCCGATGGATCCTTTCCATCAGGCCATTAGATTGTGGGTGGTAGGCTCTAGTGTGATGTAACTGGGTACCTAGGAACTGTGCCAGCACTGACCATAGGTCAGACATGAACTATACCTCCCTGTCTGATGTGATATTGGAAGGAAGGCTGAAACAGGCTATCCAGTTGGAAATGAAGGCCCTGGCACAGGATGTCATGGAAGTGTCCAAGAGCAAGACAACTCCCAGCCATCTAGTGAACCTGTCCACCATTATGAACAAGTACGTGGAGCCTGTGGAAACTGGTAGCGGACCGATGATGTCCATGTGGACGTGGTCAAATTGTCTGAGTGTCAATGGGAAGGACTGAAGAGGGGCTTTCACGTGCCTCTGTACCTTGGATGTTTGACAGTGCAGGCAAGTTCTGGTCCAGTGGCCGACCTGTTTACGCAGGACACGTCATGTGAATCTGTCTGCGACCAGTTGAGTTGTTGCCTGGATAGATGGGTGGGGCAACCCATGTAGTGCATCAAAGACACAACACCTACACATGGCGGGAATGATAGGGAAGGTTGGCCGGTGGACATGTCACAGAGAAATGTGGCTTCGGATGGCCTTAAATGCATGTCTTCCAGCTGTAGCCCTAAGACTGCAATGCAGTAGGCTGGTATCTCACCAGCCTGCTGCTGGGCCACTGCGATCACTGTATAGTCAATTCTGTGGGACAGGGAGTGCACAGACAGGACAAATGTATGGGACAGAGCATCAGCCATGAGGCTGTTCTTGCCAGAAATGTGCTTGATAGCCATTGTGTACTCTGAGATATAAGAGAGGTGATGCTGCTGCCTTGCCAATCATGGGTCCGACACCTTGGCAAAGGCAAAAGTGAGGGGCTTGTGATTGGTGAAGACCGTGAAATCCCGTCCTTGGAGAAAATAGCAGAAATGGGATACAACGAAGTAAAGGACTAGCAACTCCCTGTCAAATGCACTTCTCCAGGGGCTGCAGATGTCTGCTGAAGAAAGCAAGTGGTCTTGAATGTCCATCAATTAAATGCTCCAGGACACCGCTGATGGCCATATTGGATGTGTCGGTGGTGGGCTCATCAATGCGCGGATGCACTAGAAGGGTGGCATTGGCGAGAGCATTTTTGTTCTGGTCGAAAACTGCTGAAGACTGTGCATCCCAGCTGAGTTCTTTGGTCTGACTGGACAGCAGATTGAAAAGAGGTTGCATGATCCTGGCAGCTGACGGCAGGAAGCGATGGTAGGAGTTGACCATCCCAATGAACTCCTGCAAACCTTTGACTGTATTTGGCTTGGAGAACTTACAGATGGTTCAAACTTTTACAGAAGAGGGACCGCCTCGTGTTGATCGATGCAGTACCCAAGGAAATTGATGGCTGTCAGGGCAAACTGACATTTCGCTGGGTTGATGGCCAGGCCGTAGTCACTCAGTTGCTGGCAGAGCAGCTGCAGGTGTGTTAGGTGCTCCTGTGGTGAAAGACTGGCAATAAGGATGTCATCTAGGTAGATAAAAGCAAAATCCAGGCCGTGCCCCACCGAGTCCATGAGTCTCTGGAATGTCTGCGCTGTGATTTTGAGGCTAAATGGAATGATGAGGGCTGTCTTGGTGATGTTGCTGGGATGCATGGGGATCTGGTGGTATCCCCAGACAAGGTCGATTTTTGAGAAGAACCTTGGTCCGTGTAGATTGACCGTGAAGTCCTGGATGCGAGGAACTGGGTACTGGTTGGCTGTCGTGGCATAATTGAGACAGCAGTTGTCCCCATAAAGTCACCATCTCCCAAAATACCTTGGCACCATATGTAAAGGAGAAGCCCATGGGCTGTCTGAGCACTGAACTATTCCCATCTCCTCCATCTTCCTGAATTCTTCCTTGGCGAGATGTACCTTTTCAGGAGGAAGCCTGCATGACCAGGCATATAGCGGTAGTCCTTGCATGGGGATGTGGTGCTGGATACAATGTTTTTGGACCATGATGGAGAATTGTGGCATTATAATGGCCGGAATCCTGCCAGGATTCTGGCAAACTTGTTGTCCGATAAAGTTACCGATTTGAGGTGGGGGATCGGGAACTCGTCTTCTCAGATGGTTAAGGTCTGAAAGGTAATGGAATTGACCAGATGGCACCCTTTCAGGACATCCAGGAGGCAGTGGACTCGAAGGAAGCCTGTGTCCATTAGGGGCTGAGACACATCACCCAAATGAAGGTCCAGGTAAAACGGCAGGAGCTGAACTCGAGTAGGATGGTCTGTACCCTATACATGTGTATGCTGCTATTGTTCACGGTGGTGAAGGACGGTTCTGATTTCCCAGCATAAGAGTCTCAGTTCGAAGGGGGCAAGACGTTGACTCTGCTCCGGTGTCCACGAGGAAACGCTGCCCTGAGTGCTGGACCCATAGATAAAGGAGGCTGTCTTGGTGGCCGATCGTCGTAACCATCAGCAATGGCTGGCCCCGGCGTTTCCTGGATAGGAGCAAGGTGGACAGCAATGGCAGGTTCCAAAACCCAATTTCTGATGGTAGAAACACCACAGTTCCAAGTTTGAGTTTCCACCGGTTGTGGCTGTTGCCGGTATCCTCGGTGGAGTGGGAGAGAGACGAGTCACTGGGTGCATGATGCAGCAACTAGGTCAATGGAAGCCCCGCCACATTGCTTGGCATGCCACAGGACACCTGCACGGGCTGCTAATGTGCGTGAGTCACTGAAGTAGTCGTCTACGAGGAGTATGCGGATGTCTTCTGGCATCTGTTTGAGAAATATCTGTTTTAAAAGTAAGCAGGGCCTGTGGACATCCATTAACACCAGCATATCGTTTGTAAGGGCGGATGGCATGCCGTCACCCAAGCCATGCCGCTCGTTTGCAGCAGGAAAGGCTGAAGTTGCAGACAAGGAATGCCTTAATTGCCTCATACCTGTCGGCAGCTGGTGACTGATGTAAGAAGTCAATGATTCATCCAGCTGTCCATGGGTTGACCGAACTAACTACATAGTAATATCTCGTGGAGTCTGCGATAACTGCCTGACCTGAAACTGGGCCTCGGCATGTTTGAACAAGACTAGCGGCTGTGAGGTCCAAAAAGTCGGCAGCTCCAGTGAGACTGCTTTCTGTGTGCTCATTGTGGGGTCCAGAATGCCAATTTGGACTGTTGGGGGTCACCACTGAGGTCGGTGTGCTGTGCAGTAAATGAAAGGAAAAAAAAACCACACAGAAGCTGTGAGTGAGTTAACCAACCAACTAACTTTATTAGAACTCTCTGAGAACTTATCAGCACCACTCCCATGATCCTTTTTGGCCCCTCCCACCAGGACCATTGTGATGTCAGCTCACTGCGAGTCTGTACCTCTGTGACCTGGTTCGCTTGGGGATCAGTGCAGCTTGCTACAACCTCACTCTTCCTATGTCTGTATTCTTCAGACCCACAAACCTCCTTATCTCCTTCAAGGATCCAAGCACCGTAAGTTCCTCCCTGAATATCTCTTTCTCTTCAGAATGCAACTCTTTGGCATCATTTGTTTCTGTTTGGTCTTAATATATATATATGAGATGCCAAGAAATGCGGCACTTTTGCATGAGCTTATTTGGTAAAATACCATTAATCAGTTGTTTTGATCTGTTCAGATCTCATTCTTTGCTGTATGTATGAATATCCAGAGTTACTTAACTCAATATAATCTTTGTTGCAGATCATTGGAAGTTGAATTCACCAAAGGACTTTAATGAAACAAATGGATCATTAAAATGTAAATCAAAACAAAAAATCTTGAAAAAAAACGAAGTTGGTCCAAAATATACAGATGCATGGGATCCATGGTGAATTGATACAGAATTGGCTGGCAGTGATGGACATTTATGATTTATAATTGATTTGGATGAAAAAGTAGGTGAGTTATAGAACAAACCAGCACAGTACAGGCCCTTTAGACCATAATATTGTGTGACCTTTATAAACCCTACTCCCTGATCAATCTAATCTTTGCTTCCCTGAGTGTATAAATCTCCATTTTCCTTACATTCGTGCGCCTTGCTAAGAGTATTTTATTTTAATATGCTTGCAGATAACACAAAGGTTGGTGAAGGTGTGGATGTTGCAGAGGGCTATTAAAGAATACAAGAGGACATAAACCAGTTACAGAGAGAGAGAGAGAGAGAGAGAGAGAGAGAGAGAGAGAGAGAAAGAATGGCAGATGGAGTTTAATCCAGTGTGAGGTATTACATTTTGAGAAGACAAATGCAAGGAAATGTATACAATTAATGGCAGGATTCTTAAAAGCATTGATATGCAGAGGGATCTGTGGGGGTCAGTCCTTAGTTCATTGAAGGTTGCTACACAAATAGATGGATTGGTAAAGAGGGATTTGATATCCTTGGATTCATTAGGCAGAGCATTGAATATAAAAGTATGGTGCAACAGTATAAAACTTTAGGTAGGCCACGCTTGGATTACCATATGCATTTCTGGTCGTCCCATTACAAGAATGATGTAAATGTTTTGGAATAGTACAGAAGAGATTTACTTTGATGTTGCTTGGATTAGAGAGTATGAGTTATCAGGAGATACTAGACAACGTTAGGTTGTTTTCTGTGAACTGTACAAGGCTAATTCATCATTACAGGTATTGGTAGAGTAGATGGTCAGAATCTTTTCCCCCAGGGTAGAAGCATCAAACATGAGAGGACATGTGTTTTTTTTAACTTTATTTAAGATTTTATAACATGAATAACATATAGGATTACATTTAAAAAAAAATTAAGAATAAAATAATAAAATTACAATACAGTATCAGTAATCTAAATAAACTATACCCTCCCCAATAATTATTACACATTAATAACCCAACTCAAATTAGTCCAACCCCCCCTTCCCCCCCAAATAAAGAGTGAAGAATTAATAAAGTTAATAATATATGTGAGAGAAAAAAACCACTTACAAAAAAAAACAAAAACATAACCGATTAAAATACTAACAAAAAGAAAAGTAATTAATACTAAGATATCAGACTTAAAAAACATATTTAAATCAAACTTAAATGCATATATTTAACAAACGGAGTTAAGATGAAACATATATTTAACTCAAACTTAATATTAAAAATTAGTAAAGTTAGTAACATTATCTATCAAAAATTCTTAAACAATAATCAATTCTTAAAAAAAATTGTAGCATGAAAAAAAGATGAAAAAAAAACTTTCTCTATAGAGATAAACCTTCACCAAATATCAACTAACTTCACATCTATCATCATATTAGTCACATAAACCACCATCTTAAAACAAAATTCAAACCTCATTAAGCATTGTACAATTCAATTTTAGTAGTCTTCCACCATTTTTCCCTTTTACTCTTGAATAGTTATCCAATAAAAGCTCCAATACCACATTTAAATATCCCCAATCATTACGTTAAAATTCAGATATCCAAATAATAAAAACACATCTACAACGAAATCTATATCTTCAACAAATGGAGCATAAACCACAAACAAAATTCAAGCCTCATTAAGAATTGTACAATTCAATTTATAACTTTCACCATTATTCCCTTCGTTCTATAACTAAAATAGCAAAATAAGAGGACATGTGTTTAAGGTGAAAGGGAGGAAGTTTAGAGAAGATGTGTGGGACAAATTTTTGACCCAGAGAATGGTGAGTGCTTGGAATGGACTGTCATGGGTGGTGCTAGAAACAAAAGCAATAGAAGCATTCAAGAAGCTTAGTGATGGACACGCGACTCTGAAGAGTACGGACAGATTTCCATCTTGTGCAAGAAGCAGAATTTTCGTTTGGTTTGGACATTACATTCGCCAGACACATGAACCAAAGAGTCTGTTCCTGTGCTGTAATGTTCTAAAACATGGGAAATATTCAGCAGGTCTGGCTGCAGCTGTGGGAAGTGAAAGAATGAAAACCCTTCACTGGAATGGTAAAGAGGGGGAAACAAATGCCTGTCATGCTATAGTGAAGGTGGAGGAGAAATGTTAACTCTGTTTCTCTTCACCACCAGATGCATTCTGATCTGCTGAGTATTTCAAGCATTTTCTGTTTTTGAAATAGATTATCCAACTTCAAAAAGGTCTTTTTTTTTGTTAAGCAAATCAATATGCTTATTCAAGTCTTCCATCAGTAAAAGCAAAGACAAGGTTTTTTTTGCTTATTTAGAGGATGTGGTTATTACTGGTAATATCAGTATTTTCTTTTCTCTGATCTTTTGACCAGAACATAGGAACAAAAAATAGCAGGTTTACTTCTCTCAATTACAATATTGAAGAAGTTTTTTTTGCAGTAATCCAGTTGCCTCCCATTACGAAAACTAGCATTTTTTAAAATGTTCCTGTTATATAGTCAGGACAATGTGAACTATTTTGTCACTGTGTACGAGTACACTCTTCTTACTGTAGTAATGATAGTGAACATTGTGGGGCCATATGCATATGTATATCAGTGTGTGTGAGCAGTTTCCTGAGATGGTGGAAGGCATCAGTATGTAAAGTTCTTTTAATTATTTGAATCTTGCATCTCTAAATTATTTAAGAAGCCTCCCAAGTAACCCGGAGACATGACATGGTGGCAGATGTATAAGAGAACAATTGATTGCAAGTCATTGAAATATGAAGGGGAAGAAGAGAAAAAAATATTACTGAAAAGAAATGGCTGGAGCAACAGCTGTTTATCCAGTGATGGGCTGGGAGGCTGAAGACATTGTTGAATCGTTAAAAAGTTTCAGCAGAAATGCAATTTAGCATTCAAAAGATATTTTAAAAATGTAACAGCAGAGGAGAAGTTCAGTTATATACTTCCCTGGACTTAATGAATAGCTGGGAACTTACAGAGGTGGAGAAAAATGATCCGGAGCAGATATTTTCAAAGTTTGCTTCTCACCTTGAACCCAGATCTAATCATAGAATTAAACACTTAATGCAAGAGATTGATGAAACTGTTGATAACTTCCTCACTAGACTAAAAATTGTTGCAGAAAAATGCAGATTTAAGAATATAGAGGAAATATTAGTTGATCAACTAATATGGGGAGTGCCCATCCCGAAGTGCAAAAATCTCTTATAGCTTGAAGATGGCCGAAGCTATAGATACAGCCAGAACCTTCAAAGCCACAAGGATCCAAATAAAATCCCTACCTATGCCCAGCAAAGAGTTGATGCAATAAAGAACACAGTCAGAAAAGTGCAAACGCCCAAGACATGTAGGAAGTGTGTGGCAGACAACACCCCTTCAATGACCGAAACGAATGTCCCGCATACCATTCTGAATGTAGAGCCCGTGGTAAAGCAAACCATTGGGTGAAGATGTGCAAGTCTGGTATGAAGAAAACAGTAATGCCAGCGAAGAAAAAAGACAAGAAGAAGATCCACCATATAAAAGGAAAAAACATTGAGGACGCCACAATCAGATAATGGACATAGAATCCATACACCATCCCGAGATGTCAGGTGAGATGAAAGAAGGAAGCAAGTTGACCATATGGATCCAAATACAGAGAACAATCCAGAATAAGCCAACCATATTTAGCCTAAAGGTGAAGCTGGATACTGGATCACCAAGCAATATCCTTCCACTCAGACTCGACCACCAGATGTTCCCAGAGAACATAATAAAAGGGTATCCAAAAGAGGATGCACTGGAAACTGCAAATGTCACATTAACAGCCTCTGGTGGACCCATAATCAAGCAGCTAGGGAGAGCTAAGATCAATGGCTGACATAAGGGAAAGAACATCCTCTTACATTCTATGTGGTAGACACAAATGGACCAGCAATTCTAGGTCTGCAGAGCTGCCGGGTGTTGCAGCTGATCTCTGTCAATTATGAGATCCAGACAAAGAAGATATCCAAAAGCATCAACAAAAACACAAAGCAAAAAGGGGAAATGATTTCCACAGAAATACCTTCTAGGTCACGGCACACAGTGGAGCAGACTTGTTCACTGAGAATCAAGACTGGTACTTGATAGTAGCCTATTCAATAGTTTCCATTCATCAAAAGAGTGAAAGACCTGAGAGCTTCAACTATCACCTCAGAAATGAGAGCGCTCTTTGATGAACAAGGAATACCCGAGCAAGTAACATGTGACAATGGAACCCAGTTCATGTCACAAGAATTCTGGAAGCTGGCTGCAGAGTATGGGTTTGTTATCACTACATCATTCCCATACTGCCCCAAAGGACATGGGTTCATTGAAAAACAAGTGCAAACTGAAACGCACTCTAGTTAAGTGTCTCAGAACAAAAGAAGACCCAGACCCAGCTCTTCTATCATTACGAGCAACAGTACACCCTCCAGAAGACCAGGAGGAAACCAAAAGAAGATTGGCTGACAGGAAAGAAGGACGCCAGTATTATTACAAACATTGCCAGGACTCTTCAGAGGGGCTGATATTAAAAACATGGACACCAGCAAAGGTCATCAGAGAAACTGTGACACCAAGATCATATTCTGGCAATCAGCTGAGGAGGAACAGAATTCACATTCAGCCAACACAAGATGTGATAAAGCAGAAAGCTTTAATACCAGCAAAGCCTCCAACACCAATATCAAGTGAAGAGACCACAACCACTAATACAGGAACATCAACACAGCAGTCGTCAGGTGAAGCACAACAAGCTACGTCACCTACATGTGGACCAGCAACACAGAGCCCAATGGTCGCTGCCAAATCAACAAGAGGACGAAGCAACATACTGCCACCAGTGCAATATCGATAAGAACTATTTAAAAATATTTGTGTGAATAAACTAGTGTACAAATTCAGTTTCTTAAGTTGCATTGGAAAGAATGTGAGAAAGAACACTAAATTTTACTCTATCTTGAGAAGGAGGGATGTTATACAGTCAGGATAATGTGAACTATTTTGTAACCATGTAAGAATACACCCTTCTAACTGTAGTATCTATAGTGCACCACTGTGGGGCATATTTTTATGCATTGTGTGCGTGCGTGCGTGCGTGCGTGCGTGCGTGCGTGCGTGCGTGCGTGCGTGCGTGCGTGCGTGCGTGCGTGCGTGCGTGCGTGCGTGCGTGCGCGCGTGTGAGAGCAGTTTCCTGAGATGGTAGGAGGCATCAGTAAGTGAAGTCTCTTTTGTTATTTGAATCTAAGTTCTTTAAGAAGCCTCTATGTTACTTATTTAAGTAACACAGAAACATAACAGTTCCCATTTTATTTAACTACTTGGAGTTAAATTTGCCAGGAGCCAATGTGAATACAAGAATATCTCTGGATCAAGGCCAAGAATTCTGACTGTCAGTAACTCATATTCATATATTTTTATACTTCCTGTGTTTAATTATGACATAAAAAGCAGGTCATTCGGTCCATTGTGTCAATACCAGCTCTCAAATCAATCACATCACCCACTAATTTCCCTGAAACCATTTTTCCCTGTATTAACTTTAAGGATCCTCTAACTCTTCCCGCAACCATCTTAGGTTGGGGTAATTTAATAGTAGTCAATTGACCAAACCACCTGTACGTCTTTTGGATGTGGGAGGAAATGATCATTTTGGGGATCCCATATGATCATAGGGAGAACACGCAAACTCCACACAGACAGCACTGGAGGTCAGAATTGAACCCAGATTGAACAATCTGATGAAAAATGTGCCACCTGTCTCTTAGTTTCTTTTTCTCCCTCTGATGTCATTCATCCCATTGAGTTTGTTCTTTGCTCCAGATTTCATTCTCTGCAGTCACCCAAATGTCTCCGAAGGTCGGGGAACAGCTTTAATACCACGTAGAACTGAAAATGTTCAAAACACTCAGCAAACCAAGCAGCATCTGTGAAAAGAGAAAGAGAAGCAGAGTAAAGATTTCTGGTGAAAATCTATTTGACAGAATGAAGGATCTTTATCCAGCAACATTGATTCTATTTTTCTTCCCACAGGTGCTGCCTGACTTGCTGAGTGTTTACAATAGTTTCTGTTTTATTTTAGATCTCCAACATCTGCAGTTTTTTTTTTAAAGAAAATACTCTTTCTTTTATTATGGTGTACTCCTCCCAGCCCCGTAATAATCTTTCTGCTTTCTACTAGTCTATCATCCTTTCTTAGATGATATATCTGACCCAGGCCCATGAAAGATTCACAAAATTTCTCCTCCTCCCTTTGTTGGTGGCCTTCCTACATAAGTGTTGGAAGAGAGTAGGATGTGTGTAAGAAGCTACTGAGAGTGTTGAATTTCTAAAGATTACAAATTATTGTATATAATAAACATCACTCACCTCATAAGAATGAGAACCAAAATCATCTGCACCATGTAAATTCAACCTGAGGTCTCAATGGATTCCTCTGTTAAAATGGCTGGGAAATAACTTGATAGGAATACTGTGTACACTGATTTAAAGATGGAATGCAGCATTGTTTCCAGTCCTATTTTCTGAAGTTTAAAAAAAAGCAGTCAGGCAATTACAATTTTTACTAAGTACAGGATAAGTAACCAAGATTTAGAAAAAAAGTACTTGTGTGGAAAAAAGGTTCAAAATTGGAAGCAGTTCCTAAATGCAAAATGGAAATTAATAATATACAGGAATGAAATGAGTATATCATTCCACAATCAGAAACAAAAACAATATGGCTTACCCTTGACAGAGAAAGGTTAAAGGTTGTGAATTGGGCTCACAGACTGTTTTCAGCCATGCTAATTAAATCTCAGATTTGCACTTCATATGGGCCAAATTGTTATTACCGGTTGATGGATTTAGTTGTGAGAGTTCCTGAAGTTAATTACAGTATTAGCAATGCAATGCCCCAAACCTGCTGTGACTTGTTAAATCCAAAGCCTCCCCAGGATGCAGCTTAGTCTCTCTTTAATGATCCATGCTGTTGTGTTGACATTTAAAACACTGTGTATGAACACAGAGACTAACATGTATGGTGAAGTATGGGTGAGAAAAAAGTTTGCCTTAGTAAGAAAATGCAGTGTTCAAAGGATGTGGCAAGGCACATTGTGATAAGGTTATGAAAATAAAGATGTAATGTTATTCTGAATAATTGAACAGTTAAATGGCTGGAGCAATATTGCAGCTTGCTTTTCATCTTGGGCACAGAACAAAGGGAATGTATAAGTTTATTTGAAAAGTGTGGAAGTGTTTGGAGTAACAGAGCACCCTAGGGGTTCAACTGTATAAATTCACTGAAATAACGTTGCAGATGGATAAAATTAGTAAGTTAACAGAATTTTGCACCTTATTGCTAGGATCAAAAATAGTGGGATAAATAGGTAATCATATTAAAATCACATTAAATTCTGAATATGTCCCAACTAGAGAACACTTTGCATTCTTGGACACCCAATTCAATAAATAATAAATATGCACTACAGCTTCACCAACATGATTTTAGCTATGAAGGGATACTCAGAGACGATTTCTCTGGCTCAAGGAAGGCTAAAAGGAGTTTCAGAAGAGATGTCTGCATTTTTCAAATGTTAGATACAAAGTCTGAGAGAAAACTGCTCTTGGGGTGTGTGATAAAATCATCAATTTAAAATTCTCCCTGAAGAATTGGAGAACGAGTTCAGGGAATAAAAAAAATAATTTCACAGACGAGTGTTTGGGTTCACATGATTGAGAAAGAGGCTCTTGTTTCTTTGGAGATAAACTTGGTTAAACATTTGAAATCGAGTGAGGTAAAGGACTATTTGGAGAGCAGGATAGTGGAATTAAATTTGGATTGTCTAAAAATTACTGATCTGTGCAGCATCCACTTTTAGTGCATGCTTGAAGTATCGATTCCATTATAGGGAAGTTTCTATGTGCATTTTTCTTCCTGAAATTTTGCCATCAATATAATAAGTAAGGACAAATAGGGGCTACTTTTAACTACTCTTGAAGCAGGCTTTAATGCCATTTGTCTATCTGGCTGAGTTTTTATCTTCCCTCCTTTTAAAATTTCTTTTCTTTGATCATCAACATGCTCAGATTTCTAAATCTTATACTACTCTATGCTATCTGCTTTTATACTGTCTTGTGTATGATTTTCTCTCTTAAATTATTGCCTAAGTGCAAATGAATTCTACAGATTATAGCAAGAGTAAATAAATGAGCCAAGGCTGTTCAAGAAAAGCTGTGGAGCAAGGCGTTAGAAAATGTAAGGAAAATCATGAGAAAGATGTAAAAGTCTTTAAAGAGGAGAGTTATGGGTGTATAAAATCTAGAATTACATAGATAAAGGCAAGAGTGTTAATTGGAAATGGTATCAGTTATCAGTTGTCACAACATTGCAAAGTTGGCATTCCCAAAGGTGAAAAGTTTTGGACAGGTTCATTTAAACAAGAAAGTTTGCAGATACTGTGATTGTAGTGCAATCCACAGAAGTGCTGGAGAAACTCAGCAGGTAATGCAGCATCTATGGGAAGAAGAGGGTAACCAATGTTTTGGGCCCTTTGTCAAGGTATTTATGCTTATTTGTTAGCTCTGAGAGAAATGATCTTGGTGGCAGTGAAGTCACAAATTCCAATGAGCTCTAGAAAACAGTTGCACAGCTCTATCCTTGCAGTTTCTGGGTTGAATCTCATCTGAATTTGCTGTCTGTGTGGATTTCCTCTGACAGTTCTGGTTTCCTCCCACATCCCAAAGACATCTGGATTGTGAGGTTTATTGGCCAGTGTAAATTTCCCCGATTTTGTAAATGTGTTGTAGAATCTGGGGGGAGAGCTGGATGTGGGCTGAATACAATGTAACTGGCATAGGATTAGGATGAATGGGTACCCAGACTCTTTCCTCATCTCTCTATCACTTGATACTTCCAAAACATGGTATCTACTATGGCTGTTTTCAAGCCTGACAAAAAGAAAGGGAACAATTTGAATATTTAATTTCAAATCTGTTGCTGGACCGTTTACCAAGAATTAAATGACGAATCTTTCCTCAAGAACTGGTAGCAATTATCAGCTAATGATTGTTCATCAACTTGAAGTGTTATCTGTTTTTCTCTCAACAAATACTCTCAGATTTGTTGAGGATGTCCAGTATTTCCTCTTATTTCCAGGTTTCTAATACTCATTTTGCTTTGGATGATTAACTTTTAATGTTGGTTGTCGAATTAGTTTCTCATTATGACATTGAAGATTTCAGCTGACTTTATAATGATAAATACCTATGAAGAACAGTATAGTGAAATTTGATTTGCTTTGTTCCATAAAAACTAGAATGTGCTCAGCTGGTCTGTGCAGTCACCATTTTTTTTTTTTTAAATTTTTTTTTTCACACCATAAATCACAATAGCCATGATATACACTTTTTCTTTTTCACACATTTAGTGTGATGCTTGGGTACCAAGATACAATTGTAGGGAAGGAAGCTATTTGCAAGTTGCTTCCTAAAAATATGCCACCCACAATATTTGGTAAGGACAAATACATGCTACTTTTACCATATTGATTGTTCAGACCGGGGACCTGCTGGTTAATGGTGTTCATTTCACTTGCATGGATCAGACTAGTGGGAGTACCACTTTCTGGGACTGGCCAACTCTTTCCTGCCAGAATTCTGGGCCACAGAGCAAGAAGGCCATAAGTCATCCTTCAACAAAAAATTAAATTCCTCATTGGCTCCCACCAAGGAAGTAGCAATGGGATCCATGGTATCCCTTGTGCATCTATATGCCTCCGTTCATTTGATGTACCAGCTACCACAAAAAGAAGTCAATTGCTCTTCCCTCTACAGGAGTGGGTACATGTGGTTTACAGCCAATCCCCCCCGATTCCCCACTGATTATACTGACCTCTTTCCTTCTAAAGTCATTTGCTTTTCGAGGGTAGATCAAGGTTCTGTTCTTTTACGAAGTACTAATGATCTCTTGAAGATAATAATCGTCCAACCGATTCTTCACCATTTTATGGGACAGCAGGTGGTGGAATCTGGACAAAGTCAGAGGGTTGAGCAGCATTAGCGAGAGAAAAAGAATTGTCAGTATTTCAGATTGGAATCCCTTCAGGCTTGAATGTTCTTAATGTTGGGCAAGTCTTGATCAAGGGGATCGGGATAATCTCTTTAGGACTGAGATAAGAAGAAAAGCTTTATCTTAATGATGGAAAGGGGTAGGTCGGGTCTGAGGTTGAAGGTCTTCGAGTGGGGGAAGGCCAGATTTGGAGAAATGAGAATGGATTTGCAGAGAGTTGTGTGGGCTGATCTTTTTTGCCGGAAAGGATGTAGAAGAAATTTGGGGGGCATTTAGGGGTGAGATTTTGGGAGTACAGGATCTTTATGTTCCAGTCAAGCCAAAGGGAAAGAATAAAGTTTCGAGGGAGTGTGGTTTTCTGGTGAAATTAAGAAGTTGGTTCGGGACAAGAGGGAGGCCTATACCAAATATTAAAAAAAACAAGAGATTGAGGAGATGTATGGTCATTAGTTAGATTGCAGGAAGGAAGCTTTATTGTTAAGAGGGAAATTAGAAAGGCAAAATGGTATGAGGGATCCATACCTAATGTAAATCCTGAGGGGTTTTACAGATATGTGAACAGTAAAAGGAGGGTTAAGGATAGAATAGGTCCACTGGATGATGGTGAACTACATCAGGAACCGTATGAGATGGGAGAAATATTGAACAATATTTTCTCGTCCGTATTCACGAGGGAAAGGGACATTGAGCTATACGAGATAAGAGAGGCAAAGGGCTTAGTTATGGAAAGGATAGCGATTAGTAAAGCGAGAGTTTTGGAGCTTCTAGGGTCAATTAAGGTGGATAAGTCTCCTGGTCCTGATGGGATTTTTCCCAGAACTTTAAGGGAAATCAGGGAACAAATAGCGGGGTCACTGACAGTGATTTTTCAAAGATTACTGGAGGAGGGGGTGGTACCACAGGATTGGAGGGTTGTAAATGTAGTTCCATTATTCATAAAAGGCAGTAGGTGTAGGCCAAGTAATTATCGGCCAGTAAGTTTGACTTCAGTGGTGGGGAAGGTTATGGAGGGTATTCTTCAAGATCGTATACATGCATATCTGGATATGCAGGGATTGATTAGGGGCACCCAGCATGTTTGATGAACCTTGTTGAGTTTTTTGAGGAAGTTACAAAAAAGGTGGATGAAGGTAAAGCAATGGATGTGATCTATTTGGATTTTAGTAAGGCTTTTGATAAGGTTCCTCATGGAAGGTTAATAAGGAAGGTTCAGTCACTAGGAATTGATAGAGAGATTGTGACATGGGTTCAGAAGTGGCTGGGAGATAGACATCAGAGAATCATGGTGGACAACTGTATGTCAGGTTGGAAGCCTGTGATAAGCGGGGTGCCTCAGGGATTGGTGCTGGGTCCCTTGTTGTTTATCATTTATATTAATGATTTAGAGGAGGATGTGGTTAACTGGGTAAGCAAATATGATGATGATACGAAAATAGGGGGAGTGGTGGTTAGTGAGGTAGATTTTCTTGGATTACAGAAGGATTTAGTGTGTTTGGAAGAGTGGGTTGAAAGATGGCAGATGGAATTCAATGTAGACAAGTGTGAGGTGTTGCATTTCAGTAAAAATAACCAGAATAGGACATATACAGTTAAGGGGAGGGCATTGAGGCACGCAGAGGAGCAAAGGGACCTGAGAGTTATGGTACAGAGTTCACTGAAGGTGGATTCCCATGTAGACAGGGTGGTTAAGAAGGCATATGGGATGCTGGACTTCATAAATCATACTATAGAGTGTAGGAGCTGGGAGGTGATGCTGCAGCTGTTTAAGGTATTGGTGAGGCCAGGTTTGGAGTACTGTGCTCAGTTCTAGTCTCCAAATTATAGAAAGGATATAAATAAGGTTTACAAGGATGTTGCCTGGCTTACAGCATCTGGATTACAGGGAGAGATTAAGGAGACTAGGACATTATTCATTGGAACGTAGACGACTGAGAGGGGACTTGATAGAGGTATTTAAAATTATGAAAGGAATAGATAGACTAGACATAAACAGACTCTTTCCCCTGAGGGCAGGGGAGGTTGGAACAAGAGGCCATGAGTTAAGGGTAAGGGGGCAACACTTTAGGAGATATATTAGTGGTGGCTTTTTCACTCAGTGAGTGGTGGCAGAATGGAATGAACTTCCGAATGAGATAGTTGCGTCAGGGTCCCTCCTGTCATTTAAGAGAAGGTTGGATGTGTACATGGAGGTGAGGGGGTTGGAGGGTTATTGGCGGTGAGTGGGAGGCTTGAGCTAGTGGAGTTTTCCTAGTGAACCGGAGCAGACTCAAAAGGCCAAAATGGCCTGTTTCTGCTCCGTAAATGGTTATATGGTTATAAGAAGAAACATTATTTTCCCTCAGAGATTTGTGAGAACACTATACCACAGAAAGAGGTTCATATTCAAAAGGGTCCTATTGGTTAAAGAGATCAAGAATGTAGAGAGAAAACAGGAATTATGATTGTATTGAATGATGGAGCCATTTCAAAAGGCTTTCTCCTGCACCTATTCTCTATGTTTCCATGTTCCAGGTGCAGTCTCATTAAAGCCTATAAATTGCACTAACACATTCCTACTCCTGCATTCAACACCTTCTCTAATAGTGAATAAAATCCCATTAACCCTCCTAATTGCCTGCTGCACCTGCTTATTGATATCTCAGACTTTATTGTACAAGGACACCTAAGTTCCTTTGAACATCAACTGTTCCATGTCTCTCACCATTGAAACAATAGTTTGCTTTTCTGTGTGTGTGTTTTTTTCAAAAGTGGACGACCTTGTATTTTTCCCACTGCCACGTTCTCACCTGCTCACTCAGCTTCATGTTCCCTGAAGCCAGTTCACATCCTGCTGGTAGGCTGAGGTTTCTGCTCCCACCTAGAGTGAGATGTCGCCGCTCCAGCTCCCTGGGCCATTGCTGTTACTGTCTAGTAGGCCAAGGTTTTTTTTTTAACTTACTTAATTTACAGCTTTGTTTCTTGTAATTGGGGTGATTTAAAAAGAATTTTGGTTGTTCCTGGGAGACCCAGACAGCCCAAAAAATGGGAGTCGATTTATATGCCAGATATACCATAAATCTCACCTACTTTAGCATATTCCCAGAAACTTAGAAATATATTAGTTGGTCCTCTCATCCATACTCTGTGGATTCTGAATACCTGGGCTTCAAACACAGATTCCTGCAGTATCCCATTACTCACAGCCTCTCAACTTGAGGAGGAAAGATTTATTCTCATTCTCTTATTTTATTTGATAACCAATTCTCAATCTATCCCACTACGTTACTCCTGAACGGTTGGCCACTCAATGACACTTCTTTGGAAGCATTCAGAAAATCAAGCTGCATCACACCCATTGGTTCCCTTTATCTATTTTACTACTGTATATTTTGGTGTATAAGTCAAGTTGTGAAACCCTAAAAAAATTCTCAAAAAGGGTGGGAGGTGGTGTCGACTTGTATGCCAGATATACTTTTGAGACCTTAAATTCACCGTAAAAAAAAAAACAGATTGACGTCACTTCAGCTTACAAGTTGATGCTGGAAGCATCTCCCCACTGCCAGCACCGCTGCTCCCCAACACCTCCACACCTCCTACCTGAGACCCTGAGGTCAACCTGGTAGACCAAGGTTTCTGCTCCCACCTAGAGTGCGATGTCGCCGCTCCATGGTCCTGGAGAAACATTATCTTGTCTTGATCGTGCTGTTACTGTCTAGTAGGCCAAGGTTTTTTTTTTAACTTACTTAATTTACAGCTTTGTTTCTTGTAATTGGGGTGATTTAAAAAGAATTTTGGTTGTTCCTGGGAGACCCAGACAGCCCAAAAAATGGGAGTCGATTTATATGCCAGATATACCATAAAACACTTAAAATGAAGCTGAAAAATGGTGGTTGACATACACCAGTCGACTTATATACCGAAACATACAGTAGTTATTATTCCTAAAAGAATTCCAATAGATTAATCAAATATGATTTTCCTTTCATAAACCCACCTGACTCAGTACAATCCTGTTATTCTTTTTAAAATATTCCATTACAACATTACTCCTTTCACCATAGTGTCCAACACTTTTTCTACTATTAGGCCGACAGGTTATAGTTCTTCCTGCCATTCTTTCTTACTCTCCAATCCACAGTAATAAAGTCACAATCTAAAGACCCTTGAAGATGACACAATAGAGAAGTCCTATCGTGGACCTCCACCACCTAAAATGACAGGAGAAGAAGACGAAATGAACTGACCCAGTATATAAAAGTAGATGACACAAATTACTTGTTTATTTTCATTGTGTGATGACATTGTTTAATGGGTTTAATGTATCATATATGTTGAACGTTGAGTGGGTGGGGGGGGGTGAAGGAGGGAGGGAAGGGAGGGGGGGAAAAGGGGGAGAAAATGACACTGTGTATATTCAAGAGGGAAATGTTTATGTGTATTTTGGTCAATATGGTTCTTGTGTGAAAAATTAAAAAATTTAAAAAAGATGATAATTAGAGCAAAAGCCATCTTTTAAATTTTAAATTTAGACATACAGAATGGGAAGAGGCCATTTTGCCCCACGAGTCCATGCCACCAATTTGCATCCAATTAACCTCTACCCCCGGTATGTTTTTCAAACAGTGGGAGAAAACAGGAGTCCCTGGGAAGATCCAGGGAGAACATATAAAATCCTTACAGACTGCATGGGATTCTAACCCAGGTCCAATTACTGGCTCTGTATAGGCATTGTGCTAACTGCTATGCTAACCTAACTTCTAATTTTCAGAATACTAGAATGTTAATCATCATCACCGAATTTTCCAGAAATATTTATGACTACCAGTTATACCATTTTATTCCTCATTTTTACACAACTCTTGGTTCACTGATATATCTGGCAGGTTTTGTGTATCTTCTTCTATGAAGAAGCCATGACATAACTGTTTAATTCTCTGATGTCTTTTTATTCGTCATTATTGATTCTCCTCTCTCTCTCTCTCTCTCTCTCTCTCTCTCTCTAAAAAGGTACAAATTTACCCTGTGACATATTATACATAGATATGTTTTTGGGAGATAAGTTGGGAAAGGTTTGTTAGAGTAAGTTACATACAAACACTTTAAAACAGATCTTATTTGAAATACTGGAGCTCTGCTAATGCTAGACTTATCGGCTCCACAGCTTTTGCAAGAGCTTTGAAGAGTGCTCAAGAGACTTCACTAATAGATTGTTGTTTGAAAAAGGCAACAGATGAAAGAGCTGTTGGAGCCACAGATTGTCTGGAGGAGAGCTTTCTGTTGTAAGAGGGTCATGTGGTTTTGCAAGCAGAGAGAGTCAAACAGACTTTCTCTCAGAGAGTGAATGAGAGAGAGAGAGAGAGAGAGAGACAGAGTTAGAGCCAGCAGAAGTAGCTGGGACTGGAACAGGACACGCTGGCAAGCCCATTTGTAAGGTGGCCTGGTCAAAGCCCTTGTGGTTCATGCAAGAGGAGAGGACTGACTGTCTAATGTTTCACTTGGAATAAGGGAAACAAAAAAGAACTCTGTGGTGACCTGAAAGAAAGAGGTTATCATCTTGAGAACCCTGAAGGGGCAATTTTTGTCAGCAAGACAATGGAGTGGCTGATGGAAGTACATCAGTTGTGGATGACCTGGAATAACAAATATCTTTCTCTGAAAACTGACAAGAACCTTCCTGAGCAGTAACCATTTACCTTTCAAGCACCAAAGCCTGGTGAAAGTCATAAATGTTAAATTCTGTGTACTGTACAAGAATTGCCTGCAACCAATGAACTTGGAGGAATGAAAAGTGAGATTGGACTGTGAACCAAAGAACTTTTCTGAACTTGCACACCCATTACATCCACGTGCGCTTAGAATTAGAAGGGGGTTAGGTTAGTTAAGTCAATAGTGATAAGTTAAAGTGTGATTCTGTTTTCATGTTTAATGATAATTAAAAGCAACTTTTGTTTATTAACCATTTGTCTTGGTGAATATCTATTGTTGCTGGGTTTATGGGTCTTCTGGGCTTGTAACACCCTATCTAACCTTTTCCTTGTTATACAGCTTTGGAAGAGTATTACAGTCATTTTTTTTAATGTTTCTTTCAATGATCTTGCTTTTCTATCCTTGCCTGGTCCCTTAACACCAGCTCCATAGCTCAAAAAGCTCAACGAAGGCTGAGGAAAGTTAACCTCCCACCTTCCATCCTCACTACATTCTACAGAGGATTTATTGCATCACCACTTGGTTTGGAAGCTGTACCACCTCAGACCACAAGACCCTTCAGAGGGTAGTGCTGTCAATGGAAAAGATCATTGGGGGCTCTCTTCCTACCATGAATGACATCACTTGATATAGGCGGAAGGTAATCAGCATTGCGAAGGACTCCACACACCCCATTCTGCCATCTGGTCAAAGGTACTGTTGAACTCAGGTCATTACGTCCAGATTGGGCAACAGTTTTTTCACCCAAGCCATCAGTGTCCTGAATTCCCAGAACGTATATGGATAGTGTACCATGGACCTTTACTGTATGCATCTTAATATTTTAACATTTTAATGTGTTTAACTTCTATTCTAACTTATTTTTATGTCAATATGCTCCATGGTCCTGGAGAAACATTACTTGTCTTGATCGTGCGAGCATGGTATGAACAATAAGTAAGGGTGATTTGACATCATTCTTGATTGTGCTTTTTGAACATAGAGCATTATAACACAGTACAGGCTCTTTGGTCCTCGATGTGTGCCGACCTACATATTCTTACCAAGAAAAACCTAAACCCTTACAAGCTCATAACCCTCAATTTTTTTTCATCCATGTGCCTGTCTAAGATTCTCTTAAATGCCCCTAAAGTTTCAGCCTCCACCAGCATCCCTAGCAAGACAGTCCATGCACCCACAACAATCTGTGTAAAAAAAAAAAAAAAAAAAAAAAAAAAAAAAAAAAAAAAAATTACAAACTTCCCCCCCCCCTCACTTTGTATAGATGTGTTTGCTATTCCTGACCTGGGTGAAAGCCACTGGCTGTCCACCTTATCTATGCCTCTATTAAGTCACCTCTCATCCTTCTACAATCCCAAGAGAAAAGTCTCATTTCTACTAACTTTGCTTCATAAGACCTAATCCAGGAAACATCCTGGTAAATCTACCCTGCACCCTCTCCATAGCTTCCACATCCTTCCTATAATGAGGCGACCAGAACTGAACACAATATTCTAAGTGTGGTCTTTCTAGAGATTTGTGAAGTTGCAATATGACCTCTCGACCCTTGAACTCAATCCCCTGACTTATGAAGCCCAGCATCCCATAACCTTCTTGATACCTGGGTGGCAAATTTCTGAGATATATGGATTTAGACTCTAAGGTCCCTCTGTTCCTCCATACTATTAAATATTTGACTATTAACCCCACACTCAGCCTTCAGGTTTGATCTTCCAAAATGCATCGCATACTTATCCGGATTGAACTCCATCGATGCCACGTTTGGCCTCTTTGAATCGATTATGCCCCAGCAGTGAACTTCAGGCATCTCTCAGCTTCCAAATTGCTGAGGACAAACCTCAAGGAAACCCATATGCCTTTTCCATTCTTGTTTCCCCTCTCAACAACCGATCAGGTTATCAACAGCTGCCTCTAAGAAAAGAAGTAAAAATGATGATGAGTTTATATTGAGTACATATGCATAATTCTTCCATGCTACAGACAAACAGATACTTTGTTTTTAAAAAAAACTCCAATAGTATGCATTATATCACTGTACAGAAATAAATATTCACAGTTATAGTAATGCAAGAAAAATTCATGGCATTTCAATCGTGCAGGCAGGTGTTTTTGGTGCTGTAGTTTATCACCCCATATTTTGGGTGTCAGACGGTCAACTGTGCTTCATCTTTCTGCAAGCAAGCATAAACTGAAGAGCACTGCACTGGTGGAGAAGACAGCACAGTGAAGGTCTGGGAGGCAGAAGGGCAGTTTCGTTATTGTCTGGGATTGATGGACTAGATCGCGTTCAAGGCCTCAGTGATGGATCTGAATGAATATGTCACACTGGTTACTGACTTTATCAAGAAACATGTGGGCAAATGTGTTCCTACTAAGATTATACTGGGTATCCTGACCAGAAGTCATGGTGAACGAAAAGATCCGCAAACTGGTGATGACCAGATCCATGGCAATGTATCAGATCATTCAAAAAGACCAGGTATGACCTCGGGAAGACAATCACCAAAGCACTCTTGGTCACTTTTTTACACAAGAATTACAGTAAATATTTATTCAGAATCAGAATTTATTGTCATGACCATGTCACAATTTATTTTTTGTTTTTTAGCAGCATGACAATGTAAACATTTATATAAACCACTTTTACAAAATAAATACCATTTGTGCAAGAAAAAAGTACAAAGTAAGGTAGTATCTTTGTTCATTCAGGAATCTGATGGCAGCGGGGGAAGAAGCTCTCCTTGAGTCACTGGGTGCTTATCTTCAGGCTCCTTTACCTTTTTTCCTGATTGTAGCAGAGTGAAGAGGGCATGGCCTGGGTGATGGGGTCCTTATGGATAGAGGCTGCGTTCTTAAGACACCACCTCTTGTAGATGGAGATATTCCCTATCTTAATATTTACTGTCACTTAATTTTATTGAATAAGTTTACTATAATAGTTTTTGCTTTAGAAGAACTTGTTTGCCTGAAATAAGTAAGAATTTTAATGCATATGTACAGGTATATTGTACAGTATGCATGACAATGTACACGTCATCACCTGTGTAAACAAACTGGACGGAGATTTTGCAGAAACTTTCAAACTCTTGCTGCTACTCTCTGAACTCCTCACCAGCTTCAAAAGGACATCCATTCCTCTGAAGCAAAAGAAGAGCAAGGAGACCTGTAACTTATATTACATGGAACACAACTTTATTGTTCCATACAAAAATGAACTTCCATCTCCTCCCCTAAATCTCAGCATATTCATCTATTTGAAATGCTGCAATCCTCTTTTTTGATCTTCTTCAAAACTGCCAAATTTTGATTATACCACCACTGTGGAGTTGTGTACCTGAGGACTATACCACCATCATGGAGTTGTGTATCTGAGGACTATACCACCATCATGGTGTGTGTAGCTGAGGACTATACCATTGCCATTGAGTTTTGTACCTGAGGACTATACCATCACCACGGAGTTGTGTACCTGAGGACTATATCACCATCATGGAGTTGTGTATCTGAGGACTATACCACCATCATGGTGTGTGTAGCTGAGGACTATACCATTGCCATTGAGTTTTGTACCTGAGGACTATACCATCACCACGGAGTTGTGTACCTGAGGACTATATCACCGCCATGGAGTGTGTACCTGAGGACTATACCATCACCATGGAGTTGTGTACCTGAGGACTATACCATCACCATGGAGTTGTGCACCTGAGGACTATACCACCGCCATGGAATGTGTACCTGAGGACTATACCATCACCATGGAGTGTGTTTTCTTTTCTTTGGCTTGGCTTCGCGGACGAAGATTTATGGAGGGGGTAAAAAGTCCACGTCAGCTGCAGGCTCGTTTGTGGCTGACCAGTCCGATGCGGGACAGGCAGACACGATTGCAGCGGTTGCAAGGGAAAATTGGTTGGTTGGGGTTGGGTGTTGGGTTTTTCCTCCTTTGCCTTTTGTCAGTGAGGTGGGCTCTGCGGTCTTCTTCAAAGGAGGCTGCTGCCCGCCAAACTGTGAGGCGCCAAGATGCACGGTTTGAGGCGTTATCAGCCCACTGGCGGTGGTCAATGTGGCAGGCACCAAGAGATTTCTTTAGGCAGTCCTTGTACCTTTTCTTTGGTGCACCTCTGTCACGGTGGCCAGTGGAGAGCTCGCCATATAATACGATCTTGGGAAGGCGATGGTCCTCCATTCTGGAGACGTGGCCCATCCAGCGCAGCTGGATCTTCAGCAGCGTGGACTCGATGCTGTCGACCTCTGCCATCTCGAGTACCTCGACGTTAGGGGTGTGAGCGCTCCAATGGATGTTGAGGATGGAGCGGAGACAACGCTGGTGGAAGCGTTCTAGGAGCCGTAGGTGGTGCCGGTAGAGGACCCATGATTCGGAGCCGAACAGGAGTGTGGGTATGACAACGGCTCTGTATACGCTTATCTTTGTGAGGTTTTTCAGTTGGTTGTTTTTCCAGACTCTTTTGTGTAGTCTTCCAAAGGCGCTATTTGCCTTGGCAAATTTGCCTTGGAGTGTGTACCTGAGGACTATACCACATTTATGTAGTTGTGTACCTGAAAACTCTACCACTGCCATGTATTTGTGTACCTGAGGACTATACCACTGCCATGGAGTGTGTACCTGAGGACTATACCATCACCATGGAGTTGTGCATTTGAGGACTATACCACTGCTATGGAGTTGTGTTCTTCAGGACCCTGCCTTCAGTACAGTAAACACCTCACTCATTTTCAATGCTATTGATTCAATCTGATTATTTTGAGCTAAGCAAAAGTTGTTGATAGAGTATTCCTGAGTCTTGAACTAAGCATAGGGATTCTCTTTGCTTCTCTTTCTCTGAATGTAAGTGGCTCTTCAGGCAATTTCTGCCAATGGTAAATCTGTCTGCCTTATGGCAGATGAAAACAGATTCTGTGTGATATTGCCATCTTTATTACATTGATTTTACACTGTCTTTATTACATAACAATAAAGAAATCTGGAATCTAATAAGCTAAAATACAGTAAAACCCCTGGTATCTGACATGTATAGGGATTGGTAGATACCGGGTAAGTCTATTTTCTGGTTGTTTGAGACATACGCTTACAATGCCTAACTAATACAACAAGAATAAACAATTTAAAAGATAAAAATAATATACTGTACTTACACTGAACAAATGTTACTTCCATAAAGTATTTTAGTCTAATTTCAGTCACATTCTTTGAAAACTTTTAACCGTTACTGCATCTGCAGGTTTCTCCCCCTCCATGGAGCCACCCGAAAGATGAACAATACATTATAGATGATTAACCTCACCCCCAGTTTACAGATAAAGCCTCTGACTGGGGCAACTCTAACTAAGCAGGGATAAGGAGACACTTTAAGAGAGTTACCTGAATGGCGAGTGGCATCAATCAACCAGCTCTTCACCCTGGATGACGGCATTGCTGTTTCACACTTTATTGAAAGAGCTGCTATGAGCAAAGCTCAATCAAGGCACTCCACTGGCAGAATATTTGCTCCCATCTTCACCAAAGTTTATTTGTTACTAAAGAGAACATTTACTATTACAATTTTACACTTACATTTTTATTTACCTATTATTTTATTCCCATTTATTTTAATTTTTTAAATTTATTGTTCTCTATTTGTTTTGCCAGTTGCTTGAATTCTGGATACCAGGGGTTTTATTATATTTTATATACAGTATATTAATAAATTGCAAATAATTTTGCAGTTATGATTTCATTCACTTTTCTAATGAATAAATCAATTATCAATCACAAAATCATTATTAAGATCATTACTGGATCTGCACTAAGTGTGGAATCAATTGCAAAGACTTTGATTGCCCCTATCATGGAGCAGTTTTTATCGAACCTGTGCATGGTCCAAGTTTGACTGATCATTTCTACCCATGGATGCTGTCTGATCTGCTGTGATCCCCCAGCAACTTTTTATCTGCTTGCGAATGTCCTGACAGTTAATCTGTAACATCCACCCCATGTAGTTATATTGACAACTGAATAAAAGTAGCATGCCAACTGTAGATCATACTTTATAGTCCTCTACTCATCCAAAAGGAAGAGCAGTGATTGGGATGAGTGATTGAAGCTAATCTGTCAGAAGGAGGTTCAACAAAATATTTGAATCCAGCAGTTCTGCAGCAAAAATCATCCTTAGCAAAGCATATAAAATTTCAGTGTCCAAAGTTCTTTAATTCCTTGAATGGAAAAGTTGGTCCATTTCAGGGTTGAATTGACACTTATGGGACTATAACTCTTTTCACCATCAGAATCAGAATTTTTTGTAGTGAACAAGTCACAAAAATCATTGTTTAGTAGCAGGATCACAGTGCAAACATCCAATATCAACCACCTTACTAAAAATCACTAGAAATAGTGCACGAAAAGTTAAAGTAAGGCAGTGCCTTGGTTCGTTGATCATTCAGGAACCGATGGAAGCAGGAAGAAGGTGTCTTTTTGTGTTGCGGAGTTCTTGTCTTTAGGCTACTATACCTTTTTCCCGATGGTAACAGATTGAAGAGAGCATGGCCTGAGTTGGTGGGGGTTCTTGTGGATAGAGGCTGCTTGCTTAAGACAACGCCTCTTGTCGATGTCCTTGATGGAATGGTCTGGTTCCCGCAATGTCGCAGGCCAAGTTAACAACTCTATGGAGAGTTTCATGTCCTGAGCATTGGCACCTCTATACCAGGCAGTTATGTTTTGTTTTTCACATAGAACTTATCTGATTTTTACATTCTGAAGTGTCTTTCTACCTTCTGTGAGTGGCTGTTCACACAGGAATGATCAAAACTCCAAATAGGCATATCACACTGCAAGTGTAGACAGAATACCTGAAGTGCAGTGTTTAAGAAGGCTTGATGTCCTATTCATTAGCCTGTCGTTCACAGACAGCCTGCAGTTCAGTTTAGACCACAGGCGATCTGTGAAAATAACTGGGGGTCGAGGAGGTACAATGTTGGAACGGGAATGATTCCATTCTCCTGTTTTTATCTTTTTGCACAGACTGCATTCTGGGAAATTGAGAATAATAAACATAAGTGATGTGACCAGCCAGAATGCTCTCCACTGTACATCTGTAGAAGTTTTTGGATACCATATCTCTTCAAACACCTCACGAAGTATAGCCACTGGCAAGCCTGCTTTGTGATTACATCGACATGAAGGCTCCAGGACTAATGTTTGGAGATATTGGCACCCAAGAATTTGAAGTTCCTGACCATCTCCACTACTGAGCCTTTGATGAGGACTGGATCATGTTCTCCTGACTTCTTCCTGAAGTCCACAATCACCTCCTTGGTTTTGTGACATCACTCAATGAGAATTAATCTGTAAGTAAATAATCTACTGGATGAAAATAATATATCACAAAAGGATGTCTTACAGTCTTTTGGTGGCAAACTAAACTCACCAGCCACTGTAGCTGAGTTAAGATCAACTCCCTTACTCAACACTGATGCGAATTTTTAAAACCCCTTCACTCTCGACGGCCTTCATGTCGCTCGGCCTGGAAATGACATCATCCCTGATTATTGCCAGCAAGCCCAGTACTACAGGGCTTCCTGTTCTTACTGACTCAAACATCCATGAACTGGTTAATTGTATAATGTGGTTCAGTCCGCTACAGCCTATTCTGGGATTGAGTAAAGGTTGTCTTAGCAGGAGTTACTGGTATGGCTTCTGGAAAAAGAAGAAGGTGCTGCTGGCTGTAGGCACATGTCTCTAAATCTTCCACTCCCTCTCATTTAGCCGGTGGACTACTTTCCAGTCTTAACTACTGTGCTCTGGTTTCAGTTAGCTCAATAAATGTCAAATGGTGACATTTTGTTTATTTGTAATGAATTTATGTTTTGCTGCTCATTAAGATTTTTATTGCTGAGAAAATAATATGTTTCTGCCTTTCTACTCATGCAGAACATTGAACTAGTGTCAAATAAAATTGGGGTTGTTTTTCACACTTCTGCAATGTGACTGTCCTAAATGCAGGAAAACTGTTTCAAACCTAGCCCATGTCTTGGGTGATTGTGATTGTAAGGTCCTAAGATTGTAGCCTAGTCCTAGGTCCTTTGGATTCTAATGGAATGATATAGTCTCAATTATTGGCCATTCCTATCAAAAGCCTCACGCTCAATAATTCTGTGCTAATTAATATGGAGGCTATTCCCCACCATGGTTTTTCTCCTTTGCAAAAGTCGCTCAAAGGAGACAAAAGCTGAGACTTGGAAGGAGCTGAAGTGAGACATGCAGACAGTTTCTGGCATTAAAACACAGGTTGTCAATGGCAATTCCATGTTAATTGGGAGAATACTGTAAAAGCAACTTTTGTCTCACACTCTCACTTCTCTTTCTCCTTTGCTCTTGCCAGTTCTTTGAGTTTCTTGCTACCTTGCTTCCAGCATCTATCTACTCTTGTCTCTCCAAATGATGATTCTGTTTCCCTTGCTAGCATAATATGGTAGACATAAATCTTCATCAACAAATGACATTGCTTGGTGAGTATCCCACATCAGGTACAATGATGGAGATCCTCTCATAGTTATGAGCTTGTTAATTGCCTGACTGGGAGTGGACTGATCTGCCAAATACAAATGGCCTGACTTGTTGCCTATAGTTGTACTCATTGAAGCTGTGAGTTGCCTGACTACTTTGGGAAGTGCTAATTGAATGGTTTTGCTAGTTGTTCCTTAACTGTCTGCCATTCTGCGGCTAGCTGTTGCAGCATCCTGATCTCCTGTGGCTCAAGACTGCTCTTATCAAATAAAATCTATATTTCGAAAGTAATATTTAAACAGTAATTAAAAAAACAGCTATTTTTGATACAATGGATTGCTTGGTTTAATTTGTCACAGAAATTGACGACATATGCCATGGGTTTTAAGGATCTTAACTATAGGTTCTGGGCTAACTTTAGCAAGTTTAGATGACCTGTCTTACTTTCAGTAGTATTAGCATTTGTTCCTAATATTAAAGCTATTTGTAGCTTTATGCTCTTCCTGTAATGTCTGGATATCTGCACCATGCTTTCCATTGATTTTAGTTTCTAAGAGAGAGAGAGAGAATAAATTCCAAAGTATGGCTCAGCCAGCTGGAGCTCTTTATCTCCATAGTATAATTGATTCACTTATCACAGCTTTCTCGCTGTTACTATTAATCCTACAGTGGTTTTACAGTTTGCCTTTGAAATAAATGATTGAGAGCGGGCAGGGACTGAACACTTTCATCGACACAGCTGAGGAGATCAGGGTGAACATGTTTACAGTAATGTATCGCAAATATAAGTAAATCTGTGAGTATTCACATAAAAAGTAAAATAACAAAAGAAAATTCTGGAAATGCACTGAAGCTTAATGAACATGTGGAAAGGGAAGTGCAGGTGGGACTCTCATCAGCAAGTACTTTCTGACTTCTAGTCATCCTTTAGCTTTGCAGATGACAGTGAAGAATATTACAGCATTTTTTTTGGGACAGATCAAGTGATCAGTACAAATGAGAAGGGAGGGAAAAATATGATCGTGATGAAGGAGAAGACGTTGAGTATTTCTTTGTACACACATTGCTGAGCAGGAGATTTCCTATTGCATTAATTTGCTCCAGTGCTAACTTTGTAAACGGTCATTTCTTTTCTCGGTTAACTCATTATATAACTTGCTGAAAAAAAAGCAAGATAAATAAATTGACAGATTGTTGTTAAAAGCAAATACTACAATCAAAAGCATCTCTGAGTTTAAAAGTGCAACCTTGATTCTCTGGAAGAAAATTAAATTAAATGCGTCTCTTCATTACCATTGTCTGACAAAAGCCACCAGCTCTAACCGAGAGGCCAAACAACTACATGGCTCACAATATAATTGTCCCTCAGGAAATTCATGGAAATATTTTGCAAAATGCATTTTATTGCTATGTGTATCCTTTTTCTTTCTTTGGCTTGGCTTCGCAGATGAAGATTTATGGAGGGGATAAATAAATCACAAGCTAATAAGGCTTTTTTTAATGACAAAGTTTGTGTACAATATCTCTTTAATAGGTATTCCAATAAATTAAATTAAATTTTCATATTTGTCATTTTTCTGTTAAATACATGGTGCTCTCTCTCTCTCTGTCCCCCCTGGCTTCAGCCAATTAAGTACTTATGAAGCTTGTGTAGTGCAGGGAAATGCAGCAACCAACTTTCCCAAGCAAACAACAATGGGTTAGTTATCAGATACTAAGTTGGTAATATGTGTTGAAGGATAAATATTGGCCAGGACACAAAAGATACGTTCCTGTTCAACAAATTATGCTGTGGGATCTTTTACACTTACCTGAAGTACAGGCTCTGCATCAGTTTAACGTCTTATTTAAAAGGTTGCACTTCCAACTGTGCAACACTCCCTTGGTGCTGCACTGATGCGTCAACCAAGATTACGTGCTGAAGTTCCTTGATCTGGGCTTGAATCCATGACCTTTTAACACAGAAGTGAGAATGTTACCACTGAGCCAAGGCTGACACCTGGGATATTTATGATAGGATGTGTACATTTGTCAGCACAGGGGGCAGAAGAACAAATGGAAATGACATCGCAATTTGTCATGAATATCAAAATCAGAATGAGCAATATAATCAAGACACCCTGACTTTTGCTATGTGTCTGTTTCAAAACTGATGAGACAAGAGAGAAAGAAAAACTTCAATATAGAACAAGTTTATGTTCTGGAGCCTGTTGAGATTAAGAAAGAGGAAGTGTTAGATCATCTTAAAAACATTCAGATTGACAGGTCCACAGATTCGGATGAGACGTACCTCAGGTTACTTCAGGAAGCAATGGTTCAGGCATTGGCAATGACCTTTGCATCCTCCCTGGCCGCAGGGGAGGTACTGTAGGAATGGAGGATGGCAAATGTAGTCCCCTTATTTAAAAAAGAAAATAGGGAGAATCCTGGGAATTATAGACTAGGATTATGGACATCAGTGGTGGGCAAACTATTGGAGAGGATTCTTAGGGACAAGATTTAAGAGAATTTAGAGAAGCATAGTCTTCTCAAGGATAGCCAGCATGACTTTGTGAGGGGCAGGTCATATCTGATGAGCCTAATTGTGTTTTATAAGAAAGTGACAAAAAAAGCCAATGTAGGTAAGGTGGAAGATGTGGTGTTTATGGATTTTACTGAGGCATTTGTCAAGGTCCCCCATATTAGACTCATTCAGAAAGTCAAGAGGCATGGGATCCATTCAACCTTCGCTGTGTGGATTCCAAATTGGCTTGCCTGCAGAAAGCACAGGGTAGTAGTATTTGGAATGCATTCTGCCTGGAGGTCAGTGAATAGTGGAGTATTGCAGGAATTTATTCTGGGACCCCCGCTCTTTGTGATTTTCATAAATGACCTGGATGAAGAAGTGGAAGGATAGGGCATTAAATTTTGAAATTACCTGAAGGTTGGAGATGTGGTGCATAAAATAGGTTACAACAGGATATAGACAGGATGCAGAGTTGGGTGGAGAAGTGTCAGATGGAATTCAATCCAATAAGTGTGAAGTGATGCATTTTGGAAAGTTGAACTTGAAGGTGGAGTACAAGGTTAATGGCAGGATTCTTAACAGTGTGGAAGAACAGAGGGACTTTGGGGTCCAGATCCATGGTTCTCTCAATGTTGCCACACAGGTTGACAGGATAGTTAAGAAAGCTCATTGCATGCCGGCCTTCGTCAGTCAGGGGATTGAATTTAAGAGTTATGAGGTAATGCTGCAGCTCTATAAAATTCTGGTTTGACTGCACTTGGAATGTTGTGTTCAGTTCTAGTTGCCTCATTACAGGAAGGATGTGGAAGCTATGAAGTGGGTGCAGAGAAGATGTTGCCTGGATTGGAGAACATGTCTCATGAGGCAAGGTTAGCAGCACTAGAGCATTTCTCTTTGGAGCAAAATAGGATAAGAGGTGACTCATGGTTTTGGACACCTCCTCCTACTTACCCCTTCCACAGGGCCTCACCATAGCACATAAAGCCACCATCTCCCACACCATCACCTACCTCATCATCTCTGGATACCTCCCTCCCACAGCCTCCAATTTAATTGTTTCCCATTTCCACACTGCATGGTTCTAAATTTTACCCAAGATACATAAACCTAGTTATTTGGGCAGACATTGCCTCCGCTTGCTCTTGCCCCACCAAACTTCAACTCTGATTCAACCACTCCCCACCTACATTTTCAATACCTCTCATGCCCTCCATCTCTTCAATGACTTCAAATTCACTTAACTGGACCGCCTCACTTTTACTAAGGATGTCCAATCCCTTTACACCTCCACCCCCATACAGAAGGTCTCAAAGCACTTCATTTCTTTATTGATAAAATACCCAACCAATCACCTTCCACCACCACTACCCTCCTACACTTGACCAAATTTGTTCTCACTCTTAATCACTTCTCCTTTGACTCATTTCATATCCTTCAAATCAAAGGAGTAGCTATAGGTACCCAGCTATGCCTGGCTGTTTGTGGGATTTGTGGAACAATCCACGTTCCAAGCCTACTCTGGTAAGACCACACCCCCCAATTTTTTCTCCACGATATTGATGACTATATCAAGGCTGCCTCATGCACCTGTAATAAGCTTATCAACTTCATTCACTTCACTGCCAACTTCCTCCCCAATCTCAAACTCACCAGGTCCATCTCTGTCAAAGCTCTCCCCTTTCTGGATGTCTCTGTCTCCATTTTGAGATTCAAGCTTCACCAACATATTTTACAAACCTACTAATTCCCACAAATACATTGACAACATATCCTCACACCCAGTTTGCTGAAAGGATTCTATTCCCTTCTCACAATTTCTCATTTCCACCACATCTGTTCCCATGATGAGGTTTTCCAGTCGGATCATCTGAAATGTCCACCTCTTCCACAAATGTGGCTTCCCCTCTATGACCATCAACTCAGCTTTTCCCCACATCTCTTTCATTTCCAACTCATCTGCCTTGGCTCACTCTGCCCACAGATGTAACAAACACAGGATTTTCCTTATCCTTACCTACCACCGCACCAGCGTCCACATTATCTTCCACATTTTCTACCACCTACAACAAGATTCCACTGCTAGACACATCTTCCCCTTCTCTCCCGTCTCTGTCTTCTTTTGGGACCACCCCTTCCATGATTCCCTCATCCACTTATCTCCCCCCCTTCCCCAGCACATTCCTCTGTGGCTGCAGGAAGGGCTGCACTTGTGCCCACATCTCCTCCCTCACCACAATTCGGGGCCCCAAACAGACCTTTCAATTGAATCAATGCCTCAGTTGTACATTTGCGGGAGTGATCTACTGCATCAAGTGCTTCCTTTGTGGCCTTCTCTACATTGGAGAGACTGGGCATAGATTGGGAGATCGCTTTGCTCTGTCCACATCAATGACAGGGATCTCCCAGTGGCCAACCATTTCAATTTTGCGTTCCACTCCCATACTCACATAGCTGTCCATGGACTCAAATACTATATCACCACGCCCACCCATAAACTGGAGGAACAATGTTTGATTTTCCATCTGGGCATTCTCCAACTGCATGCCATTAACATCGACTTCTCCAGTTTCTGCTAATCTACTTTCCTTTATCCCTCCCTTCCCTTTCCCCTTGTCTTCTTTCCTTTAGGTCTCCACCCTCTCTATTCACAGAGCCATCCCTCCTTCCCCTGTTTCCTGCCTTGCCCTTCCACTCTTATCTCCTATTACCTCCTGCCTTTGGGACTATGCTCTTTCCCCACCCCTCCCCTTCCTACCATTTTGTTCGGGTGCTTGATGTCATTTTGTCCAAACTTTGATGAAGGGCTCAAGCCCAAAATGTTGGTTCTGTACCTTTATCTCTGTTGTGTAAAGTACTCGAGATGGCAGAGGTCGACAGCATCGAGTCCACGCTGCTGAAGATCCAGCTGCGCTGGGTGGGTCACGTCTCCAGAATGGAGGACCATCGCCTTCCCAAGAACGTGTTATATGGTGAGCTCTCCACTGGCCACCGTGACAGAGGTGCACAAAAGAAAAGGTACAAGGACTGCCTAAAGAAATCTCTTGGTGCCTGCCACATTGACCACCGCCAGTGGGCTGATATCGCCTCAAACCGTGCATCTTGGCGCCTCACAGTTCGGCGGGCAGCAACCTCCTTTGAAGAAGACCGCAGAGCACACCTCACTGACAAAAGGCAAAGGAGGAAAAACCCAACACCCAACCCCAACCAACCAATTTTCCCCTGCAACCGCTGCAACCGTGTCTGCCTGTCCCGCATTGGACTTGTTAGCCACAAACGAGCCTGCAGCTGACGTGGACATTTACCCCCTCCATAAATCTTCGTCCGCGAAGCCAAGCCAAAGAGAGAAAAAGAGATAAAGGACACTGTTTGACCTGCTGAGTTTCTCCAGCATTGTGTTTTTACTTCAACAGTGGTGTCTGCAGACTTCCATGTTTTACTGGTTGCTCATGGTCATTATGAGAGACATAGATTGGATGGTTAGTCAGCTCCTTTTTCCTGGGTGACAAGAGCAGATACTAGAGGACATCCCACTACTAACAGGGACAGCCTCCCACTATCTGCTTTGTCTAGGCCCTTCATATAAATTGACTTATTTGCTGCTTCTCCAAGATTATCCTGGATGTCATGGATAAATTCTGTCTTCTCAACCACCACCTATCTTGTTACTTCCATCCTCATCTTTACCAACATGAAAGAAACTAGGAGTGAGATCAATCATTTGGATGCCTCTGCTACTTCTTCCCTTGTAACTTCTCACCTGCCACTGAGACCTATTCAGCATGCACCACGCTGATTCCACCTCTTTTTTGGCCTTGTATTTCTCCTCTGCCTCATTCATTCACATTGTATATCAGTTCTATCCTCAGAATCCACCACTTCCTTTTATGCTGTTCTGACTAAATTGACTGCATTGCAAGCTGGCATTTCCTTTCGTAAACTTTTATTTCATCCTCCTTTTTCTGATCATCTATATCCTCATTCAAACTCACCTTGCAAACATTAATCATAGTTTCTTTTGTTTTCAAATTCT